>NC_088201.1:118535587-119735587 GCF_037126465.1 Ornithodoros turicata | reverse complement strand
GCACCAATTTCTGATAAATTCAAATGCATTGCTACCAACCAGGACGTAAGCCTGACCTGTGATCTAATAATAATAATAGTATCTATCTCCCTTCAACACTTGGTTGGTCTAGGTTTCACACGTGGCTTCTAGCGAAATTCGAAGTTGCTCTGTAGAGCTGACAGGAGACTTGCAGAGTAGACAATTTTTTATTTATATTTTCCAAAGAACATGTAAAAAACAATGTGCTGTACCCACTGTATTCAAAGAAATACAAATATACTTCGTTTTAGCTATGTGCATGTTAGCAGATTACAGGTGACCGATGACACACAATGGGTGTCAAGGGTGAGAACACAAGAATACTACCACTGCAGGCAATGTCCTGAAATTCTAAGTCACCATTTGTCAGAAAGCAATGACCACGCACAGCCTAAGGATCATATTGAGCTCCTTCCATTATTATTTTTATTGACAGCATGTTGGCTGCCATCCAGTTCATGAAAGTGACCTTTATCGTTGAAAGAACGGTTCAACAGCAAGCGAGCTGGTGATAGTGTCCATGATGGCGAGACCTGAAGAGGAGATACAAGAAGGGACATACACACACTATGTTGAGACATTGTGTATGTCCCTTCTTATCCCTTATCCCAGGGTTTTTCGCTATGGACCTGCATGATGTTTCCTTCGGCAAACTTTACATATTTTTATGTAGAATTGTGAAGGTACAGCCAGGTGCTGTTAGCAAATCACACAGTACTCTTGAATCAAGAGTCCATAGAAGGTACACAGTCATCTTCAGCATTGCACACATCTGCGGGACATGTTAATCACTTTGGAATGTCACAGACATGTCATGGAGGCTGGCACATGATTGGTGGTGTTGAACAGACAACTATTTGTCATATTTTAGGCATAAAAAGCAGTTTTGGCACCTGCATGTTGAGACAGATGTGTCTTTACATACTTTGCCATGACACAAATATATGAAGCAACAAATGTACCCTCTACTTTATTATGATTATTAGTCAACACTGCCAAGAACGTGGGAACACAGTCTTGTACCACCTACACTCTTCAAAATGACCTTCACACACGACACACTGTAGGTCAACGAGACTCCAGAATGATGTCCTCTCCCTCCTCATTGACTGAAAACATTTTTCTACAACCTTGCATAAGGGGAAGTTAGTACAAGAAACACACACGTTCCTTTTTTGAGCAAATCAGTATTCAGAGCGTTACCACACTGTGGTAGGCCTGCAGTGCATTACGTGGTACAGCACACACTGTAAAAAATTTCACCGTAGAACATGTCCCCCATTCTAATGACAGTCTTCTCCAGTTTGTCAAACTGCCATTTCCCATAGTGCTTTATAGTATGACACAGTATTTCTAAATCTTTACTGTAGTTTACTGGATGTAGCAGAAAAAAAGACACCACTGTTTCCGATCACAGGACGCAAGCCATAAGTGCTATACGGAAAACGGAAATAGTTCATGCTGCTCTCTAGCGGTTGTTCGTGTTTGGACATGGTATGGTGCATGCAGGGTAAACTCCATGGTTAAAATATCCAAACGTGAACAACTGTTAGATTACATGATGTAGAATGCTGTACAGTACAGTAAAACCTCCAAAGTCGGACACCTCCCTACCTCGGACAACTCCCCATGATTTCATTGCACGGGCGGGCTCCCATTGAAACTACATGGGGACGAAATTCTCTATGTCGGACACCTCCCTATCTTGGAAGTAGGATAGGGTTTTCCCTGCTAAGTCAGACAAAACCGTGGCCAAATTACCTCAATATCGGCCCATCTTTGCACCAAAAAGACCCAAAATGAGCCAGTGGCCTTGACTTTTGCCCCTTTTTTCCCCTATACTGGTCTCAGCATTTTGTTGCTTTAGTTTTTAGAATCCAAAAACAAGTGCTGTCAGTCTACATTGTAATTCTTTATGTGAGCACTTGTCTTCAGTTTGTCTAGAGCCTTTGAACGCGCACTGCACCAAATCTATGAGAAGTGGGCTGACGCTTCAGAGACAAGTCCTTGCTGCTCGAAAAGCTCCAGAGGTAATGCCATTGAGTAGAATCCGAACAGGATTGAATCTACTAAAATCAGTAATAATTATCAGTGAAGAGTGGGTAGAGGTACCACTACCAGGTACCACTAAGGACCTTAAATTGAAGAAGGGCCGGGGACATTTCTCACCGCTGTGATCTTTTCCATTTTTTGTTGCCGTCATATTCTATAACTTGGACACCTCTATAAGTAGGAGACGCTTCGGCTGCACCGCGGGTGTCCAACATAGGAAGGTTTCACTGTATTTATGTCCCGTGTCATGTGACCACAAACAATATGTGCTTTTGCTCATGCTGCACAGCACAGGCAAATTGAGCTGCATGTGAGGATAACAACATGAAACCCGAGGCGTGGAGGAAAAGGCATGACTTTACGGTCTCTGTGCAGTTGTTTCATGTTGTAATTGCGTACCAGCTGGCCTGTACAGCTTGGGACAAAAGTTCACGGAACACGGCACTGACGTATTTCTTCATCGGGACCTCCCCCTTGTAGATATTACGAAGAGATCGAATAAGAAACAGGTGACCGGATATTCTGTCCGTCCCTCAGTTTGTGTGTCCACTCCTGTTTGCCGCTAGGGTGTCACCAAAATACAGAAATGTGACACTCCAGTGTTCCGTAAACCTTTGTCCCAAGCTGTACCTGAGAATAGGTTTGATGCATTGTACACACACCACAGACATGCAGTATGTGGTGTGTTGTGATAGTAATGCCACTGCCAATTGAAGAATAATGCTCCAGGTGGATTGTTTCGGTACAATCTTGAACTATGCATACCAAGGGGTAGGGCATCTGCGTGACAGGTTTACCTGGAAGTAAGAATGTAAATGTTAGCTGAAGTCATTGAATAATTAACATTATCAATATGCTGCTGCAGATCATACAAACAATAGCACACAAGATGCTCCGATATGTTTTGCAGGAATGTCTCTGTACTCACAATATTAGTACAGCAGCTCCAGAAAGGCATAAAGCAAATTTTTGTATACATGATATCACTTGAATGCAGCAAGTTTCTGCTGCACTGCCAGAACACCACAGCGGACAGATTCACCTAAGAAAAAGTATGTACTGTTGCACACATGGTGCTGTTTGAATGTCTCGAAAAACATAATTTATGACCGAAAGACATCAACTGGAAGATTCCGATTTACTTTAGTCAAAACTGAGAAAAGCATGTGCTGTCGCACACATCAAACAGCTTGAACTGCCCTTGAGTGCTCTGGAAGAACACCTTATTTGTGACCAAAATACAACAGCTGAGTCAACATTGAATTTATGCCTTACTCAAAATACACAAGGTGTGCTGCCGTGCATATGATACGATGATACTGCTTAAATGTACTCTGAAAGCGCTGGCACCTCAGGCATGGTTGCTCTAAGCTAGCGAGCGATAGCAAGGGTGTACGAACACAAGAAGTCGAGCACAAGTGATGGAATGCACTTGATTAATCAGAAAATGAAATGTCTCAGTACCAGGTGTCACTGTTCCGTCAACAAAAACAGATGAACTTTGAAGGGGCGTCTGGTCGGCATTGGTGACATGCAGCCTTCAGCTTGAAACCGAGACGGTGATAGTTCAGACGTGGAGTGCAAGCTTTTCGGTGGTGCCAGAATGCCTGCGAAATCATTTAACAAATAACACAATTCCAAATCTGTACTGAGAATACACCCGCTGGGGCCTAATCTCTAAAGGATGAAGCAGTAACTGACAGATAGCGTATTTTTCTCTTCTACATAATGGCATTTGCACCGCATGACTGACTTGTCTAACATTACGCGTCTTACCTTTATCTGCCGCCTAGTCCTGCCCCTGCAATCTCCTGCTGCAGATAAGGTTGGCACAGCATCCCGGGCGAGACATCTTCGGCTTCTTGTGAAACAAGTTGCGCATTGCTTCCGTAACATTCGTATGAGCCAAATGAACAGATCAAATCGTTGCTTTCGAAGGTGGCACCCAGTCGGAGTTGTAACCGATTGTTGCAGTCAATAGCTTTCTCTTTCGCCTTTCGGAAAATTGTGGTTTGAAACATTGGAACTGCATGCTGAAGTGTTCTTGCAGACGGGAGCAAAACGCTCACGCATTCTCGGCACGCAGCACAGAACACGAAGCACACCAGGAAGTCTGTACTGGCCTAGCAAATGCTTTGCAGTCGAAGGAAGCAAAACTCACGTTCCTCGTGGGTTCAGTGAAGTTCAGAAATATACTGGCTCCCTAATAGCGAACTGTTTATCACTTCCCCAATGTGAATCTGCGCAGCAGACGGCTCGGCAGAAGAAACTGGCCGGCTTGGCGGAAGAAACCAAGCCAAAAGTTATGCCAAGCCGGAGCGCAGGCAGACCACCGCAGGGGTGACACAAACCCGCCATTGTTGTAACTACCCTCAAGCGGGTGCTTTTGGCAAAACTGCCATCTTGTCCCGGTCGCACGTCATAGAAAACGTCATTTTGAGGTCATGTGACTTTGTTTACATGTCGTTTTGCCGCTTACCGACATATTTTCGCCGTCATAACACCAAGAGATGACCGTATTTTGGCAGCGTAAACTATGCGGTGCTTCTTCCGCAACATGGTAGCCCATTTCACCTTAGTTTAAGTACATCGCATCGGCTTGGTAAGTCTTAACGCGCGGTCGTCATCACATCTTTGGAAGTTGTCAACAATACGAGGCTTTATGTGTAAAATTGCGCGTTTTACTGCGAGATTATCGGATAAAAATAATTACCGTGGTCGAAAAACATCCAAAACGTCGTCCGGAAACAACAACCACATTGTTTACAAACGGGTTGGCCGCCGATCACGGGTGCCGCCATCTTTAAGGTCACGTGTGCCTTGACGTTCGCTGTGACGTGCGACCAGGACCTGTCCAGGATGCATTGCGTTCGCCCAGCACGCTTTCGTCTACGGAGCAATACATCGGATGCCACCCCTGTGCAGACCACGAATGTGTCGTCGACACAGGGTTTGCGGGCCACAAGACGAGATGTCAGTGAAACTAAAAATTCACTTTTTCGGAAAACCGCGAGGAGTTTGGGATAACTATTTTGCATACATAATCAGTGTTCCCTTATGAACACACCGTGTGAGTACCATTCCATTCTGTAACACTCGAAAATCGGCGTAGCTGAGGTTTAACGTTAAAGGGCTACGCGCAGTGCAAAAGCAAGAAGTGTTGAGAGATATTGTGGAAAATTTAAGGCCCGATGTATTGTGTCTACGGGAAACCCATTTAATTAGTCTAAAAGATAAAAAGATACTAGAAACCCGACTTAGCATGACAACAGTTCACAGCTTCGGCACCAGGAATGGGACTGGGGTTGCAGTGTGTTTGCCAAAGTCCTTTGACGGAAGTATTGTAAAATATTCTCGTGATGATGAGGGTAGGGTAGTAGTTGTAGACATTTATCATCGAGGCACATTGTACAAAGTGATTAACGTTTACGCACCGGTGGAACAGAGTGCGAGGACTGCATTTTTCCGAAACCTTGATCCATATACAGGGTGTCCCAGAAAACGTGTCATTGAATTATAATAAAAAACCTACGCCACCTAAAATCATGCGGTCAACGGCATTTGTTCTTATTAGGTTTTTGCCACCTTGTAAAGTTAATGTCATGTACCCCAAGTTTAATTATGCAAATATTTGCGAACTGAACTCAGAAATTTGCCAAGGGAAGGTCACTTTTTTACCCCACCAATATGAAGAGCGTGCTGAATTCACTCAAATTCATAATAATTCTCAGTGATATTCACAAGCTATCCCATCGGAAAAAATAGCCGAATATCATGCTTTTCGGAGCAGCGGACCATAACGCGCGATGTCTTTTTGAGCGCAATCGCTCGCAGTCCGACGAAAGGAGGTTCCGAAGCCAGCCCACAGAGTGATAGTAGAAAAAGTAACAGTTCCTAAAATTGGGAGAGGGAAAGCATTATCCCAGCGAAAGTCGGACGTGATAAGCCATGCCTGCGTTATCTCTTTCTGCGATGCCGGGGTGGGCTGGGTTTCCAACCTCCTTTCGTCGGACTGACAAAGATTGCGCTGAAAAATTCATCGTGCGCTATTCTGTGCGACCTCCATAGAGCATGATGTTCGGCTATTTTTTCCGACGGGATAGCTTCTGAATACCCCTGTCAATTATCATTAATTTGAGTAAATTAGACACGCTCTTCACATTGGTGGGGTAAAAAAGTGACCTTTACTAGGTAAATTTCCGACTTGAGCGCATAAAAATTTACATAATTAAACTTACGTCACACGACATTCACATGAGGAGGTGGCAAAAACCCAGTAAAAACAAATGCCGTTGACCGCATGACTCTAGGTGGTGTAGTTTTTTTATTATAATTCAATGACACGTTTTCTGGGACACCCTGTATGTTAGAGGGCGGAAAACATATCTTGATCGGGGATTTTAATTGTGTTCTAAGGGAAGAGTTTGATAAGAAGGGTGGGTCGGATAGAGCACATCCTTGGAGAGCGAGAGAACTTCGTCGTCTTGTGGCCGCTCACAGATACATAGACGTCTGGGAGCATTTGTATGGAAGTTTGCCAGGATATACTTTTCATGCGCAAGGCAGAGATGTAAGGTTAGATCGCTTTTATACCGAAATGAGTTTGAAAAGTGCAATACAAGATTGCGAGGTGATCGCTATTGGACAGGTATATGTTATCGCTATTGGACAGGTATATATCGACATCAAGCCAGCTACTCTTCGATAAAAGCACGACGATCGACGAAGCACTCCGCAGTCGGCAGCAGTCATACGCTGTGCTAATACTCTATCGGTACCTTTCTCGGTTTCACGGATACCTGTCTACGATATCAGCTGATAGGCACGTTTTTCTTTTCTAAGAAGTCGCCGAGATTTCCGAGTTTCCGCGCCTTTGATTTCCTTTTTTGTCACCTGGGTTAAATGAATGCGAATAAATACTTCTCTGCAGATGACTTAGAGGCATTCCGTGACTCCAGAACTCTGAGGTGTGTTCACTTCAATGCGCAATCGATAAGAGGCAAGTTCGATGAAATTGAATCACTCCTTGCTCAATTGCAGAATAGCATCGATGTGCTCTTCATCTCAGAAACATGGTGCGAGAAGGAATGTGATTACTTTACTCATGATGCTTATATGCATTTTTATCTAAATCGGAAGGGCAGAAGAGGCGGAGGGGTTGCAATTCTTTTAGATAAACACAAAAAATGTGAAATTCTGGAAGAGTTTTCTGTTACATGTCCCGAATATGAAATGTTAACCCTGAAGTACTAAAAATACGTCTTTAGTGTAGTGTATCGCCCGCCTCAAGCAGACACATCGCCTCTCCTGCTAATCCTTGAAAGACTGTATTCTTTTGTAAATGATCACGCGCTGACACTTGTACAGGGTGGCGATTTCAATGTTGACATGTTGACGCCGTCAAGACTACAAAGAGAGTTCACTCACACCCTGCAGGTACATGATATGTATAATGTGGTTGATGTTGCGACAAGGATTACTCCGACAACTTCAACACTCTTAGACTTGTTTATAACAAACTGCTCTCATGAACTACTTGCCGGTAGTGGAGTCATTAATGCGGCCATTAGTGATCACATGCCCATATTCATGTTTACAAAAACGACGCGTATTGAAAACGAATACAAAGAGACCTGGAGCAGAAGTATAACACCAGCCACTCTTACGATATTTAGGGAGGCTATACAGTCAACAGATTGGGAGCAAATATTGCACATGAATGACAGCGAGAAAGCGTACAATACATTTATGTCTAAGTTTCTAGATAGTTATAATGCTATATTCCCATTACAAAAACGTGTCACAAATAAAAAAATAAGGAAGCCTTGGGTAACCAAAGCGATTCTAAAGATGATTCGGAAACGGAATCAAAAATATAAAAAATTCTTACAAACTAGATCACATGAACATCTGCATGCATTCAAACTGTTTCGTAACACAGTCAACAATGAGCTGAGGCGTGCTAAAGCGGACTATTACAGTCAGCTATTCTCTGGCACAAATGATTCGCGAATAATATGGCAGAAGCTAAATGGGCTACTTGGTCGCCATGGAAGAAACACAAGTAATGTTCCAGATACCATGTCTGTAAACGGTAGAGTCATCAGTGGCAGTGAACTGGCTGATTCCTTTAACACGTACCTAACTTCCTTTTCGACAAATCGAACTGAAGAGAACATAACAATTCCTTGCAATACAAGTACATACTTTTTTTTCGCCCACAGAGGAATCTGAGGTTGTCGAAATAGTTAGAGGCTTAAAAGGAAGCAAGAGTCCTGATATTGATGGAATTCAAATTTCCCCTGTGAAATATACTATCGATATACTATCGCCATATTTGTCGCATATTTATAATATGTCATTGAGTACTGGCACCTTTCCTAGCCGCATGAAAGTAGCAAGGGTGACTGTACTGTACAAAGGTGGGGACAAGAATTTATTTTCAAACTACAGACCGATTTCAATACTCCCTGTGTTTTCAAAGATACTCGAAAAAATAATGTATCACAGGCTGCTGTCGTTCCTTATACTACACGGTATTATCGCAAAGGAACAGTTCGGATTTCGGGTTGGGCGCTCAACAGAACTGGCACTTTTGAGTGCTAAGGAGAGAATTATATGTAATATTGAAAATAGGTTGCTTACGTTAGCCATATTTTTGGATTACACAATAGCATTCGACCTTTTAAGCCATAAGATTCTCCTGTCTAAGTTAGAAGGATATGGTATCCGTGGGCTACCAAACAAGCTTTTTCCCTCATATCTGAATAACAGGAGTCAAAAGGTAGCACTACGAGCAAACACATCAGAACCACGAAGAATTCCTTGCGGAGTGCCCCAGGGAAGTATCCTTGGGCCACTCCTGTTTATTATATATATAAATGACATAGTAACTGTTTCCAATAACGTAGATTTCATTCTCTACGCGGATGATACAACATTACTTATCACTGGACATGATATAGAAAGTTTAGTGCACAAGGGAAACAACGTGCTTACCGATATAAGTCGCTGGACAGAAAAGAACATGCTCCGTATCAATCCCAATAAAACTAAGGCAATCATCTTTAGGGCCAAAAACAAACGTGTTGAAAATGTTCCCATTCTTAGACTGGGGTCGTCAAATGTTGAGATCACTGGTAGTGCTAAGTTTTTGGGTGTGTACTTCCACGAGTCGCTGTCATGGGATATGCATATCCATCATATATGTGGTAAGCTTGCAGGTGCTACAGGAAGGGTGTTCAGGTCCAGACACGTGCTACCAACTCGTGCGAAAGTAATGCTCTATAATGCGTTATTCCTGTCAACGCTGAACTACTGTCATTTGGTCTAGGGCAGCACAATCATTTCAAACCAAGGAACCTTACAAGCAATACAAAATAGATTTATGCGTGCCATAGGGGACCTCGGCCCACGTCAATCAACTAAAGCCTGCTTCGAGCAGTACGGAATAGTTCCAGCCACTAATTTTATAAATTATAAATGTTTGTGTTGTTACAGGAATGCACTTAAAAATTATAGTAATGAATTCCTGTCTCTCGTGAACCTCTCGGCGGAAACGAGGTCCTATTGTACCAGGAGAGATGCCATGTGGTCATACCCGAGACTGCGCACATGTTATGGGGCACAAAGCGTATCACACATTTTGCCCCGTTTGCTAAATGAGTATGGTTTTCTCGGCGATAGTGTTGTGCCATCAAACCGGTATCTAAAAGCATTATTTTTTTAGGCGTCCACAACTGGACTCTAATGAACTGGTTATGAGATTTTTCGGCGGCGTTTCTTACTGTGTTTTTTGCCTATGTGACCATATGCTTTTTCTTTTTCATTTTTGCCTATCTGATTATGTGATTTTCAGTTGTACTTGTTCTTTCTCATATCAGTTAGTGTTTATGATAAAGTGATTGCTGTCATGCTGTAGGTGACAGGGACCTTTCGTCAAGCTCCATTGGAGCTTTTTGTCCCTGTCTCCCCCACAATATCGTGGAAATAAAATAATAATAATGTCAGTGATCATGACATAGTCCTGCTCACAATCAAAACTGACCATGGTCCTGGCAGACGACCAAACACGTGGCGCCTGAACCCGAGGTTGTCAAGGAAGTGTCAGAATATTTAGAGACGCAAATACAGGGCGCAATAGTGTCATTATCGTGGTGGGAGGACCTATAGGAAAGTTTTAGGACCATTTTTATCAATTGGGGCAAACGGCGGGCGTACGAAAGGAGGCACGCTATCTTTTCCATCCGTTGGGGACTACGATGCCTGCGCGGTTTAGGACTCGAAACAGTTCCCCAACAGGAAGCATGCAGAGAGCTCCAGGAGGATTTGATGCTCTTGCTTGTCCAGTCCTCCTGGATGGACAGTAATCAGGGCCGTGAGACGATACGCCAACCTAACTCTAAGCGCTATCGGCGAAAGCATCACATCATTGATCAAAGGAAAAGGATCAACTGGTTGATAAAGAAGGAAATCTCTGCGTTTCACAGCATGACATCGAAAATATATGCGTTGATTTTTATAAAGACCTCTTTCACGAAAAAGAAATAGACGAGGCAGCATGGACCAGCTTCCATGACGTTATTCCAAATATTGAAGAACGTGTTCTGGGCTTTACAGGGAAAATCACTGTGCGCGATTTAAAAGAAGCGCTTGATGCCCTCAGCACAGGAAAAGCACCAGGTTCAGATGGTTTACCTGTCCAGTTTTACAGGACCTCATGGAAATACTTGGCGAGTTCTTTGACGTGTTTGGTTAACATGTGCGCCGAGGAGGGCATACTTCCTCTCTCTGGGCGGACGGGAGTAATAAAGCTCGCGTGCAAAAACGAAAGCCGTCGGACAGATCTAAAGGCTTGGCGACCGATCACATTGCTGAATACCGAATACAAAATATTAGCAAAAGCGTTGGAACAAAAACTCGTACAGGTCATGCCTTTGCTAGTATGTCCCGCTCAGGTGTGCGCTGTGCCTGTACGCCACATACACAGCCACCTGAACGCGTTGAGAGATATTTCGGAGTATGTACGTGGCTGCCGTAAAGTGGCTGTAAAGTGGCTGCCGTACCTTACGGTCAGTTTTGACCAGGAGAAGGCATTTGACCGGACGAAACACAAGTTTTTGTTCTTTCTGCTGGGAAAAATGGGTCTCCCTACGTCTTTTTGACGCTTCGTTCAACTCCTGTACACGGAAGCGAAAAGTTCTATTGATCTCAATGGAACTCTCAACAATGTCTTCGACGTTCGCTCCGGAGTACGGCAGGGCTGTCCGCTTTCTCTCTGCTCTATGCGTTGCTTTTGATCCTTTCCTGTACAACTCACCCCGCGTGTGTGGAACAGGCCCTTGTGTTGATGTCCGAGTACGGACGGGCGTCGGGCGCAAAACTTAATAAGGCAAAGTCGTCCGTGTTGGTACTTTGGGGTTCTCTCACTCAGAGAGATGTGGCTGGTGTTCCTGTGGTGGAATCGGCTAGGATATTGGGGGTTGATTTCACTGCACAGGGAGCGTCGATCCAGACTTGGAAAAGAATTGGCTCTGATTTGGAAGAAATAAAACGAAGGTATGAGGACACGGAACTATCATACCTCGATAAAAAGGATATTATTGTTACGGAAATGGCTTCAAAAGTGTGGTATTGTGGAACCTGCTTTCCCCCTCCCAAGAAAAGGGCGAAGACACTGACGCGATCAATGATGTCCGTCCTGTGGGAAGGAAAGCCTGAAAGGGTTAGACGCGACGTCGTCCAGGCTCCAGTTGAATGTGGAGGACTGGAGATTCCAAACGTTATCATTAAGTGTATGGCGCTGAGAATAGCCCACATATTTCGCGTCTTAGATGAGGAGGACCACATAGCGAGGTCTTTGGCTCTATACTGGCTGGCCACACAGGCCACACAGTTCGGAGTTAGGCTGGACCAGACAACACCAAGATCAGAGCTCGTGGCCTCATATTATAAGAACGTGCTAAGGTATATGCGTATGCTCCCTGAGACAGAACGAAGCAAATTCATGTTGGCTAAAGAACTTTATAGAACTTTGTTCCACCGGTGCAAAAGAGATGAAATACACACCCACGTGTCAGAACTCCGAGGGTTAGTCACGTCAAGACTTCTCCGAGGTGACAGGGCAGACATGGGATGGGAGCTCTCCCATTGTATCCTTCATGTAAACACCAGACGTTTTCGGTTTTTCGGGTGCACTAACCAGTGTTCTGCTTGCGGAGAAATTGAGAACCACAAGCACGCCTTCTATGACTGTGCCATCATCGCTGCCATGTGGCGGAAGGTTGCTGAAGTCTTCGGTATTGGCCGCATCGAATACACCACTGTCTTGTACAGTGTATCTGTCCCTGTCCAGAGGAATAAGATGCCTGCTTTCACCCTGACAATGGGAGAAGTAAACTATCAGCTGTGGAAATCCAGAAACAGGAGAACGTAGGGTCAGCAGATTGAGTCTTTACGGAAGGTTTTGTGTTACGTAAGGCTCGACCTCCAATCCCAGTTACAGGACGAACTTGACACACTTGGACCTGATGTTTTTAAGCGCAGGTGGAAATCCCATTGGCAATTATTTTATTGGCAATTATATATTGGCATTCGTACGACTCGGAGTCGTACGACGACGGAGATGTGAGGTGTGGGTGAACCCAGTCGGTTGCACTGTATCCCGAGATGTCTATATCTGTACAGTGTATTATATTAGTCATGTTGGTGGTACATTGATTATATCTGCACCCTGTACTAAAGTGCTTATACTACTTGTATATTGGCTTTAATGCTGTATTTCCTGTCTCCTATCACTATGTAATATATGAATACGTACTTGTATATACCACCCTCTGTCATGTACATCTGTGAATAGGTATCGATATGACTTCGGTCATGTATATGTGCATATTGTATAGACAGCGTGTATAGTGTTGTATAATGTAGCTGTGTGGTTGATGGTTACCGTTCTTGGAGACATTATCATTAAAAAGTTTCGCTTTTTACTAAAGACTACGACGACGACGAAGTTCCAGGCAGACGTGTTGTACTTTCGCTCAAGGTATTTTGCTTTAGATTATCACTGTTTTCTGTGGTTTTCGGTCCCAAATCCCCAAGAAGGGTGCCCCTGGGTACCCTAGGGATTGGGCAACCCCTCTTCGACAAGACATGACGTTTCCATTCATGCCCCTCAGAGCGTCAGAACGAGACATGTGCTGGAGGCTGTGGCATCGGCCATAACGTTGAAGAATGTGTGCATTGTACGCCCAGCAGGATACGGTCGATTCTTCATGACGGTTCACACGATGGGCGCTGTCGAGACATTGCGGGCTTTAAGTGAAATCACCTTGGCAGGGACAAGTTACCCCATTGTTTCCCTCGCTTCAACGACTAAGGTGGTCACCGTGCTGAACCTGCGCGGTGAGCTGTCGGATGATGATGTCATCTACGTGTTTTCGGCTTATGGGAAGGTAGTGAAGGTGTTCCGGGAGAAGTACAACACGACATGGACTTCGCGGGAGCTTTACGTGGCCCTCTACGAAATAGGAATTCCGGTCCCTTCCAACGAATGTGGGCACAACCGGAGACGTATCACTTGGGGCATTGTTGATGGTTCCCGTGTGGATGTCGCCTGGCAACATTCGCACAATGTTCTGCCAGTAAGGACCAGGCTTCGACGTTTTGGCCTTTCGCGTACGATTGTTTCTCCCGTATGTTCATCGGTGGAGAATCACCACCACGTGTTTTACGGGTGCCTGAATGCCGTAGCCATGTGGAGGAGGGTGGCAGACATGTATGGACTTGTGGGTGTGTCCTATGCGACGATGCAGTACCTGGACCCCTACCGGTGTCTTCACGGAAGGAGCCGACTTTTGTCCTCTTGGTGACGGAGGTGGCGTACCAGCTATGGTGCTCCCGGACGAGAGCGGTGTATGGTACCCGGAACGAGACCCTATTAAAGATTATGTGGAGCTGCAGGGTCGCCATTAAGAGCAGGCTCTAGAACGACCTTCGTGCCCTTGGCCTAGACACTTTTCGTTGTCGGTGGAAGAACCATCACAACCTCTTTGTCCTCGTCAACGGTGATGTGCTTGAGAAGCTATAATGAGCACCATGACGTGTATGTGTCGGGTGTGAAGGCAGTGCTATTTGACGTGCTAAACACTCACGGGTAGTGTGTGATTCTTGGGACTAGTTGTGGATTTGGACAGTTTCGGCGCGTTTGTCAGTGATGGGATGTGTTACGTCCCGTTGAGCTGTTCTGTTTATGCACCTCAATAAATATTTACTAAAGATCACCGTGGAGGGGGACAGCAGAATGAGCTTCTAGGCTAGGCCTAACCCGTTTGGGTAAGGCTATATTATTCAATTCAAAGAGAGAACATGGTGAGATACCACTCGTTTTTACCCCCCCCCCCCCGGAGGGAAAAAAAAGAAGAAAGAAGACAGTGCGAGAGGGAGGAGTACGTGACCGCACCTCTTTGCTTCTGATATGCGCGGTATATAGTGAGCTCGCGCCAAGAGAATGTAGGATATATGCTCTCGTCTCCCTTCAAGAACACGACGAAGTTGCGAAGCGGACGTGTTTTCCGAACGATCCCAAGTAGGTTTAAGGTTTTTCGATAATTTAACAGCTTTGTGTCGCCATAGCACCCCGAGATGGGCACCGAAGGGTTCCCTAGGGAGCTGGCGACGCAGCTACGACAAGACCTGACGCTCTGCGTGTATGTGGATAGCAGTGTCCGCTATAGGCAGGTTCTGGCGGCAGCCGCCGATCTAGTTTCCCTATGGGAACTGCAAACGGTGCGCCCGGCGGGCCGTGGACGTTTCTTCATCAGTGTACACTCAGTACGGGCAGTCGACATGCTACGTGCCAAAGGCTCACTCTCTGTGGGGAACAAGGCGTTTCCGATGGTGCCTCTTGCATCATCTATGAAGGTCATCTCCGTTTTGAAACTGCCGGCTGAGATGCCGGACGAAGAGATGGAGGCTGGTTTGGCGCGGTACGGCCAGGTGGTGGAGATACACCGCGAGAAGTACCGGGACTTCCCCTCAGTGGAGACGGGCACCTGGAAGGTCCTCCTGGACATGACGAAGGAAGTCTCGAATTTCATTTCCGTCAGAGGATTCCAGGGAATGTGCCTTTATAGCGGCATGAGGAGGCTGTGCCGCCGGTGCGGACAGGAAGGGCACTTTGTGGTCGACTGCTGTACACCGACATGCCAGCGCTGTGGGGGCTGGGGGCACGAAGTCTCCAGCTGCAAAGAGATGTGTCACAAGTGTGGCGCCGACCATTGGGCCACCAGATGCCGCGCCACGACCTACGACGCTACGCGAGCATTGCAGGAGTTGCTGCAATGGATGTGGCCGGCGAGGCAGAGCCACCAGTAGATCCACGTGAGATAGTGGCCCTCACCACGGACGAGGATACTGCACCGCAAGCCGCACAAGATGGGACTCAAAAGTCCCGCGCCGGAGTCGCCATTGCGTCGTTTCAGCAGCACGAACGAGAAATCCAAGGGGTAGCCAATGCGACCTCTTAAGTAGGTGAGCCCCCTTACAGCGAGGTCGCCACAGCGTCCTCTGAGGTATGTCAAGAAGGAGAGCCTGCCATTGCGGTGCTCCAGGTGGAGGCTTGCTCATCGGATCATCTCTCCGAGCCATCTTCTTTCATCGAAGACCGCCCGCAGGATCCTGTCCAGGATCCCGATTCTTCAGACAACACTAGCGAGGGCTCCGATGTCCCATTGGTCATTGATGAAGAGGCCACGAAGGAGACTTTGCCTGACAGGCCTCCCGACTCCGATCTAGTGATGAGTGACGGGGCCTTTTTGTCCACGAAGCGTCCACACACTTCAAGCGAGTCGCACGATTCGTCTCTCCTGAGTCTGTAGGAGCCCTGGCAGAAAGTCGGTAGAAGAGAGGTCCGCAAGAAGACTGTCGGCAAGAAGGTTAGGCAGGGTGAAATTCGTCCTGCCTCCCCCATTTCCCCCAAACCTGAATAATGAAAGTGGTATCTCTTAACGTACGAGGTTTGCAACAACATCGGAAACAGCGGATGCTTGGATCGCTTTTGGTCTCTCTGCAAGTGGATGTAGCGTTCCTTCAGGAAACCCATTTTATGTGCTTCCAGGAAGCCAAGGATTTTGAGAGTAGGACTGGTCTCAAGGGGTTCTTCAGTTTTGGTTCCTGAAGGTCGAAGGGAGTTGCAATCCTGTTGACGGGACGATTTCGTGCGCAGGTACTGCGGCACTCCTTTGACTATGAGGGGAGAATCGTCTCCGTCGACGTGTCTCTCCGTGGAAGCGACTCGCGGCTTGTCACTGTGTACGCTGCGACGGACTACCGAGAGAGGAACGACTTTTTCACGCGGCTCGACCCCTATCTGAGAGGAAGACGTGATCCTCGGGGGAGACGATGTTTCACAAGCGGCGATGTCTTCTTCTCCTGAACTGTTCTTTGGCACGCTTAGCAATGCCTGATTGCTGCCTCTACTTTCTTGTCGATTCCTGGGAACCAAATCTTTTCCCTGATGAGCTGTTTCGTCTTCACGATGCCTTGGTGCTTTGGTGCGCTAAGTGGATAGCCTGGTCTTGTACGTTTTCTGGAATCACCAGTCGTGTTCCTCTTAGGACGACGTTGTCCTCGGTCACTGTCAGCTCGTCCCGAATCTGGAGGAAGGGCTTCAGCCTTTCGTCCTTCCAGAGGCGCTCATGTGACCTTCGTAGTGTGTGACCTTCCCGTAGTGCCTTGACAAGTAGGCTTATCTGCGGGTCCTCTTTGTATGCTTTTTCCACATCTTGTACCGGTAATGCCTTGGGTGTAGCTGCTCTCAGAGCGAAGGAGATGTATTCTTCGACTGCGACGGTTTCCCGAGCTGGCCCGACATCTCGATTTGGTACTGGGTGCCTGGATAAGTACTCAGCAGGATTTTCCTTTCCGGGGATGTGCTGTAGTCTAAGGCTCAGCCGCTCCAATCTCGCTGACAGCTTGGCGCTTGGGTTCTTGAGAATGGACACCAGTGGCAGATGATCCGTTCTTATAGTGAACTTGGCTCCTGCCAAGTACGCACGAAAACGTTCCGCCGTCGACACGATCGCCAACATCTCTTTGTCAATCTGGAGATACCGTTTTTCTGTTGACGTCAGTGCTCTGCTGTAGTACGCGAGGATGCTGAGATTTTCCTTGTCTTTAGACTCTTGGGCCAAAACTCCACCTACTCCATCTGGCCCTGCATCCGCTATTATGTAGGTCTCCTTGCTATCGTCCAAATACGCTAATGTGCGCACTTGGGACATTTCTTGCTTTATTCTCTCGAAGACTTTCTGATGCCGCTCCGTCCAAATGAATTCAGCACCGTTGTGTGTGAGGCCTCTCAGAGGCTCCACCATCTCTGCTAAGCGTGGAATGAACCGAGTGCAGTAGGTAAGCATGCCTAAACGGCTTCTGACTTCTGTTGCGTCTCTAGGCGCTGACATTTCCACTACTGCTTCTACCTTCTCAGGATCGACAGTGACCCCTCCGGCTGCAAATACATGACCGAAGAACTTCACACTTCGGACACCTACGACGCAATTCTTCTCGTTCAGTGTGATCCCTGCCTCTTCGAGATGCTTTAACACCAAACGTAATGTCGGGTCGTGTTCTTCGACTGTGCGTCCTGACACCAAAATGTCATCGCTCACGTTGATGATGCCATCTTCGTCTGGCAAGATCTGTCGTATGGCATCTTGGAAGATCTCAGCTGCGGCATTCACCCCGAACAGCAGTCTCTTGTATCTCCTCAGGCCGCAGTGCGTGGAGAATGTCGTTATAGCTCGAGACTCTTCCCTCAGCTCCAGCTGGTGGTAACCCTCGTTGAGGTCTAGCTTAGAGAAGTACGCTGCGCCATTTAAGATGCTGAGAATGACCTAGACAGTCGGCATCACATGCCGTGTTCTCGCAATGGCCACGTTTGCTTCCCTCATGTCTATGCACATCCTCACGGCGCCTTCCGTGTGTGGCTTGGGCACCAGGACAATAGGAGAGACCCATGGGGTTGGGCCGGTTACACACTGGATGATGTCGAGGTTCTCTAGTCTGGTCAACTCAGCTTCCAATGCCTTCCGCATCCGGAAGGGAATGCGGCGATGCTGACGAGCAACTGGTCTCACTTCTTTCGAGATTTCCAAGCTCACTTGGAAGTTCTTGAGTCGACCGAGACCTCCAAACAACTTTGGAAATTCCTTTCGTATGCTTACAGATGTCTCCTGGGCTATCGTCTGCACAATATTGATGAGTCTCAGCTCCATGGCAGTCCTGTAGCTCAACAGTGATGCCTGTGGTCCCCTCACGACGTATACCGGTGCCTCCACGTTGCTGTCTTTGAAGCTGAACGAAGCCGTGAATGCTCCCATAAGAGGGATTTCTTGAGTAACCCCGTAAGGTACCAGTCCTGTCGTCGTTGCCTTCAGGGGTGTCCGAAGGAGCTTTCTCCAGGTCCGCTCTCCGACCACGTTGACGCCAGCCCCAGTATCCAGAAAGAACTCCAGCGGCGTTTGATTTATGCTTACTGTAACTACCGGGAGCTTGGTTGCTGGGTTGTGTATGTGGAACACAGACTCGTCTGAACTGCAGTTGTGCTGAGTCTCTCTTGCCGAAATGGCAGCTGACGAAACCAGAGACCGAACAGCTTCTTTGTTCCTCGGAGTGCTATTGCACCAGTTGGCGAAGTGGTTCTTCTTTTGGCACTTATGACATGTGGCTCCCCACGCTGGGCAGCTCGCTTTTCCATTCTTGTGGGGCCAGTTTCCCCCGCATCCGAAGCATTTTTGTGAGCTTCTGTGGTTGGAGCGATTCTCCTTTCGAGTGGCGCCTCCTAGCCAGGGCTTCTTCGATGCCATTTTTTGAATTGTCTGATGTTGTGAAGGACTTTGTGAAGTCTGATGTTGGAAGCCTGTAGCTCTGCAATATCAAGGCTACGGCAAATTCCCAGTAGTTTGTCTAGGGTGATATCCGTTTCACGGAGTGCGGCGCAGCGTAATCTGTGTGACGCAGTATCCCTCGATTATTTGGGATACCAACTCTTTGTCAATATTCGCGAATTCGCATGTTGCTGCAAACCTTCTCAGTCGGAGTTGAAATTGGTTCAGCGCTTCTCCAGTATCTTGCTTTGCTTGGCGAAATCCGTGTTTCTCGTACACGGTATTTTTCTTAGGGGCGAAGTGCGCTTTCAAACGGGCGACAGCTGTGTCGTAGTCCGACTGCGTATCCGGGAGGGTTTGAAAACTGTCGCACACCTCCTCTCCGGCGTAATGAAGCAGCATAGTACGCTTTCTAGTGGGATCTGTGACGTTGGCGGCCAAAAGGAAGTTTTTCGAAACGGGCGTGCCATTTAGTCCAACGCTGTGCGAGTGACGACGCGTCCGTGTGTGGATCGAACTTGGGGTAGAAGGATAGAAGGGTTTCCATATTCCTTACTTGTTCGGTTCCCTGTTCTTGCTATCCTCGTGGGTTGTTGATGGAAAATACCTCGTCGCCAGCTTTTCGTGTGGTGTCTTGGACTAACGACGTAGAAACACTGCAACCACGTTGTTTATTTTCCCGACCAAAAACTACATTCTACGTTTTTCACGCACTCGGTCACTTCTACTTCCTTTTCCCTCTCTTCGTATCCTCTGTCGTCGTCTTTCTTAACACAACAACACTACACGTCCTTCTTGTAGCCGAGGGGATATACCAGCTGTGGTGTGTCAGGACCCGGTGCGTGTATGGTGCCCAACAATCCACCCTGGTGGACCTTCTGTTCGCATGTCACGTGGCCATAAAAGTGCACCTGCAGGGGGAACTTCGTACACTCGGCATTGAGTTGTTTCGGCGGCGGTGGCGAAGCCACTACAAGTTGTTTGTGCTTGTGAACGGCCAGGTGACCCTAAAGATATGACATTCATGAACGCATCAATTCTTGAACTCGTGTGAGCACTATTAATGCATTGTGTATTCGCTCGCTGGTTTTTTTTTTTGGGGGGGGGGGGGGGTACCAGTTTTGGGTTCCTTTGAGTTTTTGGGTTTGTGGTCGCTTTTCGGCTTGTATGCCGTTTTATACACACCTGTAACCTGTAAATACCTTGTAGCTCACTTGCAAATAATTGTTTGTAAGTACTGGCGTACATACGGCCGATCAGTGAGAGTATGTGTGAGAAGTGTGGTGCATTGCGCAGGTGTGGGTAATGGCCCTAATACTTCCGCTGTGGCTTTGGGGTGTGCTTTGATGGGTTCTGCACAGTGCCTCATATGCAATGCTTTAAATGTTTCCTATTATCAATAAATATTTGCTAAAGATCACCGTGGAGGGGTGGAGGGGGACAGCACAATGAGCTTCTAGACAATAGATAGGTCTAACCCCATCGGGTAAGGCTGCATTATTCAATTCACCCCGACCCCCAAACAAATAAAACACGTAAAGGAAAAGAAACAGACAGAGACAAGACTTCACCACTTTGCCTCTCATATGTTTTAAATAGGGCCTCGACGAATGTAGAAAATCCAGGATATATGCTCTGGTCTCCCTTCAAATCCGCGTATTGATCTTTCGACTTTTACTAAATATTTTTTTTTTTTACTTAAGACGACGACGATCTGAACGGACGTGTTGTTATTCTGCTCGTGTTCGAGTTTAAGTAAATTTCGAGTTTATTGTGGACTTTTAAGTCCCAAGCCCCGATATGGGTACCCCTGGGAAGCCTAGGGATTTGGCGACGACACTGCGGCAAGACATGACCTTCTGCGTTCACGCGTCGGAGAGTGTTAGGACGAAACATGTGCTGGATGCCGTGGCAGCTGCAGTCACTCTGAGGAATCTGAGCTCTGTGCGCCCAGCTGGATATGGGCGGTTCTTCGTGACCGCTCACACCATGGGTGCTGTCGATATATTATGGGCTCTTGGTGCTCTCACCCTGGCAGGCAAGACTTACCCTCTTGTTTCGTTGGCTTCGAGGACAAAGGTGGTAACTCTGCTTAACTTACCTACGGAGCTCCCGGACGACGACGTTATTCAGTATTTTCTCTGTATGGGAGAGTGCTCAAAGTACATCGTGAGAAGTATCAGGACTATCCCACGGTTGAATCTGGAAGTCGGAAGGCTCTGATTGAAGTGCAAAAGGAAATACCCAACTTCGTCTCCGTCCGTGGATTTCAGGCAATGTGTCTGTACTCCGGAATGAAGAAGCAATGTCGGCGCTGTGGTCTCCAGGGACACTTTGCGGCCGACTGCTCGACACCGAGGTGCAGAAGGTGCGGCGAGTACGGTCACGACACCCTGACGTGCACCGAAAGATACAAGAAATCCGGTGGAGAACATTGGAGCACTCGATGTCGTGTGAGCACGTACCCTAGCGTTGCTTATCAGGAAGGCCCCGCTGCCAGAGATGAAGCCAAGGACGATGAGCAGGAGGCTTTGGAAGGAGCTCTGCAGGAAGTTTTGCGAGCACCAACCGAAGACTCCATGGAGACTGCCTTGAGCGAGGGGAATGAATTAGAGAACCAGCTTCGGGAAACTGGAGCTCAGGACGCAGAAACCTGCACAACGTTGGGGACTTCAGTTACGGTCGATGCCATTGCAGGACCAGAGGCGACAGCAAATGTGCCGTCGTGTGAAGAGGAGATAGTGCCGACTGATGGTGTCAGTAAAAGCATGGAAGATGGAGCAGCCACAAGCGTGGCTGAATGCAGCAACGAGCAACATGAGTCACAGCAGGACAATCGTGAAGGACTCCGTGCTGTGCATGAGAGAGGATCGGACGAAGATGCTCCTTCAACAAGTGGAGGTGCTCGGCCCAAAACAGCGCGCGTGTGTCAACAAATCAAGAGGCCGCACTCGTCTGGCAGTTCTGACAACGTCCAGCCAGTTTCTGCGTGTCACCAGCTGCCAGGGCAAGTCGATTCTTTGGAGGAACTGAGTAGTCAGCCTCTCGAGTGAAAGAAGCCCAAGCCGGACGCCTAGGCGTAGTTGATGTAGCCCCATTACAAAGACAAAATTATGAAGATAATATCTCTTAACGTTAGAGGACTTCGTCAGCACAGAAAACAAAGGATGCTAGGATCTCTCCTTGAAGCGTTACAAGTGGACGTCGCCTTCCTGCAGGAAACACACTTCGGTAGCCTGCAGGAAGCTAGAGCGTTTCAAGAAAGAACGGCCACGAAGGATTTCTTCAGCTTTGGAACTACTCGGTCTTGCGGAGTGGCAGTTCTGTTTACGAATCGCTTCCGAGGCAGCGTGGAGCAACGCTCATTCGACAGGGTAGAATTATCACTGTGGACGTCACGCTTCAAGGACAAGTCTATCGCTTAGCGTCGGTGTATGCCCCGACCGATTATCAGGACCGAAATGAATTTTTCCGATGCGTTGACCCTTACCTACTTGGAAGAAGGAATTTAGTGCTAGGGGGCGACTTCAACTGCGTCATTGACGATAGCCGCGACAGAGTCGGAGGCACCCAAAGACATCAACCGTGGCAAGCAAAAGAATTGCGGCGGTTGGTCAGTGTATGTGATTTTGTGGACACATGGGTTCACGTACATGGAACAGCTCCTGGATTCACTTTCTCTCACCGTGATCGTCAAGTTCGCTTAGACCGTTTTTACGTGTCCAGGAGAATCTCAGACGCGGTGGAGAGCTGCGACGTCGTGCAAGTGGGCACCTCAGCGCAATATTTCTCTGATCACAAGGCTGCCTTGCTGAATCTGCGTGTCGATAGAGGATTTGGTCGCCAGCCTGCGCCATGGCGACTAAATATCTCGCTATTGGACGACAATCGTGTTGTGGAGGCAGTTCGTATGTATCTTCGCCAGAGGACTGCTGAAGACGTTCGATCGCCGGAATGGTGGGACTCCGTCAAGGCTAGCTCCAACGAGATCCTTCAGAAATGGGGAAAGAGAATTGCCTCGGATCGGCGTTACGAAATCCGCCTCCTTCAGACTGGTCTACGTGGTCTTCTGGCCGAGGGGCTGAGTACACAAGAGGAGCGAATCGCATACGCGGAGTTGCAGGCTGAGCTTTCAGGTCCCCTTGCTCGTCGTGCGCAAGGCTGGTATCCTACTTCTCGCCAGTGCCATCGGCGGGGGTCTTTTCCGTTTCAACGCACAGTATTAGAAGATGAACATCGTTCGCCGCCCGTCCGCCTTGACCAGCTTGTCAAACAAGATGGGACAGTTGTGAGCGAGATCGATGACCTGGTGGAGACATGTCGAGACTTCTATGAGGACCTTTCCAAGAGCAACGACGTAGACAGGGACACCTGGCCTGCACTCTGTGAGGAGTTACCCTCGCTCACTCCTGGTCAGTCTGCGGACCTTGACTTGGATGTGACAGTCAGCCAACTGCTCCAGGCTGCGAAGTGTATACCGAAAGGAAAAACTCCTGGTTTGGATGGACTTCCTGTGGAGTTTTACCTTCCCTTTTGGGATGTCCTGGGCGTTGCTTTGTGCCACGTGTTGCGCGCATGCTTCGAGGATGGCCTGCTCCCTGCGTCGTCGAGGTGTGGCCTGATTAAGTTGCTTTGCAAGGACGTTAATAGCAAACACTACCTTTCTGCATGGCGTCCCATATCACTGCTGAACACTGATTACAAGTTGTTCGCGAAGGTACTCCAGCTGCGTTTGAGCCGCGTGCTTGATCTCCTGATATCGCCCGTTCGAGCTTCCTCGGTGCCCGGCCGGAGTTTGCACCATCATTTGTTTGCATTGCGCGACATTTGTTACTGGGCAGCGGACCGCAATGCTACGACATTGCTATTCTTGGCAGACCAAGAGAAAGCATTCGATAGGGTTAGCCACGAGTTTATGCATTTTGTCGTACAGAGGACTGGATTCGGTGAGGAGTTTCGACGCTACGTCAAACTGCTCTACACCTCGGTGAAGAGTTGCGTCCTGGTCAACGGTAGACCATCTGCTCCTGTCACAGTGGAGAGAGGAGTACGCCAGGGGTGTCCACTTTCCCCTCTATTGTATGTCCTCGTATTTGAAGTGGCCATACGCTACCTGTCCAATGAAAGCTACCTCCCTCGTCTTCCCGTGCCTGGTAGTCAACGATTTCCAACGATGTTTGCTTACGCCGACGGTCTGACCGTTTGTCTCTCGTCGGTGGACAGCATGCGGCAGGTCTTAGTCGGCCTCGAAATGTATGGACGTGCCTCCGGAGCCGCAGTGAACAGGAGGAAGTCATCTGTCTTGCCGCTTGGAACGGACTTGCACTACTCGGATGTGTGTGGTGTGCCCGTGAACGATACAAGCCCGATTCTAGGCATACACTTCACCAGGAGAGGCCCGTTGGCCACCGGGTCTCGCACGAATACATGTTTCAGTTGCTTGAAAAAAATAGAGCTTCCTCTAATGTTTCGACGATACATTGCCCTCTTGTACAACTACATAAGCAGCGTAATTGAGGTTAACGGAAAGCTAAGCCGACGTTTCCCGGTGTTTTCTGGAGTGCGTCAAGGGTGTCCGTTGTCGCCCCTGCTGTACGTCCTTACGCTCGAGCCTTTTGTTCGGATGCTTGTCAGCAGTGACGCCATTCCAAGGGTGTTTACACCGGGCAGTGACGGTCAGCCGACAACATTCGCCTATGCTGATGACGTGACTATATGTACCACAAACCCAAACGCCGTCGGAGAAGCCCTGAAGCTGATGGAAATGTATGCTGCTGGGGCAGGAGCCAAGATGAATAAAGCAAAGTCAGCGGTCATGTACGTCGGCTACCCAGGAATTCACCGTCACATAGCTGGCATACCGGTAGTGGAACAGCTCAAAGTACTGGGCGTTGTGTTCAGTCCGCAAGGTGTGGCACCCAGAACGTGGACGGACACCGAACAAAAACTACAGAGCATAAAGGAAGAATACATAAATATCGAAACGGGTTACGGGGGAAGGCGGAATATGATAAGGGCGGAAATGTGCTCCGTCATGTGGTATGCGGGAACATGTAGTCTTCCTTCAGGGAGGTGGAAAAGAGGCTCACCCGTACAGTTATGTCTGCCCTTTGGCAGGGAAGGCCGGAAAAAGTAAAGAGGATCGTTGTTCAGGCCACGGCAGAGTGCGGTGGTTTGGGTATATTTAACATCAAACTCGTGTGTGTAGAATGTGCGGGAACTAAGTACGTGCGGGAACTTCAGCGTGTCCTGCAGGGAGAAAGTGTCCACTTCATGACGACAAAGCAAGTATATGAGAGCTTGTTTTATGCATGTAAACGAGATGAGGTAACAACTGACATAGCCGCCACAAGAGGGTTATTGTTGTCATCATATTTAGACGAAGACCGGGTGGACGTGGCTTGGGAAATGTTTCATATTGTGTTGCCCGTGGCTACCCGACTTGTAAGGTTTCGCTTTCGAGCATCCAGTGCTGTGCTACCTGCGGGGGCATGGAAAACCATAAACATATATTTTATGACTGTGTATTGGCTGTGGCAATGTGGCGCAAGATGGCAGCATTGTTTGGCTTGCCCAAAATAGAATATAGTACAGTGCAGGTGTGTGACCCAATGCCAGTGCGGGGAGGCTAGATTCGATCTTTTTGCTTGCTGCTGACAGAGATTAAATTCCAGCTGTGCGCTTGACGCAACCTTAAACTGTATGGGGGGACAGATGAATCCCTAAGGGTAGTCACGTTTCATGTTAGACTATCTTTGGGAAGAAAACTCCAAAGCGAGTTGGATGTCTTGGGCGAGGTTGCCTTCAAAAACCGCTGGCGGGGGCACTGGAAGGTGTTTCTGCGGCAGCAGGGGCGAATAACGAGTAAGTTTTGAGCCACAAGGGACGCCACGTCAGTGGATCAAGGGGCTTGCGCACCGGTCTCGTTCTTGTGCTGTACGGGATGACTGATTGTACTTGCTAAATGCCCACACTGTATAGCTAGCGACTCTATGTTGTAAGTATAGCTCTATGGCTTTGTACTGTGATTTGTGATTTGCGATGACGTGATGTGCATTGACCTGGTTTGGATGACTGTTTTTGACCTGATTTGACCTGTGTGAACAAGCGTTGTTCTTTTCTTAATAAACTTCGCCTTTTACTAAAGCACAGTGCCTCATGTGCAATGCTTCAAATGTTTCCTATTATCCATAAATACAGCATTTACTAAAGTCTCACGATTCACGTTCAGTGCTGGAGACCGCCACGTCCGTCTGGACCGCTTTTATCTTGCGGCGAGCGTGCTTGCTTCGGTCACGGACTGTGCGATTGTACAAGTCGGAACCTCAGCGCAGTTCTTTTCGGATCATAGGGCCGTTGTCCTGGAGTGCAGCGATTCCGAAGGCTTCGGTCGTCAGCCGTCGCCGTGGCGCCTCAACGTCTCCCTCTTGGAAGATGAGCAGGTTATCACCGATGTCGAGCTGTACCTGGAGGGAAGACTACAAGAAGACCGGTCGCTTCAGTTGTGGGACAGTGTAAAGGATGGCGTGAAGGACATATTCCTCGCATGGGGGAAGAGGAAAGCAGCTCAGCGACGGAGGGACATCCGCGTTCTTCAGGTCGGTCTTCGAGCACTACTTGAAGGTGACCTAGCCAGTCAAGAGGAGATCTCAGCATACAAGGAATTGCAGGCTGAGCTTTCGGCTGTCCTGTGGCAAACCGCGCAAGGCTGGCCAGCGACGAATGTGCAACCTGGGCGATGATTACGTACTCCCGGGCATGTGCGGACGGCCCTCACGGATGACCACAACTCACCCCGTGTGAGGCTTGACGAATTGACTAAGGAAGTTGGCACAACCGCGACCACGCTTGAAGAACTTCTCTGCACGTGTCGCGCTTATTACTCCCGCCTTTTCTCCGAAAGGCCCGTGGACTTTTCTCTGTGGGAAGAAGTTTGCTCGAACCTCCCAAGCCGCTCGCCTGCACAGTCCGCAGACTTGGAGCTGGATATCACCATTCCTGAAGTTTTTCAAGCGGCCAAGGCCATGCCGAAGGGCAAGACCCCGGGGCCTGATGGTCTTCCTGTGGAATTTTTTCTGCGCTTCTGGGGCCATCTTGGCGCGGCACTCTCCAGACACGCCCACCACACACACACCACAGACGTGTCCAGCCACACCCCCACCCCAAAACAAATAATACAAGTAAAGGAAAAGAAACAGAGAGAGGCAGGACTTCACCACTTTGCTTCTCATATGTTTTAAATAGGGCATCGACGAATGTAGGAAATTCAGGATACATGCTCTGGTCTCCCTTCAAATCCGCGTATTGATCTTTCGCCTTTTTTTTTCTGTACAGTTTGTCTGTATATTATATTTGTATGTATATTTGTATATTATCGCCTCTGTATATGAATTGTCCTCCCATGTAATACAGTATAGTTCTGCGGATTTTAGGTGAGTGGGCCCACTCAGTTGCAGGGTTCTTTGTTGTGTGTGTCGCGTGTTGAGTGAGGCCAGGAGACAAAAGGCGTCAAGTCGGACCAAACTATTTTATTGACCGTTCGGGCCGGTCGCTCGAGTAGAAAAAGAAGTAACTAGCTCGCGTCTCGTGAGCGCGAGATGGCAGGGCACAAACAGGGTCATGTGGCCAAAGGCGATGTTGGTGCAGCTAGTGCTGCTACATCATCCTCCCTCCCCTGGAGAAAGATGATGCTGAAGCTGCAGGCTGGATAGTGCGGTGCAGATCCCACGATACGTGCTTGCTTGAAGCTGGGCGCAGTGGGAAAGATCGAGATATGGCTGAGGGGGCGGTACGATCGTCATGCTGTGTGTCAGACTTGTTTGAATCTGAAGAAACTTCCAGCTGGGTGAAATGCGCCAGAGATGAGGGGTCTAGGTGAGCGGGCTGCAGCCTATCGATGGAAATGTTGTCCTCGCGGCCATTAAGCTGTACACGGTAGAACTTGGCGTATCGGTGCAGAACTTGAAAGGGGCCGTCGAAATGAGGCTGAAGAGGCTTACGAACGGCATCCCGGCGAATAAAAACATGTGTACAGCTTTCAAGCTCTGGGCTGATGAAGGGATGGCTACGAAGGCTTCGTCGGGTTGGGGAAGGGCAGAGCTGGGACATTGTCAAACGGAGTTGGTGAAGGAATGACGATGGCTCGGCTGCTTCGGGGCGCACAGGATGGAAGAATTCTGACGGCAAACGTAGTGACGTCCCGTAGACGAGTTCTGCGCTGGAGGCGCCGATGTCTTGCTTGAGGGCTGTCCGAATACCGAGCAGCACTGTAGGAAGAGCGGCGAACCACTGGGTACGCTCACGCGCGCAGGAGAGGGAGGCCTTAAGGTGACGGTGAAAACGCTCAACGAGCCCGTTTGCTTGGGGGTGGTATGAGGTGGTTCTTATACGATGTGTGCCGAGGGTCTCCAAGAGCTGGGTGAACAGCCTGGCTTCAAACTGGCGGCCGCGATCTGTGGTAAGGGTAGCAGGCACACCAAAACGGGCTATCCAGCCGTGCAAAAAGGCTTCGGCAACGGTCTCGGCGGTGGAATCGGCGATGGGAATTGCTTCTGGCCACCTCGTAAATCTGTCAACGCATGTTAACAGGTATGAATGACCATGCGACGGGGGAAGCGGGCCCACGAGATCGATGTGCACGTGCGAAAATCGGGCGTCAGGGAGCGGGAATGCTGCTAAAGGTGCCTTGTTGTGCCGGTTGACTTTCACACGTTGGCAGACGAGGCAAGCGCGGGTCCATGCCCGAACGTCGGCGTTCATCGATGGCCATATAAAGCGGGTGGTGAGCAGCTTCTGCGTGGCGCGGATACCAGGGTGGGCTAGGGCATGCACGCTATCAAAGACAAGGCGACGGAAAACTTGCGGAATGAACGGTCTGGGTCTGCCCGTGGAGATGTCGCAAGTTAACTTGAGGAGCGATCCGGGCAGAGGCACCTCTTCGAAAGAAAGAGTGGTGGCAGAATCTCGCAGTTTCCGAAGCTCTTCGTCTGACTGCTGTGCCTCGGCGATCTTGGAATAGTCCATCGTCAACTTCGGAAAGGTGACAGCATCGACGTGCATCCTGGACAGAGCATCCGCTACAGGGTTGTCGGTTCCGTTGACGTGGCGAATGTCGACGGTGAACTCACTTATGAAGGCCAGCTGCCGGGCTTCACGGGGAGTGTAACTGTCGGCAGCCTTGGAGAGGAACGCGTAAGTCAAAGGCTTGTGATCTGACAGGATGTAGAACGTTCTTCCTTCGACGAAATACCGGAAGTGGCGGATGGCTAAATAGGCAGCGAGCAGCTCACGGCCAAACGCGCTGTAGCGGGACTGCGCTGGAGAGAGCTTCTGCGAGAAGAAAGACAAAGGTCTCCACTGCCCGTCGATGAACTGCTGTAAGACACCGCCAACAGCATGGTCAGAGGCGTCAACCATGATGTTAGTTGGCGCGCCGTGTTTCGGGTAGACGAGGACAGTAGCGTGTGCAAGGGCTTGTCTGGCAGCGAGGAAAGCGGTGTTCGCTTCTTCCGTCCACGAAAACGGCGTTGAAGATGGCGTGCCGCGCAGCATGTCTGTCAGAGGTCGCAAAATGCGCGCACAGCAGGGAATAAATCGTCGATAAAAGTTCACCATTCCCAAAAACTCTCGCAGCTTACGCAGTGACGTTGGCGTTGGGAAGTTGCGTATGGCAAGAACTTTGTGGTCGAGAGGGCGGATGCCGTCGCTGCTGATTAGGTGCCCGAGGAACTCCAGCGATGGCTTGCCGAACTCGCATTTTTCGGCGTTCACAAGAATGCCGAACTCTTGGAGACGCTGGAAAAGCTCGCGAAGGTGGTCTTCGTGCTCCTCGGGGGACCCGCTGGCAACGAGGATGTCATCTATGTAGGCAAACGCAAAGGGAAGGCCGCGCAGCACTTGATCCATAAACCGTTGGAAGGTCTGGGCGGCGTTTCGCAGACCAAAGGGCATCCTGAGATATTCGAACATGCCGAATGGTGTAACGATGGCAGTCTTGGAAACGTCGGAGGGTTCTACTGGAATGTGATGGTAAGCTTTTACCAAATCGACCTTGGAGAACATGGTCATGCCGTGGAGATTGGAGGCGAAATCGTGAACATGCGGGATGGGATAGCGATCTGGCACAGTAACCTTGTTAAGGGCTCTGTAGTCGCCGCACGGCCTCCAATCTCCGGTCTTCTTCGGTACCATGTGCAAGGCCGATGACCAACTGCTGGAAGAAGGCCGGACGATTCCAAGCTGGAGCATGTGTTGGAATTCCTTTTTCGCAATGGCGAGGCGCTCGGGGGCCAGGCGACGAGGACGGGCATGCACGGGAGGACCTGTAGTGACAACGTGGTGAGTCACTGTGTGCATCACGGGCCGCTCGGTGTTACATGGCTTCAAGAGGGATGGGAACTCCTGCAGGATGGCGGAGTATGGACAGTTTCCAGCCTTGAAGCGGGCGATGCGGCTGCACACTGAATGGCGACAGGGAATGCCGTTGACGCGAAACCGGGTTTCTGCATCCCAGAGCAAGCGTTTTTTCATGTTCACCATGAGACCGAAATGGCTCAGAAAGTCTGCTCCCAGAATAGGGTACTGCAAGTCAGCCACAAGGAAAATCCATGCGAAGGAGCGGCGGAGGCCCAAGTCGAGAGTGAGGGAATGCTCTCCGTACGTCGCAATCGGCGTGGAATTAACAGCTTGCAGGGTGCGGGACGTTGGCTTGCGTGGTGAACGAAAAAGAGAGGACGGAAGTACACTGACGTCAGCGCCGGTGTCAACAAGAAACTTTAGTCCGGAATTGTTGTCAAGAACAAAGAAGAGGCGGGATGGACGAGTGCCAGAGTCACCAGCCGCCATATCTAGTGACTGGCTCGGGAGTTTCCCTGGAAGGTGCATGGTGGTGTACAGTTGCGAGCCTTGGTGCGGAAACGGCGATGATACCAGCAAATTCCAGCTGGAGATGGGGAACGTCGATGCGCGAAGCGGGATCGGCGTGGAGACGGAGAAGGACTGCAGTGGCGGAGGGCTGCAACCTCCAGCTGCAGGTTGGAGATCTGTTCCACGAGCTGAGAAAGGTCCACTGCTTGCGGCGAGCTGGAACCAGTAGCCGTAGGCGGAGAAGGGGGGTGCGAGGCCACAGCTGCGATCTGCGGTGGTGCCATTTCCATGATCTTGTCGGCAAGGTTGGCCAGGTCGTTCAGGCTCATGGTGCCAGCAGCGGCTAAAACCATGCAGACATTGGCCGGCAACCGCTGGAGGAAGAGTTGGCGGAGCAGGGAATCGTCGATTACGGCGCTGTCGGGACGGTCGCCGAGCAGTTGGCGCATACGCCGTAAGAGCTGAGAAGGCGCGCGATCTCCGAGTTCTTCTTGGGTCAGCAGGCGCTGGAATCGCTTTTGCTCCGACATAGACGTCCGGCGAATTAATTCAGTCTTGAGCACGTCATATGGTGATTGTGTCGGTGGGGAGGCAACCAAGTCGCGCACCTCGGAAGCATCAGTAGGGGAAAGTGCGGCAACGACGTGGTAGAACTTCGTCAGTTGGTCACTGATGAGACGAAGGGCGAATTGGGCCTCAGCTTGCCCGAACCATACGACGGGATCGGCGGCCCAAACGGGCCGCCGACGACGCGCGGGCGGGGGGGTTGAGTGAGGCCAGGAGACAAAAGGCGTCAAGTCGGACCAAACTATTTTATTGACCGTTCGGGCCGGTCGCTCGAGTAGAAAAAGAAGTAACTAGCTCGCGTCTCGTGAGCGCGAGATGGCAGGGCACAAACAGGGTCATGTGGCCAAAGGCGATGTTGGTGCAGCTAGTGCTGCTACATGTGCCTCCTCTTTTATGTATTCTCTCTTCTGGCTTTAGTGCCACCCTGTAATCGGAGTGTTTGTAGAATGGCTTGAGTGTTTGTGTTTTGTTTGTTTACGCTTATAAATACACATTTACCAAATGACGCTAGGCAATGACGGGTAGTGTGTGATTCTTGGGACAAGTTGTGGTTTTGGAATGTCGGCGCGTTTGTCAGTGGTGGGATATGTTACGTCCCGTTGAGCTGTTCTGTTTATGCACCTCAATAAATATTTACTAGAGATCACCGTGGAGGGGGACAGCAGAACGAGCTTCTAGACAATTTTTGATAGGCCTAACCCGTTTGGGTAAGGCTATATTATTCAATTCAAAGAGAAACCATGCGTCCACCCTATTGAAAAATACTTCAGAAAATCTCATAGAAACATAGCATTCTCTCAGAATTCCTTACAGAAGCGCCTTCTTATCTCAGAATTTCCTACAGAGGATGCAGATTCGTATACATATCCTCACAGGCACACCAATGAGAAAATATCCTGTGGTATAATTCAGGTTCTGGCCTTGTGATTTCTATGAGAAAACAGCGTGATTCATGCAGGACTGACTTTCTCACGAACTTCTCTTCAGTATTAGGAGAAATTTTGAAGGATATTTCCCTGTCGGATGAACATGAAGCAAGAATTGACGGGCCGCAGAGAGTGATATGTCGTCCGTGTTGGAAAGTAGTTCGTGCGATTTCGTATGTTTGTGAATAATCCCTCTTAGGTAAATGTGTCATGGTTGCTCCGCTTTGTCGTTCCTCTTGAAACTATTACTTATATAACCTGCTATGACATTCCATCGTACATTAGTGGAGGCGTTTATTCCAATTGCCAGCAAGTTAGTTACTCTGCTTTGAAACGAGGAAGCGCATGGACGCAGCTACGCATCTCAAGCAAATATCGCCCGGCATTCTGGATTTTCGTCGCGTTTGAGGTATATAGCACGTGTGCGTGTGGTACATAATCGTCCGTGCTATGCATTCCCATTCTTTATGCGTCTATACCCCTGTTTGCAGGTATTATGTGGATCGGAAGGTAGAATGCAGTGAGATGGTTATAGCAAAGAGTGCTTTGGGCAAAGGTATGTTACATATTTCTATGCATATCTCTCACACACACACGTGTTGTTGTAACCGTGCTTTTTGAAATGCTATTTCTTCTAGGTCAAACTCGTAAGAAGCGGCAGGCACCGGGAATTAACGCATTGGATCCGAGTTCGTGGTTGTAAGCCATTCTCGTCTCGAGAAAGTTGGATGGTGCCTTTACGCAAGAAAGCCTACGCGTTCCCAAGGTGCAAAACAAAAACATGGCATAATCACATGAATAAATTTTTTGGTCGTCGCATTGCACATTTCAAGTACGTGTACAATGCGTTGGGTCATGTCTTTCTGAATTTATTGGCTAGGCCACAAATGTTCAGCAACATTCCTTACGGCAACGGCATGCGACTTACTCTCAGTACTTCTCAGCAAGTAAGTCTGGGATCTTTAAATTTTTATGTGGCAGTGCAGCTTTCTTAGGGTGTTTCTTGCAGGGTGGCCCATTACCCTTTCTCACAGGCTTGCTTGCGGGCCTCGAGAAATCCTGTGAGAAAGCCTCACAGGCCACCCTGTAAGAAGGCCTGTAAGAAAGCGGCATTGCCACTGCCTGTGAGGAATCCTGTAAGAAAGCCTCCCTGGAATCCTACAGGATCCCTGTAAGACAGTCTGAGAGAAATTTTGTAAGATTTAGTCTCATAACCTCATAGAAATTCCTTCAGCGGTCTGAGAGATTTCTTTTGAAAGATTTTCTGAAGTATTTTTCAATAGGGCAGATCGAACCCAGCCATACCCCCACCCCCAAAACAAATAAAACAAGTAAAGGAAAAGAAACAGACAGAGGCAGGACTTCACCACTTTACCTCATATATGTTTTAAATGGGGCATCGACGAATGTAGGAAATTCAAGATATATGCTCTGGTCTCCCTTCAAATCCGCGTATTGATCTTTCGCCTTTTTGGTATTGCGAAGAAAAAGAAGCTACGAGCAGGTGTTCTGTTCCATCGCTCCGCTGTAAGTTTTCTGTCTTTAACCGTTTTTGCGATTGAATTTGATCCCGCCAGGGTGCCGCGTATACCGCGGGTATCCTGGCGATGATGAACAACAACCCACCGCTGTGGGAGTGGTGCTTTGGCGTCCGCATTCCGGACGTCGCTACCATCAACGATCTGGTCGACGCCGTCTTCGATGTCGTCGGCTCCGGGAAGTTTTATGGCATCCGCTATAGTGGACAGAACCTCTACGAGGTAGGAGTTTCAACGCGGTCTGCCTTGGACCGTGTCTTGGAAGTTGGGTTGAAAGTCGCGGAGCAGACATGCTCCATCGAGCTCTTCGGTCCCCGCACATTGAACGTCGTTTGTAAGATGGTCCCGCCGTACATGCGGGACGAAAACCTGCTTAGGGCCCTCGGCAAATACGTGAAGGTCCTCAAGACGGAGGATATCACATTCGAAGACAGGAAGGGACGAGGAACACTTCGCACGGGAAACAAGCGGATAGTCATGGAGATGGGGGAAAGAACACCACTCGCTAACTTCGTCCGGGTGATGGTTGCGCTAATACAATGTGACCACCCAGGCGTCAAACGTGTGTGCCTGCGCTGCAAGCGGGAAGGTCACTTCCGGTCTGCCTGCAACGTTCCATTCTGCGAACGCTGTTCAACTTTCGGCCACACAACGGAAGAATGTGGCTCCCGGTGCCGTCGATGCCGCACCAAGCATCCCCAGGGTCCGTGTCCTAACCCAGTGTCTTATGGCTGTGTGGTTACCGAGTTTCCCAGCCTACCTCCAGCACAGAAGCCGGTAGATCCTCCTTCCACCGACCCGGTCTCCTGTGTCCCGGAACACCCCGAAGAAACTCTTGTGTCGCCACCGCTCATCACCGGGTACGGCACCGACGTCAGCGCGCCTGAATCAACGGCAGTTGAAGCTTCCATGGAGGAACGAGCGAGCGATGAGGCGTCTACTTTTTCGTCACTCCTTCCTGGACTACGTGATCCAAGTGCTGGCAAGAGCTCCGACAGCGAGGATACGGTGACCAGTGGCCGACAACCCAATGGCCGACGACGCAGCAATAGAAGACCCCGGAAACCAAGCGCCCGATCACATCAGCCAACAAGCGAAAAATCGTCTCGCCCAGGGTGAGGTAACTGTTTGGCTCTGGTTCCGACAGCTCTTAGCGCCCAGTTAAAATTCCTAGTTTTGATCAATGAATTGCCTGATTTGTGTTTTCATCCTCTTTTTTCTCGCCATGAGTGTTAAGCTGGCGACGTTAAACGTAAACGGCTTGCGTAATCCACAGAAGCAGGCAGACGTTATTAGTTTTGGACGAAGTGTGGGAGTTGATATGCTACAGCTACAAGAGACTCGCTTTTACTGTGCTAGAGATATTTTGCACTTCAAGTCTCGTTTTAATCTACCCGATTTATGCCAGCCTCGGTTCAGTTAACACGTGCGGTGTTGCCGTTGTTGTTTTTAACCGTTTGCTGTTGAACCGTTTTTATTGTACATAGGATGCAGATGGTCATGTTGTCACTTTTTATTTTTATGTCGAGGATGTGAAGTACCGAATTGTAAATATTTATGCCCCAGCGAATGTGAGTGAAACGAATCGTTTCTTTTCTTCTTTAAGCACAAATCTGTTATCAAGTGCTAACGTCCCCATAGCGGGCTTTAACTGTGTCGAGGACTCGAGTGTCGATGTAATAGGCCGAAGTCAGGGGCGTTCTGTGTCGAATGCTCGTGAGCTGTTAGGTCTGTTGCGTCAGTTCCAGTTACTAGATGCTTGTCGTGGGGTCCGCGGCCCAAGTTATGTTAGTGTAACGTGACAGCAGGCTCTCGCTGAGACCGCTTTTACCTTCCCGATAACTTGCGTGATATCATCATTGCGTGTGATCACCACGGCATTCCATCTACACCGACGCACATATTTGATCACGCTGCTGTGCTCCTGACGCCAGCCCTACAACGTTCTTTTTCGCTGTTAGACAGGACACTGTTGTCCGATAATGATTGTGTTACCGCGGCCCGCGCTTTACTATCTGTGCCTCTTGCCTATTCCTTAAGAGAGTGGCAGAACCGACTGCGTGCTCTTTTTGTTGAGTTGGGAAAATTTCGTGCTCAGGAGCGCACGTGACAGTTCAATCGACTGTGCGATAAAATCCGTGTTGTTCGAAGGGGTGACTACCTTACGAGGCTGTCGAAAGACTATTTAGATAGTTTGATCGCCAAACGAGATCAACTGCTTAGATGTTCAGCTGGTATAGCTCAGATAGAACGGGCACGCAGCCAGTCAGTATCTGGAATACGCACGTACAAGTTCCTTCGGGAGCGAGAACAACAAAACAGGTTCGTTGTTAATTCCTGCCAAAAACAGGACGGTTCCATGACGAGTGACCCTGCGGAGATTTTTGATACATTCCATCAGTATCACTTCCGCGACCTCTCTGCTGGTTGTCCCCCGTGTAGTGCGTCAGATAGTTTCTTTGACATTCTCCCGCACTTGGATGAGTACGACTGCGAAATGTTACGTGTCCCTATATCAGAAGATGAGCTAGATGCTGCCCTCCGTGCAATGCGTCATGGAACCGCTCCTGGACCAGACGGGTTGCCTGTTGAGTTTTATCGCACTTTTTGGCCCGTTCTTCGTCCGTACCTTCTGGACCTGCTGGCGTATTCCACCTTGAGAAGGGTGAGCGGATGTGTCCTTTCACTGGACCAAAGCAAAGCTTTCGACAGGGTCCTTCACTCCTTCTTATTCTCCCTCCTAGACAGATACGGTTTCCCCTCAGAGTTGTCTTCTGCTGTTCGGAATGTCTACAACTCCCACACCAGCAGCCTTTTCATTAACAGACGGGAAGGACCTCCTTTCAAAATAGCTTGTGGCGTTCGTCAGGGATGCCCAATGTCTTCTTTGCTGTTTGCCCTAACGATACATGTGTTTGTGCGGCATGTCCTCGCACACGGTGGCACTCGCGGCCTCCGAATGTAGTGGATCCCGCGGTAGTGGATCCCGCGGTAGTGGATCAATGAAAGTGTCTGTCTACGCGGATGATGTCACACAGTTCTTGAGTGACGCAACGTCCATTCCCAATGTCTGCGAAGTGTTCCGATCTTATTCGCTGCTTTCGGGTGCCCAGCTAAACGAATTCAAGAGCAGGTTGATGACTTTAGGCTCCTTCACCGTACCAGCTGCAGTCCCCTTCACCGTGTGTTCTTCCATACCCATTCTTGGTGTCGTTTTCGACAGCCGAGGGGTGCAGGTGTCCACCTGGGACAATGGCATAGTAGCAGTCCCAGCAAAGGTGCCGTCAGCACAGTTCTTTTCCTTCAGCTTCTGTGAACGGAGTTACTTCATCAGGTCGATTCTTTGCGCCCGTCTCTGGCACTTGGGACAGGTTCTCCCTCCCCCTTCCAGAGTCGTCATGCGACTAAACACGATTCTGTATCCTTTTTTTCTGGTCCGGAAAGCAGGCCGTTATTAATCGCTCAACACTGCGGCTTCCGGTGTCGCTGGGTGGCTGGACTATCCCAGATCTTTCGTTCGTCTGCGAGTGCCTAGCACTGAAGCTCCTCCTTCGGGTGCTCCGGGATACAGAGTGTCCAGCACACGCTTTAGCTGTTTACTTTTCCTCCACACTGGTGTGTTTTTTGCCGGGCCTCCCTTCATTCACAAACTGTGTTCGTGGTGGGCAACCTCTTCAGCTGCACAGCTCGCTCGTCACCCTCTTTCGCAAAGTTGAGCTCTTTCTCAGTGGCAAGGATATCCTAGAAGTTCCCGCGGTGCGTATATCAGAGCGTGTGGCCCTCGGCAATGACGAGGCACGAGATCGACCTCGAAACATACACATTCCTTTTCGTAGTGGCACGTTCAGTGACCTTACAGGAGAAACGCAGGATTTCATGTGGCAAGCTTGGTGGAATGCGCTGCCTACCCTCGAGCGACTTCGTCGAATGGCTGTCACAGCGGCCTCGTTGTGTTGCTTCTGTCGTTAAACGGAAACCCTTCACCACGTATTCTACCAGTGCCCGGTGTCAAAGTCTTTTTGGTCGCAAGTAGCGCTCTGTGTTTCTTTACGTTGCCCCTTACAGTGGGAGGCGCTGCGTGTTGCACCGCGGACTCAAACCCACCGCCTCTCCAGATTAGCAACCTTTTTTGGTTTTCACGTTCTATGGCGAGCGCGCAATAGGGCGCTCGTAAAGCACAGGAGGCTCCTCCTAATCCGTGGAGAAGTCGCCAAATATTGTGACGCGGTACGCAACTTTCTGATTGAAGAATTGCGAACCGGAGGCTTTTTCCTCCACGTGAAGATGTTTTCGTAGTTAAGAAATGTCTTATTTTCTTCCAGCACAAACAGAAATGTAGAAGACGTTTTCTTAATACCTCTCGTTCTTGTACTACATTGCTTGGCTCATTGTTGGGCTGCTTCTGCCTATTTGGGTTTTAGTCTTTTGTCCAGTTCCCAATTAGACTAGCGCTGTTTTAGTACAGTTTCTTGCGGCAGTGTATTGTATATAGTTCATGTATGCTCACTGTACACACCATGCTCATCTGGTGGAATAAATTTTCTTATTTCGCCTTTCGTGTTTGGGGTTGCTCATTTACCTGCCTTTTGCTGTTTTGCTGTCCTGTTCATGAGTAGGCCTACTAACCTAGCTTTTGTACAGCGTTGTATAGTGTAATATACTGTGCTGTATCGTGTGTGTGTGTGTGTATCGTGTTGTGTGTCGTGTCGTGTAGTGTAATGCAAGGTATAGTGTAGCGTACAACGTGTAGCGTAGTGTGGTGGTGTAGTGTATAGCATTCTATAGTCTCTTTATAGTGTATAGTGCATTGTTGTACAGAGACGCTTGTCGAGAGTTGCCTGATTTTTAAGCCGGAGGCATTCATGCGCCTGTCTGTTGTATATTATTTCGCAATGTGTGGTTCTTTTGTGCATGAGGGTTCTGGTATCTCTGTAATGTGCTTTCACTCTGGGCTTTAGATCTTTGTTTGCTCTTTCAATAAACATTTACTAAAGCTCACCGTGGAGGGGGACAGCAGAATGAGCTTCTAGACAATTTTTGATAGGCCTAACCTGTTTGAGTAAGGCTATATTACTGAATTCAAAGAGAAAACATGCGTCCAGATCGGACCCAGACCAGCCACCACCACCCCAAAAAAAACACACAAAAAAACAAAGAAAACAAATAAAGGAAAAGAAACAGAGAGAGAGAAAGAGGACTTCACCACTTTGCCTCTCACATGTTTTAAATAGGGCACCGACGAATGTAGAAAATCCAGGATATATGCTCTGGTCTCCCTTCAAATCCTTTTTTTTTTTTTTCGCTTTTCCGCGACTGGATATGTTGACGCTGGAGAGGTTAACGGTAAACTGCCAGGAGAGAACGGCCAGCCCGAGGCTGCGATGTGGGGTGATCCCCGTCTCATTATAGGCAGCGGCGTTGCCCTATGACAGGAGCACGTCAGAGGCCAGGAATTTGAGCACGGCTACGAGGTAAACCCGGCCGCCTGCTCCCAGACGGGCAAAATTAGCCTTGGGCAGGACGCGATAAGAAGGACGGAGGGCGAACTCGAGTACTCGTTTCATGAATCTATCTCTTTCATTTGCTAATTCTACCTTTTCCACGACTTTATATGTTGACGCTGGAGAGGTTAACACTAAAAAACCAGGAGAGCACGGCCAGCCCGAGGCGGCGATGGGGGATGATCCTCGTCTAATTATAGGCAGCGGCCTTGCCCGCCGACAGGATCACGTCAGAGGCCAGGAATTTGAGCACGGCTACGAGGTAAACCCGGGCGCCTGCTCCCAGACGTTCGGCAAAATTGCCTTTGGGTAGGACGCGATAAGAACGACAGAAGGCGAACTCGAGCACTCCTTTATTGGACCGGGTCTTCTTTCACTTGCTAATTCTAGCTTTTCCACGACTTCATGTGTTGACGCTGGAGAGGTTAACGATAAACTGCCAGGAGAGAACGGTCAGCCCGAGGCCGTGATGGGGGATGATCCTCGTCTCATTATAGGCAGCGGCGTTGCCCGCCGAGAGGAGCATGTCAGAAGCCAGGAACTTGAGGTCGGCTACGACATAAACCCGGGCGTCTGCTCCCAGACGTTCGGTAAGATTGCCCTTGGGTAGGACTCGATAAGAACGACCGAGGGCGAACTCGAGCACTCCTTTGATGGAACGGGTCTTCTTCTTTCAGTTGATAATTCTAGCTTTTCTAGCTCGACTTGATATGTTGACGCGAGAGGTTGTGAGAGTTTAACCCCCAAGAACACACACGGTCCTCAGGATGTCCTCACAGTGTCATCGTGTCCTTGTCCTTCGAGGGGTATCCGCAGAACGTTTTGAGGATGATACTCGCGGACTGTCCGTAGAGAGTCATTCACATACGTCCTGTGTCCGTCCCTGTGGGTAGCTAGCGGGACGAGAGAGATCACTTTTTTAGTTTACCTGTTTAGACTCCCTAAACACATTTGTTTTGTTTTTGGGCTAATCCTAGGACCTGATTGAGCGTAAAACTATCTGCCTTGAAAAAGAATGACTGTCTATCATGCATGGAGCATTTCTCCTGGAAAGGACAGAAACGGGTTGTTCTATAGCACTGCTGTTGACTTTCGAAGTACAGGCCTGGGTGTCTAAAACCATAATAAGTAAGAAACATCGATTTCACAGTTATGCAGAGCTAATACTTCAATCATTTTCTTGCTTTGGATATTTACTCTTTGCATAATCGAAACAAACGTGGACAGCTCAGGAGAAAATAAATGGGAGATATAGGCAACGCTAGACCAGCTGAAGAAAAAGAATAAAACACTTGCAAGATTGAGTGAAGAAACACCCAGGTTAAATACATATCCACCATTCTTATTTGTCTGCCTGCACTCTACTGTAGCCAATATCTGCATTTCGTTTTTTCCATTCTATCTCAATTTCCAAAGCTTTGTCACTAGGTGTTTCTGATGTGACTCCAACATCACAATTCCAAAGACTGGGATCCTATAAATGGGTAGGGTTTGTTTCCTTGTGACAGCTTTTTTTTTTTTTTTTTATGAAAGATGAAAGTCACTGAAAAGGTTAGCCAGCTGCAGGAGTCGAACGCACTTCTTCTGGATTGCCGGTCCAGGGCTCTACCAATTGAGCTAAGCTAACACGCCTTCTCAGCGACTTCCAGGGTGCGTCCAGAAGATGTGGGTTCGACTCCTGCAGCTGGCTAACCTTTTCAGTGACTTTCATCTTTCATCGTTAATTTCTTAGGCAAATTGAGGCTTTGTACGTATTTGTCCCTTCTATGTTGTTCCAGCCTCAGAACATCAGTTCTCTCACTCTCTCAAGCTTTCTTTTTATTTTGGTTAGTCATCTCACTTCTCCCGACAGGAAACATGTTAACTTTCGCCAGAAATCTATTAAAGGTTGGCTGGTAGCTACCATTTGCTTCAAGACAAGTTAATAGGTAGGAACTGTCCAACCATCTCAATGAATTTTGTGATTTGGTAACCTTGTTCTGTGAAGATATTCATCAATGGAAACTTTTTAACTCTTTCCAGCATTCAGTTCATCTCTTGCAAATGTTCATATCCAAGCACTCACGCTTTAAAAGCAATACTTTGCACTTTATACTTAATGGCTGGCGTTTTCATGATTTATTTTCAGAAGAATTGGGGTAAATATCGGGTTAAGCTCTTCTTTCACAATTCGGATGTAACCGCACTGTATTTTTTTTATACCATCCTTACAGACTCATGTCACTTCAGATATGCTCATCACTCAACTTTGTGAAGTTCACCTGCGAAGGTACTGATAAATTCAGTACAGATCTAGTGGTAGCATAGTTTCATAGTAAACCTTTCAGAATGTAGGTTTTGCTAGACTCTGGAGATAGGGCGTAATCTGTTTCTTCTCGAGGCGCAATAAATGTACCTGGTCGTTTCGCAACAGAGAGCGATGACGGGCAATATTTTAGTACTGTGTGTTAGGAGGTGTAACTGCGGTCGGTAATGTCAATACTTATTCAATCTCTCTGAATAGCAGCAATTGTTTCAAAAATAGAAGAGTTAAGCATCTTAGAACCGCATTGTCACTTAGTTGTGGAGGTACCGCATTGAGAACTAGTCGATGGGAACTGTTTTTTGGGAGCAACCGGGTTAAACCTGAAAATTAAAGATTTACTGAAGGGGGTAAATATCAGTCCTAATAGGCCTCTACCAGATGATGATGATTCGGATTTTTATGGCGCATGAGCAACTAAGGCTGTAATGCGCCAATACTGTGATATATGATCTCTTTACCAGTTAAAAGAAAACGATCAATTTAAAACGGATATAAACATAAAAAATATATGTGAATTCAGATATCTCTTAGGTATCCAGGCCTCTACCAGAGAAACGTCATCATGGTAGACAGACTGATTGGTGCTGATGACTCATCGCTGCCTCCTATTAAAACAAAAAAAATTGGACTGTAGGTCGCGTCCCCCTCAGGGACCACCTAATCCCCTCACGACCGTGCCTTTTGAGTGCGACATTGTTCCCCTCTAGCTTCGGGCGGAGTTGAACTGTACCAAATTGGAGCACTGTCGAACACTCTAAGATCATTTGTTTACAAACGGAGAGAGGACAATTGGGTAACACCCTAAAAAGTCAGACCCTATAATTATACCCCTTGATATGCAGCGTGCATATAAAGCGGGATGATGAGCTGATCCTAGGGCGACTCAAAACTTCATCATAAAGACAAAAAGGATTTGCCCTGAGATAGAATGGTGTTGGCACACTACGGAGAAACGATTAACTACCATAGTGTGGGTAGCTTGCTCGCATAGTCTGCTTTTACTTGTTTATTTTTTTGCCTTCAGTGCAGTAGGTGGTGCATAAAGGAACCGAATAGTATCGTACCATCGCGCCTCAAGTTATCTTCCGGTGAATATACACAAGGATTACGAGAAAGAACTATCAACTTCGTACATCGGCTGGTGTGTTATCTACATTAAAAAGGTGACGGCGTTGCCCTCTGTAGGTCGATCTCGCAGCGAATACAGTGCACGCAAGCTGATAATCAGGCATAATGAAAAAAAAAAAAAAGGGCAGGTTCTCTACGGTTTTGAAATATCGGAAACAGGAAATGTGTATAAGAGATCTGGGTGCAAGGACGAGAAAATGTAACATGGCAGTTCCAGAATAAAATACCTCCATTTAGGTGAGTTGCTTCGTAGCATACTGTGTGTCTACTGTTTCTGGGTTAAGGAGATGTGAGAATTTCTCTTGGCGCAGAAGTAAGAACCTACAGATTCATATGAAGAAAAGAAGACTTTCTTTTTTTCTTTTTTTCGGAGCCTGACCGTAACCATGACCTAACTTGTTCGTCCTTGTATTCGGTGACATTGCCGAAATAGAGGAACAAAAACGACGGTGTCAATTTTGCGTGAATTTATTTTATATACGCGCAATTTACGGACAACCCTGACTATGGCTACCCGACCAGCAAGACGAACGGCAAACATGAACACAGAAAATTAACCCGCGGAATCCACCATGCACATCACTGCCTGTGTTAAGGAACCTTTCGCAAGCTCGTCACTTCACGAGATGGTCGCTGCGGAAGCACAGGAGGAATTCACTAGCTCTTAAGGAAAAGACAGAGTCCGCGGCCATTGCACAGCTGCTGTCCACTATGACAAGCACTTCCAACAAATGCCCAGCCTTGCACAGCACAAACCGGTCGCAACCAGCGTAGTGTAACGTACGCCGCAATACACACACTGCACTTGAAATTTACCTCCACGAAGACATACAGTACACATAAATATTGTTGCGAAATAGAAGCACTACACTCGCAACAACGTTACGTACACGTTCGTTTACATATTGCAGCTAATGGTTCAGCTTGGCTTGATCGAACTAGACATCCAGTTTTGCCCTCGAAGCCGACGACGACGGACGACACAAAGGTGAGTTTATTTTTCTTTGATGTCACCTTCTTTAACATGAAGAAAAACACGTCTTTTATACACGCCGTGTGCGTTTGATGTGTGTGCTGCAAGTTTAATATCCTGGTCAGGTCCCCCAAGGTCGCCATTTTCCCATGTATTTGTTCCTATCCAGATGCGTGCAATGCCGGAGGCCGCCCTTATATACCCCATTGTTACCAGACGTTGGGTTGCGTTTGATTGTAGCGCGCTAAAGGTCCAGTTGAAGCACAATCCAAGCCAGGCCAAGTCACCGAAGGAGAAATGGACGACTGCGCCTGCGGCGCCTGGTACGACAGGTACGCCATGTGATGCACGCAGCCGTGCACTAGATCCTTCCGATCGCTCAACACGTTTAAAAACGGGACCAAAAAGTGAAACACGACACAGAAAGTTGTCATACGCGTTTTATTTTGACATATAAAGACTAGATTCATTCGCAAAAACAACAAAAACATTTTGCCGCTAAACTTAGCGCGCTGAAGTGATCCAGAACGGCAACAGTGGCGGCCTTCTTCGTTGCACGCTTTTGCGAGGTTAGTTTGGGGGACCTGATCCTGGTGGTAGCAATTATTGGTGGTGTAGTGGGGACGAGAATTTTAGCACTTCCGTTTGCGTTTGGCTTTGGCGGTTTTTTGCCGTTGTGGTGGTTCGTGGTTCCAGTTCCAGCTCGTAGCGTTGCGGCTGCGTCCACTCCATTGTTGGCTTCTTGACGGTGTATTTGACTGTTTGGACTGAAGTGGAAAAGCCATCGTCCCTCCAACACATCCACTCCTTCGCTTCGCTGCCGCAGGAATGTCGGACACACGTAAGACATACGCTGCCTCTTTCGTTAATAACTCAAAGTTGTGCGTGTGCGTTGATAGGTTCGATCGTAATGCCGAAAACCCCCAAAAGCACGTTTTACCGGAAGGTACAAAAAAAATCTGAAAACAGCTGCCACCTTTTGTTTGGTGCTTCAAGCATTGTCCCATCAGAGCATTGTTCCGCTACATCAGAGCATATTCATGTTCCCGAACCCGAACGCCTGCAAGACGCCTGAGATAATGAGCAGGATGTTTTGCAGTACGATGTTCAGGAACTTTCGGAAAGCCCTCGGTTAGAGTGTAGTCCGCTGCTCAGCATCACTGCGGCGTCTCCCGAAACCGTGCCAAGCACAACCTCCCACATGACGAATAATGATTCTGGCGAAACCGAAAGCGAATACGTGTTGGCGCACTTGAGAACCTGGGCACTTTCAGGTGTCCACCAAAAGCATATGTGACAGATTTACTGAAAGTACTCAAGTTGCATCCTTGTCACGTGGATTTCCCAAGCAGCGCACCGTTCTTTGTTGCAGACCACAAGGTACAACAGCATCACTGAAATGTGCGAGGGGAAATACTGTCATTTTGGTCTAAAAATTGTTTGGAGTACACACTTTCTGTGACGGATGACATTCCTGAAACAATCTTTGTCAACGTTAATGTTGACGGGCTCCCACTTTCCAAAAGCAGTAAACACCAATTTTGGCCGATCCTGTGCAAAGTAACGAACTGTGACGAGAGACTGCCGCCCTTCCCTGTTGGAGTCTGCTATGGAACATCAAAGGCATTGTGTGCGAATACATTCTTGAGGCCTTTTGTCGACGAGTTTTCCGAAATTCAAAATGATGGCATGAATCTCAATGGCAAAAAAGTGCAAGTATTAATTTCTGGGTTGATTTGTGATGCCCCAGCATACATTCTAGCGATCAAGAGTCATTCCGGTTATTGTAGCAGCACAAAATGCACTATCGAAGGTGAATACATCAGTGATAGAGTTTCCTTCGCAGAGACAGGTGCACCATTGAGGACTGACGAGAGCTTCCGTGGCCAAGAGCAAGAACAGCACCACCTTGGTACATCCATACTCGAGGAGCTCCCGATGAATATGGGAAACAGGTGTCATTACATTATATGTGCTTGGTATGCCTCAGGGTGCAAAAGCGACTGCTCTTCCTGTGGTTCAGAGGAACTAGAGGCCACCGCCTAAGTCCAGCGCTTCGTGAAACAATCTCTGTAAAGCATGCCTCACTGTCGGCATTTGTTCCATCAGATTTTGCTAGAAAACCGCGGTCTATGTCAGAATTAGATCGTTGGGAGGCGACAGAATTCAGAATGTTCCTCCTGTATACGGGTCCACTGTGCCTTGCGACTTCTCTTCTTAGGGCCCAGTATAAGCACTTTCTAGAGCTTCATGTTGCCATCTCCATACTGGTGAGCTCCGGCCTTAGCCTTTCCCAAGAGCACACAGAATACGCCGATAAGCTGCTGTGCCACTTTGTCAGAGCGCACGCGGATATCTATGGAGAGGAGTCCGTTTCCCACAACGTTCATGGACTGACCCACCTCGGTGCTGACGTGCGAAACCACGGGCCCCTCTATCGGTGGAGCTCATTCCCGTTCGAGAATTATATGCAGACTCTGAAGAAGTACCTGCGAAAGCCTGAAAGGCCACTTGAGCAGCTTCATAATAGGATACTTGAGCAGAGAAGCATCCCTCCTGAAAAGCTTCCGCCTCCAAGTGCCGTACGGGTGTCACTTGAAATAAAAGATGCGTCACTCCCCATGAGATGTACTCCGCCTCTCTACAGGCGTGTAACTGTTCCAAGGTGCTTTGAATTGCGGAATAACAGCAGTGACAGCACGTGCTCGTTGCACGATGGTAGTTTTGTGAAAATCACAGTTGTGGCACACCTTGCTTTTACAGGAGAGATGTGCATCATAGGAAGAAAATGCAGGCGCACAGAAGATCTGTATCTGTACCCCTGTGCTTCTTCGTATCTTGGCATTCACGTCGTGTCCCATCCTTCAGAATTGCAAGTCTGGCCACTGACATCCATTGTTATGAAGTGCATGCTTTTACCATACAGGGCTAACTGCCACGTTGTGCTTCCCTTGCCTCACACTGGTTAACGATATCGCCACATTGAGACACTACTTCAGTGCTGTACCATAGGTGTTTTTTTTTGTTATCTGTGTTACGTGTGCTTGGATTTTGTCCAATAACTTTGTGAGCCATGAATGCCAGTTACTGCGGAACACTTGTTCAAAGTACTATTTTTCAATGCTGTGCAGTACAATACAGGGTGCCCTCAAAACCGCGTACTTAGACTACTGACACTACGACACCTAGAACCACTTAGTCAAAGGCACTTGTTTCTTGTTTATGCACACATTTTTTGGGCACCCTGTGTATTGTGGTTATTAACATCATATGTGAGCTGTCTTTCAAAGGATTCATGTGGTGTTGTTGCATTTGGTGCGTTTATGGGCATGTGCTCCAGTGTTCTTTTGGCTTATATTGAGCCTGTGACTGTATTAATGTAGCAGGCGTGCTATCATACGCCTTTCAGTGCACTTATCATTCAAGGGCAGCTACATATAAGCGAATTGCCTCATTGAAATGACTTTTCTAACAGCTCCTGTCAGGTACAGCATTATCAACTTCCCTGGCGAACAGGACCAGGTGGCCGTTGTGCCATCATCGTGGATCGTTGGGGGCTCCTGCTTGTGGCCTCCAGAAAAGGAGGAGAAGAAGGAAGTTGGACTATACGTTCGAAAGAACAAATCACCAGGAGCAGACTGGAAGTCTGTCGATTGTGAAGAGATGGAAACGTACGGTATGTGGTTTTAACTGCTACTGTGCTAGCCAAATTTAAATTGTAGGTTGGAGCAATGTTTAGTGTGTCAGGAAATCAAAGGGCGTGCCAAGAGGTCCTAAGAGAGTGGTGTGTGTGACGGGATTCAGAATGAAAGTAGAACTGGCAGCTAAGGACACTCATGCCAGTAAGGCGGTGTCTGCAATCTGAGTGCAAGGAGCCTCTGTGGTGATAGCTAAGGGGAGGGATCTCGTTGCATATAAGTGGAGCTCCAACCGCATATGATGACTCCGCCGAAACCAGCCTGGAAGCTGCTGTCAGCCAATGCCACATTGCTACTCCAGCTCGGCACTAAATTTTGTTGCTGCGGTCAAAGTGCATCGATCGACATGCTCTTTCTCTCATGCTTCGCGCTCCATTCGATGCTGCTTTTTGTCCCTCGATGCACGACACTCAGTCTTCTCTGCTTTTGTGCCACTACTAATGGTCACCAGCTGATGAAAATTATATCTGATGTGAGCTAAATGTTTCGGTTACTTCACAGAAAGATATGACGAAGCAAGGCAGGTGCTGCCTCTTGCCACCAACACATCAAATCTCAATGGTGAGGTGGAGTACGGACGTGGAAAACGGCGCAGGACAAAGAGGATGCTGTGTTGAAAATGTACATGAAGACGACGAAGTGGTAATCCACATGGTGATGCGCGTGGGACAACCACTGATCTCTATGTATAACACTGATCTCTATAGTAATAGGTTGGATAGCGGATTGAGGGTGCAACCGTACGGTCACCGGCCGCCATCTTGGGAAGCTCAAAACATTGCCGTCCGCCACTCAGCTGCATTATGTGCATGCGCCTTTGCGTAGCATTTTTGTGGTGTCATGCCCGCCTGCTGTGGTTATGGGTGCGCTGACCGTACTGGCAAGGCACCGGGGACGACATTTCACAAGTAAGTGACTTGGTTTTACAAATAAATGCGATTTATTAGTCCACGAGCGGGGTGACAAAACGTTGCTGTTGATGCATGTGCGCGGCACTTTGTGAATCGTATCTCAAGATCTAGGCGTTAAACTTTAAGCCGTACGTTATCTGGATAGAGTCATTGTGATAGTCTAGCCTTCCTGCAGTTCACGGGTATGGTCTCGGCACGCAGCAGGCGTTGAAGTGCGCTTGTCAGCTGTGGTATCTACGGCTCAGTTTGTTGGTCACGGTATCGACGATTGCTTGCTTGGATTAGCCTTGTTATCCCTTCCGTAATTGATGGCATAAATTGTTCAATGCAGGTTCCCTCACGGCCACCCAGAACATTTAAACAAAATGTGCCGTAAATGTCAGGCGAAAGGACTGGACGCCGTCGACGACATCACTGGTCTGCAGCAAACATTTGAAAAACAAATGCTTCGACAGACGCTGTTCCCAACAAGTTCGACTTCCCAGAACACCTCCAGAAAGTAATAATGCATGCGACATATGTAGAGGCCGGATTTATATGCACTAAAAGCTGGTTGAACACACATGCATGAAAAATTCATTTCTCTTGCTCAAAATATGCACCTCTAGGAATTCACTTCCATGCATTTAAAATACACAACAAATTCACTGGGGCAAAAGTATCTTACTTTATGTAGTGTACAAAAAGCATGCAGAGTTGAAAGCATAGATCGAGAAGTTGCCCGTCAAAAGGAACTCGTTACAAAGTTACCGTGTGAAAAATGCAACCAAGTTAAGAACTAAGTTATTCAGCCCGAAACGTACCTTGAAACGTTACAGAGTTATTAAAAAAAGAACGAGTTACTCCCAAGTTACTTTGGACACAAAATAACACTACACAGGTGCAGTTGAGTTCGGCCCTGAGTTGCCTGCGTTGAGTTTTCGTTTATGTCCAACAATTCGAACGCGTTACATCTTATTCCCTGTGGGCACATGATGGTTCAGCTTCATTTCAATAGCAGCAGTTCTTACTTTCTGAACACAATACTGTCATTGACTGGACATCACGTTTTATGACATAAAATGCTGTGGAAGAACCGTAAAGAAAGCAAGGAAATAAGTGGACGTGAGTGAAAACGAATTAGTAACTTGGAATGTAGCTTAAGTTACTTTGGCAAAGTTACCTGAAAAAGGAGTTCCTCTGAAAATTACCACGGCGCAAAAGTAGCGAGTTAAGTTATATAGTTACCAAGAAAAGGAACTTAGTTACAGTAACGAGTTACCTCGAACTCTGGTTAAAAAGTGTGTATTTGCATGAAAATCTAGCCTCTATGAATCAAGTTCCCTAGCTAAGAGTTTCAAGCGATGGTTGATGATTGGAATCAGTACTGCACGAAGAGCACCTTAAAGCTGCAGCTAGTACAATATATGAAAACACTCCTGAATTATGCATTCATATGCAGTAAAAGCCACTCCATATTGGATAGGACAATACTAAGATGGGCAAAAGCATATAAAGACAAAAGTATTGCATGAAAATGTTGCCTAACGTACAAACTCGTATTAGTGGGACATACAAACACACCAGCCACATGTCTCTTTGGTGCGTTCCAGCATGTTTACTTTACTTAGAGACAATAAATAATTTTTCAACCTCGAATGTCTACTCTTTATTCTCGCTGCTTAAGCTTGCGACAACACATGTTTGAATGCAGCCCATCTGATCAATGTATCTGCGATCAGTCTGATCAAAGAAGTTTCCCAGTGCTACGGCGGTATCAGACTGTACCACCTTGCCAAGGAATATACAGAGAAGGTGACAGCCAGGCCTCAGCTGCGAAAGAAATTGTCAAGGTTGATCATATTCAACAACCAGTAATGCACTCTGCCCACTTACCTGTTTGACTGCTTCAAACTTGCTGTTGCAACTGGACTTGTGATACTTTGATGTTGGAACTTTCAGCACAAGACCTTGCTACTTAGCCTTTTTATGACTTATTCACTCTACCTCTAGTCATTTTGAACTGTCTTTACCGCCATTCATTTCCCCAGTGCACATATTTCTAGTCGATATGTTTTTACCGTCATATAGCCTTTATATCACATATCATTCTAGTCCTTTGGAAGTGCTTTAGTGCCGTTCGGCATTTCGTGTCATAACTAGTCATATCTAAACTTCCTGTGCAAAGCATAATGTTTATACCCCAGCATTAAGGTGGTTACATAAACAAACATTCCCTGGCATTCCACACTCCCGAGCAGAAAGGAAATGGGAGAAACACGGGAAGCAACACGCTGCACACACTGACAGACGACAAAGGAAACGTAACACAACAAATACACCACCACACAAAACCAGCAAATCACATAATCGAAGTTCAAAGTACAAAATTGGGACGACACGACCTCACACGAGTACAAAATAGACAGGAAATAACATGTATGTGACGGGATTTCACACAAAAAACGCAAGGAATCCAATCACGAGGGATTTCTGCAGCGATCCGTGGCAAAATTTTAGCGAAGAAGCAAGGGAAGCGCTCACAAACAGCAAAACTTGTCACAGCTTACATGCATTCCAATGGGCTGTAATCACTCTTTTGAGCACCGCAATATGGCGGCCGGTTGTCGTACCCTTTCCCGCGATACCCTCACCCATCCGCTATCCAGTCTTTATACATAGAGATCAGTGATGTATAAAGGCTGGATCGCGCATGGGAGAGGGGCTCGTGGGGGAGAGGCGTGCATTCGGGCCGCCATGTTGGGAGGCCCTAAAACGCAGTGTGTGCCCATAGAAAACAATGGCAGGTAAGGGAGATTGTGAGTATTTATTGCGCTGCAGGCGTTGATCGTTGTTTGTCATCACACAATTTTGTAAGTTGCCAGTATACTGATGTATCCTAACAGTTTTTCACAGGTGTCCTGTCGTTCGATTCTTAATTACGTTATGTTTTGCATTCCGAAACTAGACCTACACGGCAGTGCAGCGCTGGGGATTGTACTACAGTACGTTTCCCAGCCAATATTTCAATAAGAAACGATGTGAGGTTAACAACAACCATGTATGTAATATCCCGTGCTGCGTTCTGGACAAAAATTGTTCCATAAAGAACGGTCCGGGATGATATATACTCGCATGGCAGAAAGAGATCGTACTGTAGAATCACAGCCGTTGTCTTAGTCGTGTATGGGTTTAGTATGATTTATATCAAGCATCGCCGCAGAAACAGTCTTTTAGTGAACGACAGCGGTGCTTTGCCTCGCAAATATGGACACACCGAAGCAGCCCTAAATACTTCACGCAATTAGATCACGCTCGTTAGGACAGTTTATCAGGTAGTGATGTAAGCTTAATCAATTAAGTTACTTAGAAAGTGGTAACACCTCCTTGAGACACAGGACTTATCTCTTTTTGAAGTACAGCCCTTCTATGTTTGTTTGCTTCTTCCTTTATTTGTTCTGATTATTTGCAGGCGCGGTTGTACCAAACCGAATGTCCTTCTCCAGCACTCACATGCTTTTGTTGAATACAACTGCAGAGTGAGAAAAGCTGCTTGGGGACGGGGTCCTGCTATCCAGTGCTGACTTTGTCATGCTTGTTATGTGGAGCATGTTCCAAATAATGCAGCTCAACGTATGGTCTTCAAATTGCAACAGGACTACTTGGAGGTTGAAACAGTTGTGATTTTGTCATTTTGGCCCTCGTGTACCCAGTCTCTGAAACGCAAACAAAAAAAGTCTAACACGATATGCTTTTGTAATGAAGATCACTGATGATGAGTAAAGAGAATATACGAGTTCAAGTTTATTCAATATTTTATATCATTCATTATATTATTCAACATTTTATGTCAAGTTTATACAACATCAAGTTTGTTCAAGTTCAAGATTTATTTCTTGCACTTATGCGTTTCAGGATACAATCAACGTGCAGGGAGGTCGCAAAAGGCTACATTTATTGTTTTGTGACCTTGCTACAATGGCAATATATATTTTAGGAATGACAATGGTCAGGTACGCTCTCTAAATTTGTAGCACTCAATTTTAGGTTGGAATGAGCAATGAATAGCAACTTCCCCACTGATATTTTCTCATATATGCTAAATTTTAAATTTAATGTGATCGAATATGTGATAATATAATAATAATATATAAGAATATAATATGTGATAAATGAATGTGATCAACAGTACATGTAAACAACATGAGTAGCCAGAGAAGTGCATTCTCAATAAATAATTGTCTTCTTATAGCGTATATGTGCATGCCTATTAACTGAAACAATTATCACAGTTCCCTGACAAGTTTTAATTTCTGAGAGTGTACTGTAGAGGCTGCTTAGATCTACAACAGTTCATACAAGGTATTATATACTGTGAATGCGTTTAAAAATCCCATGTGACACATATGCCTTTACTTTCTGGAGGTGCTGTGGTAGTCAAAGTTTGTGGACATTACGCAGGTTCTGCACCCATTTCTTGAGTATATCGAGGCAGCTGTGAAGTAACCTGCATTGATGATGATTATTCCAATTTTTATGGTGCATCGATAACAAAGGAAATAATACATCAGAACATTGGTTTGGGTGCAACCAGTTAAAAATGAATATGTTGTTTAATAAATGCATTGGACAAATGTTAAAACATCAGTTTAAAACATGGTTTACAATCCCTGTATCTTCTAATAATTAAAAAGATTAAAAACTATTCTAACAAGAACATGGGGAACTCTTCTAAAAAGAATTATAATCTCTAATTATTATATTGCTGGGTTAAGGAACCTAAAGTGTAAGGTGTGTTTCTGATGTGAACATGTAAGAAAATATGCAAAACTGAGAGAGGCTAACCACAGTGCGTGCACTGAGGTTGTTCCTTCCTGTAAAGTAGAAACCAGTGGATGAGGAACGTGATACTTACCTGTACACCCAGCCGTATCACACTGCACAGATTATTCACTGGGCAGCCCTCATGATGAAACCTGTATTGAGAGACCACTTTTGCCTTAAAACTGCTACAAATAGCACGACACGCTACAAATTATTACTATCATAACAAGCTGACGATACAGCTCAGACACAAAGGCGTTATTCAAGTCGCGCCACACCACCGTTACGTAGGATTCTTTGTCACAAATCAAACCAAGGCACAAAACAATACCAATACATGAAAAAATGTGACAATCGTGGTCTTATTATGACGTAATACCGAACTTGTGCGCGAAGGTAATTCAAAGAAATGAATGTGGCACTTGCTTCCGCAGGGAACACCGTGTACCATGCTAGCAATGCATGCAAAAAAGCACTCGAGTGTTCGCACATATATTGATGACAACATTACCTGTGTAGTGTAACATGTTCTTTCAAGCATATTATGCACTCAAACTGTATTTGCCGCCGGGTAAAATGCAAGTGTGCTCGATTGAACGTCGGAAGAGCGATCAAGCAACCTGCATCCAGTCCTCGTTTTGGGCAAAAAAACACTTCATAATGGTCAAATAAATGTACAGAATGGACGCCTATTTATTCCTTGATGAAGAGTGACCCACCTGTATAAGTTTAGGCCCTGTAACCTTGCCAGTACGGTTGGTACGACCGTAATTGCAAGAAGTTGCCATGATCGCTGCGGCGGCTGTTGTGGGCACCGTAAGATGGCGGCCGGTTTCTTCACGCTCGCGCTCCCTATCCGCGATCCAGCCTTTTACAATCGAGATCAGTGGGGACAACTTCTTCTTCACTTGTACCTAGCTTTGCCCATGTACGGACGCACGTATGAGTTTAGTAAAAGCTTTGTGGGAGTTCAGCGCTGTTAGCTTTTCTCCTCCTGTTGGGGTCTCCTAGGTCTGGCAGTTGCTCCATTCCCGGTTTAAAGTTTACCGTTCAACATTTGGTGCCGAAACCCGGGACCAAGACGGCAGCTGCAACGACGTTCGAACGCTTCGCCATGCCTAACAGCAACGTTCCAGAGAAGCTTCAGGCCAAGCCGACAACGAGAAGAACGCAAGCAACGAAGATTATTAACGAAGCTACCGCTGCGCCTCAGGACCAGAGTGCCACAGCAGAGAATATCACAGCCCTACTGGAGAAGCTCACGACATGCAGCAAGTAGCTTTACGTTTTGGATCGGGAAGTGGATGACAGCATCGCTCCTGAAGCGTTCAGAAGTGAGTATGACTCTGTTCTGCAGTATGAAGAAAGGATCACAGGAGTGCATCGCAAGGCTACGACTCACCTTCGAACGACTGCCACCGACTACATCGACGCCTACGCCAACATTAGAAAGAGAAAGGTTTTGTGGGTGATAGGGAGTGGGGCAGGAAGGAAGTGAACTAGGGGGGTCCCCATACCACCCGAAGGTATCGCGGGGATCCCGTATTTGGAAAGGTGGACATTAAGAGTGGGGGAAAGTGAAAGATAATAGGAGATAGTAGATGAAGTTACTAGTCTAGCTAAACCACAGCAAAGAAGAGGGACCTTGCAATAGCGGCATTTATTTTTTCAAAAAAAAAAACGAGAATGAGTACATAATATACAGGGTGTTACCCTATAAAAGTCTACCCGTGCCGCCATGCCGTACTCGCCAATTACTCAATGCAGGTGGCACATTGTGCGATCTTCATATAAAGCTCATAAGGACATTTAATCTTGGTGAATTTCGAAGTGATTAAGCGACGCAACACGAAGTTATAACTCAAAACGTGAAATTCCCGTAGTCAAAACAATCAAGATGGCGGCGTTGAGAAGAGCACTTGCCATGCTGCTCCCCAGACGACGACGTGTCGCATATCCTGCCAGCCGGATGGAACTGCAGCTTTCATTTCGCTTTCGTGTAACTGTCGTATTTTGCTCAGAAGTAAGCAACGTGAGGTACGAAAAATGCCGACGTACTCAGCAGACGACACCGAAAAGGGATGTCGTCTGCTTACTGAGAGGCGCCATCTTGGCTGTTTTGCCTACGGGAACCTCACGTTTTGTGCTATAACTTTGCGTAACGGTGCTCAATCACTTCGATATTTGCCATGGATGAATGTCCTTATGAGGTTTATACGTAGACAGCACATTGTACCGCCTGCATTGAGTAATTGGCGAGCACGGCATGCCGACGCGGGTAGACTTTTATAGGGTAACACCCTGTAAATAGGTTATACATAGGAACGTTTGTTTTATTCTTGTTTCTTCCTGTCTTTATTTTCTCCGGGAGCTCTTCTTGGAGTTGTGTCTCGTCTTCCAAGTCCTTTCCCCCTGGAGGTCTTGATTTGTCCTTGAGGGTGTTGTGCTGCTTTATCTAGGAGTGTGATTCAGGAGTATTTCCTCCGGTTGTCCGTGTTGGTCTGGTGGTTGTTTTGTCCTGTAAAAACTTTCTAAAGAGTTGGGAGCTTGGCAACATTTGATAGAGAGTTGGCTTGATCGTCTAGCTTATGCCGGATTGTGTTGTGTTCTTGTTTTATTGCTTATGAATGTCTTAACTGATGTTCGTTGGGAAGGTCGGGGACTATAACCACTGAGGAGGTGAATCCTCACCAAGAGAGTTTTTGGCTTCTTGTGGCTATCGCTCCACCTTTCCCTGGGTTTTAGTAGTCTGCTAAAAGTTGATTACATACATATGTCGCTAGGTCTTGTAATATGGGGAGGGCAGCCTCATTTGATGTCAGTAGATGTATTTTTGATATGTTGTAGTTGTCTCAGTAGATCTAGGAATTGGTGTTGGTATTTACATTGTTTTTTAGAGTTAATATTAAATATTTCAAAATAACTTGGAAATTTCCCATGTCCTGTGATTATTTGGCTTAAGGTATGGTTAGCAGGGAAGGTTTTTGGTAGCCTTATTACTGAGGGTAGGAATATTATAGTGGTGGATTTTCTAGTCTGGAGGCTTTGCCATTCCTGTTGCCATAGGATTTTTAGGTGTTGTGTTGTATGATTTTTTATATATTTCTTCGATTCGGGGAAATTCTTGGGGATTCCTTCTAACCTAGCTTTATTTGCTTCCATGTCTGCCAGGTCATTTCCTTCTAGGTCCGTGTGGGAGTGTACGAAATGGTAGGTTATGTCGTATTGTAGGTTTATAGTTAGGATGATTTGTCTTAAATAAGTTATCCGAGGGCTTTTGTGGTGTATGTTTGTTATTGCCTTTAAGACTGACAAGCTATCTCTGTATATGGCTATTGGAGTTGTCGTGGGTAAAGTCTTAATATATTGTACTGCTTCTGTTAGAGCGCATAATTCCGCATCGAAAATCGTTGCATAATGAGGTAGTTGGTATTTTTTACTGGCTATTAGCTCTTTGTTCCAAAGGGCGATGAACGCTGCTCCCACCGATGGTCCACATTTTGAGCCGTCTGTAAATATTTTGTAGTTTGTGTAGTATGTTGTCTTTGTTTCTGTGTATTTGAAGGATATTTGTTCTGCGGGGTGTTGCATCCACTAGTCTACTGGTGTTTCTGTTTCTTCTGGGCTGATATGTGTCGTTCCATATTCAACTGGGAGGTGATCCTCGAATAATTCAAACATTATTTTTTCCTGAGTGGCTTTAAGATGTATTGGTAAGATATTACATAAGGCTGGTAAATCTACATTAGCTGTGGTGTGGTAAGCTTTGCACATTTTCATCAAAGGTATACGTTGTAATGAAGTTAGCTTTCGTTTCATGGCTACATTGTCTGTTTTTTTCCATCAAGCTGGTGTAGAGTATAAAATAATGTTTTCTATGACTGAGAGGTATAGTTGTTTTAGAACTTGTTGGGAGGATGTGGATGATGAGGTGGAGAGCTTAGAAATTTCCATTGTAGTAGCAATTCTTTTCTTTTTTTATGTTTGCTAAATGTGGAAGGAAACTGAGCTTGTTATCGTACATTAAGCCTAGGATTTTTAGTTCCTTCACGTTCTTAATTGTTTTATTACCTATTTTGAGTATGGGGCCGTGTGATTTAAACTTGTCCCCGTATGGTATTGTGAGCATGTTACATTTATTAACGTTGAAGGTGAGGTCATGGGTTGCTGCCCATTGTATTATACCGTCTAATGCCGTTTGTCCTTGCTTTTCCAGTGCGACTCTAGATGTTCCCTCTATTAATAAAATTAGGTCATCTGCATATGCTATAAGTTCCGTGGTTGTATGTGTTGGTAGAGTGAGGATCGGGTTGATCGCTATGTTCCACAGAAGTGGACTTAGGGGGGATCCCTGGGGGCATCCCCCTGGCATGTTTAGGGTTATTTTTCAGCTGGTGAGGGTATAATTGCCAGTCTGTTTTTTAGGTAGTCTTTGATTAGGTGGAAAATATTTTTGGGGCATTTGATGTTTAATAAGGCGTTTAATATGGTGAATACTGAATTGAAGGCTCCCTCAACGTCCAGTGAGATCATGAGGGAGCTTAATTTATTGAGTTTAGCTTGCCTGATTTTTTTTGTGATGTGGTTTAAGGCTAGCGTCGTAGATTCGCCGTGTCGGAAGCCCCATTGGTTGTGACTGAAGAGTTGATGCTTGTGACAATGATGATATAGTCGATTAAAAATGATTTTTTCAAAAACGCGACTTAGGATAGGAAGGATACAAATTGGTCGATATGAATTGCGGTCGTGTGGGTCTTTCCCCTCTTTTTGTATTAATGTTATTCGTCCTTTTTTCCATTTCGTAGGAAATATTCCTTGTTGTAAACTTGCATTGTATAGTAGATTAATAAGTGGCGTTTGGTTTTCGATTAGGGTTCGTGCTATGCGGTAGTTTATTTTATCTAATCCCGTTGCAGTGTCCGCTTTTATTGTGGAAAATGCCTTATGTATTTCATAGTCTGTTATGGGTATGTCTGAGTTCGTTAATTGTTCTTTGCTTATGGGATCTGATTCTTCTGTGTTTTGTGTTTTGTTTCGGTGTGGAAATATCTTTTTTTATGGTTTCCCAAATTGATTCCTCTGTTGAGGTGGTTTTAGATCCGTTTTCTTTTTGAATTGGTGGTATGATTGTTTCTCCTTTCTTCTTGGGTTTTATGAGATTGTATGGTGGACCAAAGGGATTTGAAGGGGATATTTGTTAGCCTATTGTATTCCAGTAATTTTCTTTTGCTGCGATAATCTCTTTTTTGTATCTGGCTGCAGCTTTGGAGTAGATTGTTCTCAATGTTGGTTCTTGAGATGTACTTCTGTGATTTTGTAAGTTTCTCCTTGCTCTTCTGGCGTCTTTTCGTAGGTCGTCCAGTTGGGTGTCCCACCATGAGGCGTTATATCTATTCATTTTCACTCGCCTTGTATATGTCTTAAGTAAATTATGTATTTTATCTTCAATAAGCGAAACGCATCTATTTATAGGAAGAGTATTGGCGGTGAATGAGCTTCTTATTTTGCTAAATGTATTGTCTGTAGCGATACTTTTTTTATTAGAAGCTGCGATTTTTTAGTGATCATATATCTAACATTCTTGTGGTCTCCGTAAAGATTGAATGTAATATATTTGTGGTCACTTGCTGTGTATTCGTCTGAGACGTTCCAGTTTTGACATTGTGAATATAGTGACTGGGAAGTTATAGTTAGATCTATCCACGATTGCCCGTTCGTGGTCTTAAAGGTGGCAGGGGTGTTTGGAGTGTTTTGCATTCAGAGATAATTTGCCAGAATAAAATCTACTATTTCGTTTCCTCTATGGTCACTTTCCTGCGGATCCCATAATTCATTTCTTGCATTGAAGTCTCCACAAATCAATAGGTGTTCTGTAGTATGGGTTAGGTGAGGAGTGATCTGATCTAAGATGGTAAAATCATTGGGGTCGGGTGGCGCATAAATATTAATAATTTTCAGGCTTCCTTTGTTACTGGTTATTTTCATGACTAGGCTATCTCGAGAAGTATGTAATGGGAAAAGGTTGTATGACTTGTCATTAAATAAGATCATAGTCCGCGGTTGGCTTTTTCCCGCGATGATATGGTACGATCTGGGGAGACCGAGGGCATATAGGTCCCCGTGATACGGCTCCTGTATTAGAAGAAGGCCGCTATTTTCTTTCGAGATATGATTAATCAGAGTCAGTGCCGCCGCCTTTGACCGGCCGAGGTTGATTTGTGTGCATAAAATTGGATAGTTAGTTAGCATAATCTATCCGACTTTGTAAAAAGTTGAGGGAGCGCTGAAATAGAGGGCACTCCAGGGTGCCAAATTCGTGAATCAGTCGCAGCCTCATCTTGAACTTGAGGTTATGTTGCTGGCACGCCAGACAATGTGGTTTCTCTGTTGGATTGCAGGGGCCTGGGTGTAGACGGGCGCAGCGGGCACAGGTTCCAGAGATCTGCCTTTCACACCTCCTACCATCGTGGTCATATGTAATGCACCGCAAGCAGCGTCGGACAGTGAGGGCACCGTCCACCCTGGCTCTGTACCAGCCTACGTATACCTGCCCTCTACGTGCCAGCTACCGGAAAACAGGCCCGTTGACCTCCACGATCCAACCCCGTCCGTTGCGGGATTTAAAGCTTGTAATTACTTTGAAGTTTTCTTCTTTTATTTCCAGGTCGTTTTGAACATTTAGTTGCTGTAGTAGGTCTTCGGCTCCTATTTCAGGGTCCGCATCCGTGATTCTTAGGCGAGGTCTATATTTGGGTTCTTTCTTTGCCTTCAGCTTTCCTTGCAATGCTCTGTTTTCATTGATGGCCTGTTCTAGCCGTTGAATCCCCTCTTTCGATGAGGATTTGACAACTGTATCGCCTCTTCGGGTGGAAAATATTTCTGGGTCCGATAGGCCCAACTGGTTGGGGGAATATCTTGATTTGATAAGCCCTTTAGGGGGTTTGTGTTTTTCCTCTTTCTTTAAGTTTTCTATTATTAGGGTTTATTTTGTGTTGGGTACCCGATGTTGATGCTCCTCGCGCCGATCTGTCAGCACCGCCTCCGCGTACGTCGTCTCCGGGAGGGTCTGGGGGCCTATTCCGATCTATGTCGGTAGCGCGAACGTGTCGTTCGGGAGCGAGAACACGTGGTATGTGACGCAACGTAACGCTATCGAAGAGAATTTGGTACTCCCTGCTCTCCCAACGCGTCGCTCACGGGAACGACAGCCTCCACCCTGTCGATATGGTGGATGATACTGTCGTTAAGCGGAGCGAGAGCTGTCAAGACGGCTGCAAGTCGCGTGGCTAAACACGATCACGGTTGGCGCCGGTGTTTAGATCGGGCGACAACGGGTTTGTATCAGATGAAACGTCTTTATTGAAACCACTTTGCCACAGAGACAATTCTCCACTATCATACATATCAAACAATACACAAAGGTCTGCCTAATGCTTACATTTCTCCACTTGTTAACTGTTCTGACAGCTCCTTCTCTGGGAATTTAATATCGCGACTGATTCTAATTGCGTGTAGGTCGTCAGCAAGATGTCCGTGACTAAACTGCGGTGCTCTATCACGAACAGCGACACAATTTCATATTATTCGTGCGTTGAGCGAGAAGCGCGAGACTTCTCCATCGTCAACGCGTCGTCGTCGTCGTCTGCTTCCAAAATAAGGCATTCCGCGTGATTCTCCTCCTGCTACACTATTGGCTCAGAGTGCGATGTCTCGTTCCCAGACGTCTTAACCTCTACCGACAGTCAACAAACCAAGCGCACTGTCGTTAAAAGCTACATGGGAATGCCAAAAGTGGCAGGTGTCGTTCCCGGTGCTCGTTATCGTCTTCTACCGATACTCCTCTATCGACACCGTCGCTGCCGCTCGACAGCGGCTCGGAATAGGGCCCCTGGGCTGGTTGTCTTCTAAATTGAAGGTTCTCTTCTTGGAGGCGCTGGTTCTGTTTCCGCAGCTCTTTCCTTCTTCCTCTTTCCTCCATCACCATCATCTCGAGCTCTCGGATGATTCCCCCGTAGGCATGGAAGGTTTGTCGTAATGTTGGCCTAAGTTCTTTGGGAACTTGTGGATCGGCGTCCATGTATCTATCTTCCAATTCCGAGATGGCCTGCTCCATTTGAGGGATCCATTCGTTCTCTTTATTGTTACCTTCTTGAGTCTGTGTATCTTCCTTAGGGGGTTTGTCCGAAGAGTGGATGGAAAGTGGAAAAGTGGATTTTCACGGATTTCCCGTAGGATTTCGGCGTTTTCACTTTCTTCCGTCTACTTTCCTTTTTGTTTATCGTCCTCTTTCTCTCTACTATTGGTGAGTTTTTACCGAATTTCAATATCTGGAGCCGTTCTCCAGATATTCATTATATAAGGTTGCTCTGTTGTGGAAGAGATAACCATTGAAATCTTAGTTTCAGTTTCGGTTTTCTTCCTCGTGGAGTTGTCCCAGAGTGGGCCGTACTCTGTCTACCACTTCCACTACCACTTCCGATACAAGATGGCGTCCTCCATGGGTTTTGTTTACAGTGACGTTTATGGCTATTTCTCGAGATTCACTGGGCCGATTTTCGAAATTTTTATATTTTCGGGAATCGGAGGTTGAGATCTATCAACGTGTAATAAAATTAGGACGTTATTTGGCGGCAGTTTCAAAATCAGATCGCGACCACGCTAGGAGTAGGCCTAGTCAAGTTGATCCGAGAAATTGCTTATTTTAGGGAAATAGCAGGATTTTATAGTGGAATTTCACGTACTTCAAGTGCCTGAGGTGTTCTTGTCCTCGAAAATCACCAGCATTCCCTTGGATGGTTGAGGAAATAGTCCGATGTGGCTGGATTCTTCAGAGTCGAAGCACACACAACGTTAATCTATTCGTGCGCGTCACGCCAGCAGTCACAACTAGAAGTTCTCCGATGGCACAGATCCCTGACCGTAGTACCGGAGTCAGGCTGCAACGCCTTCAACTGAGGACGTTCCGCGGAGATTTTACAGAATGGCAGCCGTTCTGGGATCAGTTCAAGGCCAACGTGCACGACAACAGGAATTTAACCAAGTCGGATAAATTCCATTACCTTCGATCGTTGTTGCTCGGAACAGCGGAGGCAGCCATATCAGGACTGCAGACGAACGAAGCGGCGTACGACGACGCTATCGTTTTGCTCACTCAACGGTTCGGAGACCGCGGAAGGCTTGAGGAACAGTACCTAGGGAAGCTTAGAACGCTTCCACATGTTAAGTCCTCAACGGACACGTGCGGTTTGCGAAAACTCCACGACTACGTGCAGACGAACATATGCGGTTTACGCTCTTTAGGAATACCAACAGTGACTTACTGTTCGATGATGACGCAAATCATACTGGCCGCAATACCGTCCGACATAGTGCTCGAGTACCATCGTTTGAACCTCCGGAGCATACAGAGAGACGCCGCAATACCAGCAGAACACGAAGTCGCCACGTTACAAGATGAAGGCGCTGCCTCCGCAGCTTCCGCAGAACTGAACAAGGTGTTGGCTTTCCTGAAGGCGGAAGTTGAAAGCAGCGAAAGGAGTGGACTTTGCGACCGTCAGGATCAGAAACCGTCCGGCCAACGGAAGACGGGAGCAAAAGGTCATGCCAGTGCACACTCGGCTTTCGCGTTGCACAACCAAACTGTCCCGACGAACTGTCTCTTTTGCAAGGTGGAGTCTCACGCCACTGAGAACTGCAACGCGGACATGTCGCAGGAAGACAAAAAGAAGACGTTGGTCAAGTACAGGCGCTGTTTTCGGTGCACGAAGGCGTTCCACAATTCAAAGGAATGCCGTTACAAGGGAAGGTGCTCAAAATGCAGAGGAAGACACGTTGCCACAATGTGCGACCCCAACTGGACGGCCGCGCACGCGAAGGAATCTCAAGACAAAAACGCCATCGAAACGACAGAAACTTCAGTCCTGATGTCTTCCGCGACCAGTATGAGCACTGTGCTCCTCCAAACGTTTCGTGCACAGGGGTGACACAAACCCGCCATTGTTGTAACTACCCTCAAGCGGGTGCTTTTGGCAAAACTGCCATCTTGTCCTGGTCGCACGTCATAGAAAACGTCATTTTGAGGTCATGTGACTTTGTTTACATGTCGTTTTGCCGCTTACCGACATATTTTCGCCGTCATAACACCAAGAGATGACCGTATTTTGCCAGTGTAAACTATGCGGTGCTTCTTCCGCAACATGGTAGCCCATTGGTACATCGCATCGGCTCGGTAAGTCTTAACGCGCGGTCGTCATCACATCTTTGGAAGTTGTCAACAATACGAGGCTTTATGAGTAAAATTGCGCGTTTTACTGCGAGATTATCGGATAAAAATAATTACCGTGATCGAAAAACATCCAAAACGTCGTCCAGAAACAACAACCGCATTGTTTACAAACGGTTTGGCCGCCGATCACAGGCGCCGCCATCTTTAAGGTCACGTGTGCCTTGACGTTTGCTGTGACGTGCGACCAGGACCTGTCCAGGATGCATTGCGTTCGCCCAGCACGCTTTCGTCTACGGAGCAATACATTGGATGCCACCCCTGTGGTTTCGTGCCTGGACTGTGTCGGGTACCAGGTGCCAGTATATTAGAGGGATAGTTGACGGTGGAAGTTCACGAACGTTCATCCGGGAAGATCTAGCAAGGGAGCTCGGTTTGAAGGAGGTAGCCCAAGTTTGGATCGGAATTAACACGTTCGCTCAGACTCGGAGTGTCGGCCCGCAAAATGAAGCGTTGTGGAAGTGACTGTGCGAAGCCAGTACACCCACGAAGACGTCAAGCTAGCAGCCATCGTCATACCAGTGATATGCAGAGATATCCAGGAATCGCCGGTGGACAACGAACACGTACTTGCACTTCAGTACTGTGGTGAACTAATCGCCGATGTTGTGGCTTTTCCTGGTATGCGGCAAGTAAAATGGCATCAGTCTGCTTATTGGATCCGATCAAGTTTGAAAGCTGATCTCGGCGAAATTCGCCGCTACGGGAAGCAGGAAGAGCTCGTTGCCATCGAAACGATATTCGGATGGACGTTCCAAGGCCCAAGCCAAGTGAAAGCTCTCGTCGCGCAACAAGCAGACAGCCTCATATGCGTGCTGAGAACAAACGTGAACTGCGTGCTCCTGCACGATGAAGAAATAAGGCAGATGTGGGAAATCGAAAATACAGGCATCAACGAAGGCGCCCCACCGACGGCATTGAGGAGTAACGTGCTAGCAGAGTTCCAGCGCACTGTAAAGATGGCAAACGACAGTTATGAGGTGCGCCTCCCATGGAACAACGTCGACGTCCCACTGCACGGTAACCGTGCTGTCGCAGAAAGGAGACTGAATCGAATGCTGAAACGGCTCGCCGTGAACGACGCCTTGGTAAGAGAATACGACAAGAACATTCGCGCGTATTTGTTGAACGACCACGCGGAACCAGTACCTATCTCAGAGGCAAAGACACCGGTACGCATCTACTACATGCCTCATCGTGAGGTCATCCGTCCCGAGTCTACGATTACGAAAATGCGGGTCGTGTTCGATGCTTTATCGCATTCTAGCAACTGTGCTTCGCTCAACGATCACTTGGAAAAAGAGCCGAAGGTTCAACCTGACTTGTTAGATACGCTACTCCGTTTCAGAACGCATCCGGTTGGAATCACTGCAGACATCGAAAAAGCGTTTCTGCAAATAAGTGTGGACGAACGCGACAGAGATGCGTTAGGTTTTTTGTGGTTTGATCGGGTGCCACTTCGAAAAACCATTACATACAGCGCCAAAATGGTGGAATGACGCATGCGGCGGGTGCCTTTTGGGACATCGGCCAGTCCGTTCCTGCTAGCAGCGACTCTGGAGCATCATTTTCGTAAAGTCACCGGCGACTTAAAGGACACTGCAGACGTCTTGGCGTCTTCATTCTACGTGGTCGACTTGCTGACTGGAGCACAAGACTTGGAGTCAGCAGTGAAGGTTTACAACGACGCCAACGAGGTCATGGAAACGGCCCACATGCGTCTGCGGAAATGGACGTCTAACTGTTCAGCGCTTGAAGGCGTTTTCAGATATGAAGAGGAGAGCGGTACGAACAACAATCCAGTTACAAAAGTGCTTGGAGTTGTTTGGGACAAAAGGAACGACACACTTGCGTGCAGCTTGGACTCAATTGTTAAATCGGTGCATCATGTTGCAGGCACCAAGCGAAACGTACTCCAAGCATCGGCTAGAATTTACGACCCTCTTGGCTTTCTACACCCTTTCACGGTTCGAGCATTTTTCAGGCCTTGTGGGTTGAGGAGGTTGGCTGGGATGCGGAGATGCCGAGAGACAAGCAGGACCAGTGGAGTCAATGGTGCAGGGAGCTACCGGAACTTGCTGAGGTCATCGTGGATCGCTGTATGTTCCCCAGTGGTTGCAGAAACCCTCAACTCCATATCTTCTGCGACGCCAGCCCGGAGGGTTACGGTGCTGTAGCGTACCTCCGAGGGCAGAACGAAGACGGATCGACGACTGCTACAATTGCGAATGCGGAAGCCGGAAAACCGACAATCCGGTTGTTTGGTTGATGAAGAAATGAAAAGAGCGGAGGAATCCCGGGTTTCGGCACCACATGTTGAACGGTAAACTTTTAACCGGCAATGGAGCAACTGACAGACCTAGGCCAGCCCAACAGGAGGAGAAAAGCTAACAGCGCTGAACTCCCAGAAAGCTTTTACTAAACTCATACGTATGTCCGTACATGAGCAAAGCTAGGTACAAGTGAAGAAGAAAAACAAAACCAAATTGTCCAACGCGCATCACCATGTCGATTACCACCTCGTCGTCTTCATGTACATTTTCAACATCTGTCTGATGAAGAAGATGACAGTTCTTCCCCTGTGACTCCTCCCAGTCAATCACAACCGAGGCGTAAGCAACTTTATTGATTGTGAGTGTCTTGGGACGTGGCAGGGCTGGCACTAGTGAAGCATAGATTCAGGTGCAAATTAAGTGTTGTATGTGTACACCCATAATTGTCAGCAGCATCCCTATCTCCTTTTCTTCAAGATGCCGATTTAATATTCAAAATGCTTAATTTCGTTACCCTGAAAGTAAATGCGGCAATTGTAGGGCAGGCGCAAAAGAAGCGCCGTGTGATTCAGGACCTGTCTGAGCAGGATTGTTCACCGCCTCCTAGCCCTACTTTTTGGGACAAGGGGCCACGCACACAAGGTACTTCACTGCGAACGGAAGTTTTTGTATGTGCAGGCTAGCTTATACAATAGACTCAATAAACTATGCTTCTACTTCACTATGTTCATCCAGTATTCACATACAGGATCAGCATACAGTGTGTATCCACACGCTGTATGCAGATGATTCGATTCATATTCAGCCCCAATTGTTCATGTTTGATTCGTATTCAAAAAATCTACTATTCGCACATCCCTATTAACCGCAGAATGTAAGGTCAAGCTGCGATACAGAGCACGATCAATGAAGCATTTTAAAAGAATGTTGCACTCTACCTCCGTAGAAAGCCTGTGAAATATGTTTACGTAGTAGAATTCTTATCCTGTACTCTTTTTCCCCAACCGCATGACTGTCGATGGCGAGTACATCTTGAACCTGTGCAGTGACTGGAATGATGCTGTTATGTGCGCATGTAAGACGCACTGGCAAGCTGCGTGGGACTATGACTATAACGACAGCATCCTTTTAGGTGTGTCAGAAAAGGCATCGTGAGTCACCATGAGGGTCGCGGGTTCGTCGCTATGCGGTCAGCAGGACCACTGGTTCAGTTACTGATAGTCATAGTAACGGGAGCCAAATACACGTGTTCACCCCTGTTTGTGTAGAGAATCCCGGTCATTGTTTAAACAAAATGTCATAATGACTAACAGGATTTACATGCAGAGGCCATTGGGACGAAACTGTTCCCTACAAAAAGGGTCACATGCAATCAGCAGTTCTATATGAATGGTTCTCTAGTTATCTTTTACACAGGTGTTTTCATTTTGATGGTGTAATTTCAAATTTACATAGGGGTCAAGCTCCTGCAATGTTCTAGCATCATGTAATATTCTGCGCTGAGGTGTTCAGCACTACGCGTTGCACAAATTTACAATCTAATGTACATCAGAGAATTTCTTTGAAGTAACCTCCACTGTTCAAGTGCTTGCAGTTAATGGACTCTTGATGCATTCACACAGGTGCTGTTCGCCAGACTTCTAGTGGCACAGATGCAGACACTGAAAAGGCAATTCAAACTTGGCTCCGGCACGCACGGGAGCGGGCGGACAAGAAAGAGAAGACGAACACTGACTAGAATGTGCAATGAATGATAATGCAGAGCACTGTTTGCTGGATGATTCTAGTCATATGTATAGTGTCTTTATTAATGGCACCATGTTTCGGCACACAACCTTGAAGCTGCAGGTTGGAGAAGGTAAGAGAAAAGGCATTTGATGGGACGAGACTGAGCACGCTTCTTCACGCTCCATTATGTGTTACCACGGGCTGCATTAAAAGTTGCACTATTTTTAAAGCATGGCAGAATATGAAACGGCATCATGTTATGCCATATTTACAGCAGTTTACGTCATCGAAACGAGTCTCGCACACCAAAAGATGTTTGCTAAAATTTTCGTGCCAAAGTTTTGTTCGTGTTTCATACAATTTTTATAGCTTTCTCAAACTGTGCCCAAGACTTCTCGCACACTAAGAATGAGTAAGGGTTAAAGCCTGCTAGCAACATGCTATAAATTCATTAATATATGTTATTACATATTAGTATATACTTATTGTCATCAAGAATATGTAAATGTTGCAGACAGCACGTACTGTATCTTTTAACTGGGGCACTATGTGCTATCTTTACAATATTCCTCTATACTCAGCATAAAATTCCTTTGTTACAGGCATTTTCAGTTTTTGCTAAAATTTCTTTTGATAAGTCATGCATAACCAAAGCCATGCAGTGTACATGCAAAAAAACTGTGCGGAGTTCATGCAATAAAGGTTCCACATGCGCCTTCAGATTTATGTTGTGGTCATTCAAGCCTTATGATACTGAAGTCAGATGATTCCACATGGTACAAAGCAGGAACAGTAAAACTGAGACGACGGTGTATAGTCAGCCTTATGACCTCCCAGACCTGTCCTTCAAGACCCATTTGGGACAGAGAAGGATCACCCTGGGTTCATCCTCGCAGCCTCCCAAACGTGTCCTTTGGGACGCCCACTGAACGTTCTTCGGGTGCCTGTGGGGACGCTTCAGAGTCCCACTTTGACATTTCAGGGACACCTTGGGGATTGATTTCGCCATCCTGGGGATACCCTCGTCGTCCCAGTCAGACAATCGTCGGATGTCCCTAGGACAACAGTGTGTTGTTGAGGATGATAAACTGCCAGGAGAGAACGGCCAGCCCTGTGGGGACGCTTCAGAGTCCCACTTTGACATTTCCGGGACACCTTGGGGATTGATTTCGCCATCCTGGGGATACCCTCGTCGTCCCAGTGAGACAATCGTCGGATGTCCCTAGGACAACAGTGTGTTGTTGAGGATGATAAACTGCCAGGAGAGAACGGCCAGCCCGAAGCGGCGATGGGGGATGATCCTCGTCTCATTATAGGCAGCGGCGTTGCCCGCCGACACGAGCACATGAGAAGCCAGAAATTTGAGCACGGCTACGACGTAAACCCAGGCGCCTGCCCCCAGACGTTCGGCAAAATTGCCCTTGGGTAGGACGCGATAATAACCACCGAGGGCGAACTCCAGCACTCCTTCCATGGGCCGGGTCTTCTTTCACTTGCTTATTCTAGCTTTTCCGCGACTTGATATTGTCACGGATGAAAAACAGACGAGCGAGACCGCGAATAATCGGCGAACACTTTATTCAGTTGCTTTGCTGGTTAACACAAGAGGGCTAGCTCTTGGACAGTACTAAGGTAAAGGAATAATGCTCCGACTGGGAGCTCACAAGCTTTTATGCACAGCGGCCAACATTGTAGAAAGCGCGCGTCGGTGCAGAGAAGGAAATACAGAAGCCTCTCCAAGGTCGTCGGCCCGTCCTTGAGATTCATGTGAGCGAAGGAGCAAATGGCTTCCAGAAGGATGGGTTGCCATGTAGCGCGACGTGTCGCGGGCCACAGCCCGTCGTTCGACACCTCCATGCCTGTTGTTGATGTTGCGTGTGGTCGTCCCAAAGACGAAACGTGGCAATATGTTGACGCAGGAGAGGTTAACGATAACTGCCATGAGAGAACGGCCAGCCCGAGGCGACGATGGGGGATGATCCTCGTCTCATTACAGACAGCGGCGTTGCCCGCCGACAGGAGGACATCAGAAACCAGGAATTTGAGCACGGGTACGACGTAAACCCGGGCGCCTGCTCCCAGACGTTCGGCAAAATTGCCCTTGGGTAGGACGCGATAAGAACGACCGAGGACGAACTCAAGCACTCCTTTCATGGACCGGGTCTTCTTCTTGCCCTTGCTAATTCTAACTTTTCCACGACTTGATATGTTGAGACCGGAGAGGTTAACGATAACCTGCCAGGAGAGAACGGCCAGCCCGAGGCTGCGATGGGGGATGATCCTCGTCTCATTATAGGCAGCGGCGTTGCCCTATGACAGGACCACGTCAGAAGCCATTAATTTGAGCACGGCTACGACGTAAACCTGAGTGCCTGCTCCCAGAAATTGGGCAAAATTGCCCTTGGGTAGACGCGATCAGAACGACCGAGGGCGAACTCGAGCACTCCTTTCGTGAATCTATTTCTTTCACTTGCTAAATCTAGGTTTTCCACGATTTGATATGGTGACGCTGGAGAGGTTAACGATAAACTGCCAGGAGAGAACGGCCAGCCCGAGGCAGCGATGCGGGATGATCCTCGTCTCATTATAGGCAGCGGCGTTTCCCTATGACAGGAGCACGTCAGAAGCCAGGAATTCGAGCACGGCTACAACGTAAACCTGGGCGTCTGCTCCCAGAAATTGGGCAAAATTGCCCTTAGGTAGACGCGATAAGAACGACCGAGGGCGTACACGAGCACTCCTTTCGTGAATCTATTTCTTTCACTTGCTAATTCTAGCTTTTCCACGATTTGATATGTTCCCAAGCAGAACACAATATTGGGCCCATTTTGGCTGGCCATTGGCGATACGGGTCGAATATGGGACCCGTTTCGCCAAGATTTTCCCCATATTGGCTGAAAATGGGCAATATGGGCCCTATATTTCCCAGTTTCAGCCAATATGGGGAAAATCCTGGCAATATGGGCCCCATATTGCCCACTTTGAGCCAATATTGGGAAAATCTTGGGAATATGAGCCCCATATTGCACGCGTACACCCCATATTGACTGAACAGGGTACGTAGCCGTGTTGCACAAATGCCCAAGCAGCACGGCAAGATTGAACGTTGAAGCGTGTGAAATACCCAATTCACTACATCGTTACATTCAACAACTTCCCGCAGATGATACACATTGTTCGAAACAGTCAACGTACTTGGCATTCCCAACGTGAAATTCGCTAGAATTCGACACCTCAACATTCCACGTCTTGAAACTTGATTGTCGCCGCCATCTTCCTTCGCGATGCCAATGCCAATCGGTCGAGCCGACTCAGAGCAAGCAAGTTGTTTGAGCGTAATCACGGTCCTACAACTAATGCGCATGCGCGACAGCCTGAACGGACGTTTCATACGGCTGAAATGCCACTGGGTGCTGTAATGATAACGAAATTGCTGCAGGTCAAGTAAAAAAACACAATGTTTGATAGGAAGTGACGGCTATTCTGTAAAGTTAAATGATTTCAAGTTGCTGCAAGCAGTGTAAATTGCTCTGGCGTCTGTCCGTCACCTCCACGAAAGTGTTTCGCTGCTTTGTATTCTCGGAGCGGGTTGGATATTGTTAGTCCACAGAATATAGCGATCGCAATGAAGGGTTCTGTGGGATCTTTGGCATTGGCAGTTCTGTGGGACTGCTTGTGTCCTTCAGCAAGGCGGTCGTAGCACCTGTTCTTCGTTTTTTTTTTTTTTTTGGCAATGCCGTGTTTCATTTCCTTTTTTTTTTTTTTTTTTGCAGTGATGTGAACGTGAATCAATTAGATCCGCAGAAATAAAAAAGCAAAAATCAGACAAAAGTAATGTCAGTGGTGAATATTATCCAGAATAATGCTTAATTATTACACGGACTCCCCGTTGGTGTTATCACAGAAATATTGGCAATATTTGCGCAAAATGGGCTTGGCAATATGGGCAGCCCATATTGGTCCAATATGGAGCCTGGCTGCGCTCCCATATTGGTCCAATATTGGCAGCCTATATTCGACCAATATTGGCAATCTTGGCAGCCCATATGGGTCCAATATTGGACCAATATTGGCGTGCTTCTTGGGTTGACGCTGGAGAGGTTGACGATAAACTGCTAGGAGAGAACGGCCAGCCCGAGGCTGCGATGGGGGATGATCCTCATCTCATTATAGGCAGCGGCGTTGCCCTATGACAGGAGCACGTCAGAAGCCAGGAATTTGAGCACGGCTACGAAGTAAACCCGGGCGCCTGCTCCCAGAAATTGGGCAAAATTGCCCGTGGGTAGACGCGATGAGAACCACCGAGGGCGAACTCGTGCACTCCCTTCATGGATCTATTTCTTTCACTTGCTAATTCTAGCTTTTCCGCGACTTGATATGTTGACGCTGGAGAGGGTAACGATAAACTGCCAGGAGAGAACGGCCAGCCCGAGGCTGCGATGGGGGATGATCCTCGTCTCATTATAGGCAGCGGCGTTGCCCTATGACAGGAGCACGTCAGAAGCCAGGAATTTGAGCACGGCTACGAAGTAAACCCGGGCGCCTGCTCCCAGAAGATGGGCAAAATTGCCCGTGGGTAGACGCGATGAGAACCACCGAGGGCGAACTCGTGCACTCCCTTCATGGATCTATTTCTTTCACTTGCTAATTCTAGCTTTTCCGCGACTTGATATGTTGACGCTGGAGAGGGTAACGATAAACTGCCAGGAGAGAACGGCCAGCCCGAGGCTGCGATGGGGGATGATCCTCGTCTCATTATAGGCAGCGGCGTTGCCCTATGACAGGAGCACGTCAGAAGCCAGGAATTTGAGCACGGCTACGAAGTAAACCCGGGCGCCTGCTCCCAGAAGATGGGCAAAATTGCCCGTGGGTAGACGCGATGAGAACCACCGAGGGCGAACTCGTGCACTCCCTTCATGGATCTATTTCTTTCACTTGCTAATTCTAGCTTTTCCGCGACTTGATATGTTGACGCTGGAGAGGGTAACGATAAACTGCCAGGAGAGAACGGCCAGCCCGAGGCTGCGATGGGGGATGATCCTCGTCTCATTATAGGCAGCGGCGTTGCCCTATGACAGGAGCACGTCAGAAGCCAGGAATTTGAGCACGGCTACGAAGTAAACCCGGGCGCCTGCTCCCAGAAGATGGGCAAAATTGCCCGTGGGTAGACGCGATGAGAACCACCGAGGGCGAACTCGTGCACTCCCTTCATGGATCTATTTCTTTCACTTGCTAATTCTAGCTTTTCCGCGACTTGATATGTTGACGCTGGAGAGGGTAACGATAAACTGCCAGGAGAGAACGGCCAGCCCGAGGCTGCGATGGGGGATGATCCTCGTCTCATTGTGGTGAGAATTCGGATGACACATCACATCATTTGGTGGCACTTCCGGTGTGCGGTGCGCGGTGACGCCTTTCGAACTATTCGGACACACTCCAGGAGTCGTCAGCGGATGCCAATATCCAACAGGGCAGTGATAATGACAGCATGGGATACGTTGCCAAACGCCCCTTGGATATCCAGGAACAGGGAGGCAGTGGTGAGACCCACGTATTTGTTGTTTTCGACTTCGGTTATTAGGTCCGCGGTGGCGTCGATTGCGCTGGGATGTCTGCGAAGACTGGCCATGCAATCCGGGAGCAGCTGGTGGCTTTCAAGGTACCAGTCCAGACGTCGGGTCTCATCGTCTCAAGCAGCTTTGAAATGAAGCTCCTCAGCGCGATCGAATGCATGTTGGACTCCGTCCCGGGCTTGAGAACCGACCTAATACGGGGGGGGGGGGGGGGGGGACAGGGAGGTTTCTATTCCTTGATGGTTTCGCCGGAATTCCAGATGTCGTTGAACAGCTGTAGCAGATTGGCCAAAGTGTTTTCTCCAAGATTTCTCAGGATTTGGTAGCTGATGTCGTCAGGACCGGGCGACGACGCTGTAGGGCAAGAGTCCGGGACATCTGTCAACTGGTTGAGCGTGAAGAGATCCTCCTAGTAGTCAGCGCCATATGTCATGCAGGTTGGCGGTCTCGGAGGGCTGTCATTTGTTGTTAACTGCTTGGACAAATCATCGGCGAGCTGTTGGAGCAGTTGGTTGAGTTGATTTGACAGGGCTGTGAACGGGTGATCTTGTTCTTTTGCGGATGTGTGTACGTATTCATAGAGCAACAACGACTCGGACTCATTCACTGGCGACGACGCAATGTCTGACGCTGGAAGCGGTACTGAGGGCTTCGTCATGGCCCACCAAGGAAAGTGCCGGCGCAACTGCGAGCGGCTGCTCAGGTCCTCCAGCACGGAAACCGTGAAGAGCAACGCGGGATACCTCACGACAACGTCGACCAGCACCGTCCTATTCCGCCCTTCTGAGAAGGGTGACACAGTGGGCAACATTCAGCTGCGTAAGCTGGAAATGCGCCTAGAATCAAAAGCCCCAATCGAAATCTCAGAGGTTCGTGTAAAGTGATCCACGGACGTTATCGTCGTTGACGTCATGGCAACCGGCGGATTGAACAAACTGCTCGGAATTTCCCGCTTATGCAGCACCAACGTCAGGACTTTCCTCCCCCTTCCGCCCGACGCTTCCACTGGAGTGATCACGGGGCAGGGGTACCTCACTCAGCAATAAGGACCTGACACAGCTCATCCGTTCATTGGTTATCGTGTGAAATGTGCGCCGACTAGGCATTCAAGGAATGATTGTCAAAATGTGCTTCACCCGTAGCCCTCTACCCCCGTTTGTACATGTCGGCAAAGTGAAACTTCTTGCCACAGCCTACAAGGACCGTCCCGTACACTGCCTCAAATGCGGTCGCTTTGGCCATATTACTGCCTCCAGCAGCCACAGGAAGGTCTGCCTCACCTGCGCCGGAAGTCATAGCACTCAGTCCTGCACGGAACCCGCCACATGGAAGTGCTCGAACTGCAGACAACAACACACAGCAAAAGACGACGTGTGCCGTGTGAAGCAAGAAGCCACGGCGGTATTTAGGTGCAACCAAAAAAACAACGTGCATGCCAAGGAGGCGAAGAGAGCCATCCGCGCACTGTCCCCCAAGCCACCACAACGCAAAGACGTACCCGCCAAGGCTGGTGATACCGCTCCGCAATGGGAACAATCAGCCAAACCTAACAGCGAGGACCAAACGCTTGGGTGTAAGTACACATACACTGAGGTCTCAAGCGACTCAGCGCCGAGTCATGCTGCCCCTACTGCAAAACAGCCCACGTTACCGCCCGCGGCCCGGTAGGAAGACGGACTGCTCCCCCAGTACAACTAGAAACCACATGCCGACCAACCAGCCGCTCAACCAGCCACAAGAGACAGGCCACAAACCCGGTTTCCGCGTCCACACTTCGTACGTTCGTCAGAGTCGCCATCCTGACACTAAGGACCCTGGTCAGCTGCGCTTGGATTCCCGTGGCTCTACGAAATTTCCTAATCCCTTTACTCCCGTTGAAGACACTCTCTGGGCCATGTTCCCAGCTTGAGTAAGACCAGACTCCCATGCAGGCCTAGCATCGCCATGGCCAGGACCAAACCAGCACAACGTCTCCCCAGTTTGCTGGAGTGGAACTGTAACGGCGCCGCGGCAAGCTGGCTGAACCCCAGCTCAGGCTGAAACCCCACCCCATCCCTTTCGTCGTCCTTTGTGAATGTGGAATAGCCACCAGCGCAGGTGTCACCAGATATACGAAGCCCACATGGCCAAGCATTGCCACCTTCCCAACCGGAAACGCAGCTCTCTTTGTAGGAAAGGACATCATGCACCGCCAACTCAACCTGACAACAGCCTGCGGTCCTCACGTGGAATTCGTCGGAGCACAGATATGCCACAACTATCCAGCCATGGACATTGTCTCCTGCTACATACAGCCGACCTCACCAGTCGACGTCGCCGCATGTCTACGCCACGTCCGCAGCATCTGCACCGGACAACTCGTCGTCTTCCGGGATTTTAATAGCCACAGGTCGGCATGGGGCAGCCGCCGCAGCGATAGACGAGGGAAAGAGCTGATGCACGAGATCGAATACCTGAACCTACTCATTGCAAAGGACGGCTCTCCGACGTTTTTCCGGTAGCCGGACACCTACAGCGCCCTATATCTATGCGTTCATTCACAAGACAGGCCACTCTCCTGGCGCGCCGAACCAGATACATAGGGCAGAGACCACTTCCCAGCCCTTATTGCTATCAACGGTTGGGGAAACCTGCCACCAATTAGCCGCATGACTCAGCACATAGTTGTGGCCTCGGACATGTACAGAAAGCTCATCAGCACCTCCGCCATCCCATTCGTGTACGCCATCTCACAATGCATAGCCTCAGCAACGAAAGTGGTCAACACCAGGCGTAGCGACCCGGCCGCGGAACTAAAGCTACTCAATCAGCTGGCAGCACGACGGCAAGCACGAAGGCGGTATCGCAAGTACCGATGCGACACCCAACTGACGGTGTGACGAAAACAAAACACGTGCTGGACGCCTGTTTCACCTGCGCGGAACTTAACTTCACCGTCCAAAGCTAGCGGCTGAGAAGCTCATCTGGCATAGACATGGTGTGCTATAAGGCCCTCAAAAACATGGGGAACCTTGCCAAATCCGGCTTTTGGAGCTGCTCAACAACATCCAGAAGTCAGGAGGCGTTCCCACGTCGTACCTGTACCCAAGCTCAAGGAGGGAATCTTGTCCTACAACCCGGTGTAATTCACATAGCGCATGACTAACCTGATGGAGCGACCGGTGCAGGCTAGGCTGCACTGGATCCTGGACACCAAGAGCATCCTGTCATCCTGCATGACTGGGTTTAAAAGAGGTCTCAGCTCTGCCTACAACATTCTCGAGTTCTGCTCAGCCGTCGACGACGCCAAAAACAGAACGCCCAAACCCTGACCTTATTCCTGGATTTACGGTAGGTTTTCGACAACATGTACTCCAAGGTAGCAGCCCAGTCTCCCAACCACCAGAGTGATAGGACGGACCCTCCGTTTTGTGGCCAACCTACTGACAGACCGCACAGCACGAGTGAGACTTGGCTCGATCCTAAGCACCCGACGACCCATAGGAGGCCTGTACTGAGCCCGGTCGATTTCAATGCAGCCCTGTCATCCCTTCTAGCCCACCTTCCACCGATCAAGCCACCCACCTCCCTATCCATCTACGCCGACGACGAAACTGGGAGGGAAACAGTCAGCAGGTTCATACCCACAACAAATCCCTGTTCTAAGAAATGGACAAAGGGAGATAAGGGCTTCTAGCGTTGCCAAAGCCGAGCCCTCAGACCACCCGAGCTCCATTCAGCATAGACGGCACGGAAATCGCCTGCACACTCTAGGGCCTAAAGCGGAATCAGGACACGTCGGATCTGGAGGCCAAACAGATTGCGTCAGAGGTCGTATACCTCAAACACGGAGGCGTTCTGCACATCTACACGGACGGGCCAATCAACCCATAGGCTGAAAGGAGCACGGCGGCATTCTGGATTTCGGAGTTTAATCATGGCTAGAGGGGCGGACTGTATCATGCAGCGTCGTCCACCCTGGCGTAACTTGTGGCCATATACAAGACCCTCAAACGCCTGGCCACCTAACTAGCACAAGAAACAGCCATCTCCACTGATTCCAGGTGCGCACATCAACGCATCGAAAGACCCCATCCCGAGGAACCCCTCACGGAGCAGATCAAGGCCACCCTGAAGGACCTTAGCAACAGGGGTTTCCGGATTGCCCTGTAATGGATCCCACTCCACGTTGGAATCGCAGGGAACAACAACAACAACAAAAAAAAAAACAGACGCCCTCGCCAAAGAAGCCCACAGCTTAGCCCTGGAAGTGGCTATCCACCACCTGACAGGAGGCCAACAGACTACGCCTCGCAAGGTATATTTACGAGATCCGGCTTGCCGCCTTCCCGGAAACACAACATTTTGAGCATCCGCTCCCAAGACCATGCCTGAGAAGGAAAGAAGCCGCGACAATCCACCGCCTCAGAACGTACTCAGCCCTAACACAGGCCTTCATAGACATGCAGGGTTGGCGCCATCCTCTCGCAGCGACTCCTGCTTCGAAGATAGCAGTTTGAACCACGTCATGCTGCATTGTCCGGACCGCCAGGCGCCTAGAGAAGCACTCCTCAAGAAGTGCAAGGAACTCAACCTGCCATGCGCTTCGCTCAAAGACCTACTATATCCACGCGAGCTACTCCGACTCCCAAGATGTCCTAGGGATGCCCTGCTGCTCTTCGCCTCCGTCGTTGACGTACACCAGCACCGCCTCGGCACTAGTGTGGGTAGTTTTGCAGTAGCTTGTTAGTTGCGGTGTAGTTTTCTTTCTTCGGTCTTTCTATGTCTCTCTCCCCGCTCTTTTGAGGAAGGCTAGAATTCCAGAAATCCTAACACCTGTCAAGAAGACACGAAGCCTCTTTATTAGCAGTCGATATACATAACAGGGTAATGCCATTTTAAATCGACCAAGGTCCGCCGATGACATTTTTGATTTCAGTGAAAAAAATATATGTTGGAAACGACCTCAAGCGAAGACGAAAGCAGGTTCCCGGAACTTCCTACGATCAACCAGTCCACAGATGGAGAGGAGGTAAAGTGGCGCCGTCTTCGCGACGTGATTTTTTCTCGCGCCTTTACAGACTTACTGATGCTATATCATTCCCGTCACAGCCCTAGAGCCTGGGCACTGTAGTATACCTGTACGGAGTGAAAACGGTCACTTCAAAGGGTCGCTGAAGAAAAAATGCCAAACTCAGAAGATATGAGAAAAAATTCGACGTTTTTAGCGCTCATCGCTCCTGGACGGCAGGCTAGATATCCATAAATGAAGTATGCTTTTATTGTGCAATCTTTCCTCTATCGTTCAGTTTATGGGAAACGATTCTAACCCGTTTCGTTGCCGCAAGAGATGTCAGTAAAGTTAAGCGAGAGCTGAAAATATCCGATGTTTGGTATGGCATACCCCAGCCGCTGCAACACTTATTCCAATAATTTTGCGGTTGCTGAAAGGCCAACGTATCCCCTAAGTCTAGCTGCAGAAATATGTTGCACTTTTTTTGCAGGTTACTTGTATGTTTACTTACTTATATGCATGTTTTAGTAGGGTGAACGCAGCGAATTTTTCTATGTGCCCAGGTTTCGCCGTTGTGGCTGTGGTGGCGCGGCTACCAAGAAGAAGATGCGCGAGAGCACGATATTCTACTCTGGCGTGTGCCAGTTATTCTTTGAGTTCTTGGGCTGTTGAAGCCATGTCCGTTTCCTGCTCAGTCTTCTATTAAAGAGGTTTGTTGAACCCACCCTACGGTTATCTCAACTGGCGACGAGCGCAGGACTTCTCAGAAGATGCAGGGGGATGAGTCTCGAGTTATTTCAACCGGTGCAGGTTCGGACGATGGTGTTCGGCGGTTTCGCAGCCCTGGAACGTTTGATCCTGACAAGGAAGATTGGAACCTCTATGAGATCAGGTTTCTAGCGGCTATACGTGTGGCAAGAGTCACGGACGATGCGGACAAGAGTGGACTTCTAATTTCGTCGCTGAGTCCGGCAGTCTTCAAGCGGCTCTATAACCTGCTGCAACCGAGGAACATCATGGAGGTACCTTTCAAGGACCTTACTGCAACGTTATCTGACCATTTCACTCCGAAACGGTTCAAGGAGTTTGAGAGATACAAGCTTTTCTCAAATCGTCAGGAGGACGGTGAGTCAGTGAAGGATTTCGTTGAGCGGTTGTCGGCAATCATTTCCCGCTGTGAATATGAAGGAGAGTCTGACGTCCGAGCATGTTCCCTGATGACAGCGTTCATCGTAGGCCTCCGGGATCAGCGCATCCGCGCGCGACTTGTTCTGGAAAAGACCTTGACAATGGACACAGCGATCCGGCTCGCTGAAAGTTTTCTGGCCGCGGAGGCAGAGTCGAAGCAGTTGCATGCAGAACCCTCTGTGCACAAGGTGACAGTCAAGCCGGAGAGCAAGGAACGATGTTTCCGGTGTGGAAATTCAAACCACTCGCAAGAAACGTGCAGATTCCGCAACGAGGACTGTCACGCCTGTGGCAAAACCGGACACATCTCGAAAATGTGTCGTTCATCCGCTTCACAGGGAACGCGGAAGAAAGGTAAACATTTTCGGAAGGTGAAGCTTGTGACCGACGTGTTTCTTGCGGACGACCAAGACGGGAAGTTCATTGCTTGTAGTATCAAAGACAAGGACGTCATCCTGCAGGTCGATACGGGATCGCGGGCAACACTTCTGGATGAAAGGACGTTCAAGAGGTTGGGTGAGCCAGAGCTATACCAATCTCCGTACCGTCTTCGTGCTTTCAACAAGGACGAGATACCACTTCGTGGAGCAGCAGATCTCGATGTTTCCATAGGTGGAAGGGTAGAAAAGCTTCAGGCACTCTTTACCCGGATGGAACATACCAATCTGCTTGGAAGGGATTGGATACGTGAGCTTGGCATCGACCTCAACACATTATTCGTGGGCAAGATATTGACAGCTCCGAAGTTGGAAGGCGTCTTAGGAACGTACCCGGATCTTTTTCGAAGCCAACTAGGAAGGTGCACCAAGGCTTTAGTCCACCTTCATCTCAAGAAAGACGCTGAGCCGAAATTCTTCAAGCCCCGGCCGATCCCTTTTGCGTCTCGGGAAGCGGTTGAAGCTGACCTGCAACGGCAAGTACAGAATGGGTTGCTGGAACCTATCGAGGTGTCGGAATGGGCCACTCCCATTGTAGTGGTGCCCAAGCCAAATGGAGCCGTACGAGTCTGCGGAGACTTCAGCGTCACTGTGAATCCGCAGATCGAAATCGCACAGTACCCGTTACCTAGACCTGAAGAACTTCTGGCGACATTAAATGGCGGTGAGAAGTTCACGAAATTAGACTTGTCCGAAGCATACCTACAGATGGAGCTGGACGAAGAAGCTAAGAAAATCTTGGTGATCAATACTCACAAGGGCCTTTTTCAATTCAATCGAATGCCCTTCGGCATCGCATCTGCCCCAGCCGTTTTCCAGCGTACCATGGAACAGGTGATCGCAGGGATTCCTTCTGTGGCCTGTTATCTCGATGACATCATCGTGACTGGCCGAAACGACAAAGAGCATCTGGAAACCTTAGAGCAAGTTTTGTCACGTCTCCGCGAGTTCGGCTTCACTCTCAAGAGGGAGAAATGTGCCTTCCTGCAGCGGCAGGTTGAGTATTTGGGACACGTGGTTACTGCGGAAGGTTTCCGACCATCACCCAAAAAAGTATCAGCGATTCTGAACATGCCACCGCCAACACAAGTTTCAGAACTGTGCTCATTTTTGGGGCTGGTACAGCACTACGGAAAGTATCTGCCGTCCTTGTCCGATATTTGTGCTCCACTCAACAGCCTACTCAAGAAGTCGACATCTTGGCAATGGTCTGCGTCTTGCGTAGATGCGTTTGAAACAATCAAGAGGAAGCTCGTCTCCGCTGAAGTACTCACCCATTATGATCCACGGAAGGACATATTTCTGGCGGTGGATGCTTCTTCGAAAGGTATTGGGGCCGTCATCTATCATCGCATCAACGGCGAAGACCGACCGATTGCGCACGCTTCGAAGACACTGACACCAGCCCAGACAAAATATGCTCAAATAGAACGGGAAGCCCTTGATATTATTTTTGGCGTCCGAAAATTTCATCAGTATTTGTGGGGACGGAAGTTTACACTCTTCACCGACCACAAGCCGTTAACTGTAATTTTTGGACCCTCAAAGGGCATTCCCGCGACAACGGCGAGTCGTCTGCAACGGTGGGCCATCATTCTAATGAGCTACGCGTTCGACATACAGTTTAAATCGACGACGAACATCGCAAATGCAGATGGCCTGTCTAGGTTGCCCGAAGGCGCCGATCTGGAGTTCGATCAGCAAATGGAAGAAGGTATTTTCAACGTTGTGGACGAGGAGATTAATGCGGTGCAGGATTTTCGCATGCACACTCTTCCAGTCAGAGCTAAGCAGATTGCTGAGGCGACTCTTCAGGATCGATACTTGAAGCAAGTAAAAGAGTACATTGCAAGTGGCTGGCCCGAACGCGTAGAACAGGAGTTGGTTCCGTACTGGCAACGACGAGCTGAACTTACAACACACCGTGAGTGCGTTCTTTGGGGCCTACGCACCGTTATACCTCAAAAGTATCGCGCAGCCCTTCTGGATACGCTCCACGAGTGTCATGTAGGACAAAATAAAATGAAGATGTTGGCTCGCTCATATGTGTGGTGGCCAGGGCTGGACAAAGACATTGAATCCAGAGTGAGAGGTTGCGATCAATGTGCGTCCGTTGCAGCGCAAGAGGTTCCGGTGCCACTTCACCAATGGGAGCCGCCGGATAAGCCGTGGTATCGTCTGCACGCAGATTTTGCGGAGCTTCATGGGAAGCATTATCTCATAGTCATCGACAGCTTTAGCAAGTGGCCAGACGTGAGGACTATGACAACAACGACTGCAGACAAAACGATAGACACGCTCAGAGACATCTTCACTCAAAATGGGCTCCCTGAGGTTTTCGTGACGGACAACGGACCTCCGTTCACAAGTCAACAGTTTCGGAAATTTCTCGAAGACCAGGGAATTCACCATGTGCTAACGCCCCCTTACCATCCCAAATCAAACGGATTGGCAGAGAATTTTGTGCGGACATTTAAGACTGCTCTGCGCCGTTCAAGCGGAGGGGGAAGGGAAAGCATAGGGGAATTCCTCTTCAAGTACCGAGTCACTCCCCATGTGACCACAGGGCGTCCACCCTGTGAGCTTCTCAATGGCAGACACTACCGCTCTGTTTTGGATCTTGTGCGACCACCGGGACCAATCCCTTTGGTGATGTTTTCAGGTGCCAGGGAACGTCAAAAGAGATGTCATGACAGGCGAGCGCGCGACAGGTCGTTTGGAAGCAACGCGAAGGTGTGGATGCTGGACCCTCATCAGAAAGGTCATTGGAAATGTGGCACTGTTGTGGACAAAGAAGGATCAGTCATTTTCAAGGTTCGGGATCTTTCTGGGAAGGTACAACGGGTACACAAAGACCATCTCAAGGCAAGAGAGTCTTCCGATACCTGGGATACTGAATCACTTCCCAAACCCCCGACAGAACATGAGCCACCGGAAGAACCAACATTTCCTCTACCCTTCCCGGAAGTTGAGGACACTTGCAGTGAGGACGGCCACCACCGTACGACGCAAGATGCCCAGCCGTCTCAAGGGGCAGGAGCTGCTCCTTCAGGAGAAAAGTCTCCTCCTTTGAGTACAACCACACGTAGGTATCCGGTCAGGAGGCGTCGGCCGGTAGATCGGTTCCAACCGACTTAAAGGGGGAGGTATTGTGGTGGCGCGGCTACCAAGAAGAAGATGCGCGAGAGCACGATATTCTACTCTGGCGTGTGCCAGTTATTCTTTGAGTTCTTGGGCTGTTGAAGCCATGTCCGTTTCCTGCTCAGTCTTCTATTAAAGAGGTTTGTTGAACCCACCCTACGGTTATCTCAGTGGCCTTGCACTCCGACTCCACTTTCGAGTGGCACAGCATCGCGCGTTTTGAATTCCACTTGCCTTCAGTCTTCCTGATGTTGCATTGGTTCCCGCTGCAGGCACTTGTTTGTGGACATGTCCACGTCGGCATTCTTATTTACGTGCAAACCTTTCAGATGCTGTTGCGAGACCAACAGATGACGTCTGTCTATTATGCCGTAGCGACTGAGAGTGGAGTACTGATTGACAATTTGTAGCTGAGTATATCAACAACTCTTGAAACAGTTTTGCTAATACTGCACAGAGTGTGCGCCGAAAAAAAATTGTTGTACTGGGAAGTGCTATACCAAGTGGCTCATAGCTGGAGGTGCCGTGTTTATTAGAGCCGCAAGAAGAAGTAACGAAAAACTGTCATTAGCTTAACTTACGTACATTACATTAACTTACGTAAAGCATTAACTTACATTACGTAGGTAGCATATGCATCCCCTGAGCCCCTATATTATTTGGTCAATTAGACAGGATTTCGTCAATAACAGGAAGGTTGCACCAAGCGAGACCGTGCGAACCCTTGTCGAGAGAACCTTGTGTGTGTAGAGAGAACCCTTGCCCCTCATTATTTTTTATTAATATATGTCACAAATAGATGTCACGATAATTTCATCGCAGAAAGGCATGGTACCTATGCAATGTAGGCTGACAGTTTTTGTTACTTCTTTTTGCGGCTGTAATGAAGCAATTAGCCACCGCTGGTACCGCTTCCCAGTACAGAATTTAATTAAAAAATTAACACCTTGTGCGGTATTGACAAAAGTTGTTGCTATACTCGGCTACTCCTGATAGTACTCCACTCTCAGTTTCTGAGGCATAATAGACAGACGCCATTGATGTTGGTCTCGCAACGGCATATAAAATGGTTGCTCGTAATTAAGAATGCCGACGTGGACATCTCCACAAACAAGTGCCTGCAGCAGGAATCAATGCAACATCAGGAAGACAGAAGGCAAGTGCAATTCAAAACGCGCGATGGTGTGCCACTCGAAAGTGGAGTCGGAGTGCAAGGCCACAACGGCGAAACCTGGGCAAAGAGAAAAATTCGCTGCGTTCACCCTACTAAAATAGTGCAACATATTTTTGCAGCTGGACTTAGGTAATATGTTGGCCTTTATGTAACGGCAAAATTATTGGAATAAGTATTGCAGCAGCTGAGGTATGCCATACCAAACATTGGCAATTTTCTGCTCTCATCTGACATCTCTTTCGTCAACGAAACAAGTTAGAATGGTTTTCTATATATTGAACGATAGAAAAAAGATTGCGTATTGAAAGCGTACTTCATTTAGGGATATCTGACATGCCGCCGCCGAGCTATGAGCGCTAAAAGATGTTCAACTTTTGTCATATCTGTTTACTTTCGCATTTTTTCTTTAGCGTCCCTTTAAAGTGACACTATTTTCACTTCGTATAGGTATACTACAGTGCCCGGACTTTACATGTGTTACCTATGAGGGCTGTGACGCGAATGGAATGTCATCAGTAAGGCTGCAAAGTCGCGAGTAAAAATCAAGTCGCGAAGACGGCGCCACCTTAACCCCTCTCCATCTGTGGACTGGTTGATCGTGGGAAGCTCCGGGTACTTGCTTTCTTCTTCACTTAAGGTCGTTTACAACCTACATTTCTTTCACTGAAATCAAAAAATGTCATCGGCGGACCTCGACCTCGGCGGTCGATTTAAAATGGAATTACCCAACACCATCCCCAAAAAGATGCTCTCCGTCACACACAAGAGGACACACACTCCCAGAATTGCAAATAATGGTAGCTTAACTGTCACTGTAAAGTCCCTACTTGCAGCAAAGGGCCTGCTGAACCTCACCAGCCTCAGCAACTCAGCTATCACGACGCGCATACGATAGTTTTATTGGCGTAACATTAGAAAAATCTCGGCCGTTCGTACTCCTTATACGGACGAGCAGCTGCTCGAATTTATTTGTCCATAGAAGCGCGTAGGCAGCGCGCTTATTACTTTGATGAGAACTGCGTCACAGACTCTTGACCCTCACACAGTACTGTCATCGCTTTCCAGTTTGACACTGAATGTGACAATGGACCTCTGATATCCTGCTGTATTTTTGACTGATTAGATGAGTCACAAACCTCTGATGTCTAATGAATACGTCCCAAGCAGCTTTAGTAACGAAACGATGAGCAGACGTGATGGTTGAATGTTGCATATTCATGTATGCATGGTGTTTTCTGATGTTCGACTGTTGAACATTATGCTGTTTCGCGTATTCGATCCCGTGAGGTGCTCCGTTCGTCAGCACCCTCCCGAGGCTCTAAAAGCTGTGCGTGGTTGGGAACGCTTAGAGCAAAGCAAACAGGACAGCACAAACACCGCGTTCGTAGTGTGTTTTTGCCGTGCTTGTGCTGCTATGTGTGTTTTTGTTTTTTCGCTGACGTTATGAAGTATGCAGTATGAGCTGCTCCTTCAGGAGAAAAGTCTCCTCCTTTGAGTACAACCACACGTAGGTATCCGGTCAGGAGGCGTCGGCCGGTAGATCGGTTCCAACCGACTTAAAGGGGGAGGTATTGTGGTGGCGCGGCTACCAAGAAGAAGGTGCGCGAGAGCACGATATTCTACCCTGGCGTGTGCCAGTTATTCTTTGAGTTCTTGGGCTGTTGAAGCCATGTCCGTTTCCTGCTCAGTCTTCTATTAAAGAGGTTTGTTGAACCCACCCTACGGTTATCTCAGTGGCCTTGCACTCCGACTCCACTTTCGAGTGGCACAGCATCGCGCGTTTTGAATTCCACTTGCCTTCAGTCTTCCTGATGTTGCATTGGTTCCCGCTGCAGGCACTTGTTTGTGGACATGTCCACGTCGGCATTCTTATTTACGTGCAAACCTTTCAGATGCTGTTGCGAGACCAACAGATGACGTCTGTCTATTATGCCGTAGCGACTGAGAGTGGAGTACTGATTGACAATTTGTAGCTGAGTATATCAACAACTCTTGAAACAGTTTTGCTAATACTGCACAGAGTGTGCGCCGAAAAAAAATTGTTGTACTGGGAAGTGCTATACCAAGTGGCTCATAGCTGGAGGTGCCGTGTTTATTAGAGCCGCAAGAAGAAGTAACGAAAAACTGTCATTAGCTTAACTTACGTACATTACATTAACTTACGTAAAGCATTAACTTACATTACGTAGGTAGCATATGCATCCCCTGAGCCCCTATATTATTTGGTCAATTAGACAGGATTTCGTCAATAACAGGAAGGTTGCACCAAGCGAGACCGTGCGAACCCTTGTCGAGAGAACCTTGTGTGTGTAGAGAGAACCCTTGCCCCTCATTATTTTTTATTAATATATGTCACAAATAGATGTCACGATAATTTCATCGCAGAAAGGCATGGTACCTATGCAATGTAGGCTGACAGTTTTTGTTACTTCTTTTTGCGGCTGTAATGAAGCAATTAGCCACCGCTGGTACCGCTTCCCAGTACAGAATTTAATTAAAAAATTAACACCTTGTGCGGTATTGACAAAAGTTGTTGCTATACTCGGCTACTCCTGATAGTACTCCACTCTCAGTTTCTGAGGCATAATAGACAGACGCCATTGATGTTGGTCTCGCAACGGCATATAAAATGGTTGCTCGTAATTAAGAATGCCGACGTGGACATCTCCACAAACAAGTGCCTGCAGCAGGAATCAATGCAACATCAGGAAGACAGAAGGCAAGTGCAATTCAAAACGCGCGATGGTGTGCCACTCGAAAGTGGAGTCGGAGTGCAAGGCCACAACGGCGAAACCTGGGCAAAGAGAAAAATTCGCTGCGTTCACCCTACTAAAATAGTGCAACATATTTTTGCAGCTGGACTTAGGTAATATGTTGGCCTTTATGTAACGGCAAAATTATTGGAATAAGTATTGCAGCAGCTGAGGTATGCCATACCAAACATTGGCAATTTTCTGCTCTCATCTGACATCTCTTTCGTCAACGAAACAAGTTAGAATGGTTTTCTATATATTGAACGATAGAAAAAAGATTGCGTATTGAAAGCGTACTTCATTTAGGGATATCTGACATGCCGCCGCCGAGCTATGAGCGCTAAAAGATGTTCAACTTTTGTCATATCTGTTTACTTTCGCATTTTTTCTTTAGCGTCCCTTTAAAGTGACACTATTTTCACTTCGTATAGGTATACTACAGTGCCCGGACTTTACATGTGTTACCTATGAGGGCTGTGACGCGAATGGAATGTCATCAGTAAGGCTGCAAAGTCGCGAGTAAAAATCAAGTCGCGAAGACGGCGCCACCTTAACCCCTCTCCATCTGTGGACTGGTTGATCGTGGGAAGCTCCGGGTACTTGCTTTCTTCTTCACTTAAGGTCGTTTACAACCTACATTTCTTTCACTGAAATCAAAAAATGTCATCGGCGGACCTCGACCTCGGCGGTCGATTTAAAATGGAATTACCCAACACCATCCCCAAAAAGATGCTCTCCGTCACACACAAGAGGACACACACTCCCAGAATTGCAAATAATGGTAGCTTAACTGTCACTGTAAAGTCCCTACTTGCAGCAAAGGGCCTGCTGAACCTCACCAGCCTCAGCAACTCAGCTATCACGACGCGCATACGATAGTTTTATTGGCGTAACATTAGAAAAATCTCGGCCGTTCGTACTCCTTATACGGACGAGCAGCTGCTCGAATTTATTTGTCCATAGAAGCGCGTAGGCAGCGCGCTTATTACTTTGATGAGAACTGCGTCACAGACTCTTGACCCTCACACAGTACTGTCATCGCTTTCCAGTTTGACACTGAATGTGACAATGGACCTCTGATATCCTGCTGTATTTTTGACTGATTAGATGAGTCACAAACCTCTGATGTCTAATGAATACGTCCCAAGCAGCTTTAGTAACGAAACGATGAGCAGACGTGATGGTTGAATGTTGCATATTCATGTATGCATGGTGTTTTCTGATGTTCGACTGTTGAACATTATGCTGTTTCGCGTATTCGATCCCGTGAGGTGCTCCGTTCGTCAGCACCCTCCCGAGGCTCTAAAAGCTGTGCGTGGTTGGGAACGCTTAGAGCAAAGCAAACAGGACAGCACAAACACCGCGTTCGTAGTGTGTTTTTGCCGTGCTTGTGCTGCTATGTGTGTTTTTGTTTTTTCGCTGACGTTATGAAGTATGCAGTATGAGCTGCTCCTTCAGGAGAAAAGTCTCCTCCTTTGAGTACAACCACACGTAGGTATCCGGTCAGGAGGCGTCGGCCGGTAGATCGGTTCCAACCGACTTAAAGGGGGAGGTATTGTGGTGGCGCGGCTACCAAGAAGAAGGTGCGCGAGAGCACGATATTCTACCCTGGCGTGTGCCAGTTATTCTTTGAGTTCTTGGGCTGTTGAAGCCATGTCCGTTTCCTGCTCAGTCTTCTATTAAAGAGGTTTGTTGAACCCACCCTACGGTTATCTCAGTGGCCTTGCACTCCGACTCCACTTTCGAGTGGCACAGCATCGCGCGTTTTGAATTCCACTTGCCTTCAGTCTTCCTGATGTTGCATTGGTTCCCGCTGCGGGCACTTGTTTGTGGACATGTCCACGTCGGCATTCTTATTTACGTGCAAACCTTTCAGATGCTGTTGCGAGACCAACAGATGACGTCTGTCTATTATGCCGTAGCGACTGAGAGTGGAGTACTGATTGACAATTTGTAGCTGAGTATATCAACAACTCTTGAAACAGTTTTGCTAATACTGCACAGAGTGTGCGCCGAAAAAAAATTGTTGTACTGGGAAGTGCTATACCAAGTGGCTCATAGCTGGAGGTGCCGTGTTTATTAGAGCCGCAAGAAGAAGTAACGAAAAACTGTCATTAGCTTAACTTACGTACATTACATTAACTTACGTAAAGCATTAACTTACATTACGTAGGTAGCATATGCATCCCCTGAGCCCCTATATTATTTGGTCAATTAGACAGGATTTCGTCAATAACAGGAAGGTTGCACCAAGCGAGACCGTGCGAACCCTTGTCGAGAGAACCTTGTGTGTGTAGAGAGAACCCTTGCCCCTCATTATTTTTTATTAATATATGTCACAAATAGATGTCACGATAATTTCATCGCAGAAAGGCATGGTACCTATGCAATGTAGGCTGACAGTTTTTGTTACTTCTTTTTGCGGCTGTAATGAAGCAATTAGCCACCGCTGGTACCGCTTCCCAGTACAGAATTTAATTAAAAAATTAACACCTTGTGCGGTATTGACAAAAGTTGTTGCTATACTCGGCTACTCCTGATAGTACTCCACTCTCAGTTTCTGAGGCATAATAGACAGACGCCATTGATGTTGGTCTCGCAACGGCATATAAAATGGTTGCTCGTAATTAAGAATGCCGACGTGGACATCTCCACAAACAAGTGCCTGCAGCAGGAATCAATGCAACATCAGGAAGACAGAAGGCAAGTGCAATTCAAAACGCGCGATGGTGTGCCACTCGAAAGTGGAGTCGGAGTGCAAGGCCACAACGGCGAAACCTGGGCAAAGAGAAAAATTCGCTGCGTTCACCCTACTAAAATAGTGCAACATATTTTTGCAGCTGGACTTAGGTAATATGTTGGCCTTTATGTAACGGCAAAATTATTGGAATAAGTATTGCAGCAGCTGAGGTATGCCATACCAAACATTGGCAATTTTCTGCTCTCATCTGACATCTCTTTCGTCAACGAAACAAGTTAGAATGGTTTTCTATATATTGAACGATAGAAAAAAGATTGCGTATTGAAAGCGTACTTCATTTAGGGATATCTGACATGCCGCCGCCGAGCTATGAGCGCTAAAAGATGTTCAACTTTTGTCATATCTGTTTACTTTCGCATTTTTTCTTTAGCGTCCCTCTAAAGTGACACTATTTTCACTTCGTATAGGTATACTACAGTGCCCGGACTTTACATGTGTTACCTATGAGGGCTGTGACGCGAATGGAATGTCATCAGTAAGGCTGCAAAGTCGCGAGTAAAAATCAAGTCGCGAAGACGGCGCCACCTTAACCCCTCTCCATCTGTGGACTGGTTGATCGTGGGAAGCTCCGGGTACTTGCTTTCTTCTTCACTTAAGGTCGTTTACAACCTACATTTCTTTCACTGAAATCAAAAAATGTCATCGGCGGACCTCGACCTCGGCGGTCGATTTAAAATGGAATTACCCAACACCATCCCCAAAAAGATGCTCTCCGTCACACACAAGAGGACACACACTCCCAGAATTGCAAATAATGGTAGCTTAACTGTCACTGTAAAGTCCCTACTTGCAGCAAAGGGCCTGCTGAACCTCACCAGCCTCAGCAACTCAGCTATCACGACGCGCATACGATAGTTTTATTGGCGTAACATTAGAAAAATCTCGGCCGTTCGTACTCCTTATACGGACGAGCAGCTGCTCGAATTTATTTGTCCATAGAAGCGCGTAGGCAGCGCGCTTATTACTTTGATGAGAACTGCGTCACAGACTCTTGACCCTCACACAGTACTGTCATCGCTTTCCAGTTTGACACTGAATGTGACAATGGACCTCTGATATCCTGCTGTATTTTTGACTGATTAGATGAGTCACAAACCTCTGATGTCTAATGAATACGTCCCAAGCAGCTTTAGTAACGAAACGATGAGCAGACGTGATGGTTGAATGTTGCATATTCATGTATGCATGGTGTTTTCTGATGTTCGACTGTTGAACATTATGCTGTTTCGCGTATTCGATCCCGTGAGGTGCTCCGTTCGTCAGCACCCTCCCGAGGCTCTAAAAGCTGTGCGTGGTTGGGAACGCTTAGAGCAAAGCAAACAGGACAGCACAAACACCGCGTTCGTAGTGTGTTTTTGCCGTGCTTGTGCTGCTATGTGTGTTTTTGTTTTTTCGCTGACGTTCTGAAGTATGCACAGCTTTTAGTGTCTCGTGAGGGTGCCGAGGAACCAAGCATATCACGGGACCGAATGCATGACGCATCGTAATGTTCAACAGTGGAGCATCAGAAAGTACTAGGACTTATCGTGTGCAACACCAAAGCACACACATCTTGGATCCTGGTGTGGAACATCAGAGAAAAGACACCAGGAACACCAGGAAGTTCTAAGTTCTGACGTTATCATAAAAGAAGAAAACAACAGGGACGTCCCAAATCAGAGCCACTAAAAACACCAGAATGATTCTGGTGCTTTTCTCTACAGAGTTGTACTTGGATTCAACAAGTATCAAGTCACTGAATTCTTCTCACACAATGTTCCCGTTGCTAGAGATTCTGGCACCTTGCGAAACACTGCCGAGGACCCGTTCGCTGTAAAGCATGATCTGGATCTCATTACTCTAAGGAGTGTCAGACTAGGAAGGACTAAGTGTGCCAATTGTGGTGGGCCATGTCCCGCCTCATATGGCCGCTGCCCTCGTCGGGTAGCCGCCATAGCTGCCGTCAAACGGGACTCATGCGATGAGAAACCCTTTAAGTGGGGCCCGATAAACCCAGCCATGGTGAAGGCTCCCCCTGTCCGAAAAAGAAGTGGAGCAGCATTTCCTCCTCTTCCTCAGTGGCCGCCCAAACCAATCGCAAAAAAGAAAAGAGAACCCAGCAGGCAGTCTGTCATGCATACTGCGCCAGATGCATGGGCCAAAGAACCGCCTACACTTTAAAAAAGAAAAAAAAAGGGAGTCAAATGATAATCGGGCACCCTCGGGAAGGGTGTCGCAGCGACACCCTTCCTCTGCCGTATTTAATGCAGGGTGCTGCGTGCCCTCCGTTTATGGAGGGGTGCTAGCCGTACTCCCCAATGTTTTTTTTTTTAAATTCCGTGTTAGCACCGGGAAGCAACTGCGGCTATGAGCGACGTACAGACGTGGACAGATGGAGAGAGGACAGTAGGAAGGAGTGTGGGAGAGGGGGTTAGTATGCGTCCTGGACCAGGCGGAACTGCGCCTACATTCGTCTGGAAAGTCTTCGAAAAACACAGGGAAGACCTCAGACAGCACGGCTCGTGACAGGATTCGAAACCATGTCAGCGCCCAGTCTCGGCGTGGAAAGCGATCATATTAACCACTATGCCACGAGAGCTGCTACTCCCCGATGTTTACGATGTGGTTCTTTCAGACAATGCAACAGTGCAGCCTCGTACTTTTATTCCTTCGTTAACTGTATCGAGACACAGCTGCACATAGTGAGAAAGGAGAGGAACAAGCATGTGTCTGACATGGCCAAAGTAGTTGTATCCTTGCAAAGGGGATTTAGTGTGAACATATTTGACAGATGTGTGTCTGGTTGGGAAGCTAAATAGACAAACAGATATCGGCAACCAAAACTCCACGAAACGGGTTTCCCGATGTTTCGGACACTTCGTTTTCGGACAACATTTTGGACAACGTTTCGGAGCACATTTACGTATCGCAAGTCCTGGATGTACCAAGGAAGATCGTTGGTGGCAATATTACGTACTGAGGAACAGGCACTGCAACTTTACGAGCAAGCTACTGCCTACACCATGTTTTCTTGTGCTCATAAAGAAGCCTCCTTTTACGATGGAATATTTTTGTTATAATTGTAATTGACACACGGATAGGTCGTTTCATTCGAGGTAAAATGTGTGTGGAAATGGTCTCTAATGACAAGCGAAGCGGCAGGTCAAATAAGAAACGCACTGTCCGATAAACAGTGACCTGTAACGTCAAGTGCCTTGAACTTACTGTGGATCCATTGCGAGTTGATGAGGCGTAGGTTCATCACCGTCACGAGAGTGTTCAGTTTCTTTGTTCTCACGGAGCGGGTTGCAAAAGTTCTGATCGTACGGTACTGCAACCCCGTTTCTGAGTGATGATATGCTTCGGTAGTTCTGTGGGACTACCTGGATTCTCGAGCAAGACGGAAAGGCACTGTACCTGTTGGCCGTGTTTTCGGGCGAGAGCAGTTCTGTTGTAACACGGTGCAACTCAAATCAGTATCCGCAAAAAAAAGAGTACAATAAAGTAACTTAAATACAGAGTGGAAAACAGTGCTCAGTGTTCCCTGCAATGCACTTGGTAGGGTAGTCAAGGGAACCTCTGCAGGAAGGGTGTCCGGGGAACAACCTCATGGATGGGAGTAGAGGGGACAAACTTAGCAAGGGAGTCAGGATGACACCCTGACAAGGAGAGTAGCCTAAACTCCGCAAAGGACGCGGTGTGTGACGAGCGTCAACTCCCCAAGGGAGTTCCCCATGATCCCTTTTTCCTGAGAGTGAACGGCGCCACAAACAGTGGCCTCCAAACCCCCACCAAGGGCACCTCCATCTCCGACTCCAATGTCGAACGCTCCAGGTTTAGCACAAACCGACCTCGGTGGCAGAATCGGTAGCGTGTTTGCCTTCTGATCCCGAGTTCGCGGGTTCAAACCTGGCCGAGGACGACAACAACTTGGTGGCTGGGTACAGGTTGCTTAGACACGTCGTCTTACGCGAGGGACGTTAAATACGAGGTGCCCTGTGGTGAGCTTTCATCGCACGTCAAAGAACCCTCAGGTGGGCAAAAGCAATCCACAGACCGACCGCTGTGGCGTCGCTCATGATTTCAGTTGTCTCGTGATGTAAACCCCCATTTATAACTTATAAATATAATAGATGTAGCACAGCTAATACTCAAGGTCATGCAGTTCATTTTCACGGCACTTCAGGCAACTATAGACGAGGTCCCCAGCGCGCGAAAGGTACCAGAAATGGCGATGGAACATATAGGCGTTAAAGGCAGGCTGAAGAACTCTAAGAGCTGTCAAGAGCTACATATCAGACAGGTTCATTTATATCAAAACTCTGAACTGAAACAGCACCTCAGGCATGGTGAATAATGGACGCCTAAACAGGCCGAAAGGGGGCTAAGGATTGGGGGGGCTTGATACGTATGTCCTTTTCCTGAGCCCATGCTTGCATTCGCTTGCTCGTGAAACCGGGACCGTTGTCACAGATAATCACTCTTGTAGACGCAAAGATGTCCCTTTGGAGTAGTTTAATAACACTGCTGGTGTTTTCACCTCCAGGTCGTGTGCATACCATCCTTGTGGTCTCGTCGATGGCTAGTAAGAATGACTGGGTGCGTTTGACACCTTCTGACTTCTTTCGCAGCTCCGCGAAGTCCAGATGAACAACTTCGAATGGCGTGGAAGAGTGGCTGGGCAGAACCATGATGTCACTTCTCTGGCGGTATTTGACTTTGTGTGTTTGACAGACCTCGCAGGACCGAATGTAGTTTTTCACGTCCTGTTTCATCTTCGGCCACGTGAAACGTTGACACAATTTCCTATATGTGCGCGACACGCCGTCATGTCCTCCCGATTCAGGGCTGTCGTGGTACATTAACAGAATTTTTGACCTCATTGTTTCCGGCACGGCATAACGACCATTTGCGTCTTGGAGCTGTTCTGTTCCTTCCCACATTAATGGATCTTCAAGTGATGCCGCGACAAGCCCGTCGAGTGCGAGCCTTGACAAGGCGTCTGCGTCCGTAAGGCTGTTTCCTTCTTTATAGTGAATCTTGATGTCGTAGTGCTGTAGCTCTAACGTCCATCGTGCCAGTCGCCCTTTGAGTTCTGCACAAGTGAGAATACTTTCTATTGGTTTGTGATCGGTAAAAAGTTTAAACGGTCGTCCCTCTAGGTATGTGCAGAAGTATCGGACTGCCTGTAACACCGCCAATAGCTCCTTCTCTGTGGTGCAGTAATTGATCTCGGTGTCGCTGAACGTGTACAAGTAATAACCTATAACGGCTAGCTAGCTGCTGCTGCGGTGGTTTCGACTCATCACGTTGGTATAACACGGCACCCGTTCCGTACTGGGCGGCATCAGTGTGGAGTTCGAATGGTAAACTGAAGTCGGGAATCGTGAGTATTGGATTGGAAGATATTGTGTCTACCATGTCAAGGTAAGCCAGTTCACACTCGGGCGTCCATAGGAACGCTGCTTCATTACGCAGTAAAGATGTAAGGCATTTTGTCCTCTTCGCATAATCCTTAATAAATGCACGGAAGTGGCCTGTAAGACCAAGGAACACTCTTAAGAAATGAACGTCCCGAGGTTTTTGAAGACTGTGAATCTTTTTGACAGACTCCTCTTTCGTAGTCTTGGTTTTCCCGTCAAACATGCGGCCCAGAAACACCACGTTGCGCTTGAAGAAAACACTCTTTTTCAGATTTATCTTCAGCTTGGCCTCCCTCAAGGCATCCCGAACGTGAGTGACATGCAATGAATGATCTTCGTCGTTCTTAGAATATTTGAGGATATCGTCAATGTAGACATGCACAAACTTTCCAATGTACGGTTCCAAGATCGTGGTCATCAGTTTCTGGAACCAGGATGATGAATTCTTCCATCCGAATGGTAATCTATTGTACTCGTAGAGATTAAATGGCGTTGTGAAAGCGGTGTACTTCTTAGTGTCCTCTGTTAATGGGATTTGCCAGAAACCTTTGCAGAGGTCTATTGTAGAGAACACGTTGCTGCCACCTGTGTCATTGATGATCTCGTCGACGTTTGGTATTGGAAATGGAATGATCTCTGTCCGTTTGTTGATGAGTCGAAAGTCAGTGCACAGCCTAAACGATCCGTCAGCCTTAGGTGCAATAGTTATAGGCGAGGCAAACGTTGACGTTGACGGTCGTATGATACCTGCGTCAAGCATGGCCTGCAGCTCATTTTTGAGCCATTCTTTCTTTTCGCGCGTCATGTTGTAGGCTTTTCTCCTGACCACCGTTGTGTCTGTCAATTCAAAGGGGACCTGAATTGCAGAAGTTGGTGAAGGATATCCGGACACTGATATAAGCTCCGGATAGTGCTTAGCGACGTCACCATGGTCATGTATTTCTACAGATGTGCCGGAATATGCCGACACCGTCCGAGGTGGGAGATCTCGGTCTGCCACTGATATGGTATCATCCCAATATATGTTTAGTCACAACCGTTTCATGTCCGGACGCGAGAGTAGGAGATCGTACGGAACATTCTCAATTACCAAGGCATGCGTTGTGACGATATTTTCTGCGTACTTCAAAGTAACCCAAGCCCAGTCTTTGAAGACGTTAGCCGTACCATCAAACGCAACGACTCGCACACATTTGCCAGGCTTAATTAGATCATGTGATACGAATCCGCGACTGACAAATGTTATCGAGGATCCACTGTCCACCAAGGCGTTGACTACGACGTCATTGACGTGCATTTTGACGTATAGCAACTTCGTGTTGCAGAGATACACGGTTTCGTTTGGGATCTCAGGGCAGAAACCGTCGCCCTCATTTATTAGTTTTTTCGTTCCTCATCCGTACAGTGGACTTCATCTCCAGCTGTAGCCGCGGTCCTGGATCGCCAGTTGTGGTGTCGAGAGGATCCAGGGCTCTGGAAGTGAGATGGGCGATCGTTTGCGGTCGTCGTCCCTTTTTCGACAGAAGCACCCGATCTCCCACTGTTTGCTCCTATATCTCGCAAGCATTGTAAGAGTTCTTCACACTGCTTCGGTCCTCGTATCTGAGTCATCTGTCGCAAGTCGTTCGGGAGGCCATGAAGTGTGAGAGCGATAAATGCCTTTTCGGGAAGCTGTGCTTCAGCTAGTCGCAAGAGACGAACCTTTTGGAAGTAGTACTCGACAAGTGATCCGCTGCTGTACTTGAAGTCAATTGCGTCAGTCCATCTTTCTACGACATTTTCGGAGAACGAAGACACAAAGCTGTCCCTGCATGAAGACCAAGTCCCCTTCTCTTGTTGCAGTATGCGAAATTCATACCATTTCTTCGCTGTCCCAGACAAAAAATATCGGATATTGTCTATTTTCTCTTCATCGGTTGCCCATCCATTTTCTTCGCAGGCATGCTCATATGCTGATAGCCAATAGACAGCACTTTCGGAGTTACCATCAAACAGACTTGGTTGGATGGTAGTCCTGTACGAATGTCCTCCTCAGCTCAACGATGACACCAGATCCAGGAGTATTTTTTGCTGTTGTGCCATGTGCGTTTGTTGATCCCGAAGAAGTTTAAGAATAGATGTATCGGCAGAAGAGCTCACATCTGTTGTCTCCGCAGGTCGTCGTGGCGTTGTGGGATGCCGAATCTTTTTTTCGAAGTCATCCATCTTCATATTTACCTTGATCGTTCCCTTAGAGAGCAGAGTAGGGACATCGGTCTTGGCTTTCTCTGCTATGAAGTTCACCAGGTCCCGGATGTCCTCATGGTGGGACAGATCAAAGGTCTTGTCGTCGTCCACCCAGCATTTCTCGACGGATGGGGACTGTACAGTCCCTCGAAGCGTGAATTGTACCCACATACTTCAAGAAAGTCCTATTGCGGCTGCGCCAATGTAATAAGCCCAATCTTTCCAACCATGACTGTCCACGTTTATTCCGTTCTCTTTCTCCACTACCCTCCTCTTCCTCCTTTATGTCTCCGGTACCCTACACCTGTATTAGGTAATGTAGGACCTAATTGAAGCAATGCAAAATTTGATCGAGATCAGGTATCTCAAGTGAAGCATGTTTAATTGCATATCAGGCCACAGGGCCCAAAGCCGTAAGGTGGCTTTTCAGATCCTGCATAAATGCCCCTGGAAACAATATATACCCACGTGAGAAAAACCGATAGGGCGTATATGTCCATTGCTGAACTGTACTATGAAATAATCACATACGGTAAAATTATTGGAAAAATGTGTCGCAAGGATGGAACTCCAGTGCTGTGATATCCCAGGTGAAAATCAGAACTGGAATACCAAGTGAATTCACTTCAGCACCAAAGTAGTCTGAAGCATAGATTGAGAAGTTACCCGTCCAAAAGAACTCGTTACAAGTTAAGTTACCGTGTGCAAAATGTAACTAAGTTAATAACGAAGTTCTTCAGCCTGAAATGTAACTCGCAGTTACTGAGTTCCTTAAAGAACGAGTTACTTCCAAGTTACTTCGGACACAAAATAGCATTACGCAGGTGCAGAAAGCGTGAGCAGTTGGGGTAGGCCTTGAGTTGCCTGCGGAGAGATGCAACACGCTTAGATCGTTTTCGTTTATGTCCAACAATAGACCTCTCCCTGTTTGTAAACAAATGACGCCATAGTGTTCGACAGCGCCAAAATTGGGTAGAATAGAACTACGCTCGAAGCTAGAGGTCAACAAGGTCGCGCCCGAAAGCTACGGTCTTGAGGGGATTACGATATGGTCCCTTAAAGGAACGCGACCCTCGGTTCTGCTTTTCTTTCAATGGGAGGCAGCGAACAAGTGCCCGTTCGTGGAACCCAGCCCTCTCCCCCCGATTTGTTTCGGTTTCAGTCTGTCTAGCAATGTCAAGATGACGTTTCTCTTGTAGAGGTCTATTGGAACGCTTTGCACCTTACTCCCTGTGGGCGCACAACGGTTCAGCTTCATTTCAATGGAAGCGGTTCTTACTTCCTGAATAAAATACTGTCATTGATTGAATATCACGTTTTATGGCAAAAAATGCCATGAAGGAACCGGAGAGAAACCAAGAAAAATATGTGGACGTGAGTGAAAAGCGAGTTAAAAGTAACTTGGAACTTAACTTAAGTTGCTTTGGCGAAGTTATCTGAAAAAGGAACGAGTTCCTCCGAAAGTTACCACGGCTCAAAAGTAACGAGTTAAGTTACAAGTTACCAAAAAAAGGAACTTAGTTACAGTAACGAGTTACTTGTAACGAGTTACTTGTAACGAGTTACTTGTAACCAGTTACCTCGAACTCTGGTCTGAAGTGCGATGCCAACTTCCACTTCAGATTTAAATGGTTCCACTATGCAGGTAACTGGTATTCAATTCCACCAAAAAGCTTGCCAGTTAGGATGGAGCTGGATTTCATATTGGACGGAATGGTTCCACTTCAGTGCCAACTGGATCTCAAATGGGACACAAAAACATTTCATGTTTGCATGAAAGCGTTCCATTTAGCTGCAACTGGTTTCAAGATTTGTACTCCAAAGTGGAAAGTTGGCGAACTGTTCCATGCAGGTGGCTTAGCACCACTCCATGAAATAAAATTTTTTCACGTGTCATTCTGAAGTCCAACAAAGATACAAAGTGAGTTATACCCACTTATTTTGAACAATTTATTTACAATTGCAATTGATTAAAATAGGGTTCGTTTTTCACATTTGCCGGAAAATGCACGACAATACATTTTTGGAAAATCACCGTATTCTGAAAAGTTCAGAATTGTATTCCTGCGCATGGTGCTAAGTGATGAAAATGTGCGTGTGTAGTGGCACGGCATTCCAAGAAAGATGAGGGACGCCAAGTGCGCACGCTCCACTCGCGCCCAAGCTTCGCTCCACCGCCATAAACCATTCTCATGCCAACAGCCATCCCTTCATTATCTTTCGTCGCGACAACCCACAATTGGTGACCCGAACAAACCCACCGTCGGGTCCTACGCCCTACGACACACTCAAGGCTGCTATCATTCAGCGCACTATGGCATCCGACCGGAAGCGTTTCCAACAGTTTCTTTCCGCTGAAGGTCTTGGAGACCGGCGACCATCCCAATTTCTGCGGCATATGCAAAGTCTGCTCGGCGTGAGCGCGTCCAGTTTTGACGAATCACTCCTCAAAGAGCTATTCTTACACTGCCTTCCATCTACCGTACAGATGATACTGGCCAATGCAACCAACCTTTCGCTCACAGAGCTGGCGCTTCATGCGGCCAAGATTATGGAAGTGGCGCAGCCTTCACTAACCGTCATGCAGGCCACCCTCCCGACACCCGCTCAAGTGTCTGCACCCTGCACTAAGGTGACTGCCCCTCTGCCCCCCTCCCGTCGTTCCGAGCCAACAAGCGAAATTGCCGATCTTCGAGACGACGTTTACGGGCTCCGTGCCCTCATCGCAGTCGAACCGTCGCCCTGCCTCCCCTCGACGCCAGCAATTCCGTCGCGGTTCACGATCCCGACAATTTCGTAGGTCCCCTTCCCCAGCGCGTGCCAACCCTTCACCATTCTGTTGGCATCACTGCTCCTTCGGTGCTCAAGCTGGCAATTGCCAACCGCCGTGTTCCTGGCCGGTAAACCTTCCCGGGGAGCGCTAAAGGCGGTGGGCGCCCCCTTCAGGTTCATCGGGGCCGCCTGTTCTTCGTCGCCGACTTAGCATCCAGTCGGCACTTCCTTGTGGATACTGGTGGAGAGATTAGTATCCTCCCGGCCAGCAAGGTGAACAAGTGCAAGATCACGATTTACCACCAGCCGCTGTCAACAACACCAGCATTGCCGTTTACGGCGAGTAATCACTGACACTAAACCTCGGCCTACGTCGTTCCTTCCCCTGGATCTCCAAAACCGCAGCCCTTGACCAGGCTATTATCGGAGCAGATTTTCTGCAGCATTTTGGTCTGCTCGTTGATGTGCGTCGTAAGGCCCTCCTTGACTCGAACACGGGCCTGCGCATAGCAGGCATCGGATCAAAGCCCCGCATTTGCTTGCCCGCCATCTCCCTCTCGTTCCTTCAGTCTCCCTTCGCTGCCGTGCTCAGCGAATTCCCTTCTCTGTCCCAGCCACCCGATTGGACGAAGCCCGTTCCCCACGACGTCGTCCATTATATTGTAGAGGAATACCACCGTCCTCTACATTTGGCCGTGGCATCGACGTCGGGGCCTCCGGTGCACTTCAAGCCGCGTCGTCTCGCCCCTGAGAAGTGGAATATCGCTCGCAGCGAATTCGACGATATGCTGGCTATCGGCATCGCCCTCCCCTCCTCCAGCGATTGGGCATCTCCCCTACATATGGTCCCCAAGAAAACCGGAGACTGGCGGCCGTGCGGGGATTATCGCGCCCTGAACATCGCTACGAAACCCGACCGCTATCCGCTGCCAAATATACAGGATTTCACCATGAACCTCGCCGGGGCCAACTATTTCAGCAAAATCGATCTAACTAAGTCATACCACCAAATTCCCGAAGCGCCAGAGGACGTTCCGAAAACAGCTATTGTGACACCTTTCGGGCTCTTTGAATTCCTTCGCACGCCTTTCGGCTTGAGGAACGCTGCGCAGACGTTCCAGCGTTTTATTGATTCGATACTGCAAGGCCTCCCCTTCGTTTTCGCGTACATGGATGACCTCCTCATCGTCAGCGAAACAAAGGAGCAGCATTTCCACCCCCTCCGCGAAGTCTCTGCCCGCCTCGAACACTACGGCGTTGTCATCAACACCCAGAACTGCGAGTTTGGCAAGCCTTCTCTTGAATTCTTGGGCCATCTCGTATCCTCTGCCGGAATCTCCCCTCTGCCCAAGAAGGTCCAGGCCATCGCGGAATTTGCGGCCCCCACTTCAATCCGTCAACTGCGCCGCTTCCTTGGCGTGGTCAACTTTTATCGGCGTTTTGTGTCATCCTGCACGTCGATACTCCGGCCACTGGAGGACCTCCTCCAGCCCCCAGGGCCCGGCGCGGCCAAGTTTCCGTGCGCAGAGGCTCACGAGGCAGCTTTTGACGCCATAAAGAAGGCCCTCACGCGCGCGACACTTCTTGCTCACCCTCGTCCCGATGCTTCTTTTTCGTTGACTGTGGAAGCCTCCGACCGGGCCTTGGGCGCTGTTCTTCAGCAAGAAGTCGATCACTGCACCCAACCTCTTGGCTTCTTTTCACGTAAAAGGTATCCAACCGAGGCCCGCTACAGCGCTGTAGGCAAGGAACATTCCGAGGATTCCGAGGAGCACCAATGGCATGGTCGTACGACCTCGGCTGCTCGTCAGCAGAGCTTGTGTACGGCGCGTCCATCAAGCTTTCTGCCGACATTTTCGACCACGGGCCAACGTCGCAACCATCACCCCTAGCCCCTTCAGACTACGCCCAACGCTTGAAGGCTCTCTCCCGTATGCGCCCAACACCTACGAGAGCTGTTTCCTCCTCTTCCCCGTACGTCGCCCAGGACCTCACCAGCTCCCCCAACGTATTCCTGCGCACCGACTCTACCCGGCGCTCTCTCCAGCCCCCTTACTCCGGCTCCCACAAGGTCATTCGCCGGGGTGCGGAAGCCTTTGCCATCGACGTCAACGGTCGCGAGGTAGTCGTGTCAGTCGACAGGCATAAACCCGCTTACGTGGAAGCAACCAGATCTGCCTTTTGTGAACCCACCCTCCTTCCGCCAGACGTCGCCCCTGAGCCAGAGCGTCGGCTGGCAAAGACAGTCATCTGGGCCGAGTCTAGGAGACCCACCGAGAGGAGAGACGCTTCACCCATCTCGAAGGGGGGGGGGTAGCTGTAATGGCACGGCATTCCAAGAAAGATGAGGGATGCCAAGTGCACACGCTCCACTCGCACCTAAGCTTCGCTCCAGCGCCATTAAACCATTCTCATGCCAACCGTCAGCCTGTATGGTTGTCCCTTCATTATCTCTCGTCACGACACCCCACAAGTGCCCAATTGCATTTCTTTCCCTCAGGAGGCATCCGCGTTTGGCTTTGGTGTTACGCCATTGCAAGGTGGAATGCAACGCAAGAATACAACACTGTGGAGGGGCCAGCCACCATACCACCACAAAAAATGTCACCCCATACATATAAATTATGACCGCTTGAATGTTTTACATAAATCGGCTAACACAAATGTATAATCAACATGCATACACCAGCACTGCGCAACACTATTGCTCAACATGTGAAGTGCTTGCTGTGGTGTTCTTTGGGCTTGTTTCAAGTGGGGAACACCAGGAATAGGTCGGACGACATACTTGTGGGAGACTATGTAAAGCGTTTCTTCGTCATACTCTTTAACAGAGACTATGCTTTCAATTTTTGCGTACACTCCGTTAACTTGCAGTGCTGTTGAGTCAGTTTTTATAGGAACATCATACTTTACACTACGAAACGCCGTGCCTCTAATCTGCACTCTGAAATACTCCACTAAAGTGGCGGTCTCCACGAGGATGCCAGTCAGACAGGGAACAGAGAAATACAGTAACCAATGCTCCCATTCAGAAGCTTTCCAATATTTTCTAACTTTAAGCGAGCGAGGCAGTCGCCTAAATGTCCTAGGCGGCTTTATGCTGCACAACCTTGCGTTAATGAGCGCAACTGTTTCTGGCATGCCTACATAAAAGCTTGCCTCAATGTCCGACAACCAACGCTCAGCAACCTGACGCGTTACACCAAGCAGCACAGAGTGTATATAGTCAGGGCTAAATCCCCACACAATGCGGAAACCAGGGATGTTCAACATTGGTGACGGTCCTTTGATTCCGTGAACTGGCTCCTGTCTTGATGCCGCTGAAATGATGTCATCTACGAAGCCGTCATCCGTCCTATCGTCAAACGGTCCGTCATCCACTGGATACTTGATGGCGCCTGCAAAATGTAAGATCCTGAAAAGATTTCATACAGTATTAGTATGCAGTGATGTACCCTGACCTTCGACGACCGTTGCAGGATGGAGGCACCATCCACACCCGTAATAACTGTTGCATTCTTTGGTGTTTTGCATTGTAGCTCGCGCTGGGGCATCTGCGACACTGCATATACAGTACACCTGAAAGGAGACGCAATGGTGAGACCTGGTGTGCATTGTTATGCTCTACAACTGGGCAACACAGTCAGTAGCACAAAAATGTTCTGTACATGTGCAAGATACCGTTGTATAACTGTGATGATACACGTGGGTTCTTTGTCATCGCCCGGCCATCAGCAAGCACCTAGCCTGGCTCACCTTTGCGTTGAACGAAGGGCCATCCCCAGTCCAGTTCACTCCTTTTTTTAGCAGTACATTCATTTGGTCCACAAGTGCCTGCATCAGAAGTGACATCCTGGGGTGTGAGGTGCCATACCACAGTGCAAATGTGATCACATGTTGAAACCGAAGTGATGAAGGCAGCTCGTTGACCTCAAATTTGCACTGGCCTTATGGAATAAGTACTCGACTCAAACACAGGACTGCCGTCACTGTTAACAATCAGGGTGATGTCATACTTCTTGCAATTCTCCCTGAAGTGCCTGTACAGGGCCACATCTGTGATGTCCTTCAGCACGTCGCTGTTGTCTGTCACGCTCTCCAGTTGTTTCAGCAATGCTGACTTTGCTGGGTTGCTTCCAAGAAGAGTTTCCAGTTGTTTTCTCAAAGAAAGTGTGACAGAAAAGCTGCTCTTTGCCATGAGTTGCTTTCCAGTGTATGTGACATTGCACAGCGTACAAATGGGCCTCGCACTGTTTCTCTCTTTGAGGTCACCCGACGTCTTGAGCAAAAAAGAGGAGACAGTCTGGGCAGTAAAGATTGAATTCAATGTCACTGTGCCTCACTCCGGCAATTTTTTTGAATAAGTGCCAGCTTTGAGGAAGTGCTTGTTTCTCGATTAAGTTGTTGACTGGCTTCAAGAGGTCTTCCACAGCCGTCCACAGTAACTTGTGTTTAACTGTGTATTCCGTAATGAGGACGATAGCGTCGCCTTGGGACACATTTCCGCCACTAATTAATGGAATACTGAATTTAAGCAAGGCACTCGAAGAACAGGATGGTGTACGCAGCGGTATACTGGCACTGCCAGCCGGCGGTTCCGCAATGGTTGTCTCAACGTCTCGGCGTCGACAGGCTGCTCTTCGTATGCTCGAGACACCCTTGTTGTCTGTCGTCCACTGGAACTTGTCGCATCGGGTTCGGCATCGTGGCGGGATTCTCTTCCTATACGCGCTTCCTCGGACTGCGAACTTGTACTGGCTCCCAAACGAGCCGCCTCCATGAGCCATTTCGTTGATTTCGTCAGTTTCACGTTGGACGTGCTCTGTGTACTGTCTGATACAGATTGCGTTTTTCTAGGTTTCTTATTCTTCCCAGATGACATTCTGTTTTAGGCACAATTCGATGTAAATATATGATTATGATATAGTCTACAGGACCCCTGGTGGCGCGCCCTAGCCGCGCTTAGCAATATTTTTGCGTTTAGCGATATGGGCTCATCATACACTCTTAGAAATGCACTTCACCGCATAGCACGCTCCTAGCCAACCATCATCTCGAATGATATCGCTATCTGCCCTGATTTGTTGAAAACGGGAGGTGTGCGCCTTTTTTGTGACAATTATGAACCGCATAAGTGTCACAAAAAAGGCGTACGCCTCCCGTTTTCAACAAATCAGGGCAGATAACGATATTATACGAGATGATGGATGGCTAGGAGCGTGCTATGCGGTGAAGTTCATTTCTTCTTTCGTTTCCATAAATACCAGGTCCTGTGGTTTCCCCTTCCACAACGGAGCCTTGTCTGTCACAGCTTGTAGTTTGACATCAGACCCTTCTAGGCAGACTTTGAGCCATTCACAAAAATCGATGACAAACGTGTAGGCATACTTCCTCACACATTGGTGCTATAAAAATGCTTCTACTGATGTTTGTATTTCTGTGTAGTTCCACCTTAAGGATGGGGTAGTTGTGTCACATGTTCTGGCAGATTAACTTAAGAAAATCAAGAAACCCACAGTATATCCGCGTAACAGCACAGGCCATATGGGGAACGGAAAAAGTTGAAAGAGAGGAGCTATGGAGGGCGGCTGGCACCGAAAGTTAAAACGGACAACTCGAAGCAACCGCGGAAGGAGCTCACTCCTCACAAGGTTGGCGTGGTTGTAGGTGAGAAAACCTGTTCATCCGATATATTGTGCTATTATATTCCATGAAGTACGGACTCCTTTGTGGTAGGCAGGTAGGACTCCTCGCAGTTGTACAAATGAAGCTGAAACTTGAGTTAGGAAAAGGTTACCAATGGACACTGAACTGCATCTGCCTAGGTTTTTCGCATTTTTACCGTGCACACTTATTCATTTCACTCAGATTGCTATGACATAAACCAATCAGGTTACAAAAAAAAACAAACTTCATCAAGAATATAGGTATTGGTGGTCCAGATTCTTTTGTTGGCCACGGTATTGTAGTGCCATTGCCATTTATTAATCTGTTGATTCGGTGCTTTTCTTTGTATATCTGCCATAGTGTGTTAGTGACTGGCGTGAGAGTTCCCCCATGTGATATGTGAACCTCTAGTGCATGCATAAGACTCTTCTTTTTCCGCGATTTCGTGATTCTACAAAAATTTGTGGAATACGACATACTGCGAAGAATTTCTTTGGATTGCACAGTTGTTGGGGAGTGCAATGAGAAATTAACTGACTTTCATCACATTATGACATTTCTAGCCATAATAATTTATGTTTTTGTTTGAATGCTGAGTGTTGGACGCAGTGTTCCAGATCTGGTGGGATTTTTTTAACGTCACTCTAAAAAGAGAACTTCGCCGCATTACACGCTGTGCGTCAACCATTGCCGAGAGTGATGGGGTTATCGCTTCAGATTCGAAGAAAGAGGGGGGCGTACGTCTTTTTGTGGCAATTTTCATATATCCAAATTGCCACGAAAAGGCGTACGCCCACCTCTCTGTTCGAATCAGAAGCGATAACCCTATCACACTCGGCAATGGTTCGCGCACAGCGTTCTATGCGGTTCTGTATGTTCTGTTTTTAGAGCGATGCTTCAAATACGGTCGAAATCGTTGTTCGTAAAGCGGGCTTCGCCCCACGTATGTAATCGTTGCGGGAAGCCACTTTTACAGAAAAGTTTGCAGCTGGCAGAGTTACACCTTCACATGCAATGTTTGAGTTGTATAATTTTTATAATGTTGGAGAATGATACAGCCCTGATGCTGCTCATACAGCACTATAGCGGAAGGAGCACCACCTCGGGTATCACGAAAGAGATTAAACATGTTTTCTCTGTCCAGATCAACTGATTTAGGCAAGCAGGGCACTGTTATTGCCGCACCATAAGGAATGTGTGAATGGCACTTATTTTTGCTTTTACCACGGGAAATTGCAGAATTTAGGGAGTCCTCCCATGGAATCGAAGGTTTGCTGCAGCAGATATAGAAGGGCTTTATGCATGCCCATGAGCTGATTGTCTATACTGAGAAATTTCCTAAGCTAATTTACAAACTGTCTTTATTTACCGGCAACGTTGAATCACTGGAGAGATTCTAACAGCACGGCTGACTCCACGTGGGAGCAAAGAAATCAAGCAGCTGAGGACACTGCACTGTCGAACATCTCGACAAACCTCTCATCCAAGATACAAGATGCGCGAAGGCCACCAAAGAAGGGTCTACAGCTCTAAGTCACATACGCTTCTTCTTCATTTTGTAGGTGCGGCATCCCAATCTGTGTTGCCTGTTGATGTTTGCAATGGAAGAAGGATAAGACAACCTATACACATTTTTTTTCTTTGCAATTAATCTTGTTGCGCAAAAATGGACGTTTGTTTCTGCACATTCCTCCTGTTTGCTTAAGTCCTTTCTGCAGTTTTTGATACTACTTCTGTATGCACCAAATATCCATGCTTTAGTTATGCAATTTCATCGTTTTTAACACTGCCTCTGAAGTGAGGATTTGACAAATGTTTCTGTGAATATTTAATGACAATATGAATAGACAGCTGAATAGAATATTTATTCTACAACATTCAGTTTTTGTTGAGTTTGTCTGTGTCGTGTGTTCTAGCCTCAGAATAGTTACTTTCCATGTATGTTAGTTATAGTTATGTTAGTTATAGTTACTTTCCATGTTTATCGACAATTTTTATCGCGCTGCTCTTGGCTGCTGAGAACCATCGATTACTACACTAATTTTGCTTATTTACAAGCAAGGTCTAAAGAAGGTCAGATTAATGAATTACCTTTTTGTGCTGGAAATTACGTATATTGACAAATTTAAGTAATCGCTTGGCTCTGAATTCATGTGAATTCTGGTCGAAAAACTTCCACTACGCTGAATGCTAAGAAATTGGGCTCCGTTATACTCAAAAACCAACTGTACTGATTTGTAGATGACGAAAACAGTGAAGAATGTCGAAGTCACAAAGGTATGCTTGGGAATGGAAGACGTGGGAAGCATACAAAATTTAGACATTTATTACGAGCCTTCGGGCAGAGACTCCCCTTCTTCAGGTGTACTTCCCTGCACATCTTGCAAAACAATATATAGCACCAACATGGGTGAGGGCAGAAAGGAAGTGAAAGAGGGAGTACATAGTGATGAACTGCTTGACACATTTGATGGCACAAAAATATTCAAAAAGAGAAAGAAAGTATCAACCGGGGAAGAAGACAAAATACGCGTGGCATTGAGACCCGTTGGAGAGACTAAAAACCTATGTGAATGAGACTGCGGATGGTTTTGCCCAGAAAAGTACCCACACAATCAACAACAGCATTCATAGGACAAAAAAGGCGCGTGGCCGCAAGACCAGTCAGGGAGGCTAAACATTCTACAGTCTACCCCCGTTTATCCGGACGGTGCCGTTCCCGGCGAAATCGTCCGGATACCGGGGCATCCGGATAAATGAAACGACCGAATAGGAACGTCCTACAGAGCAAGGTTTAATTAAAACACAGAAATCTCGTCAATATCAGCTGTTACATAGTAGTGTAGGCACTCGATTGCTGCAGACTTTAGCTAATTGCATAGAGTTGAGCCACGCTGTTGCGCTGCTCGAAGAATGTCAGTGCGGACGCAAAGTGTCAATGTCGGAGCCTGGTTTCTCACTGGCGTCATCGGCACCGTCTTGCTGCACATCATCGGAGGCAACAGCAGCAATCACACCGTCATCAGTCATAGCTGCACACGCGTCATCATCCTTATCAACGTCAACGTAGTCAGAAACCGCAGCATCACCTACGGCAGTCGCAGTGAGCCTCAGGGATCGCAGGTCAGCTAGGGGAATGTCTTCATCGGCCAACGGGCCGTAAGCAGCTGGCCCTCGGGTTGGAGTTTTCCTCTCTAGAACCGGACAGTTGCTCGATATATTTCCAAATGACTCGACTGGTCAACGTGACCCAACTCACACAAATAGAAAAGGGGGTCATCGTGCACGGTTGTCTCCCCTACGGAGGAATGTAGGTGATGGGAATAACCCCAACACAGCGAAAAGGGTGACGAAGCGGGGTCAGCGTCTCCTCTTACTCACGGTAGTCTGGATAACTGAAACTGGATTACAAGAATTTTCGACTTTCGTTCCCGGGAATTCTTGTCCGAGTCCGGAAGCTGAAGTCCGGATAAACGAGAACAAAATACATGGAGGAAAATCCGTTCCCGTGAATTTTGTCCGAATACCGCGGGATCCGGATAAATGAAGTCCGGATAAACGGGGGTCGACTGTATAAACACAAGAAACATACAAGGAAGTGGACATAAACGAGCCAGACCGGTTACACAATTCAAGGGAATAAAGGCAAGACGGGGTCCAAAGTGGGTTGGAGAACAGTCAGACTCTGTGGCATTGAAACGAAGGGGATACACTGTTCCAAAAACAAAGGGGGTCAGTATGCTAAATATGATATGGACTAATCCACTGACAGGAAATGTAAAAAACAGATGACATGAAAAACATGCGTACAGAAACGGTATAGAGCTAGGACCTCAACGAAGAGATACGGGAGAACAAAGAAGAGGTCGTCTAAAAATCAAACAAAGATTATGGACCACTGTGTATGTTGAGACCGTTGGACCTTAAAGTATTAAATTTGGTTATGAGAAACGATTCTCGGTTTTTTCGTTTTATGTCACAGCAGTAACCAGACTCCAATATTGTGATTTCCAAATCAGTGTTAAAGTCGTGGTCAGGTGTGTTGAAATGTAGAGAGACGGGCGTATGTCTCTTGTTAAGAATATCGGATTTGTGGTCATAAAAACGCTCGCCCATCGTGTTTGAACTCTCCCCAACATATTGAATCTTGCATTTGTTACATGTGAACAAGTATCATACATTGAATAAGTTACAGTGTAAAGGGTAACCAATTTTAAAAGGAAAATTGGTGGTGCAGCTAAAAGCAATTAAGGATGGATGAATAAAACGGCAAATTTGACAACGCTGTCTTCCACAGGGAGAGCATTCCAAACTCGATGTTACGCGATCTACGAAATACGATTGTCGGGGTAGTCGGGAAAATTTGGGTGAATTTATCATCTGCGTGTAAAATATTGAGGTGACGTCGAAGAATTACATTGATGTTGCTGAGTGATTTGTGATAGCTGGTGACTAATACCGGTTCGTCTTGCTGTTTGGGGGCTAGACTGTTAAGAAGGGCTTGCCTATCAAGATGTGACGAACGAGCCAACGCATCATGAACAAGTCCCGGAGAGTAATTACGCTTTATAAAATCTTCGGACATGTCAACAGCATGATTCACAAAGTTATCATTACTAGAACAAACGCGTTTGATTCTGGTGAACTGACCATAAGTAATGCTCTTTTTCTGGACGTTAGGGTGATGACTGTTAAAATGAAGGTATTGAGGCTCGTCGGTGGGCTTTTTCAAAAGGTTAGTGACAAGTTTTCCAGACTGAAGGGAGACAGTAACATCCAGAAAATTAATAGTGCTGTAGGAGTGGTTACAAGTGAATTGTACTGATTTGGTACAAATGGTTATGTAACTGCATTTGCTGCCAAACAAGTTAGCTTGCATTCCTACAGATGTCTCAATGAGGACAGTTTGACGGGTAAAAATCAGGTTTCACCGTAAAGAGGCAACCTTGAATTCAGGGAAGACTCCGGTCACACCCTAAAACTTCAAGATCCAATAAACCTTGCACGTTATGCGTAAAGTTCAAACTAGCCTTGCTGGAGAGAGGCGAAAAAGTACCCAAAATATGACTCCTTTCTCCACGAGGAATATACCATTGTCTCTCCATACGAAGTGACTAAGATAACAGTAATTGTTGTAGATGCTCCTCCGTGCCAAAATCATTTCTCTCATGTGCAGCTTATGATTATCATCATTCATTAATAAACTGGCGCATGTGAGTCTTATTTTTGCATTTCGCATTGTACTGTGGACTCCAAAACTTCATTTTGAACCTGAAATACAATGGATATTATTCTTTATAATGCATTACCAAATCATTTTACGTTTGTACAGTACGCACCTACCCAGTCATTACATTCTTCAAGTTGCTGACAGAGATATATTACCAATCAAGAATATAATGGCATTATACATTACACGCTGTATGCACTCTTGAGTCTCGAAAATACAATGAATTATCGTTTCTCGCTGACACGGTGTTGTAAGGCATTACAGACAATGCCCGTTCACCATGCTGTTAATGCCAAACAGGGTCACTTCAAACATGCGATTACATGTTTAATCCATTACATGCTAGTGGCAATGAACCCGAGTAGGTCACCCTGATCTCGAAGCTATTTGGATTTCTGAATCGTTGGCGTCTCAGCTGTAAGTGCCAGCTAATGCCGTCACTCAATAAAAAAAATGAAAAAGAAAAGAAAAACTCGCTTCATTCTCGAAACTGCACGCATGCGTGATCTTTGCTTATTCACGTCCTCATACAGAATTTGTCGGTCCCATAACATAAAAACGAGCACGCTGAAAAATTGGAGTCATTTAAGTTTCCAAACCGTCACTTGTTTCGGTTTCAAACCGATGCGTCTGGCAACCATGTAGCAAGAGACCAAAGCAGCGTATAAACGGCTGCTGCTTCCTCGTGGTTTCTTGTGTTCAACTTGTGTCAACTATAACGCGTTCAGTTTAATCGGCCAGATATTGAACCATCGTGCGTGACGTTTGTTGTTGCATTAACTAGTTGTCTGACGACGTAAAACGTGTGTTGCCAGTGCCGTGCCTCTCATACGTGACAAGCCGTACAACTTGCCGGACCAGCTTGGACCTCACCGGTAATGTATTATTTATTTGTTCCGTGTTACTTATGCACGTTAGACTAACACTAGTGCGTGTGTTGTGTTCTTGTTTGCTGTACCACCTATCGCCAATGCAGTGGGTGTAGGATTCGCTTCCTCCAGCGCCGTGTCTGCTTAAATGTGATATCCGTGCAAAATAATATTGCGTTTCCCGTTCTGTATGGAATTGTGAATGGTATTGGAATTGGGAATGGAACAGGAATTCGAAAGTTATCCCTCCGTTTCATTATGTTTATGTCGATTACTGTTCTTGCATCGTTTCACCGTCAGTGCACAAATGGCGGATATGGATGTATAACATGGGTCATCAAAAAAGAAAAAAAAGCATCGTCAAGAAAGAGCTTGACAGGGGCCTGCTAATAACGCGTTGTGTATGTAGCAACAGGAATTCGAAAGTTATCCCTCCGTTTCATTATGTTTATGTCGATTACTGTTTTTGCATCGTTTCATTGTCAGCGCACAAATGGTGGATATGGATGTGTAACATGGGTCGTCAAAAACAAAGCAGTCGTCAAGAAACAGCCTGGCAGAGGCCTGCTAATTTTGAACAAGCCATGTTCTAAAGCATTGAGGCTTTGTTGCGTTTGCCTGTGTCGTGTGTTCTAGTCTCAGAATAGTTACTTTCCACAGTGTATGTTGGTTTATCGAGAATTTTTATCGCGCTGCTTTTGGCTGCTGAGAACCATCAATTCCTTAACTAATTTTGCTAATTTACAAGAAAGGGCTAAAGAAGGTCAGAATAATGAATGACCTTTTTGTGTTGGAAATTACATATATTGGAAAATTTAAGTAATCGCTTGTGAATTCGGGTCGAAAAACTTCCAATACGCTGAATGCTAAGAAATTGGGCTCAGTTCTACTCAAAAACTAACTGTACTGTTTAGTACAAATGGTTATGTAACTGCATTTTCTGCCAAACAAGCTGCCAAGCGTGCATTCCTACAGATGAGGGCAGTCTCAATGAGGGCAGTTTGACGGGTAAAAATCAGGTTTCACCGTAAAGAGGCAACCCTGAATTCAGGGAAGACTTCGGTCACACACTAAAACTTCAAGATCTAATAATTATGCACGTTATGCGTAAAGTTCAAACGAGCGTTGCTGGAGTGAGGCAAAAAAGTACCCAAAATATGACTGCCTTCTCAACGAGGAATATACCAGTGTCTGTCCATACCAAGTGACCAAGATAACAGTAATTGTTGTAGATGCTCTTCTGTGCCAAAATCATTTGCTATAGGTGTTTTTTCTCTCATGTACAATTTATAATTATCATCATTGATTAATAAACTGGCACATGTGAGTCTTATTTTTGCATTTCGCATTGTACTGTGGACTCCAAAACTTCATTTTGAACCTGAAATATCATGGGTACCCGTGTAAACTGCCCGTTCCTGCAGTCCTGCCCTCACCAACAGAGGGGCAGGATCACTGCAACGCACCGTATCACTATCTCTCGGTCCACATTCAGTTTCTGAAGGTAGAACACACGACGTACACTGGGCACTTTGCTGACAGCGTCCATCGTTCAGCCTTCATTTCCCCTGATTGTCCGGACCCCAGCATTCGCTGCCAAAATGTCTGGGTGGCGGGCAACAAACATACAATGCAATATGGGATGCAAACAAAACGCAATCATTGTTTGTTTTTATCTTGGCTGAAGTACGCTCTGTACAGTATTCGAATCGCCAAATTGTAGGCATTGCAATAGCTTGTGCTACATCAGCCTGTTCTCTGAGTCTATGGGTACTTCATGCAATGTATTCAATAGCAACAAAGGATTATGAATACAATATTTTCTTTCGTTGATAGTCACTATGCGTACAAATTCCAGATTCACATTGGCAATGACAGTTTTGTTCCTGAGAACTACATAAGCGTACAGCGGGCACAATGAACAAGTTAGTCAACTATTTGACACATCATTTCTGGACGTGAAACGGCGCTTCCATGCTTTCGTGTAGTATTTAGAGCATTACAGGGAATGGAGTCATAAAAAAAAATGAAAAGTCACTCAAATGTCATCGCACAACTCGAATAGTCATTACGAATACCGGACGACAAATTCGTTTCTGTTTCTGTTTCCGTTTCCGTTATCGTTACCACCTCCAATTTCGGTAATATACCGTTTCTGTTTCCGTTACCATTACCGTTGCCCTTCCCTGACGAGGACGCAGAATTTCCGAAGCATGCGGTCACGTGATACTGCCGCTTGTCCGGCGGCGTGACTAGAAAGCACGTGAATTAAACGCTAGAAAAGAAGATGAAACGCTTACGCGATCTTAGTGCTCCTGTCTCCTGTCTGCTCAACAGAACGGAGAGGCAAGAGCATGAAATTGTTTCTGTTGGCTTCGCTAAACAAGAAGCGCTACGTAGTTGACAAGCGTGACATTTATTGCCAAGACAAATATCGTTCACGTTCATTAGTTCGTCATCATCCGTAGAGGCTGCCGTACGACTCGCGAAAAGCACCGCTTTCCCCATAGCCTTCCATGTAAAAGCGCGAAATGGAAGACAGCGCCGCCGTGCCATCTGTCGCGTAAAGTCAGCAACTGCCTTTTTTCTCTCCCTCAACATGACAGTCTCTGGTCGCGCGCCGGCGCTTGCTTCTATAGGCAGTTTCACCTCCTAGTCTTCTTACTCCGTGGCCAGAGAGCAGGATTTCATGTGCTCGTCACAGGCAACGCCAGAGAAGCTGGAGGCCATTACCTAAGTAAGATCATGCTTAGGTTATTTTCTATCATTCAGTGAACGTTCAGATTCCAGCCTTTGTCAATTTGCATTTTTTGAGCAAATTGAAAAGTCTGCTTGAAATATTATAGCATGTACTGAATATGAACATCTCCAACATTTTAATTTCAGATGGCATGCCACTTTACATTGAGCTTTTCACTGAGCTTCCAAAAGGAGCAAAGCTAAAACTAGTCAGCGAATCCTTGCAGATTTTGTATTAGAGATGTTTCCCGGCAAGGCAAAGGAAAAAGAAAGATTGAAAAGTGACACAATAAAGAAAACAAATCTTACGCATTTTTCGGTCTACACCACCATACATATTAAGGGCAGACGGCACTTCTTATTTGCCTCTCAGGCTACGACACTGCATGTAGAACAGGACTTGTGCGCCCATCAGCCTTTACCCCTATGTGACCACACTGAACTGTCCAGTATCCCACACTGGGTTATACAGTAAGACCAGTATCCCGACTGGCTGAATCATCCAGTATGACGCTCAATAGTGCTTTCCAGTCTGTCCAGTGTACAGGTTTTTTTCAGTGGGGGTGCTGTGGCGAGAAACTTTGGTGGCCTGGCAAGCGGGACAGGGAACAACCCAGACTCGTATGTCCGCGTGCATTTTGGGCCATACGAAACGCTCAGTAACGAGCTTTTGTGAGGAGCGAATTCCTGGGTGCGAGAGGCGGTGCAACGACTCGAAGACAGTTCTTCTCAGTGACAAGGGCACGAAGGGCCGTTGTCGGCCTGTAGATGTGTCCTCTCTATACTTCAAAGCATAGAGAGGAGGAAGACTGCCTGAGGCTTTGGAGCTCGACATCAGCTTGCTGCTCCCGAGCAATGTCCTTAGAAGGTTAGAATGTCGGTTAGAAGAGTGAACTTCCTGCCTTCGAGAAAGAAACGGAAATGGCGTACGGCCAGGTACGCTGCCCGGAGTTCTCTACCGAAGGTGCTGTGTTTGACATCTGCCGGCTTGAGGGCCTTTGAGTAAAACGCTATGGGGCACCAGACGTCATCGCCTTTCTGCTGGAGAACAGCGGCGACTGCAACGCCTGATGAGTCGATTATTAGAACTGTTTGGGCTTCGTGCTTAGGGTGGTGAAGCAGTGCTGCGTTAGAAAGGCTGGTCTTGATATCAAGGAAAGCCTGCCGGGCTGGGTCGGTCCACGTCAGAGCCCCTATTGAAAAATCCAGCAGAGTTTTCTGCTGGTTCAGCAAAAAGCTCTGCTGGTCCAGCAGGAGGGTCTACTGGTCCAGCAGAGGGGCCCACTTCTTCAGCAAGAGTCAGTCACTGGTCAAGCAGAGAAGCCCAGCTGTCCAGTAGAGCCTTTTAATGGCCCAGTGATAAAGTCAGGACATCAAAAGAAGTGTGTGACAGACAATTAGAAAAACCTTGCCTCTATAGCCCGACGTCCCTACAGTCCCATTGTCGGTGCATCACCTACATCATAATCGCATGCCAGTACGAAAATCAAGGTGTCAAGGAATAAGCATCTGTTGTATAACCCAGCAGTTCACTAAGAACCCTTCATAACATGGTTTCTGCATTCTTTGCTTTCTGCAACCAGCATAAATTTTACCATGTCTTTGATGCGGAGCTTCAAAGTGTTTAATGCACTGATGTTCTTTGTGGGTTGTTTTACACAAGACTGACAAAATAATAAATTTGCAAGCTCCTCATTTGTATTCAGTTGATGTAGTTTTGCTGCGCACACCGATCAGGTGTCCGTTACTTCTAGGCAAAATTAAAACATGCCTGCCGTTGATACGTGGAAACCTAACCTCTTGGGTCAATCTTTTCTTTTTTTAGGCACTTGCAGCACCAAGTTAGCGTAGCTTACATTGTGCTTTGATTCGCAAACAATACAAAGACGTTAAAATTAATTGCAGTTTAACGTAAATGCGGCATCGAACCTCATGACAGCTAGCCAGGGCGACAGAGGAGCATTTCGCAAGTTGGAGTGGCAAATAGAGTAGAAATCGAAAAGTATGCTGATGCTCTGGTTGAATGCACCACGTCAAGTACAGAATAGCAATTTGAACTGAAGTAAGAGCATTTGAAACTAATTTCAAGCTGTTGCGCTGTTCCATTTGCATAAAAACAGGTCCCAATAAGCTTAGGTACATAAATCGAACTAATGGAAGGTCATTTCCATACATCCTACTTCATGTGTGCTACGTTATATACATACTCGAATGCAGATATGCAATACCAGTTATAAAGACGTGAGAGGAGGGAAAAAGAGGATTGAGATGACGAGGCTACAGGAAGTAACAACAGCAGAGAACATGTTTAGTTAAACGAGGCTTTTTACAAAAGAAAAGAGTTGTAGTCTTTTTTTTACATTGTACAGTGCCGTGGCCACCTGTCTCTATTACTTTTTATTGGTACATAGAGAAGGTCTCTGCCCTTCGAATGCATTTCTTTCTGGCACATATGTATACATATATACAAAATTGAACATCAAAGGGACACACCAAGTACAGAATGCGTCCAAATATGGCTAGCTACATAGAAGCAGTGGCTAGAGATTAAGGGCACATGCAAAGATTAACAGTGTAGTAAACCCTGCTGAATAATCCTGCTGTATCCTTATTTCAATGACAGTATAGTTACTTGTTACACTCTGGGTGCAAGATACTCTAGAGGAATGAAACCCCTGCTAGATTGCTTATACGCTGGTCTCAGTCTGTTTCAAACATGTTTGGTTGCTCAGACACATTACCTGAACCCTCTACTCTGATATACACAAGTTGGCTATCGACCTCATCATCAAAATACATGCACAGTCTTTCAGTACCAGGAGGGTGATCACACGAATAAATGTGAGACGCATGACCAAATGGAGCACCTGTAACGAGCAGGTGCTTGACTAAGAGTGCCACTTTTTCCAATGGATCGTGAAATACGTATATTTCATGTACTTCACAGTAGTTGCCGTCAACCATTTTTACATAGGAGGAACAGGTTCGTTGGGCACGTTTGTACGTGGCTGCATGTACTACAATGCGATTAACACGTGCTCGGAGACATCTCTGAACTGTCACCATTCTTCCTAACTTGTGGAAAAGTAAACGAGAAGCCTGATCTGAAACGTGCATGTGACATCCCACGGCACCGAGACCCCGGGTAGTTGTTTTATCACAGTTCGTTTTCACTAGCTTGTCTGCACAAATTTTTCAGGCTTCCTGAAAGCGAAACGTGTTTTGTCATGTCGCTCAGTGCATCCTTCATCACCAAGCGTTTTGCAATTTGCAGAGAAACCCCTTTGGCCGCAGACACAAGCTTTAACGCATTCCCGTTTCCATTTTCAAATGCCAACATCGATGTGCCCCATAACGGCCCAAGGATCCGGACACTTTTTGCCATGTGCACGAGTTGATGCACATTAAATCGTGCAGAAGATTCACCATACAGTTCTGTTGCACTACACGCAAAGAGTGTGAGGAGTTTTTCCGCTCTTGCGATGTCAGACTCGGTTACCACACTTTTCAGCAGTAGAAAAAGTCCTTCTGTTACCATGGATGCATGCGTCAGGAACTCTTGTAGTAATATCCCATGCAATGTCGGCAGCATAAAGTACAAAAACCAATTTCTCCACTCCGTAGCTTTCCAGAATGAAGACTCCTGCAGTGAGCGGGGATGTCTTCTGCATGATCCTGGGGGTGTGATGGCACACAGGCGCTTGTTTACACTTTGGAGCTTCCTGCCTATATAATACGCCTCTCCTACCAAAGCTCGGTTAGAAATTTGCGCATCCCCAACAACATGTAGTGCATATAGTCGGGAGGCACTCCCCACACTAGGTCAAGTCCAGGTTGCTCTGTGACAGGGTTTGGGCCCTTTATGCCGTCAACATCTTTTCCACGATGTACTGCCAGCTTCATAGCTTGTAATACACTGGGTCTTCCCTATAAGAATTTCCCCTGCACGGGCTGCATAGTTCAGTGTTCCTGAAAGAGAAGCGAATTGAGAAGTTCACAGATATGGTACTGAAAAGCACAGTCCAATATAATACACCTACACTGTTTAACAGATATAACTGACTAACTGAAATAACTACGTAGGAAGGGAGTTGCCTCAGGACAGAAGCCGCCGATATTTCGAACAGAGGCTGTTCTTCTTCTGGGCACCGTCCTCATCATTGGCATGGTATTTAAAGGGTTAGGTGTGACGTGTTTAAAGGTTCATGCGAATTGTGGGTCAACAGCCCGGAGGGAAGAAAGGGTCCGTACGGGCTTCTACGGCCTGTGTGCCCTAACTACGGTGTGTTGTGCACTATTGTGACACGAGTGAACATAAAATAACTCTTACCATCCACCAGTTCTCCCTTCTTGGGGCACCAGGGGCAACCATAGTACCCGTTGAAAAGCTTTCTGTTTAATATCGAAGCTCTTGCAAGAAAGTCTTCAACACAGCACACTGCGTAGACTTTGGACCTTACTGTGGCACCTTGAGCTGTCAACACAATTTCACCAATCTTGTTGAACGCTTCTACAAAAGTCTTCATGAAGAGGTGGACTGGTGGATGCATCTTAGAAAACCATAACCCAGACACAAGTATACTACTCCACCGCATGCGCACAGGCAGCTCGTTTACCATCACCTGGATGGGCCAGAATGAGGCCTTACTGGGCTCAAAGGCTGGAGACACATCGCTGTTGAACGTTACACTGAAGTCACTCCACCTGAGTCCCAGTTTCTCCCGCACTGCCTTGTACAGTTCACCGTCAGTGATGTCCGCGTAGAAACCTTTGGTGCAAGTTCTAGCCGCAAGCGCTCTGAGTAGACTGTAGAGGGCCTCCCCAAGGTGTTTTAGCAAGAACCGCAATTGCTCCTTCATATTGAACACGATAAAGAAGATTCCAGAAGAGACACGCTTAATGCCATTTTGTATGGCATTACCTCTGTACAAGCTGTAAAATAAAACATTTGAACTGAACTGAACTGCTTCTGCTGTCGTAGTGTCTCAGTAGAGATGTCGCAGCTGAATGTTGCGCCACGCGAGGAGTGTGCACGCTCACCTAGGTGTGCAAGCCATGTTGGACAGAAGAACTGCAGTCGCACGAAATGCTCCTTGCGGTTCTTCCAAATTTTGCGAAACGCATACTTTGACCTTAGTAAGATGTCCTGTCCAAAGAGAGTGTTTATCAAGTTCGATAGCCCTTCTACCTGTGACCATGATAAGCCTGCCGTCATAATGTACATCAGGACTAGCAATATGGCGTGGCCCTCTATAAGGCCCTCTTCGCGTGGCACGGTTACGTCGTTTTTCTTTCCGTGTGTTTTTTAATACTGCTGGAATGTATTTCGTGCATGCTGCATTTGAAATTGACCAGGAGCGCTTGATAACGACGTTGGACTATGTTAAAAACTTCGAGCCCGAAAGCGAATATGACTTTCATATGAATTATACGTATTCCGTATATTGGCCTGGTGACCTATCAAACAGCTGTGGGCTACTACGACGCCAAAATCCTCCACATGGCAGGTAAGAGAACTGAAAAGTTTCCTCTTGCGTTCTGCAGCTTTATGATTGGTTTATTGTGTGTGTTCGCCTAGTGCGACAGTTGCAGTGCAATGCTTTGTAGCATGCGAGACTTCTATCTTTCATCGTTTCTTTGTAGCATGTTTTTAACGTGCATGATCCAGTTTAAGCAAATTTACGCTGCTCTGGCTTTCTGTAAGATTGTTTAATTTGAAGCTTCAGAGCCTGTATTCGCGGCTATGCTTTAGTGTGTGCAACTATGTTACATACACGAAAATTTTGTTTCGTAGACACAAAAGCCGACATGGATACGTACTTGTAAAGACGGCACAGCGCTTCTGAGACGCAGCGCAACAAATCCCCCCCCCCCAAAAAAAAAGAGGAATGTGAGAAAACCGCGTACTGCATTTACGCTACCGCACGTAACCTGCAGAAAGAACGTAGAGATGTCGGTTGATTTGTCGAGCAGTTAACGAAGCTGTACGCGTCAGGATTTCCCCTTACACGGAATTAAAAAACGCTTAGAAAATGTTTTGCGGCTTTGGCGCACAATTCCCCCTTCCTGCAATGCATATACATACTGTGATGAAACATTACCGGCCTTTTTTCGTGCCTGCTTTGAAAGATTGACATTAGGGTCTTAAAGGAGCTATGAACTGTACCAAGCGAGCACGAGGACTGTGTCGTCTCCAAACGGCGATTTCAACGTGTGTGTGTCACCTTTTGTATAGGTGAATCTGATAGGTGCGTATCTTCAGCACATAGCGCGCTCCTAGCCAGCCATCTTCCCGAATGACAACGTTCTCGCCCATGATTTGTTGGCGGAGCCTATTATCTATCTATTATGCGCGGCTACAAAACGGGCTACGCCTCCCGTTTTCAACAAATCAGAGACGAGAACGTTGTCGTTCGGGATGATGGTTGGCTAGGAGCGTGCCATGTAGTGAAGTTCATCTCAAAGCTTTCAGACATATGTCGGCACAGTTCCCTTAGAAGTCGGCCCTGGTGTGCAAGGCAGGTGTGCAACACCAAAGCACACACCTCAGGGATCGTCGTGAGGAACACCAGAGAAAAGGCACTAGGAATGTCCCAAATCACAGACACTAAAAGCACCAGAATGATTCTGGTGCTTTTTTCAATAGGGAGGACACACACATCCCAAGGACGCCTCGCTAGTGCCACCAGCTCTCCAGCCAACAGGGGGGCTCTTCCTCGGCTCCCAGCTAGTCCACGTACACCGCCGTGGCGCGAGTTCGTGCCCGCAACAACGCTTCACATCCCGGGTCTACGGAAGAAGAGCAGGTCCAGCACCCTGGTGGCCAGGATGGCGGCTGAGAACCTGATAAGCGACGTCTCTCACACACATACTCTGGTGTCCACGGATGGCTCCATTGACCACCGTTCCGAGAGCGCTACCAGCGCGTACTACATCCCGTCAATGAACATGGCCTGGCAAGGGAAATCAGTTCGTTACAGTGGTTGCATCTTTCGGGGCGGAGGGGCAGAGCGCGCCAAACTTGCTGACGTTTTGCTCCCGTTTTCCGAGATGTTCACTGAGAGGCCAGCTGCTGCGGTTCAAGTCACCGGAATAACTAAGGCCGTTTTGCTTACGGACTCCAGAAGTGCCCTCAACAACGTGATGAACCCCATGTGTGGTAGCATCCTAGCCCGGTGTATAAGGAGGTCGTGTGCCCAGCATAGGCTAACCGGAGGTGAGCTTACGCTCCAATGGATCCTGTCTCATGTTGTCATCAGAGGCAACGAACAAGCGGATCAGCTAGCTTCCTCAGCACACCACACCTCCAGCCCGTCCTTACCAGCCCCGGCCGACACTGATAAGCACAAGGTCGTCAAACAGATAGTTGAGGTGCGTCATCCTGGCCTACAGGACATCATGCAGAATCCCCGACCCTCTCTTCCCACGAAAGATCTTCCCCGTGGTATGCAGACGGTGCTTCATCGATTACGCACTGCGTTCACGAACTCGCAACTGTTCAAGATCGGCTCCAGGGAGGACTCCAGTTGCGGACACTGTAATCATCCGGAGACTATCGCGCATATCCTGACAGAATGCCGTACATACCATCCTATGCGGGAAACTCATTTTCCCCACGCCAGGCCTGGCATACTGACGGTCGTCCTCTTTCCCGAAGGTTCTTGTGAGGAACGACTTTCAAAACTCGCGGCCTCGTGCGCTTACTTCAAGAAACGGGCCTTGCGGAAAGACCACTCTAGTGCACCTCTCACCTACAGTGTGCCTCCGTCCCATCAGTATCGGCCATCCTGCCTATGCATCACTTTGAAGTCCTCAACTCCCCTCTCCGACTTACCCTTTTTTTTGGCTATTGTCGTGACGATGCCCACTTGAGTGCGGCCAACAACGGCAAGCTGATCCCCCCCCCCTCATCTGGAAGAGGGTAAAGCAGAACGGTATGTATACCTCCGCGTTGGCGTCTGATTAGGTGCTAGAATTCTTCAGATGACGTAAGGTGGATAGAGGTATGTGGACGGCGGTGCGTCTACTCGCCCGAATACGAAAGAGACTGCGTTTTTGTATCAACGCTGCACAAGTTATGAAGGAGGAGAATTGAACGATAAATTGTAAATAGAATTACAAAGCGTAGAAGAACAATATTGCAACTATTAAACCCGTAACTAAATACATGCAGATAGGAGTTCTTACCTCGTTTAAGATGCTTTTGCGGTTCCACAGCTTTCACTGTCATTTTTACAGTGCCTCTCTCAGCTTTGGCAGCAGCTCTGCTAAAGCAGTGGCAGTGCTTTATACGTACATCATTTTCCATATTTTTGTCCATGCATACCCTCTTCAGCAGTAATTTTGACCTTTAGGACATGTCAATCTGATGCTTGCTGCTAGTGTGATTTAGCTACGTTTGCCTTTGTGCTGCTTGTTGTTTAGGAGAATGAGCGGCATGTATCGCAGCAGAAGCAGAGGAAATTAGTGAATGCTCTTCATGAGAAACGTCTGTTACTAGCTATTGAGGCATCTGACGGGTCCGACGACGAATTCATTCCACAGAAAGAATTGAAGGAGCTACAGCGAAGACATGACAAACTAAAGAAAGAAAATGCACAGCTCAGGAAGCTTAGCTTGGAGTTAGAAGCAGCTCTGTGCTCAAACGTGTTTGAGAAGGGTAAGGTGCTCTTGATGTCCAGTCATTACTTGTATGCACTACACACATATTATCGCTCTCTGCTGTTGCGCCGCTGAAGTATATTTTTCTTTTTCCTATTCTCTGTTTACCTATTTCTACCAAGGTGCATACCATAATAACATATACAAGGGCACGTTTTAACATTGTTGTATTTTACCTGTTACTCCACCTGTCATTGCACTTTGTGATACTAAATCATACGATTTTCAAATAGAGAGCAACTCGAGGGAGGAGCCTGGAACTTCTATGTTGTTACACCTGCGTGCCCATCCTTCTGACACTGACGGCATGTCAGCTGTCATGCAGATGACTCCATTCGAGGAGCCTTCTGCGGAGATCGTTACATGCCCTCCTGTCATCTCCCATTCTGGCACTGCACTGACTGCGAGTGGAGTTTCACAACAGCCCAGTGATGAGCAATCGGCTCCTCAGTCACCGCTGGCATCCTACAACTTCGGTATGTTTTGTGTATCACACTGAGGCGTATTGTACAGGCTGAATGCCGTGCCACCTTATCGTTGTGGGAACAAACATACCTATATAATGCAAGCAGGATGCAGGGTGAGGCCAAAGGAAATAAGTCTACAGCAGGGAACTTACTGCACCAAATACATTCGTTTCAGGAAGCCCATACAACGTTATCTACCATTGCAGTCTATGTTCCCTGACAATAGTGCATGTATGTTCTTCTTATATTTGCCGAATTTACATATGCTTAATTGATATTGCTGTCATTCTGATTACAGACAATGGCTCAGCTGGGATGGAGCTGCACCAGGTAGAAGACCTCCCATGCGTGGGAGCCGAAAGGAATGAAATGGTAGGAGCTTGATTCTTCCTTCTCAAAAAGCACAGTTTGACCGACAAGTTGAAATAAGTTCGTACCTGGAAGCACACAGTTTCACTTCTCAACAAGAAACTGTCACACAAGGGTGTGTAGGTATCGTATGGCATACGACAGGCAACACGTACACAGGAAAGCAGGCAAACAAACTCACATATTACACAATGCGACAGATAAATAAAATGCTAGCGATGCCCCATTGCTATCAGGGGTGGTTCCCTATACTATCATATCACAGCAGTGTCACCGAGCAAGTAGCATTGCAAAATCCTCTGAAGACCTGATGTCACCCTTATAAAAAGCCATGTAAGCCATTATACTTGCATGGTAGTATTTATATTCACGTTATTGGTGGAAGGGGCTTAAAGCCGTGCTGCAATGATTTGCAGTTGTAGGGAAAAATCTCACTCGTCATCATCATTGTCCTTTGTTAATTGGTGATATCATCGGCGCATGTTCTCCTTGCTGTCCATCTCGTCCTTATTTATTGTATGTTACACCTGATACACAAAGGCTGTGTAAAAATGAATTACACTGCTCCATGCATCAGCACACTTACGTACGTGACTCTAACTCTGGTGTGTACACTTTTGAAAGCTTTCTTTCACATCTTTAGATTTTGTTGGATGTTTTCTGGAAAACCTTATGGGGCTGCACTTTATTTTTTTACATGCAGTTGTGCTGAGTGCTTGAAGATATCAGCATCTTTGCTGGTGGCATGCAGCGTGTTCTTATCACCGGTAACTGGAGTTCAATCACTTGTTGCAGAAGAGGTTTACGCCGAAGATTATACAGGGTGTCCCAGAAAACGTGTCATTGAATTATAACAAAAAAACTACGCCACCTAGAATCATGCGGTCCAGAGCATTTGTTCTTATTAAGTTTTTGCCACCTCCTAATGTAAATTTCATGTACCCCAAGTTTAATTATGTAAATATTTGCAAAGTCAACTCGGAAATTTGCCAAGTAAAGGTCACTTTTTTACCCCACCAATATGAAGAGCGTGCCGAATTCACTCAAATTCATGATAATTCACAGTGATATTCATGAGCTATCCCATCCGAAAAAATAGCCGAATATCATACTTTTCGGAGCACCACCATAGCGCGCGTTGACTTTTTGAGCGCAATCGCTCTCAGTGCGACGAAAGAAGGTTCGGAAGCCAGCCCACAGAGTGATAGTAGAAAAAGTAACAGTTCCTAAAATTGGGAGAGGGAAAGCATTATCCCAGCGAAAGTCGGACGTGATAAGCCGTGCCTGTTTATCTCTCTCTGCGATGTCGGGGAGGGCTGGGTTTCCAACCTCCTTTCGTCGGACTGACAAAGACTGCGCTGAAAAATTCATCGTGCGCTATTCTGTGCGACCTCCGTAGAGCGTGATGTTCGGCTATTTTTTTCGATGGGGTAGCTCCTGAATATCCCTGTCAATTATCATTAATTTTACTAAGTTAGACACGCTCTTCACATTGGTGGGGTAAAAAAGTGACATTTACTAGGCAAATTTCCGACTTAAGGTCGCAAAAATTTACATAATTAAGCTTACGTTACACGACATTCACTTGAGGAGGTGGCAAAAACCCAGTAAGAACAAATGCCATTGACCGCATGACTGTAGGTGGTGTAGTTTTTTTATTATAATTCAATGACACGTTTTCTGGGACACCCTTTAGAAGTGTTATGTAATGGTGTAATGATGGGTGCTGCCTGTCATATATGGTTCCACTATTATTTTTTAAATGCCATGAATTAGCACTAGCACTACTAGCTAGATAGAGCACTAGAGTCAGAAGTAGCTAGTATCAGTCACTAGCTCTTTTTGTGTTGCCGTTGTTATAGTCACTCCGTTCCACTATTAAAGCACTGTTTCCGTGTTCTTTCTGGGGAGAGAACTGGCAGGCCAGTCTCACCAACAGTGTTCGTAGTAAATACATGGCAAGACTGTATTTTTTTTTTTTTTTTTTAAGCTCCACAAGTGTCATTTTAGAATACTTGTTGACTCAGGGTAGGGGACCGATAGACACAGAACAAAAACGATGGACGACAATGTCTCAGGCTCAGCCTAGTCTGAGAAATTGTCGTCGGTCCTTCTTGTTCCGTGTCTCTCGGTCCCCTACCTTGAGTCTATACCAGCTTGCCTGCGCCCTCTCCCTTCTTTCGCTGCTTGACTATTACAAAGGGCTGCATAATATGCAGTGATTTGCAGGAACACTCCTTCCGAGATGAGTGAATGAATTAATAAGCGACTCGTTCATTGATTCACTCATCTCGGATCAGACATGATGTGAAAAGCTCGGAGCAAAAAGCTGCGTATTACAGTTTGACGCGGTTCTGGATAGGGAGCTAAACATGCATTTGTCGAATCACTGTGGTGTTGGCAATTCCTATGGAGCTTGCTTTCCTAAGCCAGTTTGATACTGCTCTAAAACCTTGTGTAATCAGGCTGCAGCACTAACATGGTGACTCTTTCGCAGATGCATGCTGGGTGTGACATCTGGATAGCCAAGGCAGTCTGGGACAAGGTCATCCTCTAAAAGGAGGACTCAATGTTCATCAAACAGGCTGTTTGGCCAGCATCGGTTCTCTCAGAGAGCACAGTGTCTGGTACACTGTCTAGTCGGGCAATTGCTGATGGGTGCACGGACGTGAGGCCTCCCCTAACTCCACGCAAACTCATTGCGTTGTACTGTGAGTATTATTTAGCATCATACATAGAGCATTTTTTAAAGCATGCCTCCATTGCAGCACTCTACGGTCACAGGCTCGGGGTGATGGGCAGGGATTCCAATGAACTTGAAAGCGAAAAGAAAGCCAATGAAAAGAAAGTGAGACACTACGTGTCGCAAAAAATTTCAGACCTGCCGAGGTTGCAGAGGCGGGCTGCAGAAAAAAAAAGAAAAAAAAAACAGAGGAGAAAAACAAATAAATGCAGTTTCAGGTTTTTCACCATTGTTCTTGTGACTTCTGATTTTTAGGATAGTCGTCAGGCTGTAGAGGTTCTGCCTACTGGTCCAGCAGGGCAGCTGCTGCTCCAGCAGTCCACCAGAACTTCTGCTGGAGCATGTCCCAAATTCCGGTCTGCTGGTCCTCCAGCTTAGTGGCTTGCTGGAATTTTTTATAGGGGCGCACCGTGGCTGGCGCAGCGAACGAGTTCCCCCAGCGTGCGTGAGCGCAGCGCGGAATAGAACGTCTATAAAAATTGACGAGCTCGAGGAAACGTCTGAGCTGGCCGAAAGATTGGAGCTCCGGGTATTTCACGATCGCTTCGGCCTTGGCGGGAAGAGGCGCGAAGCCATCACTCGAGACAACGTGGGCGTGGAATTCCACCGACGATTTACCAAACTCGCATTTCTGTATGTTCATGACGATACTGGTCTGCCAGGCGGGTGAACACGAGACGCGAGTGCGCGAGATGTTCTTCAAGAGACGAGCTGGCAACCAAAATGTCGTAGATGTAGGCAAAGGTGAAATGAAGGCCGCAAAGGACGGTATCAATAAAGCTTTGAAACCTTTGAGCGACGTTCCGCAATCCAAGCGGCATACGGTGAAATTCAAAAAGACCAAATGGGGTGGTGACTGCCGTCTTAGGGATATCTTCTGATGCAACGGGGATTTGATGATATGCCTTCATTAGGTCTATCTTGGTAAGAACTTCTTCCCGTGCAGATTGGCGGCAAAATCGTGGAGTCTATCGAGGCAGAGGATATCGGTCTGGCACAGTAGCTAGGTTGAGTGCGCGGTAGTCGCCACATGGTCTCCAGTGGTCAGTCTTCTTGGGGACCATGTGGAGCGCTGAAGACCGACTACTGGGAGAAGGGTGGAGCGATGCCGGTGGAGAGTATGTGCTCGAATTCTTGCTTGGCTATGCACAGCTTCTCCGGAGGCAGCGGCCGTGTCTTCGCGGACACTGGCGGCCGCTGCACGAGTCGCGTCCAGTCCAGAGAGCGTGTGAGGGAGAGGAAATGATCAAGCAGCTCGGTGAAGGGAGACTAGGTGGGCTAGAGCCGAGCCAAAGAGCGGCAAACGAGGAGGAGCATGCTATCTCTGCGACGGCGAGAGCCGTGGTAGAGTCTTCTCCAAGAATGGCGTCCTTGACGGCTGCCACAAGAAAAACCCAGCGGAAGGATCGCCGGAGGCCCAGATTTATGCGAAAGTGACTTCTGTTGGTAGACCGGTATGCCAGTGTGATTGACTGCCTGTAGATGAAACAGGGTTTTCCCAAAACGGTCAGCAGGGGAGGCTGGAAAAACGCGGACGTCTGCTCCCGCATCGACGTGAAAATGTATCCTTGCTTGCCTGTCTTGGACGTAGAAGAGGCGACTTTCGATAAACTGGGGTGGCAACGGAGGTCGCCATCAGCGTTGCCCGGTCGGGTTTTCCGGCCATGCGCAAGCCTTCAGGCATTTGTGAGCCGCAGCGCCAAAGGTCTCATGATACCAGCAGCATCCAGAGCTGTTGGAATTGTCGTGAACCGATGAGGCACTGCGGCGACGTGAGCGGCTAGAGGAACGTGGTCGTTGGGGCCTTCGTGCGGCAGCGCAGCGAGACACTGGAGAGGTTTCGCACTTCGACGCGAAGTTCCTCGATTTGCTGCTGACTCGAAGATGGAGGGAGAGGCGCCGTGGAACCCTGCTGCGAAGAGGCAGAAACAGCTGTGACGCGAGGGCCTGTGACCTCCATGATTTCGTCAGCGTGCTGTGCGAGCTCGGAAAGGGAAAGTCTTGAAGCTGCGGTCAAAACCATTTGAGCTTGCGGCGGCAAGCGTTGCATGAAGAGTTCGCGTAGCAGCGAATCGTCGAACGTTGCTGCGCGGTCCTCAGTCCTCAGCGTGTCGGTACGAATTTCGTCCAAGACCGTAGAGAAATAGAGAGCTTCATGCGGCGCTATGGGCAGCCATTCAGGTCCGTACGGGCGATGTACGGACACCACGCATTTGCCGTATCCCGTCCATTGCATGCCGTACATGACCATTGATAAAAACTATTCAAATCCATACCGTCCGACGCATCTTTGAAAGGATTTTAATGATTTTCTTTCCAACAGGGTGGTAGCTTGTGTGTGTCCTTAATTGCGTGAAAGAGTTCTTTAGAAAATACTAGATGAGCTCTTGTGGACTCTTTTTCAGTAATGGGGGGGGGGGGGAGTGTACTCAATCGTTATGTTATCTTTCTTGTAGAGATTTTCGTAGTACGTTATTGCTGCTTTCATAATCCATGGTGTTTTCTTATGAGTTGTTAGGTTTTCAGGTTCAACTATTTCTGTCATCAGTCTGTCGGGCTTCACGAATCTTTTCGTCAAAAGGTGGCTGCTACACCAGGGGTTTCGTTGAGATTCATCAATTTTCTGGCCTGCAAGCAATGTTTCCCACGGTTCGTTTTATAAAATTTTGTATTTTTGAGCTAGTCGCTGTATTGCGTCTTGTATCTTGAGTCCTCAGGACTGCGGTTTCCTCAGTAAGACCAAAGCATCTCATACACGATCGATTTCTTTTCTTATTCGCCTTGCAATGGGCTGTAGTCCGTTTTGGACTGCTTGCTTCATTCTGTCCCATGATGTGGCTGTTAGATTTTCCTTTAGAAAGCGGTACATCGCTTTCTCGACCTGTGCAACGCAGTATTTATTTTTTAGGAGCTGTGGGTTTAATCGCCAGACTCCCGTGCCTTTATCCGTACCTGCTGCACACGGGAGGCTCAGAAAAAAGCAGAATGGTCGCTCACTGAAGTATGGTTGACGCTTGTTGTGGCCCTTTGCCCACTCAGGCTCCGGTCGGTGGACACTCTATCAATCCTACTTCGTAAGCCTGTTCCGCAACGCGTAAAACCAAGCTGTCTAGGGTGGAACACCTTTCACATTCACCAGTAAAAGTAACAAAACCAAGTCCTGCATCGCCCCTTGTCCAACACCCCTTTTCGGTGCCTCTCCTACAGACCTGTCTTGTTCCGGGTCCAATACGCAGTTAAAATCTCCGGCAAGAAGGATTCTCGTAGCTCGAATGAAGTGTACATCAAGGGCGAGAAAGAAGTGCCATTGAACTTCTTGAACATTTTTGTTGTGTGACATGATAACAATTCCAACACAAGTTTTCCTTTAATGGCGAAAACTCCAGAAGGACCGGGTGCCATGGTGCCTATCGAAGGAGGCGGCTTGTCTGTGCTGATGCATGTCGGTTTCCTGTAGGCATATGATGTCAAAACGTAAGCATTTTGCTTGTTTGATGATCTCGTGTTGCTCGCTAAGGCTTGTGATTCCTTTGACATAGAGTGTAAAAGGTTGAGGGACTTAGCCATAGTAAGGTTATTAAAAAGGTATCTCTTGGGAATGGAGCTGGAGAATTAGTTAGTGTTGTCTTTACTCTGGGAAGATGAGAACACTACGGTATCCTCGCCTGAGGATACCGTAGTCAGGATCCTCGTCTCCTGCGCTTTCATTTTCACTACCTGTTGAAAGAAGTGGTGTTTTAGCAACACGTTGTAACTGATGAGTAGTATTCAGTCTGGTCCTAGGAAAAGCGGGCCCACTGGTAGGCGCGTTTATTGACCCCTGCGCCGACTTTTTTCGCGACTTTTTCCCGTGCGCGGCAGTGCGGAGGGTTGTCCGCGCGCTTATAACATGCAGAGACATGCAAAGAAGGGTCATACACAAAAAGTACGAGTGAAAATATATTTATTAATGCCAATTGTAATGCCAATCAGGTTGCGATATATTTATTAAAGCCAATTGTGCTGGGAATTGTGCCAATTGTGATGCCAATCAGGTGAAGGAGAAAAACCCGACCGAAAAACCTTCACAACCTGTAATAGAAGAAACACAACACACATAATAAAGAACATACTTACTCATTACCAATTTCACAGATTCCATATGGATATGACTCAATGGCATTAAAGAGGTATCTCTTATCAAAGTGGGCCAACTTCTTTCCTCATTTTTCAATCTGCGCCGAATTTTTTCGCGACTTTTTCCCGTGCGCGACAGGCGACGCTCGGGTAGAGGGCTGCTGCGGTGGGCGGAGCGTGGCCGGAGGGCTGCGTGAGCGCTTACTTTTTCAGCCTGGGCCGACTTCTTTCACCATTTCTCAATCCGTGTCGAATTCAATCGCAATTTTTTCCCCGCTACAACAGGTGTGCAGTAGGCAGTTTACATGCAAAGGATAGCCATACACAAAAGTACAAGTGAAAATATATTTGTTAAAGTCATTAGTGTCAGGAATTATGTTATGACTCCGTGTAAAGGAGAAAAACTCAGTCAAAAATCTGATGCAATAGCATTGAAGGGGTATTTTATTAGTGATAATCACGAAAGTTTTCAATTAAGCAGAAGGAGTAGCACATTTTTAATAAAAGAAGATATTTTTAATCAATACGATTACTATCAAATTAAAAGTTTTATTATAAAAAGTCTAACATGACCACCATAGTGGAGCTTTAATTACAAGTGCCGATAGATGTATATGAACAGCAGAGAACATGGAAGACCATGGGACACGAACACAAGAGGAAATAAAATCTATAACACTACATTGGTTAATCAAAACAACAGAGGAGGAGACTATCATTTTAACTATCATAAAATCATCCTCGTGACTTCCCCATACAAACCTTACTTTGTTTTATGAATCCAACACAGAAAATACATTAAAAAATTAACTTCACCACATAGCGCGCTCCTAGTCAACAACCAGCTCTAATAATATCTGTCCTGATTTGTTGAAGACTGGAGCCGTACACTTATGATTGTTCACACTGGACTGACTTCTTTGGCTATTTTTCAGCCTGGGCCGGATTCATTCGCATTTTTTTCATGCGGCGCGCAAGTAGGGGCATGCAAACTGACAACATCGGACCACATCTTTGGCGATTTTTCACCCTGGGACGACTTCGTTCGCAATTTTTGTCAGGTGGTGTGTGTATCAAAATTAAAAGTTGTATTATAAAAAGTCTAACATGAGTAACCTAGCGGAGTTTTAATTACAAAGTTCTAATATGTAACTTCAAGAACAATAGATAATATTCCATTATGACACATTTAATCAAAGAAGATATTTTTAATCACTATGATTACAATCAAAATTAAAAGTTTTATTATAAAAAGTCTAACATTATTATATGTGAGCACCATAGCAGAGTTTTATTTACAAATTTCTAATAGGTATAGTTAATTGTGAACAGCAGAGAACCTGGAAGACCATGAGACACGAACACGAGAGGAAATAAAATCTATAACAATACATTGGTTAATCAAAAACAACAGAGGAGGAGACTATCATTTTTAACTATCATAAAATCATCCTCGTGACTTCCCCATACAATTTTCATTCTAAGAGACACTACAAACCTTACTTTGTTTTATGAATTCAACACAGAAAATATATTAAAAAATGAACTTCACCACATAGCACACTCCTAGCCAACAATCAGCTCTAATAATATCTGCCCTGATTTGTTGAAGACGGGAGGCGTACACCTGACAGTTATGAACATTTTCGAGCGCAATAGGGAAGATTATTCCAACATTACACAATTAATCAATTTCTTATTAAGTAAACAGCATAGACATATGGAAATAATGAGAAAAACGATCAACAGCTAGTAGAGAACCAAAACACATCACATAAACAACAGACACATGCAGGAAAATAAATGAAAAAGAATCTATCAAAACGATCAACATGCACAAATGAATGGCAGAGAAACACTTTGAACGGCACATGATGAATAATTTAATACAGCACAGAGCTAACGCTGAATAGCAGAGAAACAATCTAAACGGCGCATCTGCCAACGTGTAAACAACAGACAGGAAAATATTACTGAAACAGATAATAGAGAGCGAAAATCCAACACGTAAACAAGAGGTACACAAAGGATAAATAGTTGAAGAACAATCTAACAAAACAAGAAACATGCACGGATGAATAGCAGAGAAACACTCTAAACGGTGCATCTACCAACGGTAAACAACAGACACATGCAGGAAAATAATTGAAAAAGAATCAATCAAAACGATAAACATGCACGGATGAATAGCAGAGAAACACTTTGAACGATGTATCTGCCAACATGTAAACAACACACCGGAAAATAATAGCAAACATTACAATTTGAAATAATATATCTTTTGAACCATCATAAAATCAACATTGCGAGCTAACAATATCCTACTCAGGCACTATAAACATTACCTTGACAGAGTTATTCAAACACGCACCACAGCTATACTTTCCACAGTACAACCAGACTCGAGACACGGTGGGGTCACTCTCTCCCTCTATGCAGACCGGTGGGGTCACTCTCTCCATCTATACAGCCCCAAAAGCGGGGAACCTGTTGTCAATCTGCGGGATGGGGAAATCCTCTCTCTTTTTCAAATTCTTTCCTCCAAAAAGGAAATATTCTTAGGACCGGTGTACAGAGGCGAAATTTTTTATTGATCGCAAATAGACATTGGAATTATTCGACTCTCAAGAACACAATAAGAACCCTATAAAAAAAAAAAATAAAAAAAATCGAAGAATAGACTTTCTAAGCAAACGAGAAAATATTATCGGTGCAAACAATACTCAACGAGAAGCGTTGCATTTAATGTATTTCAGATCAGACACATTCTTCAGATCATTATTCAGATCATTATTCTCAACTCACAAAATATCAATCGAGTGAAAGTCAAGTTTATTCAGTGATAGAAACAATACGAATTCGAAAACGAGAAACAAATTTAATTACATCGTTTGATGTTAACTTTGCAATACACGGAGAAGTCGCAAACAACTCATCTGAAATGCAAATTATTGTGTTTGCTATAGCGGAAATCAACGCACACAACTTAAAAATACATTCCCAACTAGTAGAATATTTTTATTAATATCAATCGAGTGATCATCTGAAACAAAGTCAAAAGCAGTAATTAATTTAGGCAAACATTTTTCATAATCACACAGCGCAAATATACATCACAGAAACATGTCTTTTTTCATTCAGGACCCACTAGTGGAAACGAAGTGAGAGAGTTCCCGTACACATTCGTTAAGGTTACGCCCGCGGGGAGTAGGGGAATCCAAACAATGGTCTCGGTATACAAAGCCATAAAATCGCTCCTACAAGTCAAGTTAGGGAAGGAGGGTCTCTTGCGCTGTCTTGTACATAGAATCACTGAAAGCAAACGTTTTTCCTTTACACATCACATCTTTTTTGTAAATTGACTTTCATAATTCTAACGTCAGGTGGAAGATTACGAACCTGATAATAAAATTTTAATAAATAAAATTAGCACCAATATGACTTAATTAAATGTCGAGGCGCACTACAAAACAGAACAGACAACTGATATACATTGAAGAGATGGACAGATTTTGTACTCGTTACCATTCGTCATGGGAGGACCTGATAAAAAGTTGCTTCGAAAAGGAGGAGCCGCGAAACGATTCATTTATCGCTGCATTTCAATACGTCCTAGACATGGTCGTATTCGGAGATATGGTGCAAATTATGGAGTTCAAGATGCGAGACATTGTATGTCGAATCTACAATAGTTATAAAAATATTTGCACGTCAACATCGGAAGGACCGTTTGGATTGATGGTGGAGTTTTTGAGGTTCGCTAACGAAGAATTGAAATACACTAGACCAAACGTAATTGTAATCATTGCAATGGGCATTGCATTAATCAAGAAAGCAATCAGATCAAATTATCATATACAAGCAGTCTATATCGCACGATTCATTACGGATTTGTTGAAATTACACCTAACGGTTGAAATGGAAAGTACATAAAAACATCTTATCACGTGGTATATTCCACCCTAGAACCTCTACACATTTATTTTATTCTACCAGTCAAGGATGTCGAATGAACAGAAGTTCAATATTGTCGTGCAAGGTCTGATGTATTGTCACCTATTGAAACTCAACAAACATATCAATTGCGGTGGACCACCAGACGATTTTCATCTAATACTCTCTTGTACGCCATTCAAGAACATTCATACAAAGAAAGGAAGCATCAATAAGAGATTGTGTAAGTTCATCGCGACAAAGTGCAAGTTGTTGAAGCAATACAAACACGGCGACAACATATCACCTGCCTTAATCAACGCTGGATTCAAGCGCCCAATAATCAGAATAAACTACCTGATGTCTTCGGAATTCATCAAACAAGACAACAAACGCAAACTTCAGAGTTTGGAATAGAATTGTAATTTATCAAAATAAACAAGTGTATAATTGAAATAATAATTGTATTCTTTGTCATCATTGTAATGTATTCTACACGGCGCAACGAAAGCAGCTTTTGATTAGATTGCTAAGGAGACACTACGTACAAGGATCTTCGCATGGAATCAGCGCTGTCAATCAAAGAGATTTTTACACGACCACACTCTATACAACACCGACGCCCGAAGGAAAGAATTGTAGAAGAATCGATAATAGAAATTTAGAGGCATGTTACATCAATATTTGCTTACAAAGAGGATCACTAATATTTTGCGATAGCTTATTTTACGAATTAAATTGCACAGTGTATATATTTTCTCAAACTATTGGACAGTTGACAATACTATATTGAAAGGAATCTATTATCAAATGACGCGAAGGTGGAGTCTACAATTCTAATCATCATAACATGCGGCACACAATTCCAATACGATTTTGGGAGAATCGAATCACACAACTGTCATCAGAAATGTTTAATTGCTATACAATGAAGATGAGCACTATGCATAAGATATGTAATTATAATAAGTAAATATTCCTTTTGCAAACTTAACCAAAGCAGCACACATAAACGTAGCTTCAATTCACAGAATGTACCCGAGGTTTTTAATTAGCCATACTGAAAAACTATGAGTCTATTCGATATGTCACGGCATATGAGGCACTACAAATGAGGACATACATTAATTTTAGAAGATTTTAGCTCATAATGAATCAAAACGTAATCTTCAACACCAAAGGTTCGTGTTTAAATTTTCAAAGTCAAAACTGTACACTCTTTCTTACAATTTTTTTAAGATGTAGATTAAAAAACTGTCTATATAGTCACACATTGTATACAAGATATTTGTTTGTACATTAATTGATAAAATTTATCAGATCACATTCCGGAGCAGTGGAGACTATCAGTAAGCGTTTAATTAAAATTTGAACTGCTACCGCAATTTACGAACTGAGTTGTAGAAAGCGTAATTTCACAGCTTTAGCTGGCTCACTTTGATACGCGAAGGTTTTAAGAACTCTTTTGCGATGACAAAGAATTTAATCGAATGTATTGATGTTTTCTATATACTCTATAACGTAATGTGAATTCTCCACGACGTGGATAGTAAAAGTTACGAATATTTTTCGGACAAAATTTACTTAAAACTCGGAGAAAGGGTCACCAGCGTCGACGAACCCGTTTCCGGAAGAAAGCAACACGCTCGCGTGGGATGCCGCGTTAACGCGTTGGGCGCCGAATCGCGTTCGGTTTCGGAAGGGTGTCCGGGAAACGCTGCCCGGCGTGTTGCCGAAACGCATTCGACGACGCGGGTGACCCTTTCTCCGAGTTTTAAGTAAATTTTGTCCGAAAAATATTCGTAACTTTTACTATCCACGTCGTGGAGAATTCACATTACGTTATAGAGTATATAGAAAACATCAATACATTCGATTAAATTCTTTGTCATCGCAAAAGAGTTCTTAAAACCTTCGCGTATCAAAGTGAGCCAGCTAAAGCTGTGAAATTACGCTTTCTACAACTCAGTTCGTAAATTGCGGTAGCAGTTCAAATTTTAATTAAACGCTTACTGATAGTCTCCACTGCTCCGGAATGTGATCTGATAAATTTTATCAATTAATGTACAAACAAATATCTTGTATACAATGTGTGACTATATAGACAGTTTTTTAATCTACATCTTAAAAAAATTGTAAGAAAGAGTGTACAGTTTTGACTTTGAAAATTTAAACACGAACCTTTGGTGTTGAAGATTACGTTTTGATTCATTATGAGCTAAAATCTTCTAAAATTAATGTATGTCCTCATTTGTAGTGCCTCATATGCCGTGACATATCGAATAGACTCATAGTTTTTCAGTATGGCTAATTAAAAACCTCGGGTACATTCTGTGAATTGAAGCTACGTTTATGTGTGCTGCTTTGGTTAAGTTTGCAAAAGGAATATTTACTTATTATAATTACATATCTTATGCATAGTGCTCATCTTCATTGTATAGCAATTAAACATTTCTGATGACAGTTGTGTGATTCGATTCTCCCAAAATCGTATTGGAATTGTGTGCCGCATGTTATGATGATTAGAATTGTAGACTCCACCTTCGCGTCATTTGATAATAGATTCCTTTCAATATAGTATTGTCAACTGTCCAATAGTTTGAGAAAATATATACACTGTGCAATTTAATTCGTAAAATAAGCTATCGCAAAATATTAGTGATCCTCTTTGTAAGCAAATATTGATGTAACATGCCTCTAAATTTCTATTATCGATTCTTCTACAATTCTTTCCTTCGGGCGTCGGTGTTGTATAGAGTGTGGTCGTGTAAAAATCTCTTTGATTGACAGCGCTGATTCCATGCGAAGATCCTTGTACGTAGTGTCTCCTTAGCAATCTAATCAAAAGCTGCTTTCGTTGCGCCGTGTAGAATACATTACAATGATGACAAAGAATACAATTATTATTTCAATTATACACTTGTTTATTTTGATAAATTACAATTCTATTCCAAACTCTGAAGTTTGCGTTTGTTGTCTTGTTTGATGAATTCCGAAGACATCAGGTAGTTTATTCTGATTATTGGGCGCTTGAATCCAGCGTTGATTAAGGCAGGTGATATGTTGTCGCCGTGTTTGTATTGCTTCAACAACTTGCACTTTGTCGCGATGAACTTACACAATCTCTTATTGATGCTTCCTTTCTTTGTATGAATGTTCTTGAATGGCGTACAAGAGAGTATTAGATGAAAATCGTCTGGTGGTCCACCGCAATTGATATGTTTGTTGAGTTTCAATAGGTGACAATACATCAGACCTTGCACGACAATATTGAACTTCTGTTCATTCGACATCCTTGACTGGTAGAATAAAATAAATGTGTAGAGGTTCTAGGGTGGAATATACCACGTGATAAGATGTTTTTATGTACTTTCCATTTCAACCGTTAGGTGTAATTTCAACAAATCCGTAATGAATCGTGCGATATAGACTGCTTGTATATGATAATTTGATCTGATTGCTTTCTTGATTAATGCAATGCCCATTGCAATGATTACAATTACGTTTGGTCTAGTGTATTTCAATTCTTCGTTAGCGAACCTCAAAAACTCCACCATCAATCCAAACGGTCCTTCCGATGTTGACGTGCAAATATTTTTATAACTATTGTAGATTCGACATACAATGTCTCGCATCTTGAACTCCATAATTTGCACCATATCTCCGAATACGACCATGTCTAGGACGTATTGAAATGCAGCGATAAATGAATCGTTTCGCGGCTCCTCCTTTTCGAAGCAACTTTTTATCAGGTCCTCCCATGACGAATGGTAACGAGTACAAAATCTGTCCATCTCTTCAATGTATATCAGTTGTCTGTTCTGTTTTGTAGTGCGCCTCGACATTTAATTAAGTCATATTGGTGCTAATTTTATTTATTAAAATTTTATTATCAGGTTCGTAATCTTCCACCTGACGTTAGAATTATGAAAGTCAATTTACAAAAAAGATGTGATGTGTAAAGGAAAAACGTTTGCTTTCAGTGATTCTATGTACAAGACAGCGCAAGAGACCCTCCTTCCCTAACTTGACTTGTAGGAGCGATTTTATGGCTTTGTATACCGAGACCATTGTTTGGATTCCCCTACTCCCCGCGGGCGTAACCTTAACGAATGTGTACGGGAACTCTCTCACTTCGTTTCCACTAGTGGGTCCTGAATGAAAAAAGACATGTTTCTGTGATGTATATTTGCGCTGTGTGATTATGAAAAATGTTTGCCTAAATTAATTACTGCTTTTGACTTTGTTTCAGATGATCACTCGATTGATATTAATAAAAATATTCTACTAGTTGGGAATGTATTTTTAAGTTGTGTGCGTTGATTTCCGCTATAGCAAACACAATAATTTGCATTTCAGATGAGTTGTTTGCGACTTCTCCGTGTATTGCAAAGTTAACATCAAACGATGTAATTAAATTTGTTTCTCGTTTTCGAATTCGTATTGTTTCTATCACTGAATAAACTTGACTTTCACTCGATTGATATTTTGTGAGTTGAGAATAATGATCTGAATAATGATCTGAAGAATGTGTCTGATCTGAAATACATTAAATGCAACGCTTCTCGTTGAGTATTGTTTGCACCGATAATATTTTCTCGTTTGCTTAGAAAGTCTATTCTTCGATTTTTTTTTTTTTTTTTTTTTTTTTTATAGGGTTCTTATTGTGTTCTTGAGAGTCGAATAATTCCAATGTCTATTTGCGATCAATAAAAAATTTCGCCTCTGTACACCGGTCCTAAGAATATTTCCTTTTTGGAGGAAAGAATTTGAAAAAGAGAGAGGATTTCCCCATCCCGCAGATTGACAACAGGTTCCCCGCTTTTGGGGCTGTATAGATGGAGAGAGTGACCCCACCGGTCTGCATAGAGGGAGAGAGTGACCCCACCGTGTCTCGAGTCTGGTTGTACTGTGGAAAGTATAGCTGTGGTGCGTGTTTGAATAACTCTGTCAAGGTAATGTTTATAGTGCCTGAGTAGGATATTGTTAGCTCGCAATGTTGATTTTATGATGGTTCAAAAGATATATTATTTCAAATTGTAATGTTTGCTATTATTTTCCGGTGTGTTGTTTACATGTTGGCAGATACATCGTTCAAAGTGTTTCTCTGCTATTCATCCGTGCATGTTTATCGTTTTGATTGATTCTTTTTCAATTATTTTCCTGCATGTGTCTGTTGTTTACCGTTGGTAGATGCACCGTTTAGAGTGTTTCTCTGCTATTCATCCGTGCATGTTTCTTGTTTTGTTAGATTGTTCTTCAACTATTTATCCTTTGTGTACCTCTTGTTTACGTGTTGGATTTTCGCTCTCTATTATCTGTTTCAGTAATATTTTCCTGTCTGTTGTTTACACGTTGGCAGATGCGCCGTTTAGATTGTTTCTCTGCTATTCAGCGTTAGCTCTGTGCTGTATTAAATTATTCATCATGTGCCGTTCAAAGTGTTTCTCTGCCATTCATTTGTGCATGTTGATCGTTTTGATAGATTCTTTTTCATTTATTTTCCTGCATGTGTCTGTTGTTTATGTGATGTGTTTTGGTTCTCTACTAGCTGTTGATCGTTTTTCTCATTATTTCCATATGTCTATGCTGTTTACTTAATAAGAAATTGATTAATTGTGTAATGTTGGAATAATCTTCCCTATTGCGCTCGAAAATGTTCATAACTGTCAGGTGTACGCCTCCCGTCTTCAACAAATCAGGGCAGATATTATTAGAGCTGATTGTTGGCTAGGAGTGTGCTATGTGGTGAAGTTCATTTTTTAATATATTTTCTGTGTTGAATTCATAAAACAAAGTAAGGTTTGTAGTGTCTCTTAGAATGAAAATTGTATGGGGAAGTCACGAGGATGATTTTATGATAGTTAAAAATGATAGTCTCCTCCTCTGTTGTTTTTGATTAACCAATGTATTGTTATAGATTTTATTTCCTCTCGTGTTCGTGTCTCATGGTCTTCCAGGTTCTCTGCTGTTCACAATTAACTATACCTATTAGAAATTTGTAAATAAAACTCTGCTATGGTGCTCACATATAATAATGTTAGACTTTTTATAATAAAACTTTTAATTTTGATTGTAATCATAGTGATTAAAAATATCTTCTTTGATTAAATGTGTCATAATGGAATATTATCTATTGTTCTTGAAGTTACATATTAGAACTTTGTAATTAAAACTCCGCTAGGTTACTCATGTTAGACTTTTTATAATACAACTTTTAATTTTGATACACACACCACCTGACAAAAATTGCGAACGAAGTCGTCCCAGGGTGAAAAATCGCCAAAGATGTGGTCCGATGTTGTCAGTTTGCATGCCCCTACTTGCGCGCCGCATGAAAAAAATGCGAATGAATCCGGCCCAGGCTGAAAAATAGCCAAAGAAGTCAGTCCAGTGTGAACAATCATAAGTGTACGGCTCCAGTCTTCAACAAATCAGGACAGATATTATTAGAGCTGGTTGTTGACTAGGAGCGCGCTATGTGGTGAAGTTAATTTTTTAATGTATTTTCTGTGTTGGATTCATAAAACAAAGTAAGGTTTGTATGGGGAAGTCACGAGGATGATTTTATGATAGTTAAAATGATAGTCTCCTCCTCTGTTGTTTTGATTAACCAATGTAGTGTTATAGATTTTATTTCCTCTTGTGTTCGTGTCCCATGGTCTTCCATGTTCTCTGCTGTTCATATACATCTATCGGCACTTGTAATTAAAGCTCCACTATGGTGGTCATGTTAGACTTTTTATAATAAAACTTTTAATTTGATAGTAATCGTATTGATTAAAAATATCTTCTTTTATTAAAAATGTGCTACTCCTTCTGCTTAATTGAAAACTTTCGTGATTATCACTAATAAAATACCCCTTCAATGCTATTGCATCAGATTTTTGACTGAGTTTTTCTCCTTTACACGGAGTCATAACATAATTCCTGACACTAATGACTTTAACAAATATATTTTCACTTGTACTTTTGTGTATGGCTATCCTTTGCATGTAAACTGCCTACTGCACACCTGTTGTAGCGGGGAAAAAATTGCGATTGAATTCGACACGGATTGAGAAATGGTGAAAGAAGTCGGCCCAGGCTGAAAAAGTAAGCGCTCACGCAGCCCTCCGGCCACGCTCCGCCCACCGCAGCAGCCCTCTACCCGAGCGTCGCCTGTCGCGCACGGGAAAAAGTCGCGAAAAAATTCGGCGCAGATTGAAAAATGAGGAAAGAAGTTGGCCCACTTTGATAAGAGATACCTCTTTAATGCCATTGAGTCATATCCATATGGAATCTGTGAAATTGGTAATGAGTAAGTATGTTCTTTATTATGTGTGTTGTGTTTCTTCTATTACAGGTTGTGAAGGTTTTTCGGTCGGGTTTTTCTCCTTCACCTGATTGGCATCACAATTGGCACAATTCCCAGCACAATTGGCTTTAATAAATATATCGCAACCTGATTGGCATTACAATTGGCATTAATAAATATATTTTCACTCGTACTTTTTGTGTATGACCCTTCTTTGCATGTCTCTGCATGTTATAAGCGCGCGGACAACCCTCCGCACTGCCGCGCACGGGAAAAAGTCGCGAAAAAAGTCGGCGCAGGGGTCAATAAACGCGCCTACCAGTGGGCCCGCTTTTCCTAGGACCAGACTGAATACTACTCTGATGGACTCAAAACGCTGCTGTCTGAGGTGAACCTCTCACTCTGACGGTCACCCTGTTGTGCCTTCTTCCTCCTTTTCCGTTTCCTCTTAATCTCAGTGAAGCCTTTCTGCTCCCCAACCTGTGTGTTGCCTTCAGGATTGTCTTTTTCAGGCTCTGTGTTCTCAACTTCTCTAGTCTCTGGTTCTCTTCCGTTTCTCACGGTTTCTTCACGGTTCTCATTGTCTCGAACTGTCCCTGCCTCTCCTGGGACCTCCTGCAGCCTTCTCACTTCTGTCACGTCTTGTCACAGGATGGTCCCTTCCGCACCTGGAGCACGGCGTGCCGCACTTCTCGTGACCGAAAATACAACATCGTAAGCACTTTGGGGCAGTACACTGGGTTTCCATGTAGCCCTCTTCAGCGTATTTCCTACAGGTACGTGTCACACCGTCATATTCCACCTGAACTGTCCATGCACCCACCCGTAGGAAATTTGGGACATGGCCGAATGAGAGTGGGACAACTCTGGAAAAAATCCCTTATTTGGCTTTTTAATTGTAGTCACCAATTCATATCTTTTTCATTCCCGTTTACTGCTCTACGCAAGATACCTTGTAGTTTCTCGTTTGTTTCCTCGTCGTTTAACATTGACACGTTCATTCGCCATGGTCTCGTCCCATGACCAATTTCTGATTTGTCTTTGATTTTTAGGGGAAGACATATGTGATCCGTTAAGCCTATTGTATCTATTAAATTAATGGTCGTTATATTTGTTATGCTTTCTTGGAGGACATAGGAATGGTCAGTCAGATTACCCGCTGTACGCGAGTCCACGCCTAATTTCCCATCTTTTCCCCCAGACATCTTCTATGCCTACTGCATTAATCAATCCCTCTAACGCTTTTGCTCCTCTCATATTGTTGTGCTTTTTGCTGCTGGTGTCTCTTTCTTTATCAATGCCACAATTAAAATCCCCCTACCACCATTCTGTAAGTACCACATATATAATCGTCCACATCTTTATAAAAATCAACTGCTTCTTTTGGCTTCTTCGGTCCGTATATGTTAATGAAGCTCAACTTTGTTTGCCTAAATTCCAGATTTAAGCTAATCGTTCTTCCTTTCGTATCTCTACTAATTTCTCTAACTTCTACAATTTCTCTTCTTAAAAACACGATGCCTAAACTCCTCGCATTAGATTATCCGAAGCTTCAACAAGTCTTAATCCATATTTTTTCCCTCATTCAGCCACTTCTGCTGTTTTAGTTTGGTGTTCTTTCTGCACAAATAGGACAGACACGCCAAGGTGTCGTGCCGATGCAAACTATTCTGACTGCGTTTCCTTTTTTGTAAATCCCCTTACATGTATTGGGAGAACGGTTAGTTTCATTATTGGTTTGATAAGTTTTCCGACAGGTTTCTGACCTACTGCTAGTTTCTGTTTTTTTTTTTTTTTTCTGTTTAGCACCCCCCCCCCCCCCGCCACACACACACTGCAGTGTACCTTCTCCCCCTGCCTGATGTTTTCCCCTTTCTTCTTCGCTGATAGCGTTAATCTTTTCCACTCTGTAACTCCTGTTGGGCTTCCTAAATCTCCTTCCTTTGCCTCACCCTCATCTGTGCCACTCGCAGCTGTTGTGTCTGGCAAGTTTTCAGACGCAGCAACGCTTTCCGCTTTTTTCGGTGTTCTCATTTGTTAACGTTTTCGTGGCTACTTTCACTGCTGCTGCAGCTACTACCTGCTAAAGTACCCTCATCGTCACTTGATTCGCGCCCAACGCTTAGCTCCTCCTGAAAGCTTTCTTTTGCGGCAATTAGCTTTTCAATTACGCGTTCTTCCACATATTGAGTTCCTACCCATTTTCTTACGTTTCTGCTCTCTGTTTGTTTACCTCAACTTCTTTGTCTATGATCCCATCAGCTATGTCAACTACCGGCGCTACTGCGACCTCATCAACCTCTGTCTCTTCTTTACTGTTTAGTTGTTCTTTATTTCACGCTACCCGTAGCGGCGGCCATTCAGCCTCATTTTCCACTTTTGCCGCAACATCTTCCTCCATGCCACTTCCTCAACCGCCTCTGGTGCTGCATCTACACTGCATATATGCAACAGCTGCATATGTGTTTGCTCCACATTGCCTAACCGGGTGGTCACCCCCACACCTAGTACATTTACATAGTACATTTTGGTTGACAGTCACCATGCCCAAACCTATCACACCTTTTACATTTCACCGCTTGGCATTCTCTTACGAAATGCCCAGTTTCTCCACACGTCAAACATTACTTGACCATACCGTAATACGAGCACATTGCTTGACTTGAACCCACTGCACTCATATCCCACTGTACTTCTTGAACCCACATGTAATTTGGAAGTGGGGTTTCCATTTCCATCATTACCTTCTTTGTTCCCGTTTTGATTCTATAGCTCCATGTGTGCGTCTCACACTCCATGTTTTCAATCCTGCCATACTTTTCTGTGGCGACTCGTAACGGTTGCTCGTCACAATCCGCTGGCTAAAACTGAATTTTCACCAGCTTGAAGTTATTCCTCAGGCGTCTGAGTTGAACTAATTGTCCGCCGACTTTAACCCTTCCGACATCAGCCAGAACCTGCGCTGCAGCGACGCAGCTTACTGCAACGTCATACCGACCGTCTCTCAGAGAATCCACTGTTTCCACTTTGCCGGGCATTATTGCCTCTATGGCGTCAAACACATGCTGATTAAATTGCCCCTGCGGGGGCATAACGCTAATTGTCAATGGACGGTCCGCTGTCACGGGAACTATATTGGTTCCGTGCGCGGCGGTTGCCGCTAACCATTGCACTTTAACGGTTATAAACTTTAAATCTCACTCTACTTGGAATATTTACACTTTACAAAATTCATACACTTTAATGGTTTTAATAGTCTCAATGAACACTAGTAACAATGACTAACACTAAAAACACTATCTCCCTTAGCCTACTCAAGCCGTACTTTCTGGATGACTGCTTAAGAAGAGGAGCACACGGAATAAATACGCTTCTTCTCCTTGTCGCGCTTTGCTCGCGGGTGTACTCCACCGGGTATCCGCACGAGCGACTTTATCTGGCGACATGTCGACAAAGGAGAGTGAGGAGGAAAGTACGCGCCAGCGAGATATCACGGAAGAAATACCAAGCGCACCCGAATGACGTCTGAAGTGAGAGTGGAGAAGTTACTCAAAAACGCGACGGAGGACGACGCTGAACGCAGCTCAGCTAGCAGACACAGTTTCTTGTCGGAGAAATTCTGTGGAGCGCGTACAGAATCTCTTGGCGACAGACGAGTGCACGAGAAGACGTGACGTGGCTCACGTGCACCTAAGAACCTATGACGCCGCTCCCGTCGCCCTCGCGCCTCCGCCGACATCTCGCCTGAAAAAGTCGCTCGTGCGGATACCCGGTCACTCGACAACCCTGCCCGACGGATGCAGCTCGCTGGTGTACTTCACTTCTTTGTATTGCTTTCTGTTAAAATGTGACTGCTTATATACCCGCACATTTCTTCATAAACGGTCTGCTAATAGCTGACCCAACTGGGAACATTTCATTCCAAACCAGATCCCCATTGGTAACCTACTTATGCTTTCACAGAAAACAAGAGCACTTCCTTTGCATACTGCGGCCTCCCCAGAACGAAATATGCGAGCGATTATGACAAAAAGTAGATATTTGGACAAATAGCTACTTTTTTGTCATAATCGCTCGGATATTTCGATCTGTTGGACTTTTGGAGTAAAGCCGAAGTGTGGTGTATTGGGGTATGGTAAATGCACTTTGTTCAGAATACCCTGAAGGGTGTGATTTTATATAGGTCATTGTAAGAGGATGACGGAGAGAGTTTTGGTACTGCCATCGTACTGGCAGCCTGACATGGAACGGGGTGACGGAGGCAGTGTCTTCCATTATGGGCCGAGTGCCAGGGCGGAGCTCTCGAGCAGGTGGTTGCCGCTCGCCATTCTGTTGGGATCGAGGCAAACGACACGAGCAAAAGGAGACTCTGGACCAGGAAATATACTTTGCTAGAGTCACCTGAGTTACGACAAAACTGGATAAATAATTTCTGAGAAATCTGACATAATTTTTCCGTTTGAAAACAAATTTGTCGCCCAAATCAGTTCACATTCACAAGTTCTTATGCAAGAACGGCAGATTGTCCAATGAGTCTGGCTTCAAGCATGTTCGACGGTGTTGAGAAATGTAACCAGCGGCACTAAAATTTCTCTGGCTGCTTGCACTTGTGGCTGGGATGCACAGAATCTTTTTCGCCAGAAAGAAAGACGTGGCAACGTCTTGCTTTGTGACTTCCACCACCCTAACAACTCGACGATATTTGTACAGCCCTCTGTACCGTGCCGACATTTTTCAAAATCGTCGCCATCTTCTGGTTGGCCATGTCGTCCCAGTCCTCAAACTATTCGAAGAGTCTACGCTTTCATGACACCGCACTCGTGTGTGATTCGTCAGGGTCTTCTGTCTGCGAACAATGCGGGTGCTGCAAGGGCACATCGAGTATCGTTTTTATGATAAGATCGTAGACACCGGGTCCTTTCGTTTCATCGAGGGCCCGCAGCTGGCGGAAAGCCGGCCACAGGAATGTTGCTGCAGTATGCAGTTCTTCTATATGAAAGTTCGCCATCGGGAACTGCATTGCCCTTTGCTTCAGCTTAATCACAGTCGAAGGAGTAGGAGTGAGGTGTTTTGCCAGACTATAATGGCACTCAAGAACAAGTGGCAATGTCGACCGCTTATCCTGCTCCAGCTCGTCAGTCGCTTCCTTGAAATGTTCTAAGAAATCAATGACTTCCTTCACAGTAGCTTTGTTGACATCTTCCATCAGTGTATTGCCTCTCGATTCAAGTATGCTTTCAAGTGCCTCGTACTGCGCCAATAACAATTTCAGCATCATCAGTTTAGAGTTCCACCGCGTGATCACCTCCTGACAGACACTGTGCTGCAACTGACTGGCGAGTCCACTGTGGCGGCCCGTGGACGACGATGAAGACGTGCCTCTGCTGGCGCGCGGCACTGCGCCTGCCAGCCAGTTCTACCGGCACCGTCCTAGCGTGAGGCCACGCACATCTGCCCGCTCGGACATTCCATCATCGCCGGTCAGGACTCATGTAGAGGAACACCACCTCCTCTACATGTGGTGACCCGAACAACGAACACCATGTTCGGCGTAATTCGGCCATGCAATATCCTGAATTTTTCGGCAAACCAACAGCGAACCACCCTCTAGCAGGCAAGGCGCACCGGGACCACTGTTCCACCGGGGACCCGCAGGGAGACCACAGTAAGCTGAGTTTGCGGCCTCCACCTGCTTCACGATGGTCCTCCCCGGCACTCCTCTGGCGACAAACAGCATCCCCGCTTACGTACCGGTCGCGGTACTGTCGCCCACTCAGCACCCCACTCACCCAGCAACAATCAGCTCTCAGCAACGCAACTCAATGCATTCACTCAGCAACAATCAACGCTCAGCAACTCAACCCATTCAACGGAATCAGCAGCCAATGCAATCAGCAACCTCTCAGCAGCACTCACACCTCATCTCTGAAACCCGCCCGGATCGCAGCGCTCTTGTTTCCGCCATCCCGCAGCTGCTGCATCAACAGCCGCAATCACAAGCCGTGTGTCGAGTCGTCCACCATCCACGAGCCGTCCTCATTCTCCTCTTCATGGTATCAACGCGGACCTCAACCGCATGCACCGATCCGCGTCTGAGGGGGGGAGTGATGTGGCGGCCCGTGGACGACGATGAAGACGTGCATCTGCTGGCGCGCGGCACTGCGCCTGGCAGCCAGTTCTACCGGCACCGGCCTAGCGTGAGGCCACGCACATCTGCCCGCTGGGACATTCCATCATCGCCGGTCAGAACTCATGTAGAGGAACACCACCTCCTCTACACCACTTTTCTTGAGGAAAGTCACCACGGCCTTCGCTTTCTGGAGCTGCTCTTGCAAGTCCGGGAGATGTTCAGCAAGAAACATGACATCAAAAGTGTGCCGAAGGACAGTGTTTAGCATGTGGGCACTGCAGTTCATCCTGTTGTATGGGTGGAGAGCACTTATAATATTAGCACCATGATCAGTCACAAAAAAGACATTCCCTAGGGTGGTGTCTTCAATCCCTAACCTCCCACACATACGAACTATTTCTTTTCGGATATTCTCACCTGTTTTCTTCTCCGCTGGAAAATACATTGTGAACATCACGAGACCTTGGTAACTTTTCGTGACACAGTCATATGGTGAGGAAGGACGCCCTTAGCTGGGACGCATCCGCATCTGGCACCTATAGCTATCAGTTTATCAGCCCTTTCCAGCAGACTACCGTCAGAGACAACGTCGAAAGGCCTCATGTCCTTCGCGCACCAATGGACACAAGCTCTTGTCAAGCTGTACTTGGCGTTTGCTGGAAGCGCGGGCTTCCTTTCTCCAAAGCACGCTGCGATGCTGTTGCTGGTACTGTCACCATCGATGTTGAGCTTGCATTTATGTCGATTTCAATGCGATGTTCCCGTCTTGCCCCCATCATAACGGAGGAAGGCTTTGCAAGCTTTGCACTGAACGTGTCCTAAAGGAAACAGCATGGTCGCGTCAACAATTACAAGACACTTCTTCCAAACGTCACTTTTCTTCGCTTCCCTCGGAACCAGTTTGAGCTCTCCTGAAGCGATGTTACGCCGCAGACTTTCGCTTGTGGTTTTTACGACGTAACGGACACTTACAAAGGGCGGCAATGTTAGAAAACGCAGCATTTGCACAAGCGCCGAAGAAGAGACTTTGTGGCGAACGCCTTGATCAGCGTCTCACTCTGCTTCAGACAGAGAGAGCGGTGTCATGTGCAGATGTAGTCCGTGGCTGCTCCCCTCTCGCTTGGGTGAAGCGAAGGGAGCTCCTTCGGTTGCACAAATCGTCCAACTCCTTTCGTCTTGTCGGCAAACATCTCAGCGGACACGCCACATCAATCGTCCCCAAATGTGTGTGAGTGCACGTGTGAAATCTAGACGAGCCATTACAAATACACGAAATAAGCATGCACACTCAGATGAGGATACCATGATATACCATACCCAATGAAAAAAAAGTGACATGAAAATTCAGCTGCCCAGGCTCGTGAAATATGCTCGCGTACATGCCCTACCATGGCCGGCGTTGTCAAGCCCGTACCCGGCCAAGGCCCGGTGGCTGAAACCCAAACTCGGCCCAGGCTCGCATAAAAAACGCAGAACCAGGTTGGCCCGGGCCGGGCCGCGCTCAGGCTTTTGGGTAAGCCAGGGCCCGTGCAGTGCTCTACTACATACGCTTTCAATACCGGGGTGGTTTTCCCTGTCCTGAATTTCTTCGCTGTACAGGTTGCTATAATACCTGCAAAATGCTTCTTTCATCTCCTCAGGTTCTCCCAGGAGGGTGCCATCGTCGCGGCGCAGGGTTGGTATTTCTGGCATACATTTGGTTTTCCTTTCTCACGTACTTTCGTAGAAGTAGGGCCCTACACCATGCTTCCCTTTCGAAACATCTTGCTGCCACCTTTGTTTTCAGTGCCTCGAGTTGCACCTCTCAATTTTCTCCATCTCCACCCATCTCCAGTTTCTCCATCTCCGCCTCAAGTGCTTGCCGAGACTCCAGCGAGTGCAGCCCCGCTGGATATTTCAGATTTTTCTTTGAATTGCCGCCACACTCCTTCGTCCATCCATGGCCTTTTCCCGACCTTTGGGCCTTATGATATCCCGTATTTTACTTTTAACTTCTTCCCACCATCCAATCATACCGTCACTGGTTGCGACAGCCGCGCGCAAAACGTCTCTCATTTCGGCATCTATGGCCGGATCACTCAGCAGAGCTACATTCATTCTCCATGGTTGTGCGGCTCGTGTCTGGCTTTCGGGCAACCTCAAATTAAATATGAGAGCGTAGTGATCCGTGAGACCAACTGTGTCGACCAGCTCCACCTGCGTCACCATACTGCTGATATCACGCGTAAGGTAAAGCCGGTCCAGTCTGTTCACGGAACCTCTCTGTGTCCGTGCGAATCCCGGGTCCCCAGGTTTGGTCCTCTGTCACACATGCTCCATGCCACATGAGTCTACTATTGCAGCCAGCTCAGCTGCACCCTTCATATTGTTAGGTTTTTTACTAGTTGTGTCCCTACCTTTATTCAGGACGCAGTTTAAATCCCCTCGCAATATTATTGAGTATGCGTTGCTAAAAAAGATTGCGATCCCTTTATAAAATTTCACTGCCTCATGCTGCTTATTAGGCCCATATATACTGTTAATTCTGATAACCTGGCCCTTAGACAGTTCCAAATCTATTCGCACAAGCCTACCCTCTGTATCTCTATCAACAGCATTTAACACATCCTATATACATTTTACCTGCAAGTCTTCTTCTAGTCGCAGGACCTCCGATCGCTTAGTCAAATGAGCCTCCTGTAAACAGTACTGACGTCCCCTTATTCCTTGCCATGGAAATTACTTCAGCCTGGATTACTGGTTTTCTAGAACCCCTTATACTTAAAGTTGGGACTTAGTTCCTTCTTACTGAGTGCGACCTTGCTTCTGCCCTGTTGCGTTTTGCCTTCGGGGTGGAAGGTATACTATCCATACCCCTTTCTCGGATTGCCCCGTCGCCCCACGTTGCTTCACTACAGGGGCTGGTGCTTCCATCTGTCCACGTGTCGGTCGTGGCCTATCTCTTCTCCAGCGTTCTCCTCTCCCACGTGGCCTCTTCCGTGTCACCGTCATTCCTCACTACGTTGTTTCCTGCCAACACTTCCTCATCTCCTGTAACCTCGTTGTTTTTCACTGTCTCTTCCGCGACCCCATTCCTTGCAACTATGGTGCCTTCAACGACCTCTTGAGAAGCTCCTTCTATCTCAGCGCAATCGCTCTCTACTATCTCACATGAGACCTCTTCTACTGCATCATTTTTTCCCCGTTCCACGACGTTCTCAGCCGGCTCTTCCTCCGACTTTATGCTTCCTTACGCTCACCCTACACATATCCTTTAGTGCCTTCCAGTGGGGGCCACTCATTCCCACCCCAACTCAGACTAGGCTCTTTTTCCCAACCCCTGTGCCTGACATCGTGGTGGTTAGCTTCCCTTCGTGGGCATGCCTCAGCACCGGCCCTGTGACCAAGTCGCCCACACGCTCTGCAAATTTAATGGCAATTCCTCACTATGTGATCACTGGCAATTCCTCACTATGTGATCACTGGCAATTCCTCGCTATGTGATCTTTCGCGCCGCAGCGCATACACTGACGCCTGATGCCAGGGTAGTTAATCTGCACCCGTACTCCGCTCACCCACATGAAGTTAGGGAGAAGAGACTTCATCTCCAGAATCACCTTTCTTACTCCCGTTTCTACGTCCGACATCCTCCTGATTACATCCCTTTTGATGTCGAGCACCTTGCCATATCGGGTCAACAACACCCTTAGTGGACAGTCTTCAAACTCGGCTGGGCACCGATGCACCGTGACTACTTTGGTGCCATTCCCCAGCTGCTTAAGAGGTCACTCCTCACGAGACAAACAGATGTGGCGGACATCATTTAACTGGTTCGCATCTTCAAAGGTTCTTGCAGTAACTATGTACTCGCCAGGATTTGCACCTTCAACCGCCTGCAGACCTTTGCCAACGATCTCTCTAGCCGCCTTCGCTACATGCATGAGGTAATGCCCGGGCGGCGCTACTACGTTGGTCGCTAACTATGAAACAAAAGAAACAGTTACAAAACGAAAATTCTCCAATTGAACTATTATCTACAAAAGCGGAACCATGCAGTTAAGAACGAAATATGTTTAAACTAAAACCAATACGATGCTAAGCTAACACTCATAATGGAAAACCCCAAGCTCACGACTTCGTGCAGCTAGCCGTTGTTGCTCAGATGTCGTCGTCCCGCAGAACAACTCTAACTTTTTATTGACTCACACTCGCGAGCCGCTTCTTTGTATTGCTTTCTGTGAGAATGTGCCCACCTACCTAATTGCTCGCACATTCGTACTTAAAAGGTCCAGTCTGAACCATAGATTTGAACAGCGGTTTGTCAGCGGTCCGTTGGTGGGTAGTCAGAGGAGTCACGAGGCATCGAAGTATGGACCGACGATCTCCTCTCAGCAGTGCAAACGCGTCCGTCTCCCAGACGAGAGAGCTGCTTCGGCGGCGCTATCAGCCTGTTCATTGCCTTCGACGCCGCAATGGGCTGCAATCCATTGGAGAACGAGCCTGTGGCCGGCTTCGTAGACAAGTCTGTAAGCCATTTACACATCCATAACCAACTGTGCGGAGGAGCCTCGTATGCCAGAATTTTCAATTGCTTGCAGCGCAGATGTTGAGTCAGTGAATACCACCCAATTCCGTGGGGTAAAGTGAACCATGTGGTGCAGAAACAAAAGTATGGCGTAGGGTTCCGCAGCTGTGGATGGGGTATGATGCAAAAGGCGACGTCCTTCAACTACGCCTTCAGATGGTATAACGAATGCGGCCGCGGACTTGCCATTGCGAGATGCGCCATCGGTGTATGCGGCGGCAGAGGTAGTAAACTTGGCGTCTACGAGAGCATAAAAATGGGCGTGAAGGACTTGAGGGGGAACTTGATCTCTGCGGTCTTGGAGGTCAGGAAGACGTGCGAAGGTGGGTCGCACAGGCAGAGACCAGGGGGCGGTGTGGCGTCCTTACGTGTGAAGCCAGTGAGAACCTGGCGTGGCCTGAGAGCTACGCGGTGGAAATCATTTTCACTTAAATTCGATCGCTCTTAATGCCCCATTAAAGCGGGACCGCATACGACGGTTTTCTCGACGGAAAAGCGCCCAACTCCGCAGTTGTGACGTCACCCCGACGCTCAACCGCCGAGTTCACCCGCATACGACGGTTCCTCGGGCGGCGTCGGCTATGTTCGGCGGCTTGGCCTTTGGAACCACTTGCGGAGTTTTCAGTCACGAAAGTTAACAAGAAGAACATAGGCGACGGAGAACTAAGGTTTTAGGTGTAGAATGTAGCACAAAATACTCCATACACATAACTTGGCAACAAAAGCCCATGAACACGAAACTTGATCCCGTGTTTCGCCTTGCGTTTCCGCTTCCGTTCTCTGTTCACTGCCACTACCACCGCGATGGACGAACACCGAAAGTTGCTGCTTCTGAAAAAGAAAGTGCTTCTTCTTAAGAAGAAGGAGCTTTTGCGCAAGAAGAACTGGTGGGTTCGACCTGTTTGGGAAGATAGGAAGACTGAAAGTGAATTCCACACAGCAGTGAGTATCATTTGATATTCTTCGATGCCAGTATGCGCACACGCGAGCGTACACATTGCGTACGTTTGCGTTCTTGCACTGTGCAGTTGCGGTCACTATATAAGCTACGCTAAGCGTAGTATATGGTGACTGTAGGTGCAGTGACACCGTGTTACGTTCACAACATAAAGCGCTTTACTTTTGCAGATGCGAAAACTGAGAGAGAGCGGGGACAGCAGCTACTTCCACAAGTACTTCCGCATGGGTCCCGAAAGTTTCGACTTGCTGCACAGATTGGTCGAAGATCATCTGCCCACCTCAGCAGGGACCCGATTTCATCAGCTGAACGACTTGCATTTACACTAAGGTAATAGGAAGGGGTGATAGTACCCTTCCACACATAACATATGTATAAGCATAACTGCATCCACTGGTGCCCTCGAATAACTTTGTAATTAACGCAGCCAAAACCAAGGTTATGTATTTCTCTCGTAAAAGTAACATAATCTCCTGTGCTATAATTTGGACTCTCACCGAAGCTGTCAAAAAGAAATCGGTTCATATTTTGCACTATCTATATTTCCGTCGCACCCAGGGACTCCAGTCGTATAATTATGAATAACTGCTCCGCCACATTGGCCTCATTCCCCTTTCAACTCAGCGCGACGTTACCGATGCCACTTTCTTATACAAGTGCGTTGATTCACAAATTGACTGCCCCACAGTTGCTGGGATCTCTGCATTTTGCTAGTGCATGCATATCGTTATGGAAGCATCAAACTTTTTTTTCTCTCGGATATCCTGCAGTTTTTCTTGTTGCATATAATTTCTACAATCATTTACTTATGATTTATTAATTTACTCCTAGCTTCACATATCTGTAATGTGTAATGTATTATTTAAGATCTGCCTGTAATTTTAGATATAAGCAATCTATCCACCAACATAATTGAATATATGTTCTGTGAACTATGTGTGTGCTACGTAAGCTGCGTGTGTATTCTCCATTTCCTGGGCATGTGTCGTCCTTAGGCATTATGTAGAATTTGGTGAGCGTACACGAACACCAAAGCCCTTGAGGCTGTTTTTGGGTACACAATAAAAAAGCGTTATTATTATTATTACTAATTCGCTCAGCAGTGGTTCACTATACTCTCAAGCTTTTAGGTCGAATGAGCAAACAAAGCCTAGTGAACTGGCATCTCATGACTTCTTTGTCTCTTTCACACGTACTTGTCATCCGGCTTAGATTTTAAGGGTGTAGCAATGGCCTTCAGAGTGGGACTTGAAACTGCACGGGAGGCTATTCACTTAACTTGCAGTGTTCTCTGGGAAAGACTGAGGGACCTGTACATGAAGGTATAGATCAGCAGCTAGTCATAATCACAAGCACACAGAACGCAAATATAACTGGTGTATTTTGCTCAACAGCCACCAGGTCCTGCAGAATGGGCAGACATTGCGAGAGGCTTTGATGAACTGTGGCAGTTTCCAAACTGTTTAGGGGCAGTTGACGGCAAGCACGTCAGAATTGTTGCACCGAAAAAAAAAACTGGGTCCCAGTACTACAACTACAAGGTAACATAGCATTTTTCATTCATACTTAAATGTTACAATATTCAGCATATGCAGCATTAGTCTATTGTCTTGTTGGCCATACCAGTCAGCCACGATATATCGGGGCAATAATTGTTACAAACTTGTAACTTGGATTATGGAGTAGACCAGTGGTTCTCAACAATATTTTCTTTCTCATTTTTTTTTACTCCTAGAACATATATACAACTTGTATCAAAAGGTTAACAAATATTTTGTATGATTCTACCATTTCATGGCTCCTGTTATGTCGAATGTGCAATGCAGTATCTCGATAATTATTTCTGCCAACAATGACAGCTTTGTTATCCGCATACTGGAAAATTGTGCTTTGTACATCCTATCCGTTGAAGTTACTTACATATACATTAAAACAGATGTTCATGTATATCTCTTTGCGATGCAGTTCATATAACCCAAATTTTTTGGTTCTCTGAATATGACATACAGAATGTCATAGCTGTGTCACATAGCTCTGTTGCTACTTGTGTGCATGTTTATTAAGGTATTCTTGTCTTCTAGGGGACATTTTCGATAGTTCTGATGGCTGTCGTAGACAGTCGCTACAGGTTTGTCCTGATTGATGTTGGCGCCGAGGGACGACAAAGTGAGTCTGGAGTGTTCAAGGCATCACCAATTGGCCACCACCTTGAAAGCGACACCTTGGACACCCCAGGGTTGAAGAAACTGCCTGGAAGCGAACTGATGACTCCCCACGTGTTTATTGGGGATGAGGCATTCCAGCTGCGACCCGATTTTCTGAGGCCCTACCCAGGCCTCGGCCTGCCTACAGAAAAGAGGGTCTTCAACTTACGATTGAGCCGTGCCAGGTAATGCATGTATTTTTGCAAAGTTCTAGATATACAATTACTTTTACATGTTGCTTGTTAGCACTTTTACGGCGGCGTAGCAGTACCTCAGTTGTATGGTTTTGTACTGTTTCATGTAGAATACTTATGCATTATTTGTGTAGCATTTTGCAAGCCACACAGTTACTGGTACTGACACGAAAATGTGGGTAAACGTTAGGGCATCTTCATTAATTTAAAAGAAGTGTTTTATGCATAAAACTGCATGTTATGGAAATGTAATATGCCAGGACAGACACGTGTGGGGTAATATAATTGTGGCATTCAAGTTGAACTGAGCAAAAAATAGCATAAGAACATGCAGACAAAACCACATGGTCATTTTTGTAACTTGAAGAGTTGCTGCATCCACAGAAGTCTCGTTTTAAGTGTGTGCAGAACCTCCTAACGATATAGCTCTGTTTCGGTTCCTTATGTTCATGTTTTCTGCTCTGTTCTCTCTTTTTTTTTTCCTAGTTGTCTTTCTACACACTTGTATGAGCTAAATATTTTTATACATGCCATGTACATCGCATGTAGGAACTGCGTTGAAAACGCATTCGGCATTCTCTGTGCACGGTGGAGGATCCTGCTGAGGACCATCAACTTAACACCAAAAAATGCAGATGGTGTTGTAAAGGCAGCTTGTGTGCTTCACAATTTCCTGAGCACTCACAACAATGACACTGTGGGCTATGGTGACAATCAGGATGTCTATAGCAACATTACTGAAGGAAGATGGCATCAGGAGCTGGAGGGTTGTTCAATGTTGCCTTCTCTGCATCGCACCCATGCAAGAAACTTCAGCAGGGATGCCGCTGCAAGCAGGGAAGCATTTACTAAATACTTCTGTAGTCCAGCTGGGGAGTTGTCATGGCAGTGGGCAAGGGTACAACCACAATGAAGGGCAGTTTCTTCATGAAAGATGTACATTAGGGTTGTCACCTCTCCGGATTTCACCCAAACAGTTATGGAATTGAAGTCTTGCCTTTGGTGTCTGGATGAAGGTGAAATGCGTACAATGGACAGGTGCAGCTCCCCATAGAGCGCATAGTTTGAGATAGCTCACACAGAACTGTGTACAATGCAAATGAAATTGACAGGACCAATAAAAATGCAACGTTATGCATTCCAGCTGGCCAAAAAGGGGTTGCGACAGGTCATCCCAGATAAACATAAAAAATGGTTATGTGCACTGATGTCAACCTGCACTGAAAGTTTCACAGCCGGGAGGGTAATAGAAGCAAAGAAAATAGGCACCGCAGATACCAAGACGCATGTGCCTCTGTCATCACAGACCTCACTGCCGCCAGTGAGGTAGCGCACAAGAAGTCACGTGCTTACAGCTGCCCATAAAAATCCACGCAACTCTGAGGTCTGGGACGTCTGCGCTTTGCTCAGGAGTGTGCTTGAGGGCTTGTATCTCACTAAGTACGACACATAGAAGAATAACTTTTTCCCCTTTGTATTTAGCTGCAGTGCAATGTGTCCACGATGTAATGAACCACATCTATGGAAGTATCTCAAGACCTTGAATGCTTATCTAGGCTTTCGGCGTGACCTTAGACTTTCGGCGTGACTTTAGATACAGCGTATTAATTCAAATGCAAAGCCCACTGCGTTGCCCCCCCCCCCCCCCCCCATGTCATTGACTGACGGAGAAGGTGGCAACCCTAATGTACATCTGAATAGTGGCTCCTTTTCTTACATGAAAGAAAATGTGAATGGTTATAGGCTGTGAATATGGCTGTGTTGTACTATATGTGTTGTATATTAATATTGTATAAATTTTGTGTGTTGTGGGGGTTGTTCTACAAACGTCGCCTGATGAATTATTCGTGAATAGGCGCTGCTGTTGAAATCATTTTCCATAGAAAGCTCTCAGTTTGTTGCTAATCTGTTGCTAATCTCCCTTTTTGTCGTGTGTCATCAACTGCATCTTTCAAAGTACCCAGTCTACTGTATATGAAGTTCATCAGTAATGTTAGAATGGTTATTCATTATTAAAAAGCGGTAAAAACCGCGCTGTTTGGTGGTACATCCTAAAAGCGATAAAAAAGCTGTCATGTTAGTCTGGTTTGTCCTGAAGCTGTGCATCGATTATCTTAAGCTCATAATCAATCCTTTCATTTGCACCTGATTTCCTGCTTTGTTTCCGTTTCGGTGCCCTAGCACATAGAAGTCTGATGGACATCCTATTAGAAAACATAACTTGACAACTAATTACCTAAAATTTATGAATTAGCTTATGCTTTTGGGGAATTACAACATAGTAGAGTTTTAGGTGAACCCAGTAGTTGCATGTCCTTTCCCACAGGATTTGCACCTGCAAAAATAGCATCAGTGCTGCCACGTACAGTTTTGTACAGGAGGAAAATTACAGTGTATATGTACATATTCCTATACCATATACATACACAGTGCTCTAGATATGTTGCATAGGTGACCAGCAGCTCGAACTTTTTTTGAACACATGGTGGTAATACTCTCCACTTATTGTGATGCATCATTGACTGTGTATTTGGAATACACCCACTATGCTGTATACATTGTTGATACTGTACCGTGTTGTACATTTTTGTCTACTTGTGAAATAACATGCGGTTGCACAGCACAGACTACTACTTATTACCTGCTCATTTCTTCATACCTGTGGAGAACGTCCAACAATTCAATTCTCAAACCATGCAAATACTCGCGTCGGCAGCGTGGCGCACCTTCTGCAATTATGTTTCCAAGGCTGTCATGTTCGTCGGGCCTTTACTGCAGCTGCCGATCAATGACACGCAGTTCAGCATCAAGCCTTTCGTGGTCGTTGCTGGTACGTTTTCTTCTTTGTTAGGAGGATAAAGGTTGGCGAAGTGGAGTGACAGGCTGGGTTTCACAGGGTCGTGTCGCATCATCTTCACATGGTATATGAGGAGAAGCTTGAGCAACTGGAGAAGGTGGGACATGTGGTAGCAAAAGGGATGTTGTAGGTGGTGATGTGCAGCTAGGGGTCAATCCCGAGAGGCAAACAGAACCTGTGTGTGATTCTGTCACCATACTCTCAAGTAATGGCTGTGCTGCCTCACTGCTATTAGATGCAGGCAGGGGACACATCTGTAAATTTCCAGATGTCCTGGATAGAAAGCATGATGTCAGCAGTCGAATAGCATCGATGTTATAGGTTTCGCAAACCAACACTGTCTGATCAAACAGGAACTGCATGGATGACAGAATCATTTAATCATTTAAATGATGCAGAATCAAAAATCATTTCACCATGATGCAGGAATGCTATTTCATTGTAACGGTCCTTGGATACCAATACTAACAGTTACTCAGTCCACATTGAACTTTTGCTCATTCGATGCATTTATGAAAGTATTTACACATATGTCGGCACAGTTCCCTTACAAGTCTGCCCAGGATGCACATTCCCTAAAAACGTTAGTCATGATGTTGCCCACCTTTGTGAGGGCAACAATGGCGAGCTCTCCACCACCACCACCATTTAAGGTAGTTAAATAATGTATTCACATTTTCCATTAAAATGCACTTCCAAAGCATGACAAGTATTTAAAACCACCCAAAATTTATTTTTGCTCATCCCTGTTCAAAACTAGAAAAAGAAAAGAGAAAAAAAAAAGACAAGAAGGGGAGTGTAAAAAAGCTCTGACCACAGTGCCCTAGTTGCTTACCTCCTGGTGTTGTATATGTCGTTAAGGAAGAATAACTGCTTAAAATGTGTCCAGTCGTGGCTGTCTGCATCCACTTCTTCTATATCTCCCGAGCCCGCGCCGCTCCTCTTCTTTTGCAATATCGCTTTGAGTCGTTTCGCAAATGCATCTTGTAAGCTCTTCCATCTGTTTTGAACTTCAGTGACTGTATGGGGAGCAATGTGATTAATTGAACCGCGTTAAATTTTCAGATTCGCATTTATCATTGCGTTTTACAGTGAAAGCAGCTTAGAATTTACCGTTCCAGTTGAGCGTTTCGGCAACTTGAATCCACACGAGGTGTTTTTTTTTTCTTCGGGTCCTTGTATTCACGACTTCTCATATCCCATAGCGGCCTTCGCATGTGCACTTCAGCGACTAGCTTTTCATTTAAGAGTGCTTTTGACATTCCCGGTGAAACCATCTCAACTCCTTGAGGATGAAGGAAACACGACAAGAAGCAGACGACAGAAATTTAGGACCAGCAATGAGTACTTTATTTGACATCCAGAAGCCGGGTTGAGGAGAGGAGATTGCAAAAAGGATATACAGATGCTGTCAACAAAAGCTTTTACTTTTGTCACAGCTCAAGAACGATCCGAGAACAGCGATATGAACAGACACGGGAGATAGCGTATGAACCGAAATTGAGGACGCAGGAACATTCCTCTTGTGCAACGAACAAAGGCAAGTCGTCCCAGTTGCAAGACAGTTTGTTACGATGGTTGTTTGCGAAGGAGACGAGGGAGTCACTCGGAGAATACGTTTCTTTCTTCTTTTTTTAATATTTCTTCTGTAGCACTCAACAAGCAGCTGAAGCCATCTTCCTGAAGCTTCCCATCCGTCAACCTCGTGTAGGTGCTCAGGGAGCCCAAGAACGGATCGGAAGCTTCAGGAAGATGGCTTCAGTTGCTTGTTGAGTGCGACAGAATAAATAATAAAAAAGGAAATGCGTATTCTTCGAGTGACTCCCTCGTCTCCTTCGCAAACAACCATCGCAACAATCTGACTTGCAACTGCGACGACTTGCCTTTGTTCGTTGCATGAGAGGAATGTTCCTGCGTCCTCAATTTCAGTTCACGCGCTATCTTCCTTGTGTCTTTCATTTTGCAGTCACGAAATGGTAAATGGGACCCTCGGTGCACACATCTCTACGCCGCACGCCATGATAGTTTGCTGTTCAGGCGGCAACTTCCGGCAGACACCCGAATTGGTCAGGAAGGACGCGTTAGTTCCGGCGTCAACCGTCGAGATCTGCTCACCGCAGACGTCGGCGAAACTGGCCGGCGCCTATTGTTTTCGGAGTTCAGCGGAAAACCGTCGAGCCGCCGACGCTTTTCCGTCGAGAAAACGTCGTATGCGGGTGCCGCTTAACTCCCTAACACTGTGTCCACTGTGGCATCCTCTTTCCTGAGCGTCAGTACCGCCTCCTTTGCTACCCTGTAAGGTAGAGGCAAAACCGCCGATAAGGGACCGCCCAGGAACTCACTTCCCTCTATTAGGAAACGTGATGAAAGCCCCAACCAGAAAACAGCCAAATTTGCTCCTATGCCCCCCCCCCCCCACGTTGTTGCATATTTATCTGCTATATCCGGGATACTCCACCGTCCCTGTTCCAGTGCGAGATTCATTTCTTCTCTCGACACCCAATTATGCTTCCTTTCCCACAGATACTCAAAAATGATCCTTTCTAAGCTTTTAATCGTTTCTTTTTTTTTTCTTGAAGAGGGCGACTTACTGTGCAAAGAGACCATATCTGACTGTACAGGAATGTGCTGTCTGTACCTTTGCTGTATGCGGAAGATAGTTTTCGTGCATAGATTTTATTTTTCCTTGCACTTTCCTAATCGTTCTATTCCAGTTTGCCTCTAATGCCCCATCAGGACCAAACTCTATTCCTAGGACCTTCACCTTTCCTTTCCATATTTGCACATTTCCTCCAGAACTGTCTTCACCGATTTCTCGCGTGGCACTATTACTGTTAAGTCATCCGCATATGCGAAAGTTGTCTTTCAATTTCCGGTACGCGGTAATGAAAACATATCTACATTTGGTGACGCCTGTACGACTCTCAGGAGTCGATCAAAAGCGATGGCATGGAGGTAGGGTGACAATGGGCAGCCTTGTCTTACCCCCTATCAATGCGAAATGATCCCATGGGCGCTCCATTAACAATAGCTAAGCTTCTGGCTCCACTGTACAGCGTCCTGAGCGTTCTAAAGATGCCAGCATCTATTCCCGCTTCACTTTTTGCAGTGAATAGGAACGGGTGCGAAACCTGGTCAAATGCTTTTCTCTGATCAAAGGACGCCATGATTCTCTTTACTGTCCTGTCTTTAGACCACCTTAATGCTTCTCTGGTAACCCGCAGGTGTTGTTGGATGTTTCTCCCTTGCACTGAAGCGGCTTGTGCCGTCGAAACCAGCGAAGACATCTCTTGTTCTAAGCGTATTGCCATTACCTTTGTTACAACTTTGTAATCCACATTTAACAGAGTGATGGGCCTCCACGCCTCCATTTCCTCCATGTGAGACTCGGCTTTGCACAGCAGAGGTGGGGAAGTTACTTTTACTTTGTACTAGTGCACTGCCGTTACTCATTACTTTTTCGAAAGGTAACGCGTTCCTAACGACTTTACTTCCGGTAAGTAACGCCATTACTTTTGCATTACTTCATCAGGGATCCTTAAAATATAGACCACGTTTTGGTTCAGTCACACAAGGGCACTCCGCATATGAATACAGGCAACGTTAGGCACAGACAACGGTCACATGAACACAACTTACAGGTAGGATTTATTACAGCGCAGAAGTAGTTGGTGTCCAAAATTTTCATTTGTGAGCTTCGTCCGTTCCGCACAGAGGACGTCCCTTGCCGTGATGTGAACCTTTATCTCACACCCTACAAATCCAAACAGCCAATGCCGTGGTATTTTCCCACTTGTTCAAGGGGCATAGAGGACATTTTACTGTCGCTTCCGTCCCATTCGTCCAAAAACACCAGAGGGAGAGAAAGATAAAGGTGGTGAACAAAGGTGACATCTCAACAAGTGTAGGTCAATAGTCCTTCTTTTGCGTTCTTCGTGGGTGCCGATGTGACGAATAGAAACATTCGAGGATTTTTCCGGATTCTGCAGGCACGGTCCTCAAGCTTTCAAGGGTAGACAGTGAAGCAATGTTCCCGAATACGCAGTAACGCCTAACGCAGTTACGCGTTAGTTAGTAAAAATGTAATGACGTTACGTTACTCATTACTTTTCTCCCAAATATAATGTGCTACCATATTTCATTACTCGAATGCAACGCATTACCGATGACGCACTACTTTGTAACGCATTACTCCCCACCTCTGTTGCACAGCAAGACTATATGCCCATGATGGAAAGAGCCCGGAAGCCCACCACTCTGTATAGCCTTATTTAAAACTCTAAATAAGGATAGTCCCAAAATGTTCCAATATTTAACGTAGAATTATGCTGGGATATCATCTGGTCCCTGCGCTTTGCCTTTTCTTATTGCTTTGATGGTCATACCCGCAAGGTGCGGATTTAAAGGTCCTTCAAGGCCTGCCCGTTTTTCCACGACCATCTGATTGTCGCTGGCATCACCTTCCTATTCATATAGGTGAGCGTAGTACTTTCATAGTACGTAGTAGTACTAACCTTTCACATCCTCTGGGTGCCTTAGGTGGCTACAGTAGTCGCAGCGGAGGGTGGTTATATCCGGCTGTTTGTTCTTCATGTAGCGCCGTATTGAACGGGATGTGTAGCAAGCCTCTCTTTCGAAAAGATTGGCCGCCACCTTCACCCTCAGTGACTCGAGTTGCCGAAGCCTTCATTGCCTTCATGCCGAAGCCCTCATTAGCCGAAGCCTTTCGAGTTAAGCCGCAACCGCTTGCCGAGATTCTTCCGAATTCGGCCCCCACTGGATATTCCCGATCTCTGTCTGAGCTTTTGCCACAGCTGTCCGCCGTTCTGTTGCTTTTTCGCGCCCTCTGGCCCGCATGGTATCCCTTATTTTTGTTTTTACCTCTTCCTACCATTCTATTGTTTCAGCGCGTATTGCGACCGCCGTACGTAAGATGTCTTTCACTTCTGTACTGATACCCCCTTCACTTAACAACGCTACATTTGTTCTCAAGGGGTATGATGACCTTTTCGGACAGCCAGGAAACTCCAGTCCCATTCTGACAGCGTAATGATCAGAGAGCCCAACCGTGTCGACCAGTTCCATCAGTGCAACAGTGTCGGCAATCTCCTTTGTAAAGCAGAACCGATCCAATAGATTCCCTGCCCACCGCTGTGTCCAGGTAAATCCTGGATCGTCAGGGTTGTACTTTCGTCACACATCCTGCATGCCACATGCTTGTATAATTGCTTTCAATTCATTAGTGCCTTTCATGTTATTGCACTTTTTTTTGCTTGTTGTATCCTTTTCTTTATCTAACACGCAATTAAAATATCCGCCTATTACAAGCGAGTACCTGTTGCACAGATACAACGACAAATCTTTCTAAAAGGACACTGCATCTCTTGGTTCATTCGGACCGTATAAGCTAATAATTCTCATCATCCGCTTCTTGGGTAATTCTCAATCGATTGCTACAAATCTGGCTTTTGTGTCTCTGTCAATACCTTTAACTGTTCCCTTGTTGCTGTTTAATAAAACTATGCCTACCCCCGACTATTTGATGCTCCAAAACCCTAGTATGGATTACAATGAAATCATTTTCAAAGCGTAACACTTCAGAACGACTAGTTAAATCCATTTTCTGCAGCAGAAGCAATCACACTTTGAGGCTTCTTGCCATAGGGATGACTTCTATCTGAATTTCTCAATCCTATTGTATTTAGTGTTCAAAATTAATTAGAATGGGGACGAAAGAAGAACAAAAGAAATACTAAAGCCAACGGGAAAAATTCAATCAGCAGTACTGGTAAGCAAAAAGCATGTGTTTTCTGACAAAACACGTTCTACAAGTACGCTAGTCAATTACCTCTTCTACCTACCATCCCTTAGACGGCAAGCTCTTGGGCGCATCTTTCACAGGAGTCCTCTGTATTTTCACTGGGTGAGCTGGTGTTTGTCACAGATCATGCATCAGTGACTGCAACCTCTGAGAACTCATCTGAGCTCCCCTCTGCATCACTTCCCTTTACGGCGTTTACTGAATCTTTGTCAGTGTTCTCATTCACAACGACCGCATCGGCCACAGCCACCACTAGCGCAAGAATAACATCAGCCAGTAATCCTTCTGTACTACTGCCTCCTCCTACTGCCAGTTGTAAGGCTTCCTCCCCGTTTCCTCAACTGCTTCGTTTCCCAACGATACGTCTGCTTCATCAACTACGCTACTTCCTTCGTTTGCGTTTACTGCAACTGACTGTCCCGCCACAGTAGCTCTTTTTTCATTAGCATCGCCTTCTTTACTTTGAAGGGGAGGCCAATCTTCATCATTGAGATTCACACTAGGTTCTTCACCACCCCTGTTCGAGACAGCCTCCTTCTGGCAGCGGAAACACTGCGTTGGCGAGAAAACTGACTGCACACTGTTACTGATTACTACACACTGTTGGCTAACTGCACACCTGTTAAACCCAAGTGACACTGCCTCCGGCATGGCCATCTCGGATTTGAATGTTATTATCACACTATGTGATGGCCTGGAGTTGGTTTCGCCACGTTCATTTTGGTGATACGTCCGCTGGCGACGTACCTCGATTGCGCCATTAGGACGTAGCTACTCTAGTAGCTGATCGTCTGTATATGGAGTGTTAACGCCAGTGATTTTGCCAACGTTGCGCGCGTGTGAATCTGGAATGCGACTTGTAACGTCGATCTTCGCCACACATTGCAGGGACGCCACTGCAACATGGAGGCTGCCTGACTTAACTATCCGGTGACTTCGGATTCGTTCTTGGGTAGTGCTAAGAACCTGTTTAGCAATGACATTCGGATTTACAGACAGGAATGACTCCTCCTTTTTTACTGGGGTTATAGGATTACAGGGATCCCGTGCCTCCTTGTCTGTTTATGCGCGACCGTTATGAATTGAGTGGGGTCGTCATCAATCTCATTCTGAGGATAATTTTCGGTAGGATGGATCACAGCAGAATGCGATGAGTTTTCTGAATCAGAGTTGCTCTCATTGCTTTCACGACGAGGCCATATATCAGACGCTAGTGGCCCAACTGGGTTACTTGGTGATTGAGATCCTCTTCTTGTGACATCCAGTGTAGTCGGCTGTGCTGCTGGGCATCTTTGGCTTATCATAGCGCACTTTCTGCCGGCACACTGGTTACCACACACTTGCACAGAGCACACACTGTAGTGACACTGGCTGTTAACCACATAGTAGCACTAAGAAGTGTTTTTTGGGGAGGGGATATACCTCACAGATGGAAGGAAATATCCTTCGCACGGCAACTTGGAAGTTGGGCGCTATGCAGGAACACTTTTCACCGGTTCGTCCGACGGTTGATTGTATCGAGTTCTGTGCAGGACCAACTCCACAATGGAGAATATCCATTACCATCTACACATCCGCTAAGCTAAGCTAAGCATTTACATCCCATTTACCTACCCTTAAGTTATTGGTACACAGATCAATGCTCGACATGCTCCACGGAATTGCTTCCGAGGCAATTTCTTTCGACTTTTATGCAGCCACTTCCGCATTCAGCGTAAGTAAGCAAGCAGTGCAGCCTTGTAACATCAGAATTTAACCCAATTATTAACCCCGAAATATTTACTACGCATCTTTGCAGTCATTGAACTAAATCTTAAAGAAAGGAGTGTGACCTAATTTAATTTTTTCCGTCTTCCATATTGCTCTAAATTTCTCGGGACCCCATTTAAAGAATTCCCTCCCAAGCCATAGCTTAATACAAAAGTTTATTTTCCTAGTAACTATTAGCTTCTGACTTCCTGTTTTATGAAGGTGAAATCTTCTCTGACATCCTGCGTACCATATTTGGTGTAATGTTACTGTCATTAGAAGGCAATACAGTTTTTTATCCCTATTTCTTCTTTTTGGTTAATGGTGGTAAATCGAAGGCTATCCATATTGCTATGCTTCTACACCAAGCCAGAATTCTGTCAGATTTTTTGTTAGTCCTTCGCTCTGTATTCTGTTGACTGTGGTCTGTACATTTAGTGCTGTCGCATAATTTATTATATCCCTTATTGCCCATCCTCTGTCTTGTTTTGCTTTTTTAAGGGTGTTCTGCGAAATAAATTGTGTCTTCCCATTCCACACAAACTGGAAACACATTTTTTCTAGTCCTCGCGCAATGTCTTTTGTTGGTGGTTCTATTGCTGCAAAGTACCATAACTTACTGTGTACTAAAACATTAATTACCTGCGCTCTCACTGAGAGTGGAGCTTCCAAAGCCGTGTATTCTTTTATGATATCTTTGACTTCCCGCATTTTTTCTACCCTGTTACTTCTTCTCACTCCGTTTGCATTGTATTTAATCACCAGAATTTCTACCTTATTTTTAATCGAAATTCCGGTATTCTGCCTAGGTCTGAGACCCCCAATGCACGTTAGAGCACTTTTGTTTTTGTTTATTTCTGCTCCCGATTCAACGCTGTACTCGTGCATACTAAAAGTATACCTTCTACTGACTTCTCGACTGGAACTAGCACAGTCAAATCATCTGCACAGGCAAAAATTGCCTTATCCTTTCCCCTTCTAGAGAGTGGGAATACCTTTATTGCGCAATTACTTTTTAACATTCTTATTAACCTTTCGAACCCCAGAACGTAAAGAAAAAAGGTGACCAACACAAATTCATGACCAACACTTCCGATAAAAGCATATCGGTATGCCTTCTGGACCAGGGGAGGAGGTTTGTTTCATCCCAACTACAGCTTTGAGGGCCTCCTGGACGGTTGCCGGGGAAGTTTTTCTCCGGCAGGGGTGGTGCGCCCTGGTCGTAGTACTGAGCGAGAATATCGCTGTAGAAAGTCGCAACGACCTGCTCGATTTCTTCGGGTTTTGTTACCCTTTGTCGTCGTACAGAGCCTCGATTGGGCTTTGCGTTTGATTCAGGTATGCTTTTATAAGCGTTTCCACGTTTCCATTTCGTGATGCTCGGCCTGCGTACGCATTGGCATGGTGAGCCAGCTCTGTTCTCTTAGGGCTTGGAGTTCGTTTTTGAGGCCCCCTTATTTGTACCTCATGATCGTCAGCAGCTGCGTCGTTCTCTAGAGCACGAATCTTGGACTCAATGGCCCCCACTCTCCTTCTCTCCTCCTCAACCCTCTGCCTTCCCTCTGTTTTCAGTAGGTTCTTTAGGGACTTCTCCACTCCCTCCCACCAGCCCACACTGTGGTCACAACCTTGGGCCGCACCCCTCAGAGGTTCTCTAACCTTTAAATCTATTTCTTTTATATCTAATAACTTACTGTTTAAACGCCATGGTCTCCCATGGAAGCCAATCAATGGGACGTTGTTGAAAGTCACTGCCACCGCGTTGTGGTCGGATACTGCGGTTGTGTCCTTTTATTGCACTCTGAGCCCAGCTTCCTCTTGCATAAACTCTACCCAGTCTGCTGGCGTTTGTGCTACTAAAATGGTTGAAGCCGTGTTCATTTCCGGTGTTTTCACGCCACAAGTCAAAGAAAGAAACTTCTCTGATCAGTTTCCTGAGTTCTTCTCTTCCCTGTCTATTCTTATGATGCCCCATTAATGTGTCTAGCTTTTCATTTAATGCCAGTTCAAATCCTCTCCCATTATTATGTTGCCTGGACCAGCTAAGTAATAATCCAGTCCTCTAAAAAACTGTGCCGATTCTTTCCTGTCGATGGGAGCGTATGCGCTTGTTATACTTAGTGTGCTGCTTCCACACGTTAAGTCTAAAGTTACCTCCCTTCCATCGACGACTTTTTTGCCGTTTATTACTTTACGCGTTACATGAGACATAATGAGTATGTCTACTCCTCCCCTATTCCTTTTCCCAAAGCTCCAAAAGGATCGCGCTCCGAAATCCCTCCCTATTTGCAACACTTCTTTGCGTTTTGCTTTGTGCGTTTCCCATAAAACAACAACAACTTTATTTTGACTTTGGAGAGTGGGGAGGTTCATCGCCAGAGGAGCCTGTTTTCTGCTATTCTAATAACTTCGTTTGTTATTAGTTTATTTTTAAACCGCCTTACATTTAGTGTTAATAACTTAAGATTCATGTTGGTGGATTTTGGTGCTTTGGGTTGCTGTTTTATATTTTACCCTCATTTTACAACGTTGGCTGGGAAGATTAGCGTTTGTTCTTTTTCCTTTTTGAACGGCGTGGTGTTGGTTCATCCGCCGCTTGCGGTTCTTTTAGCTCGCTTTCCACCTCAACTGTGGACCTGGACGCTTTCAGATTCCGATCCCTTTTCATTTTCTTCGTCCAATTCTGAGCCAAGCGATGTAGTGCTCGAGATAGTACTGAAAGTACTCCCAGTGAAAGAACCCAGGCTACTCCTAGATTCATCCCCTCGCACTTCCCCAGCTTTCCCCTGTGTTTCACGTGTTTACTTCCTCTTCTCGTGTTTCTCCCCATTCCATCCAGCAATGGGGTAGAGTATCGCCTGTGGCGATGAAACTCCCCATTCTCCAAGGTCGCAAATAAAGTTGTTGTTGTTTTACTTCCTGAATAATTTCTGACGTTCCAGCCACTATCTCACGTGGCTCTGTTGCTTTCCCCGTTTTCAACTACCTTTTCTATTTCCTGCGTTGCATTTCTTGCTTCATTCATTTCGAAGTCTGGAAGTTGAGGTATTTCGCTTTCCCTCATAACCTGTTGTCCTTCTTTTGCTTTTTCCACTCCCGCTGCCGGGAGTTGAGGAAATTCTTCCTCGTCTAACTCGTCCTCGCGGTGGTATGCCCACTGGCCGTATTCCAGCTCAGCCCATGCTGAACTACGCGGTTTCCATGCCGCTTCCTCCTTTTCTTTACATTCTCCCTCACAAAAGCGGTTGCAGGTTGCATTTCTGCGGTTTACAATCCCTCGCGACGTGGCCCCCTGCATTAGATCTTGCGCAGCTTGTTGTTACTCCTACGTAATAGCATTCCACTTTCATTCCGTTAATGAACATGAAATTTGGAACTGGGGTGTCCATTTCCATCAACACATTTCGCGCACATGTTTCCAGGTCACTGTGTTCCCCTCTGTAAAATTTCCTCTTTACTTTAACTACTTTCCCGTATTTTTCCAGAGCTCTCTGGATGTTCGTATCTGCATACTCCGCTGGATAACGAAAGACCGTGACCATTTTCACCCTCCTTCCGAGCGAGCGCAGCTCCACTCTGCTTTCTCCGACCATAACTGATCCGACGACTTTGGCCATCCGTACGCCTTCCATGTCATGGAAGGTGACATCATAGTATTCGCCATTTAGCGGGTACACAGTCTTTACCTTTTTAGGAAAAGACTCCTTCACAGCCGTTGCTAGTTCAGGGCTAGCAGTGCCTCTCGGCATGCGCACCCTGAACGTGAACGCCAAATCTGGCAGTTCTTTGCCCGCCATCGCCTTCTGGCGTTACTTTAACCTTGATTGTACTGACAGTACTTTATTTGATTCTAAACACTAGTGAGTAAATAAGTTGAATGATACAAAACGAAACTACGTTAAACGATTATGCCATGCTCACGGTCTGGCGATAAATGAAGCGCAAGATTAATGGAACTTCTTTGTACGCTGCGTAGCTGCTCACAGCTGCACCTCGCTGGTCGCCGCTGTAGCTCTCTCAGCCTCCTTGTGTTCAGGTCTGTATGGATGAGTCGGTACAAGGAACCCGACCCATCCTACCACTTTAAATCTTACATAAATGTCCCAAAACACAATAAAAACACCTATTTTATACGGACCTCAACCATCCCGTTGTTGCCAACAGGTATTGTCGCTTTCGGCTGGATTGATACCGCACCCACCACTTTCTCTTGTGCAGGATGCCATCACTTGTTGTATCTTCCGCCTTGGACTTACGGCTTTTCTTTTTCCCCCGCTACCAGTACCCATTCGTTTCTCTGACATTTTCGGCCGGTTCGCATCCCTGTCTCATATGCTACAGTATATGCTTTCTTTTCCATTGTGGATTTTATTGCTCTCTCAAATTTTTGATATTTTTCTCCTAACCTTATTTTTTCCCTTTCTACAAACAACCTCACGCAAAACCCCTCCTTTTTTGAATATGCCTCGAATACAGACTGAATACATACTGAATTTCAGTATGGCTCTGCTAATTTGTGAGCCCATCCTCTGTGTCCCTAGACTTGCCAAATGATGCTTCACATGCCTGCTCTGACGTCTGAGGTGGATTTTCATGATGTCTCTATCTATCATGGTGGGATGTCGATGTCACCTGCCTATTCAATGAGGGCGGAATGCCCGGTTGTATGTGGGACTCCAAGAACATTTCGAATCCCTGCAGCACGGATTTGTGACAGAATGGTCTTTTTTTTTTTTTGGAGCAACACTTCGAAGTAACAGGAGACTGTACTGGGGGTTCGCAAGCATGAGGGCGTTGTATGCCTGTGTAGAGGAGGTGTTGTTCCTCTACATGAGTCCCGACCGGCGATGATGGTATGCCACGGAGAGGCGATGACGGTGGCCTATCTCCATGACCGCGCCGGTGGAACTGAAGCCGGTGCTCCAGGCGCGTGGCCATCTTCGTTGTTGTCCACGGCCCGCTACAGTGCTCCCCCCTCAGACGCGGAGAGGTGACAAAGTAGCACGATGACCTACGCCAACACAGGAGGAAGAGAGCAGGAGCGACCGTGGATGACGTGCACTAGTCGATGTGTTTGTGGCACGGCACAACACCCGTTGGCAGAAACTGTCGATGAGCGGGGCAGATGAGGGGCGATGTCGTTGGGCGTCGGAGTCGAGCGTCAGAGTCGTGGCCTGGGGTGCCACAACCGGCACGGGAGCGAGAGCTCGGAGGGTCGATCCCAGGAATAGCGAGGCTGCGTTAGCCGTGTCGGCTGCCGAGACGCCGGCTGAAAACGTGCCGCGGCGTCGGCTGCCGCGACTGCCGAAACCGGCAGGCGAGCACGTTGCTCTGGTGTCGCGGCCGGAAGGGGATGAGCGTCGAGATGCATGAAATGAAGCGGTGGGTCGTGAGTGTGCCGGAGGCCGTGGATAGCGGTCCCTGGAAGCCCTGAATCAATGGTCGGTGGGCGGATGCGATGATCAGTGAGCGGTCGGGTCGTTGCGTGGTCGGTCGGGTCGAGCGATGCGGGTCGGTGGGTCGTTGCTGGTTGGTCAGTCGGGTCGGCAGCGGATTGGAAGCGTGGACGGAAGCGGGACGGGAGCGGTCGGCGTGTTGATCGAGAGGCGAGCAATGGCGAGGGCTTCCAGGGAGAGCGTGCCGTGGTAGTGCTAGTCGATGGTGTTGTCAGAAATTTGGGATGGTGAAGGGCCTAATTGCGCCGAACGTGGTGTTCATAGTTCGGGTGGCCAAATGTAGAGGAGGTGTTCGAGACGAGTACGAGAGTCCCGACCGGCGATGATGGCATGCCACGGAGAGGCGATGACGGTGGCCTATCTCCATGGCCGCGCCGGTGGAACTGAAGCCGGTGCTCCAGGCGCGTGGCCATCTTCGTTGTTGTCCACGGCCCGCTACACCTGTTTGATGATTGTTTTGCGTGGCCCCCACGAGGGCCCGGCAATGGTCCTATGTATATTTAGGTCCCCCGCAGTTTGGCGTTTGATAGTTCTTATTTCATGCTTCCAGCAAAGATTTCTGGCCATTGTTATGCCCAGGGACTTGTGCTTATTCTTGATGGTTATTGGTGCATTATTTACAGCGATAGGATATTTGTGGAATGGCCTTTGCGTGAATGGAAGGAACGCTGATTTTTCACTTGATACTAGCATGCCACGTTCGCCTAGGTATTACTCCGCAGTGCTCACTGCCGCTTGTAGGCGGGCCGTCAGGGTCAGGCGTTGTGTGTGAGCACTCCATACGCAAATGTCGTCGGCAAACATGGCGATGCTTATGTGTTTTTTCAGTCGTGCCGGTAGCGATAACACGACTACGTTAAAGAGAACAGGACTGAGGATACCACCTTGTGGAATCCCAGCGACCACTTTGTGCCTGGTACTTGGGCCATCAGTTGTTTCCACGTAGATGTACCTGTCTGCTAGGTAGCTACTTATGATTTTCTATGATCCACGCGTAACTCCCGTCCGTTGTAGATCATGTAGAATGGCAGTGTGAGAAACGGAATTAAAACATTTTTATAGCTAAAAATACAGCTGCCGAAAAATGATTAAACGTATTGTTATGTTGAATGGAAGAGACAAGGTCAACGATGGAATCTATTGTGGAACGACCTTTCCTGAACCCTGCCATGCATTCTGGGTATATGTAGTTGTTCTCCAGAAACCATTCAAGACGAGATTTTAACATTTCTTCAAATATTTTGCCAATACAGCTGCTGAGTGCAAGGAGTCGTTTCAGGATGGTTTTATTCCTGTTAGTTTCCGCTCCTCAGGAATATCACCAGATTTCCATGTTGCAGAGCATTCCATTTTGGAAAGCATTTGCAAAAGTTGGAGCTCCAGGGCCAGCGCTTCCTGTACCTCTGGTAACATTACGAGCAGTTGGAATAGCAGCGATGATTGCCGCCATGAAGATAAAAGGAATGATTTGTAGGACCAGTTGGGCACCTTCAGGAGAGCTCCAGGTGGGTGGGGGAGGAGGGGAATTTGGAGGATCTGCTTGAACGCTCTGAGTGGGCAGCCTCTCCCATGCATTTGGGTTAGAGGTGGAGGGCTGTACTGTTTTTACTGCCTCGTTCTTGTTCCGCTGCTCCATTGGGGGCCGCTGCGGAAATGGCAGGAAGGCAACGCCAGTTCTCTTAGGGATGGGGGGAGGCTGCACCATTGTGGGGTTTATTGGGCCACACTTGAGAGGCTTTTCATCACAACATTCTCTTTTGACAGCGGCAATAGTGGCTACACGACTAAGGCAGCGGCCGTAAGTGGCAGGGTGTGATCCCCCACAGTTTGCGCATTTTGCCTCGTTGCGCGAGTGACACTCCTTGTACGAGTGTGAACCCGCACAGACCTTGCAACCAGTTTGCCCACGTCAGTGTTTCGCCAGATGCCCGAACTTCTGGCACTTGAAACACTGCGTGGGAGTGAAGAACTCTGTGACTGGGTACTTATTAAACCCCAAGGTCACTTCCTCTGGCATGGGGATATCCTACTTAAACGTCACGATGACGCTATGTGATGGGCGCGAGTGATAATCACAGCTGTTATCCCTCTGGTAGGCTCGTTGACTGCGTACATCTACGGCGCTTACAGGTCTTAGAAATTCAAGCAGGTGCACATCACTATATGTAGTGCGGATGCCCAAGATTTTACTGACGTTCCGCGCGTACCACTCGGGTATACGCGTCGTGATTGCAATGTTAGCCAAACAGGTCAGATTCAGAAGGGCTTTCGCAGCTTGCAGAGAACCCACAGTCACTGTTAGGCTACCAGTGTTTGCTATTCTAATTAACAATGAAAGATGAAAGTCACTGAAAAGGTTAGCCAGCTGTAGGACTCGAACCCACATCGTCTCGATTGCCGGTTCAGGGCTCTACCAATTGAGCTCAGCTAACACGCCTTCTCAGCGACTTCCAGGGTGCATCAGCTGAAGGGACAAACCAGCCACTCTCTCTCACTCATCCTCCTTTAACTCTTACATTTTTGCTCACTCACACACACATTCATACGATGGGATCGACGCAGGCGGCAGTTGATGAACATGAAAGAACTGACGTTCTGAGGCTAGAACGACATAGAAGGGACAAATACATATAAACGCTCAATTTGCCTAAGAAATTCTATTTCTATTTCTATCTATTTCATTTCCAAAAATACAGAAATGAGGTCCAGGTACAAAAGGCGGAGCCTGACGAGGTACCTGGACCGACAAACAATAATGCATACAGACAAACATAAACAGTCGGCGGATATCCGTGCGCCATTACAGTGTCTATTGCAACGTGATTATGCAGTAGTAACATCGATAACATTTTTTACATGTACAGTACAAGTACTCCACTGTTCGTGGATGTTCATCTCTCACCTAGATGGTACACACAAAAGAGAAAAAAGAAATACAGCGCTGTGCAAAGTGTCCTTTAGCCAAAGGCACACGCAACCATACTAAGGTTTACCATTTTAAAATAGCTTAATGTTATAATTGACATCTAAATATGAACGGAAGAGTCCTCTGAACTGTGCCTGTGTGTACTCAGGCTTTACAAAATTTGCAAATTTGTTTAAAAATTGAGGCACTAGATAGGCCATGGATTGATACCCGTAGTTGGTTCGCACACATGGCGTTGTGTAATTCCTGAAGTGCCTTAGCCCATACGTCGTGGTTTTAGTTGTAAGGTTTATGCGATTTTCCTTAACTTCTTTATGAATGTGAATTCCGAGTTTTAAAATGAACACTTGTTTAACAGTAAGAATGTGAGCGTCGGAAAAGAGGTCTGGAGAAGGAGTAAAGAAGTCGGCATTTGTTAGAAAACGTATTGCTCTTCTCTGGAGAATGTGTAATTTGCCTAGGTTATTTGCTGATGTGTTGCCCCATACTAACAGGCAGTAGGAGAGTTTGGAATGGACAAGTGCGTAATAAATATTGCTCAAGAGCCACCTTGGCAGTGCTCTTCTAATGCGACTGATAGCACCGATTACCTTGGATAGTTGTTTTGTAAGGTGATCAACATGCGTGTTCCATAATAAATTCTCGTGAAACCATACGCCGAGGAATTTTATCTCAGAAACCTGTTCTAAGGGAATCGCATTAATGCTTAGCGAGAACGTCGGGTCGGAGACCTTGTTGATAGATCGAAATATTATGAATTTCGTCTTGCTGACATTTACCCTTAATCGATTTGCTGCTAGCCATCTGGAAAGGTGTTCTAGATAGCTGTTTATCAACGTGGCAAGGTGTGACAGGCTATGGTGGGAAAAAAAGATATTAGTATCGTCGGCATATAAAATTAAATCTGGTGTGTTAGGAATGGAGACGATGTCATTGATGTAAAGAAGGAATAAGAGTGGACCCAGAATGGATCCCTGGGGTACCCCGTACTTTATTAAAAGCTTATTAGATTCATAACCATGAAGCTTGACGTATTGGAAGCGCTCAGACAGATAGCTTTTTATTAATTCGTGAATCTTCCTGCGTAAACCATAGGAATAACATTTTCGCAGTAAAATATCATGCTGTATCGAGTCAAACGCCTTTCTTAGGTCTAGGAATATGCCTACAGTATACCGCTTATCTTCTATATTTTCCACAATCTGGTCTCCGATTCTCATTAATGCGGTTTCAGTGGATTTCCCTTTCTGAAATCCATATTGTGCGTTTGTTATTATGTTATGTTTCAAAAGGAATCTGGTGAGTCTGTCATTTATTATTCTCTCCACCACTTTTGAAAAGAGTGGCAAAACGGATATTGGACGGTAGTTATTGAGGTAATTTCCATCTCCTCCTTTGCAAATTAGTGTAACTTTGGCTATTTTTAATGCGTCAGGGAAGGTACCCGTTTCTAAAATATTATTACACAAGTAGCAGAGCTTGTCACTAATAAGTGGCAATATGTGCTTTATTGGCTTTACTTTAAGGGTACATTTATGCTGCAGCATCGCTGCTCGCTGCTCGCTGCAGCTTCAAGCACATCGCTGCTCGCATAACCGCTAGGGTGCGTTTACCCTGCAGATTGCTGAAGATGCTGCTCGCTTTCGCTATATCAGTCGCCTAGCAGCGTTCACTGTGGAAGGATGGAAACGAGGAAAAGTGGGAAGGAGGAAACCGACTTCATCACAACCAATCGCAGGTCGGATTTCAAGACGCCAGTCATCAATGATACCAGGAAGACAAACATGTTTACATTTCTAGGTGCAGCGAGCAGAGCGGCAAGCAGCGGCGAGGATAAGCGAGCAGCCAGGCTGCAGGGTAAATGCACCAACAGAAAGCTCTGTGTTTGACCTGTCATCGCCAGAAGTCAGGTAGTCCCCGGGCATGTTCAAACATGTTTGGCAGCATTGTTGTGGCGATGATCATGGCGTGCATCTTTGGCAAGCAGCGATGCTGCAGCATGAACGCGCCCACAGAGATACATGTGTTTGTTTCGTCATCGCCAAACAGCGATGTGCCATGTGCCAGCAGCGATGCTGCAGCATAAATGTACCCTAAGGTCGTCGACGCCAGCAGCCAGCGAATTATCTAATCCGCACAATCTCCCCTCAATCTCGGGAACGGCAACTGTAGCCGGATAAAGAGAGACAGAACTCACAGGGAACGAGCCAACGAAGGTTGTAGAACTGGGATCTGCGCTATATGTTGCCCCAACATTGACAAAATGGTTATTAACCATGTTAGCTAGTTCTAAGCCCTGATACGATATAGAGTCAATGGTTAGTTCTGTAGGGAGCGGTGGTGGGGTGTTACCAAATGCTAAGTTCTTCACAGTTCTCCAGACTTTCTGTGGGTTGTTCCGCTCATTTGTAAAATACCGCGCGTAGTATTCTTCCTTCGCTCTCTTTGTATCCGTGGCTAACTGGTTACGAATGTGTTTGAATTCCTGCCATATCATGCCATCACGCGTTTTTAGGAACCGTTGAAAGAGCTTGTTCTTTGCGGTGATGCGTGAGTAAAGTTCTCTAGTTATCCAAGGCTTCCTTATTTTTTTGGATCGGTGTCTACGCGTTAGTAATGGAAAGGATTCATTATAGCAGCTCGTAATATTTTGAAGGAATATGGAGTATAATGTGTTAATGTCACTTTCCGCATAAAAGCTATCCCAGTTGATATCCGAGATGCGCATATGGAAATCTTCTAGCGAGTTGTCATTAATGACGCGTGTATGGTCACTATATCGCAGAATGTGGTGCCTAAGAGGGTTGAGTGTATTCAAAAGGCAGAATATGGGTAAATGGTCACTTATTGGGGCATTCATTACCCCTGATGTCACAAGCATGCCATCTGTAATACAAGGATCAAGTAAGGTGCCTGACAGTGGGCGAGTGGGTAAAGAGATTGTGTTGTGGCAACCATATGATTCAATAAGCTCTAGGAAGTCATGTCTCAATGTACAACAGCCTAACAAATTTATATTTATGTCTCCGACAAGCAGTACTGGAAGGTTTACGGAATCAGCGTACGATAATATCGTCTCTACATGGTTCAAGAAGGAAATTTTATTCCTGGACGGCGGGCGATAAACAGTACCGAATACCATGCCGCACGTTTCAATCACCAGGGCTTCGACATTGCTATTCACAACGCTACATTTGTCACAAAGAACGAAGGACGAAATTAACAATGAAAGATGAATCCAGAATCCGGCAATCCAGAAGATGTGGGTTCGAGTCCTACAGCTGGCTAACCTTTTCAGTGACTTTCATCTTTCATGGTTAATTTCTTAGGCAAATTGAGGCTTTGTATGTATTTGTCCCTTCTATGTCGTTCCAGCCTCAGAACATCAGTTCTTTCATGTTCATCAGTTGCCGCCTGCGTCGATCCCGTCGTATGAATGTGTGTGTGAGTGAGCAAAAATGTAAGAGTGAAAGGAGGATGAATGAGAGAGAGTGGCTGGTTTGTCCCTTCAGATGACGCACACTGGAAGTCCGAATCACAAGCGGTAACCCTATCATTTGTGGCAGAGAGTGAGGTAGCGGGAAGAACTTCGCAACATTTTAAACACAACATATGCGACAAGTATTACCTCCTAAGAGGTGTAACTACTCCACCCTTTTGTCTAAGAGTGCGTTCGAGTGTACCTCCTGACTCTCCATCACTCAGCAGCGTCATTTTCGTGTGCTCTTTAGTAAATCTAAATGTGCGGCCCCGAGCGGGCTCGATGGCCAGTGCCTTTTGACCTTGGCCTCACTATACTGGCGCGGTGAGGCGCAATGGTCACGTTGCATCTGCGCCTTGCGGTGGAGGGCGACAAATTTGTTTTGAAACGCAAAAATTCTGTCAGATCTCTCAGAAATTATTTAAACAGTTTTGTCGTAACTCAGGTGACTCTTGCAAATATATTTCCTGGTCGAGAGTCTCCTTTTGCTCGTGTCGTTTGCCTGGATCCCAACAGAATTGCGAGACGCAACTACCTGCTCGAAAGCTCCGCCTTGGCACTGGGCCCATAATGGAAGAGACTGCCTAAGTCACCCCGTTCCGTGACAGGCCGCAGTACGATGGCAGTGCCAAAGCTCTCTCCGTCATGCTCGTGCAATGACCTATATAAAATCACACCTTTCAGGGTATTCTGAACAAAGTGTATTTACCATACCTCAATGCACCGCACTTCGGCTTTACTCTAAAAGTCCAACAGAACGAAATATCCGAGCGGTTATGACAAAAAGTAGATATTTGTCACCGTTTCAGTTCACATTCACAAGTTCTTATGCTAGAACAACAGATTGTTCAATGAGTTTGGCTTCAAGCACGTTCGACGGTTTTGAAAAATGTAACAAGCGGCACTAAAATTTCTCTCGCCGCTTGCACTTGTGGCTCGGATGCACAGAATCTCGCCAGAAAGAAAGACGTGGCAACTTCTTGCTTTGTGACTTCCACCACCCTAACAACTCGCCGATATTTTCACAGCCCTCTGCACCGTGCAGACATTTTTCCAAATCGTCGCCATCTTCTGGTTGTCCATGTCGTCCCAGTCCTCAAACTCGTCCAGGAGTCTACGCTTTGGTGACACCGCACTCGTGTGTGGGCCGTCAGGGTCTTCTGTCTGCAAACAATGCGGGTACTGCAAGGGCACATCGAGTATCATTTTTGTGATAAGATCGTGGACACCAGCTCGTTTCGTTTCATCGAGGGCCCGCAGCCGGCGGAAAGCCGGCCACAGGAATGTTGCTGCAGTATGCAGTTCTTCAATATGAAAGTTAGCCATCAGGAACTGCATTGCCCTTTGCTTCAGCTTAATGAGAGTCGAAGTGTCTGTCTGAGTAGGGGTGAGGTGTTTTGCCAGTCTTTAAGGGTACTGAAGAACAAGTGGCAATGTCGGCCGCTTATCCTGCTGCAGCTTGTCAGTCGCTTCCCTGAAAGGTTCTCAGAAATAAATGACTTCCTTCAGAGTAGCTTTGTGGACATCTTCCATCAGTGTATTGCCTCTCGATTGAAGTATGCTTTCAACTGCCTCGTACTGCGCGAATAACAATTTCAGCATCATCAGTTTAGAGTTCCACCGCGTGCTCACCTCCTGACAGACACCGTGCTGCAACTGCCTGGTGAGTCCACTTTGCTTGAGGAAAGTCACCACAGCCTTCGCTTTCTGCAGGTGCTCTTGCAAGTCCGGGAGATGTTCAGCAAGAAACATATCATCAAAGGTGTGCCAAAGGACAGTGTTTAGCATGCGGGCACTGCAGTTCATCCTGTTGCATGGGCGGAGAGCACTTATAATATTAGCACCATGATCAGTCACAAAGACGACATTCGCTAGGGTGGTGTCTTCAATCCCTAACCTCCCACACCTACGAACTATTTCTTTTCGGATATCACGAGACCTCGGTAACTTTTCGTGATACAGTCATATGGTGCCGAAGGACGTCCTTAGCTGGGACGCATCCACATCTGGCACCTATAGCTACCAGTTTATCAGCCACTTCCAGCAGACCACTGTCAGAGACAACGTCGAAAGGCCTCGTGTCCTTCGCGCACCAATGGACACAAGCTCTTGTCAAGCTCTCCTTGGCGTTTTCTGGAAGCGCGGGCTTCCTTTCTTCAAAGCACGCTGCGATGCTGTTGCTGGTACTGTCACCATCGATTGTGAGCTTGCATTTATGTCAATTTCAATGCGATGTTCCCGTCCTGCCCCCATCATAACGGAGGAAGGCTTTGCAAGCTCTGCACTAAACGTGTCCTACAGGAAACATCATGGTCGCGTCAACAATTACAAGACACTTCTTCCAAACGTCACTTTTCTTCGCTTCCCTCGGTACCAGTTTGAGCTTTCCTGAAGCGATGTTACGCCGCAAACTTTCACTTGTGATTTCAACGACGTAACGGACACTTACAAAGGGCGGCAATGTTAGAAAACGCAGAATTTGCACAAGCGCCGAAGAGGAGACTTTGTGGCGAACGCCTTAATCAGCGTCTCACTTTGCTTCACAGAGAGAGAGAGCGGTGTCGTGTGCAGACGTACGCGGCTGCTCCCCTGTCGCTTGGGTGAAGCGAAGGGAGCTCCTTCTGTTGCCCAAATCGTCCAACTCCTTTCGTCTTGTCGGCAAACATCTCCGCGTACACGCCACATCAATCGTCCCCAAATGTGTATGAGTGCACGTGTGAAATCCATACGAGCCACTACACGAAATAAGCATGAACATTCAGATGAGAATACCATGGTATACCATGCCCAATGGAAAAAAAAAGTGACATGAAAATTCAGCTGCCCAGACTCGTGCAATATGCTCGCGTACATGCCCTACCATGGCCGGCGTTGTCAAGCCGGTACGCGGCCCGGGCCAGGTGGCTGAAACCCGATCTCGGCCCAGGCCCGCATAAAAAACGCAAAGCCAGCGAGCCGGGCCGCGCTCGGGCTTTTGCGTAAGCCGGGGCCCGTGCAGTGCTCTACTACATACGCTTTCAATACCGGGGTGGTTTTCCCTGTCCTGAATTTCTTCGCTGTACAGGTTGGCATAATACTTGCAAAATGCCTCTTTCATCTCCTCAGGTTCTCCTAGGAGGGTGCCATCGTCGCGGCGGAGGGTTGGTATTTCTGGCGTACATTTGGTTTTCTTTCTCACGTACTTTCGTAAAAGTAGGGTGCTACACCAGGCTTCCCTTTCGAAACGCCTTGCTGCCACCTTTGTTTTCAGTGCCTCGAGTTCCACCTCACAATTTTCTCCATCTCCACCCATCTCCAGTTTTCTCCATCCGAGCAAGTTTCTCCATCTCCGCCTCAAGTGCTTGCCGAGACTCCAGCGAGTGCAGCCCCGCTGGATATTTCAGATTTTTCTTTGAATTGCCGCCACACTCCTTCGTCGATCCATGGCCTTTTCCCGACCTTTGGGCCTTATGATATCCCGTATTTTATTTTTAACTTCTTCCCACCATCCAATCATACCGTCACTGGTTGCGACAGCCGCGCGCAAAACGTCTCTCATTTCGGCATCTATTGCCGGATCACTCAGCAGAGCTACATTCATTCTCCATGGTTGTGCGGCTCGTCTCTGGCTTTCGGGCAACTTGAAATTCAATATGAGAGCGTAGTGATCCGTGAGACGAACTGTGTCGACCAGCTCCACCTGCGTCACCATACTGCTGATATCACGCGAAGCCGGTCCAGTCTGTTCACCTCTCAGTCTGGAACCTCTCTTTGTCCGTGCGAATCCCGGGTCCCCAGGCCTGGTCCTCTGCCACACATCCTCCATGCCACATGAGTCTACTATTGCAGCCAGTTCAGCTGCACCCTTCATACCGTTATGTTTTTTACTAGTTGTGTCCCTATCTTTATTCAGGACGCAGTTAAAATCCCCTCGCGATATTATTGAGTATGCGTTGCTAAAAATAATTGAGATCCCTTTATAAAATTTCACTGCCTCATGCTGCTTATTAGGCCCATAGATACTGTTAATTCTGCAAACCTGGCCCTTAGACAGTTCCAAATCTATTCATACAAGCCTACCCTCTGTATCTCTATCAACAGCATTTAACACATCCTATATGCATTTTACCTGGAAGTCTTCTTCTAGTCGCAGGACCTCCGATCGCTTAGTCAAATGAATCTCCTGTAAACAGTACTCACGTCCCCTTATTCCTTGCCATGGAGATTACTTCAGCCTGGATTACTGGTTTTCTAAAACCCCTTATACTTAAAGCTGGGACTTTAAATATAATTCGTTAGTGGAAGGGTAGAGAACTGACTTATCCCTCAAGATTCACACCAGTTAACAGCTGATGCTGTTCTTAGTTCCTTCTTACTGAGTGCGACCTTGCTTCTAGTCTGTTGCGTTTTGCCTTCGGGGTGGAAGGTATACTATCCATACCCCTTTCTCGGATTGCCCCGTCGCCCCCCGTTGCTTCACTAGAGGGGCTGATGCTTCCGTCTGCCCACGCGTCGGTCGTGGCCTATCTCTTCTCCAGCGTTCTCCTCTCCCAGGTGGCCTCTTCCGTGTCACCGTCATTCTTCACTACGTTGTTGCCTGCCAACACTTCCTCATCTCCTGTAACCTCGTTGTTTTTCACTGTCTCTTCCGCGACCCCAACCCTTGCAACTATGGTGCCTTCAAGGGCCTCTTGAGAAGCCCCTTCTATCTCAGCGCAATCGCTCTCTACTATCTCACATGAGACCTCTTCTACTACATCATTTTCTCCCCGTTCCACGACGTTCTCAGCCGGCTCTTCCTCCGACTTTCTGCTTCCGTACGCTCACTCTGCACATATCTATCAGTACCTTCCAGTGGGGGCCACTCCTCCCCACCCCAACTCAGACTACGCTCTTTTTCCCAACCGCTGCGCATGACCTCGTGCAGGTTAGCTTCCCTTCGTGGGCATGCCTCAGCGCCGGCCCTGTGGCCAAGTCGCCCACACGCTCTGCAAATTTCTGTGCGACAATTCCTCACTCGGTGATCTTTCGCGCCGCAGCGCATACACTGACGCGTGATGCCAGCTAAGTTAATCTGCAGCCGTACTCCGCTCACCCACATGAAGTTAGGGAGAGGAGACCATCTCCAGAATCACCTTTCTTACTCCTGTTTCTACGTCCGACATCCCCCTGATTACATCACTTTTGATGTCGAGTACCTTCCCATATAGGGCCAACAATACCCTTAGCTGACTGTCATCAAACTCGGCTGGGCACCGATGCACCGTGACTACCTTGGTGCCATTCCCCAGATGCTTAAGAGGTGCTCCTCTCGTGACAAACAGATGTGGCGGACATGCTTTAACAGGTTCGCACCTTCAAAGGTTCTGGCAGTAACTATGTACTCGCCCGGATTTGCAGCTTCAACCGCCTGCAGACCTTTGCCAACGATCTCTCTAGCCGCCTTCGCTACATGCATGAGATAATGCCCTGGCGCCGCTACTACGTGGGTCGTTAACTCTGAAACAAAAGAAACAGTTACATAACGAAAATGTTACAATTCAGCTGTTACCTACAAAAGCGGAACTATGCAGCTAAGAACGAAATATGCTTAAAGTAAGACTAATACAACGCCAAGCTAACACCAATAATGGAAAACCTCAAGCTCACGACTTCGTGCAGCTCGCCGTTGTTGCTCGGATGTCGTCGTCCTGTAACACAACTCTAGCGTTTTATCGACTCACACTTGCGAGCTGCTACTTGCAACTCACGTATAGTCCTCACTTCCTGATCACTTCTTTGTATTGCTTTCAGTGAGAATGTGCCTGCGTAATTGCTTGCACATTCGTGCTAAAACGGTTCAGTCTGACTCTCAGATTTGAAGATATGCCTAGGGCATTTTTACACTTTCACAGAAAACAACTGCACTTCCTTTTCGGTTGTGCATTACTTTTGGCTTGCACCTGGCACGCGACACACCGTTTTTCATGGTGTGCCGCAAACGCCCTTTGCCGACTTTGCATGCAACCTAGCACATTCAACACGTATGCAAAGTTCTGTAGTAACTACGTTTCTATTCATTTCCCCCATATATGGAAATACACTTTTTCATTACCTGTGTAAATGGGATTTGACTGCCACTTTTCACGGAAATTTGCCTTCCCGAGCCTTACTCTCTCTCGCTGCAGCCAGAGCCTTATACAGTGTGGAAACCCGTGTTTCCACAGCCTCGGGCCGTCAGCCCGTCCGCTGTACCCGCCGGGAGAACACAGCAACCACAATGTGAGAAAACAAGAAACAAGTTTATTTACCCAGTTCAGTAGACAAGCCCCTGCAATCAACAGCTGCAACGCTCCCGCTATAACAACATAATGCGTACAGCTCCCGCCCATGCCCAAGGCCACACTCCCCACTTCCCGCAACTTTCGCCCTTTTCAATCTTTCTGTCTCAGATACTCCCCCTCTTTCCGATAGCGTAACTTCCCCAGCGCCATCTATCAGTAGGCGACGTTACTACCATGGTCCCCTCACTTTGTCCCCCACAAATGAAACAGTTCACAGGCGGTCCGTTTACAGAAGGTCCAGCATGTCGGTCACTACGTCGTCTGCCGTCGCAGCAGGCCCGTCAGATTGTCTGTGTTCGCGCAAAAGTTTTGGTCGGTGGCGTCGTAGGACTGCAAGGGCTGCGTCAACGTCAGAGTTGGCGGCCCTCGAAGCTCGTGCAGCTTCTGTTTTCTCCCGATAGAAAGGTCCGCGTCGATTTGCGCTGCGGTTGACTTCGGGGACCAAGCAAGTCGGACACAACAGTCTCTTCTCTTCTTTGGAAAGAGGCAACGGAGGATCGGCAGAGTGTCGAAACTCCAAAGTCAGTACGCGAAAGGGCGGAGGCACCCGCTCTTTGTTTGCTCCAGGTAGAGGCATCGGCTGCGAAGTCCACTTGGACCGGGACGCCCATGAAACTGGCCTGCCCTCAGTGACCACCGTCAGGGTTGCTACTGAGTGGCGACGTCGGTTCCGGTACGGGCCCACTTCTGATGACGTTGCTGGCGGCTTGGGACGAAAAGCCGCTCCGCCCCGTGATCTTTTCGGCCTTTGTGACATTTCTTCAAAAAAGGTAAAAAGGGGTCAGGACGCAACTCCTATCCATGATAGTCTGAAAGGCCCTTCACAAAAAACACCGTGCGAGGCCGTGGAAACGAGAATCGCACGAGTAAGTACCATACTAAATTGCGAGCGCTAAATTCTAGACATAAAGATAGCGGGACGTGCGCCGCCTGCGGGGACGCAAACTGTAGCGACTGGAACGCCCGCAAGCGGGATCCTGGTCCAGGGGTTGAGGAGGTAGCTGAACGTCTCCTTCTTCCCCCTCGGGGTCTCGGAGGTGGTACGTCTTCAGGTCCGAGATGTGGGCTGGCGCAGTTTCTTCGCCCGTGTCTCGGCGAAGCCTCTAAGTGAGGCCGGAGGAGCACGCACTAACCTCGAAGGGGTCATCCCACCTATCTGGGAGCGAAGCTGCAAAGCCGCGTGCCGCATCACTTAGAGGGTGAGTCCGTCGAAGGACGAGGTCACCGACGCTGTAGCTGAGATTCCGTCGTCCTCGGTTGTACTGGCGAGCCTGGTGCAACCTTGCGACGTCCAGATTCTCCCGAGCCGTCTGAGCTGCAACGTCAAGTCGACTCCGGAGGTCCTCAGCGAACCTTGAATAAGGAGGCCAGGTACTGCCATCCCGGAGGCGTAGAGCATCCTTCACTGGAAAAGGTTCCTCTCGTCCCAAGTTCAGGAACGCCGGGGTGAAGCCTGTAGATCTATTAACTGTTGTCGGTGTAGCGCGAACGCAAGTTCAGCCAGGCGGAGATCCCAATCACGGTGGTGCTGACTAGTGAAAGCAACCAACATCATTTTCAGGTTCCGATTAACACGTTGGGTAATGTTAGCCTGAGGGTGATACGGGGAGGCCTTCTTGTGCTGAATGCCTAAGACAGCGCAAGAACCTGAGAACACCTTACTTGTAAAGTAGGTTGCGCTATCTGTGATGAGCTGAGCGGTAAACCCGAACCGACAAAAGGTGCCGAGTAGTCTTTCCTAAACTGTCTGGGAAGTCAGCGTCCTGAGAGGAAACAGTTCAACCCATTTCGTGAAATGATCACTAACCACAAACAAATATTGGTTACCTCTAGGACTACGGGGAAAAGGTCCCATCACATCACAAGCAACTATTTGCCAGGATCTAATGCTCTGAACAGGCTGTAAGCGCCCAGGGTGTAAACCACCACGAGGTTTTGCTCTCTGGCATATATAGCAAGTACGAACATACTTAGTTACGTCCTGCCTCGTTCCTGGCCCTGTCGCAATCCGACATAACTTTTCATAAGTTTTCCTGCCACTGCTCTTGTTGTGCAGGAGCCGTAAGACGGTAGAAGCAAACAGGGACGCAGACTCGGAGTCGAGGGGATCAGGCTCGTTTAATGAGACAGGCCAAGAACGAAAGTGAGCCGAGAATAGAAAAACGAGATGGCATGTCTCGAGATCCGCGAGCACAAAACTAAAACGGCAAGTGCTGTCCCCTGGCAACGACACATTGCAATAAAATATGACCAACACTCCCCCTCAATGAGTCGTCGCTACCTTCAGCCCACACGCAAGAGTTCATGTAGGCCAAGACGTTCACAATGATGATGAGTTTTCTTGCCCGTTAGAGCCTTTGTCATGATGTCCGCGCCTTATGCCTCTCCAAGTCGTCATTCTTGTCATATTTCTTACGAAATATCCATTTACATTTTACGACTCGTCTGTCGCTTGGTCTTGGTACAACCTCCCAGGTCCCATTGCGTTTTAGATTGCCCAGCTCTTCCTCAATTGCCGTCCGCCACTCCGAACTATCCGGCATAGACAGTGCTTCCTCAACGGTAGTTGGATCGGGGATGGAGTCGCTTCGCTTTACAACGCAACAATAGTTTGGGCGTGGCTTCGACGCTAGTCTCTCGGAGCGCCTCGGCATCTGAAGATCATTGCGTTGTTCTCGCCCTTCGGGTACTCCTGGTACTCCTGAGGTTGACGGCTCGTCTTGTTGCAGCACGGGAGTTATTGCCTCATTCGTCTCCCCCTGGTCTTGTGCTTCAAATATAAATGTCACCTCTGGGATCTCTTGCAGTTGGTCATTCAGATTGCTGAGGATCTCCGTGCCATCGACCATGGTGGGCGCCTCTTCATTGTCGTCTGGTACCGGAAATTCTTCTCCACATGGTCTACCACCGTAGGGGAAACAGTTCTCGTCGAAGACAACATCACGGCTCACAAAGAATTTGTCGCGTTTCCTTGTAAGCTTGTACCCCTTGACGCCCTCCGGGTAGCCGAGGAAAATGCACTCAATCGCCCTTGGGTCCAGCTTTGCTCTCTGCTGTCGCCGACTCTGTGCGCTCCAGGCCTTACATCCGAATACCCTCAGGTGATCGATGTTGACCTCCTTTCCCAGCCACAACACTTCTGGCACAAGACCCCCTACAGCCTTTGATGGGCACTTGTTGCGTAGGTATGTTGCCGTGACAACAGCGTCCGCCCATAGTGTTTTGGTGAGGCCTGATTCGATCAGCAGGCATCGAGTCATGTCCAAGATCGTCTGATTAAACCTTTCGGCCACTCCGTTCTGCTGTGGTGTTCCAGGCACGGTGAGCTGTCGTCGAATGCCGTGTTTCACCAGGTATTGGCAGAATTGCTTCCCCGTATACTCTCCACCGTTGTCACTGCGAAGGACTTTGATGGTGGTTCCGTGGAGATTTTCTACCATTCGTCGGTACTCGTCGAACTTCTCCAACACCTCATTTTTGCTCTTCATCGGATATACGACTGCGTACCTCGAAAAATCGTCGATAAACGTCACGAAGTAGTTAGACCCTCCTTTGGACGTTGGAGTGATGTTCCCCACGACGTCCGAATGAATGAGCTCCAATGGTACTCTAGTACGAGACGAAGAACCGCTACTGGATATGAAGCTCTTTCTTCGCTGCTTTCCCTGCACGCACGTGGAGCATATTTCGTCTCTATGCAGAACTTCTCCGCAAAGTTCTTGCACGGCTTCTTGGTGAAGTTGTCCTAGTCGACGGTGCCATAGTGCGTAGTCCGCCGCTTTGGCTAGCTTCAGCACAGGCCTCTCTTCCTCTACTCTGTATAACCTTCCCTTCCGCGATGCGGATGCAATGAGTTCATTGTTCTGGTCTCTCACCTCACAGCTTCCCTGATTGAATGTGACCTTATATCCACGTTCTTCCATCCTTCCGACGGATAGGAGGTTACCGTCCAGATCCGGTACATACAGCACATCTTTCAGTGTGACCACTGTTCCACCACATTCCTTTGGGAGCTTGAAGGTCGCCTTGCCCTTGCCTAGAATTTCCATCGCCTCTTTGTTGGCGGCTTCTACTACTGATGAGTATTCCTGGAATCCTGTGAGCTTCGTCCTGTCCGATGTCATGTGGTCTGTGGCTCCGCTGTCTAAGTACCAGATATAACTTTCCTTCATGCCTGATTTCTTCGCGGATAGCGCCCTGTGGGATGCTTTCTTCGCCCGTGATGCGTTGAAATTTTCTTGAGACTGGTTTCTACGGTCATCACGGTCACCTTCTTCACAGTCCCTGGCGATATGCCCAAATCTACCACACGCGAAGCATCTCACATGACGTTTTGCCTCATGGCGGCGTCCTCCGGGCGTATGCTCAGAAGGTACTTAGTCTTTCCGTACCTGGGTCTGAACTTGCTTCTCGACACAAGAGCTTTCGCATCTTCGTCCGTCTCTGAAACGTGCTCTTCGTCGCGCCTCTGTTTTCTCTTTTCCTCGACGAGTAGCCTTGCCTTGACCTCTTTAGTTGTGAGCGTGGCTTCGTCTTGCTCGAGTTTGAGAATGAGTGGTTCGTAAGCTTCTGGCAAACCCATTAGCATCACTAAGGCAACTTCTTTGTCCGTAAATGCGTAGCCTCCATTGGAGAGTTTTCTGTGCAAACCCATTAGCCTGCTCAAATACTCCTTCATCGGTTCTTCGCGCTTCTTCCTCATCTTGACGAAGTCCCGTAGAAGTTGCAGGATATGTAGTAGACCACACTTCGTATGGATCTCCCGCAGAATATCCCATGCGGCTTTGGCGGAGGTACAGGCCCCGATATCGTCCAAGTAACTGTCCTCAACCACGAGGAAGAGGAATGTGAGGGCCTTGTTGTTGGTCCTCCTTTCGTCAGTAGTCATCTCAGCGTCTATGTAGCCGGGGTCCACTGCCTCCCAACAGCTCTTCTGCACCAGCGCTGCTTTTGCTCTAATCGCCCAAGCGTGATAGTTTTCCGAAGTCAGTTTCGGTATCCTGAGAGCGCTATCGTCTGAGAGCGCCATGTCTCTCCGCCGCTCTCCTGGTCCCAACTTCTCACTTGCTTCTCCGCAAAGATGCGCTTGGTCAGTGACAGTCGTCGTCGAGTTACAGTCCTAGGTGTCCTGGGCCCATAACCTGTTGTCCAGGAGCCGTAAGACGGTAGAAGCAAACAGGGACGCAGACTCGGAGTCGAGGGGATCAGGCTCGTTTAATGAGACAGGCCAAGAACGAAAGTGAGCCGAGAATAGAAAAACGAGATGGCATGTCTCGAGATCCGCGAGCACAAAACTAAAACGGCAAGTGCTGTCCCCTGGCAACGACACATTGCAATAAAATATGACCAACAGCTCTGACCTGCCAAGGCCGAGTCATGAAAGTAACATATGAAAGACTTAGGCAACTTCCGTGGCACCACGACTCTCAGTGGGGATGAGCCGTCATCGTCATCCGCCTGGGGTATGTATCTGAACAGGATTCCATCCTCGCCCAATAGATAGGAGTCGTGCCGTCCGTCAGTCGTTCCGGTGTCAGCCGAGTCCTGCTCAGCTAACCATTGAGACATCCGCTGACAAAGGCCGTCCGCTCTCTTAGTTCTATAGGGGCTGCTCTCTGCTCAGGACCGTGCCCCAAGACAAAGATACTACTAGTGTCATTCTGTGCTGCTGTCAGGAGTTGAGAAGGCACCTCGGTACCTTCCTCTCCCCCCTCCGGTAGAGGCGCACGGGATAGCGCGTCTGCCACCACGTTAGTTGAGCCCCCCTGTATTCCTCGTTGAAGGAGTAGCCTTGTAGATTCAGGGCCCGCCTGACAAAACGTCCAGTCCAGATGGGTTGTGGAGCCGCTGCAGCCAAGAAAGTGCCTGGTGGTCAGTCAGGACGGTGAAAGTGGTGCCGTCCAGGTAGAGATCAAATTCCTGAGAGCGAAGATGATCGCCAAGCACTCCTTTTCCGTGACGGCCCTACTGAAAAAACCCATAAGTAATTCATATAGGTCCTGTGTAAAATTATATAGGGTGCTACAGGATCCTTATGGGTTATTTAGGAACCTATATAACTCCTGTGTAGGTCATTATGGGATCCTATACGAGTCCATGCAGGAGTCATGTAGGAGCCATAAGGTCCTATATAACTCCTGTGTAGGCCATTATGGGATCCTAAACGAGCCCATGCAGGAGTCATGTAGGACCATGCAGGACCCATAAGTTCCTGCATTGAGGATGTAGGAGTTACATGGGTCCTATATGTAGATCATGCAGGAGTCATACAGGGTCACATACGGCCACATAGGAGTCATCCTTTGTCGACCAGTTATAAGTCCCTGAAACCCTGAAACAAGCAAGAACGTGCAGGAACACAATATTCCCTCCTAAAATCAATATAAAATTTTTACATGTAAAAATTGAGCATGAAAAAACATGAGCGACATTGCTTTGTCGCTCGATGGGTTTCCGGGTCTAATATCTTGGCCTGCAGCTGTCATATCGGGACGCGGTTTTTTGTGACGAATTCCCGTTTCTTCCCCCTTCGCCTGCATGCTCGTGGCTTCTGAGAAATCCTGACAGTTGCCGATATATTTGGAAATTCAAGGCCCCCGCCGGTGCTTCCGACACCTCCAAAGTCCTGTAGCTCTCGCCCTGTTCGTCGGATCGAGACCAAAATTTAGGTCCGAACAGGTCTGGAATAGCTCTACGATCGCTCAAATCACACAAGCAGCTGATCTCTGGTGGTTTAGAAGTTGTACGAGGAGACGCGTTAGAAACGCCGTTTTTTCGAACTTCGGGGCACTTCTTCGGAAATAAGCTCGCGTCGGATATGATGTATCCTGTTAGACTGTGTCATGTTGTTAGACTGTTATCGACGCGCTGCACGTGGTAAAATTTACCACACTTTTCCAACTTTAGCGGTTCTCGAGTTACAGGTTTCCGCGTTTACTGGCGTCCCAGTACATGAAACCGACGGCTTTTTTCCCTCAAAATGTTCCCCTTGCTGCGACATGGCCGTGTTTCCCTTCGTTGTGACAGTCTCGATGTGCTCTTTCGAACAGCGTTGATCCCGTAGACACGCGACGTTCCGTTCTCGCGATATCGGCTTAAGAGTATGACGAGGCGACCAGTCTGGCTAGCACAACTCCGAAACGCTTCCCACTGTTCGGAGTCACAACTCGCATAGCCGACGTCCGATTCAGTCGAAATTTCGTGTGCATGTGCTCTGTTCTCTGCTCTACAACTTTCTCATTCAAACCACCCGTCCATTTCCAGCGGTTAAGGCGTGATTCTCGAAATTCCTGACACCGACCACCATTTCCTGACTTTGTCCCCGATTTCAGGTTCCAAGCCCGCGGCTGATGCGAATTTCCTTTTAATGGGTAAACGCACTCGACATAGGCAACGCGTAGAAACTTGCGGCACATTTCTATCCCTCTCCGTTCCCGAGTTAAAGCTCAGCTGCGCCGATTTTCGAGTGTTACAGAATGGAATGGTACTCACACGATGTGTTCATAAGGGAACACTGATTATGTATGCAAAATAGTTATCCCAAACTCCTCGCGGTTTTCCGAAAAAGTGAATTTTTAGTTTCACTGACATCCCGTCTTGTGGCCCGCAAACCCTGTGTCGACGACACATTCGTGGTCTGCCCGCGCTCCGGCTTGGCATGACTTTTGGCTTGGTTTCTTCCGCCTAGCCGGCCAATTTCTTCTGCCGAGCCGTCTGCTGCGCAGATTCACATTGGGGAAGTGATAAACAGTTCGCTATTGGAGAGCCAGTATATTTCTGGACTTCACTAAACCCACGAGGAACGTGAGTTTTGCTTCCTTCGACTGCAAAGCATTTGCTAGGCCAGTACAGTCTTCCTGGTGTGATTCGTGTTCTGTGCTGCGTGCCGAGAATGCGTGAGCGTTTTGCTCCCGTCTGCAAGAACACTTCAGCATGCAGTTCCAATGTTTCAAACCACAATTTTCCGAAAGGCGAAAGAGAAATCTATTGACTGCAACAATCTGTTACAACTCCGACTGGGTGCCACCTTCGAAAGCAGCGATTTGATCTGTTCATCTGGCTCATACGAATGTTACGGAAGCAATGCGCAACTTGTTTCACAAGAAGCCGAAGATGTCTCGTCCGGGATGCTGTGCCAACCTTATCTGCAGCAGGAGATTGCAGGGGCAGGACTAGGCAGCGGATAAAGGTAAGACGCGTAATGTTAGACAAGTCAGTCATTCGGTGCAAATTGCATCACGTAAAAGAGAAAAATACGCTATCTGTCAGTTCCTGCTTCATCCTTTAGAGATTACACCCCAGCGGGTGTATTCTCAGTACATAATTGGAATTGCCTTATTTGTTAAATGATTTCGCAGGCATTCTGGCACCACCGAAAAGCTTGCACTCCGCGTCTCAACTATCACCGTCTGGGTTTCAAGCTGAAGGCTGTCACCAGTGCCAACCAGTCGCCCCTTCAAAGTTCATCTGTTTTTGTTGACGGAACAGCAACACCTGGTACTGAGACATTTCATTTTCTGATTAATCAAGTGCATTCCATCACTTGTGCTCGACTTCTTGTGTTCGTATACCCTTGCTGTTGCTCGCTAGCTTAGAGCAACCATGCCTGAGGTGCCAGCGCTTTCAGAGTACATTCAAGCAGTGTCATCGTATCATATGCACGGCAGCACATCTTGTGTATTTTGAGTAAGGTATAAATTCAATGTTGGCTCAGCTGTTGTATTTTGGTCACAAATAAGGTGTTCTTCCAGAGCGCTCAAGGGCAGTTCAAGCAGTTTCATGTGTGCAACAGCACATACTTTTTCTCAGTTTTGACTAAGGTAAATCGAAATCTTCCAGTTGATGTCTTTCGGTCATAAATTATGTTTTTCGAGACATTCAATCAGCATCATGTGTGCAACAGTACATGCTTTTTCTCGGGTGAAGTAAGGTAAATCTGTCCGCAGTGGTGTTCTGGCAGTGCAGCAGAAGCTTTTGTTGCATTCAAGTGGTATCACGTATACAAAAACTTGTTTTATGCCTTTCTGTAGCTGCTTTACTAATATTGTGAGTACAGAGACATTCCTGCAGAACATATCGGAGCATCTTGTGTGCTATTGTTTGTATCATCTGCAGCAGTATATTGATAATGTTAATTATTCAATGACTTCAGCTAACATTTACATTCTTACTTCCAGGTAAACCTGTCATGCAGATGCCCTACCCCTTGGTATGCATAGTTCAAGATTGTACCGAAACAATCCACCTGGAGCATTATTCTTCGATTGGCAGTGGCATTACTATCACAACACACCACATACTGCATGTCTATGGTGCGTGTACAATGCATCAAACCTATTCTCAGGTAGAGGTCAGCTGGTACGCAATTACAACATGAAACAACTGACACAGAGACCGTAAATTCATGCCTTTTCCTCCGCCTCGGGATTCATGTTATTATCCTCACATGCAGCTCAATTCGCCTGTGCTGTGCAGCATGAGCAAAAGCATATATTGTTTGTGGTCACATGACACGGAACATAAATACAGTGAAACCTTCCTATGTTGGACACCCGCGGTGCAGCCGAAGCGTCTCCTACTTATAGAGGTGTCTGAGTTACAGAATATGACGGCAACAAAAAATGGAACAGATCACAGCTGTGAGAAATGTCCCCCTTCTTCAATTTAAGGTCCTTAGTGCCTGTTGGTGGTGCCTGGTAGTGGTACCTCTACCCACTCTTCACTGATAATTATTACTGATTTTAGTATATTCAATTCCGTTCAGATTCTACTCAATGGCATTACCTCTGGAGCTTTTCGAGCAGCAAGGACTTGTGTCTGAAGCTTCAGCCCGCTTCTCATAGCTTTGGTGCAGTGCTCGTTCAAAGGCTCTAGGCAAACTTAAGACAAGTGCTCACATAAAGAATTACAATATAGACTGACAGCACTTGTTTTTGGACTCTAAAAACTAAAGCAACAAAATGCTGAGACCAGTATAGGGGGGAAAAGGGGCAAAAGTCAAGGCCACTGGCTCATTTTGGGTATTTTTGGTGAAAGATGGGCCGATATTGAGGTAATTTGGCCAGGGTTTTGTCCGACTTTGCAGGGAAAACCCTATCCTGCTTCCAAGATAGGGAGGTGTCTGACATAGAGAATTTCGTCCCCATGTAGTTTCAATGGGAGCCTGCCCGTGCAATGAAATCATGGGGAGTTGTCCGAGGTAGGGAGGTGTCCAACTTTGGAGGTTTTACTGTACTATAGAGCATTCTACATCATGTAATGTAACAGTTGTTCACGTTTGGATATTTTAACCATGGAATTTACCCTGCATGCACCATACCATGTCCAAACACGAACAACTGCTAGAGAGCAGCATGTACTGTTTCCGTATAGCACTTATGGCTTGCATCCTGTGATCGGAAACAGTGGTGTCTTTTTTCGGCTACAACCAGTAAACTACAGTAAAGATTTAGAAATACTGTGTCATACCATAAAGCACTATGGGAAATGGCAGTTTGAAAAACTGGAGAAGACTGTCATGTGTACCATGTAATGCACTGCAGGCCTACCACAGTATGGTAACGCTCTTAATACTGATTTGCTCAAAAAAGGAATGTGTGCGTTTCTTGTACTAACTTCTTCCCCTTATGCAAGGTTGTAGAAAAATGTTTTCAGTTAATGGGGAGGGAGAGGACATCATTCTGGAGTCTCGTTGACGTACAATGTGTTGTGTGTGAAGGTAATTTTGAAGAGTGTAGGCGGTACAAGACTGTGTTCCCACATTCTTGGCAGTGTTGACTAATAACCATAATAAAGTAGAGGGTACATTTGTTGCTTCATATATTTGTGTCATGGCAAAGTATGTAGATATACATCTGTCTCAACATGCAGGTGACAAAACTGCTTTTTATGCCTAAGCTATGACAAAAAGTTGTTTGTTCAGCACAACTAATCATGTGCCGGCCTCCATGACATGTCTGTGACATTCCAAAGTGATTAACATGTCCCATAGATGTGTGCAATGCTGAAGATGACTGTGTACCTTCCATGGATTATTGATTCAAGAAAAGTACTGTGTGATTTGCTAACAGCGCCTGGCTGTACCTTCACAATTCTACATAAAAATATGTAAAGCTTGCCGAAGGAAACATCATGAAGGTCCATAGCGAAAAACCCTTAGATGAGGGATAGCAAGGGACATACACAATGTCTCAACATAGCGTGTTTATGTCCCTTCTTGTATCTCCTCTTCAGGTCTCGCCATCATGGACACTATCACCAGCTCGCTTGCTGTTGAACCGTTCTTTCAACGATAAGGGTCACTTTCATGGACTGGATGGCAGCCAACATGCTGTCAATAAAAAGAATAATGGAAGGCGCTCAATATGAACTTTAGGCTGTGTGTGGTCACTGCTTTCTGACAAATTGTGACTTAGAATTTCAGGACAGTGCCTGCAGTGGTAGTATTCTTGTGTTCTCACGCCCATTGTGTGTCATCAGTCACCTGTAATCTGCTAATATGCACATAGCTAAAACAAAGTATATTTGTATTTCTTCGAATACAGTTGGTACAGCACATTGTTTTTTACACATTCTTTGGAAAATATAAATAAAAAATTCTCTACTCTCCAAGTCTCCTGTCAGCTCCACAGCGCAGCTTGGAATTTCACTAGAAGCCACGTGTGAAACCTAGACCAAACTAGTGGTGAAGGTCCATATAGGTCATAGATACTATTATTATTATTAGATCATAGGTCAGGCTTAGGTCCTGGTTGGTAGCAACGCATTTGAATCTTATTAAAAATTGGTGCAGGAGGTGACCAACTAAATACACCAACTGACTCTCACAAATTTTGTGGTGTTATACTTTTGAAACAACATTAATATGCCGCAGTGGTCTTTTCTCCTTTGTTCCTTTTAACCTAGAAATATTAGGTCTTCGGCATCACCAGCCTTAGTTGCTGAGCATGCAGTTATTTACGTTGAGCACTGCAGTTTCATATTTGTTTCTCTGAACAAGCAAGCCCGCTTCCCCATTTTGATAAGAGTCTTTCAGCTTTGACAGGGCATTTGTGGACAAGGAAAACATTTGGACTATTGTGTATTTTGCTATGAAGTGCACCATACAAGGCAGAGGACACCATCAACCATTTCCACCAAGGTTATTAAATTTGTGATAAAGTACATATACCTTTTGTCACTGAATAATTTGGTGGCAAAGTTACTTGAGTGGCAGTTGTGCAATTTTAAGCACATTTAAAAAAAATTGAATATGGGAAGTGCTGACTGGTACCCAATATAATCATTGGGGGTTTACGTCGCGAGACAACTGAGTGTGGAATACACAGCACAGTGTAATGTTCCTTATTCTGGCAATGTTAGCATGGTTCAAGATGTGGGAAATGTTGCACTACCCTTAATAACATCTGTTGGGCCCAGCAAACAGGATACACACACCCTGATCTGAAGACACTATGCCTAACTCAAAAGCAATATGAGATCGACCCGTACGTGTTTATTTGCGAAACTATTATGAATGAAATATGGCCTGTGTGGTATAGAACAATGCGCACACTCAAGTAAACATGCAAAAAATACGTATAAGGTCTCTCGACCTACATGCCGCGATGCGCTCTACGAGATAAACAACACACTACAAAACTACATCCAACACTTTTTGTGCGGGGCAACTCTAATGAGCACTTTCATATAACCGACGAATGGTTCAACGAATGCAGTTCGAGTGGTCACGATACATTCCTACGTCGTTCATTGCAGTCGCGCTATGATGCTGCACAATATATGTATCTCGTGTAACAAGCCTGGCAATCGCGCGATGTGCATGGGCAGAAATACGGCCTTCTTTCTTTGAAGACCAGTCCTCTGCAGGTATATGCTCAAACAATCACCAAGTCTCACGTTGTTGCTCAATCGCTCCCATTCCTGCACTTGTAGTAAAAGCAGCAAACGGGTTGACGTGAATGGCAGCTGAACGGTTGAACTGCGAAGTTCTCGAGCACATAATCACAATTTCACGCCGAAAATGATGTTGAGGTGAGTTCGCGGTTGTTGTTTCCATCGTTCAATAGTTCTCGGGATTACCTCGGACGAAACGCTCATCGTAGCCGGCGGCCATAACTGGATTTCCTCGCAAACGGGAGAAGACGCCAGGGAAGTCAGAGAAAGCCTCAGCTTTCATCCAATCAGACGCACGATTCTCTATCTACGTAGATGGAGCAGGTTTATCCCATCTACGTCACAAAAATGGCTGCGCCCATGGCTTGTTTTGGTTTCTTTGATGAATTAATTTTCGTAATAGGAAGACAAAATTGAGAAACGAAGGTGCGTTTCGGGGTCAGTTGGATGTGCTCGTTCTGAATATCACAACCGTTTCAACACATCGGGAAATCGGCGTAGCTGACCTTTAAGACACCGTGGCAATGGCGGCCCTCTTATACATGGGACCGGGGGCATTTTTCTGGATATCGGGTTTTTGTTGGCGTAGAAAGGCGATTGAGGTCTCTTTTTGACGGGGAAAGCATCCTCTTTCCGATAGTATTAGTCACGTCTTTGCGCGACTTTCCGTTCTCTTGCCATAGTGCGAGGAGCGCCTGAACAGCATGTATAATCCTTCCCTTCCACCGCCGCCACCAGGCGGGGCGGCGGGGCTCTGGCGTCCATTTCGCTTGCAAGTTCGTTGAGGTCGGACGCGTTTGTTCTCGCATCCGGATTTTCGCGTTTCGTTGTGGCTCTGGGCGCCTCTGGTGCACCGAACAGCTGTGGATGTGTTATTCTGCTCTACAGGTGATGCCTGGACGTCCTTTCTTGTGTGCGTGTTGGAAGATCCGTCCAGAAGCCCTTAGATTTGGTGAAGTAAAGGTTAGTTGCCTGCCAGTAGTGTCATGTTTCGTGCTTTTTGTTCAGTGTCCTTTCCAGCATGTGGCTTCCTCCTACTTTATGCTCTCAGTGTGAATATTACAGTTGTGATTCCTATTACCTTATCTCTATCTGTTAGCTCAGTGTCCCTATTGGTAAACCCCCAACGCTTATCAGAGTGAAGATGTCACATGTGATGTTCCAGTGGCCCTTCTACTTACGACGAATTTGTGAATTTCAGATGCTTTTCACGGATCGATTTTCGTGAACAACGCAGATGAACCAGCACACACACGACGTGGGAAAATGAACAGATACGTCACGGAAATGTTGAAAGACATCAAGTAAGTCGCGTCAAAGTACGTTGCAGAGCTCTTCACTGATTTGTGTTTACTGTGAAACAGATGAGGCATACACCTGACCCATGCAAGTCCGTCATCTGCTCCACGGCAGTCCAAGCCTTTACAGCCGTGTCCTTGAATGTAAAAAATTGTGAATGGTATTAATAAATAAAGGGAAGTAGACGGTATGTTATTGTACTCCTCTCTTATTATTTTTGTTCATTGCGTGTGTATGCATGTGTCGCCACAGCCAAATTTCATACCGTGTCCCCATACACGCAGTGTACAGATCATATAGGAGACGCAGGTCCTACATCTCCTATAATACCTATATTGCTCCTATAAAACCTATAACTCCTGTGGTACCTACACCACTTATAGGTCCTATATCCAATAACATCATATGAGGATCTACATATAGGATTTTTCAGTAGGGGGAATAATGCCGTTCTGCCGGACTCAGGGTGCGACTTGCAAAAGCCTCTGGACAGAGAATAGCGTCATGCTTCTGCAAGAGAACTGCGCCAACACCATAATCGCTACCATCTGTTTGGACAACAGACGGTTTCTTCAGGTCATGCAAATATAGCTTGTCCGTATTAGCGATTGCGTAAGAAAGAGCTCGAAAGGATCGTTCCTGCTCTTATCCCCATTGCCATCGTGCATCGTTGCGCAACAACTGGTTAAGCGGCTCCGCTAACTCAAGCAACCCTGCAACGCTTCTACGTCAAGAAACGCTGCAACGCTTCTACGCTCGCTTCCCGCCTACTTCGTCTTAGCAAGGACGATCAACAGGTGTTCTAAGTGTTCCGGAAAGTTTCTGGAAAACACTACGACATCATCCACTACGCCATTGCGAAATTATACTTCGCACCTCCCAATACGGTATCCATTAGCCGTGGGAAACTGGCGGGAGAGTTAGACAGACCGAAAGGCATCCGTACAAACTCAAACAAACCCCCATCACAGGTAAAAGCCGTTTTCGGGACATCCTCCTGAGCAACTTGGATTTGCAAAAACCCTCTACTACAATGAAGCGTTGAAAACACCGTAGCGTTACCCAGGGAATACATAATAGACACGATGGATGGATGGGTAAGAGTCCCTTACAGTTACTGCGTTAAGTCGACGGTAGTCGACACATAACCTTGCCGTACCATCACATTGCGAAGCCAGGACGACCGCAAATGCCCAAGGGCTCTGGGTTCTTTTAACTGCATTGGTCTGGAGCGTTTCATCAAGAACAGCATCTAACAAAGCACGCTTATACACACTCAATGGTCTCGGATTACAACGCCAGGGCCTAGCGTTACCCGTGTCTATGCTATGCTGTAACACAAACGACTTACCGGGTTTCTCCGTGAAGCTACCGTCAAACTGCCGCAGTACTTCAGGACTACCTCCTCAGGACCATGGAATGAACCCAAGACAGTCGGAAGCGGGGACGGTTCGACGGACGACAGACGTCGCTGCAGCTTGCTTAGCTGAACTGTCGTCGTATGCCACGGCGAAAGGAAAAAAATCCTGACGATCCGTGGTAAACGTATCCTCCACTGGGCAGGTCCAGCGCCAATTTCTGCCGGATGATGAAGTCTCTGGCCAGGAGAACGGTCACTCCCAGGCGAGGAAGGTGGACGAAGCGCTGCTTTCGTCGTCTCCTATCAAAGCGAAGCCACTGAGTTGTCTCACAACGTAAACCCCCAATCATTATTATTAAAGCGAAGCCAGAGCACAGCTGCAGTTTGTGCTGGAATCATGTCATTGGAAGCAAGACGTAGAGTGACATCTGTGGATGCAGCTCCACATTCCGTGATACGCTGTGCCCGTAACACAATCGCGGATAAGGGAAACCGTAGCTCTCGTGTCGACTAGGGCGATGTAATCTCTTCCCAAAATTCGAACAGCGATGTTTGGTTCCTTGTTCACGATGTTATCTCGGACAGAAAAAGCAAAAGGAGCTATGGCGTCTCACGTTATCTTGCTGCTTGCAAAGCCAGCTTCTGAATTATCATGGTCACGGATTGTAACTGTTCGTTCGCTCTTTCGGCAGACAGGCGAAAGGCCGACGTCGACGCGAATCCCCGACGTCGTCGTGCGATTGTTTACTGGCGTCGGCTGCGAATGTTCCCCGTTGGCTCAGTACGGGACTTTGGTCCTTGCTGCGGACAGTCCCGACGAAAGTGGTCAAGGTCTTTGCTCGTCCAACAGCCGGCGCTGCCGACGCGGAACATGCCTCTGTTCCCACGGCCTCCTGGGGGTTTCGCCAGCTAAATATCCGGATTGACCACGGTTCTGCCGAGGTCTGCCGAGGTCTGCCGAGGCTCGTTCCTGCGGGGATCGCCCTCTGTTCATAACGGAAGGGATTGGGTGCTCGGCGTGATGGCTCTGCATAATTGCGGTTGCGCTCATCCAGTCCCACTGCAGGTAGGCGCTCAACCGATGCTGCTCCCGCTGGCCACGCACAGCGGCGTCACGGCCAATTCAGGCGGCGGCAGGGCCGATGCTCGAGTTCCCCTAAGAGGTCGCCTTCTATAGTTCCAGGCTATTAAAGCGATGGGCTCGAAGATAGGGCGGGTAGCGAGGATGACACTGTGGGATAGCCCGAGCCACACACTGCTCCTCTGTAGCAGTAGGTTCAGCTCTTGCTTCAGTTCAGCTATACAGCTCTTGCAAGGCCGAACGAATTCTGCTAAGGTCTCATACGTGTGATAAATATTTTCTGGGAATAGTATCATTTCCTATAGACGGAAAAAACTCAATTAGCAGTACCGGGAAACCAAAAGCATGTGTTTTCTGATAAAACATGTTCTAAAAGTACGCTAGTCCATTACCTCTTCTACCTACTGCCCTTAGACGGCACACTCTTGGCCTTGGGCGCCTCTTTTACAGTAGTCCTCTGTATTTTCACTGGATGAGCTGGTGTTTGCCACTGACCATGTATCAGTGACTGTAACTTCTGAGAACTCCTTTGAGCTCCCGTCTGCATCAGTTCCCTTTACGGCGTTTACTGAATCTTTGTCAGTGTTCGCATTTACAAGGACCGTATTGGCCACATCCACCACTGGCGGAGGAATAACACAGCCATTAACCTTTCTGTACTACTGCCTCCTTCTAGTGCGAGTTGTAAGGCTTCCTCCCCGTTTCCTCAACTGTTTCTCTGCTTCATCAATATACGCTACTTCCTTCGTTTGCGTTTGCTGGAACTGATCGTTCCGCCACAGTAGCTCTTTTTTCATTAGCATCCCCTTCCTTATTCTGAAGGGCATCCTCATCGTTGAGATTCGCACTAGGTTCTTCAGCACCCCTGTTCGAGACAGCCTCCTTCTGGCAGCGGAAACACTGCGTTGGCGAGAAAAATTCGCGGACTGCACACCTGTTAAACCCAAGTGACACTTCCTTAGGCACGGCCATCTCGGATTTCAATGTTATTGTCACAATGTGTGATGACGTGGAGTTAGTTTCGCCATGTTCATTTTGGTGATACGTCCGCTGGCGACGTACCTCGATTGCGCCAGTAGGACCTAGATACTATAGGAGCTGATCGTCTCTATGTGGGGTGTAAATGCCAGTGATTTTGCCAACGTTGCGCACGTATGAATCTGGAATGCGTCTTGTAACAGCGATCTTTGCCACACATGGCAGGGATGCCACTGTAACATGGAGGCTGCCTGACTTAACTATCCGGTGACTCCGGATTCGTTCTTGGGTAGTGCAGAGAACCTCTCTAGCAATGACATTCGGATTTACAAACAGGAATGGCTCCTCCTTTCTTACTGGGGTTAGTATCACAGGGATCCCGGCCTTCCTTGTCGTTTTATGCACGACCGTTATGAGTTGAGTGGGGTCGTCATCAATCTCATGCTGAGGATAATTTTCGGCAGGATGGATCACAGCAGAACGCGATGAGTTTTCTGAATCAGAGTTGTTCTCACTGCTTTCACGACGAGGCCGTATATGAGACGCTACTGGCCCAACTGGGTTACTTGGTGATTGAGATCCTGTTCTTGTGACATCCAGTGTAGTCGGCTGTGCTGCTGGGCATCTTAGGCGTTTACCTGCCTAATCCTAGCGCAGTTTCTGCCGGCACACTGGTTGTCACACACTTGCACAGAACACACACTGTGGAGACACTGGCTGTTAACCACACAGTAGCACACAGAAGTGTTTCTTGGGGAGGGGATATACCTCACAGATGGAAGGAATATCCTTCGCACGACAACCTAGAAGTTGGGCGCTATGCAGGAACACTTTTCACCGCTTCGTCCGACGGTTGAATGTATCGAGTTCTGTGCAGGATCAACTCCACGGGGGAGAATATCCATAGCCATCTACACATCCGCTAAGCTAATCTAAGCATTTACATCCCGTTTATCTGTCCCTAAGTTATGGGTGCACAGATCAATACTCGACGTGCTCTTCGGAATTACTTCCGAGGCGATTGCTTTCGGCTTTTATGCAGACACTTCCGCATTCAGCGTAAGTAAGCAAGCAGTGCAGCCTTGTAACATCAGAATTTAACCCAATTCCCCTGAAATATTTACTACACATTTTTGCAGTCATTGAACTAAATCTTAAAGAAGGAGTGTGACCTAATTTATTTTTTCCCGTCTTCCATATTGCTCTAAATTTCTCGGGACCCCATTTAAAGAATTCCCTCCCAAGCCATAGCTTAATACAAAAGTTTATTTTCCTAGTAACTATTAGCTTCTGACTTCCTGTCTTATGAAGATGAAATCTCTGACATCTTGCGTACCATATTTGGTATAACGTTTCCGTCAGTACAAGCCAATACAGTATTTTAACCCTATTTCTTAATTGAGGGACCTCCAAGTTGATTAAGTCCTTTTTGGTTAGTGGCGGTTAATCGAATGCTATCCGTATTTTCCCCCATAACAGCCTACGTAATTTGCATTCCAGAAAGCAGAGTTCCAGTGTTCCTAGATTCCCACATTCAGCACATTTATCAATACCACTTACGTGTCTATTTACAAGAAGTGACCCGACCGGCCACTGTTTTGTGTGCTATTTTCCATAGTAGCGTTTTCCGTTTGCCTTCGATCCATTCACTGTTCCGACGTATCCATATGCCGCTGTCGTTGTTGCTTTTTGCTACGCCTGATTCCATATCAATCAGACTACTGCATATGTCCATAGCTGACATATCCAAAACGTCACCAGTTATTTTATATTTGCGAACTGCTTCTAGCACCGCGTTGTATTGCTTTGGCTTGTCTGTTGCTGATGGTTCATTCAAGCTTGTGCGCTCTCCAGTTACAGTTTTTGCTTCTACACCAAGCAAGGATTCTGTCAGATTTTTTGTTAGTCCTTCGCTCTGCATTCTGTTGACTGTGTGTCAGTATACATTCAGTGCTGTCGCATAATTTATTATATCCCTCATTCCCCATCATCCATCTTGTTTTGCTCTGTTAAGGGTGTTCTGTGAAATAAATTGTGTCTTCCCATTCCACACAAAGTGGAAACACATTTTTTCTAGTCCTCGTCTTTTGTTGGTGGTTCTATTGCTGCTAAGTACCATAACTTACTGTGTACTAAAACATTAATTACCTGCGCTCTCACTGAGAGTGGAGCTTCAAAGCTCTGTATTCTTTTATGATATATTTGACTTCCCGCATTTTTTCCACCCAATTACTTCTCTTCACTCCGTTTGCATTGTATTTAATCCCCAAAATTTTTATCTCATGTTTAACCGAAATTCCGATATTCCTCGTAGGTTTGAGGACCCGAGTGCACATTAGAGCACTTTTGGTCTTGTTTATTTCTGCTCCCGATTGAACGCTCTACTCGTGCATATTCTTTAGTATACCTGCTACTGATTTCTCGTCTGGACCCAGCACAGTCAAATCATCTGCATAGGCAAAAATTGCCTTATCCTTTCCCCCTCTAGGGAGTGGGAATACCTTTATTGCGCAACTACTTTTAAACTTTTTTATTAACCTTTCGAACCCCAGAACATAAAGAAAAGAGGTGACAGGGTGCACCCTTGTCTTACTCCAGTTGTAATGTTGAAAGACCCCTTACAGGGTCGATCATTTACTAAGACAGTGCTAGTACTTCCTTTGTATAACCCAATTACCATATCTATGAATACTTGGCTAACCCCTGCATTTGCCAATTCGCGAAAAAAGAATTCCCATCTTATTTTATCGAATGCTTTCTTTTGGTGAACGCGGGCTGCAATTCCTTCAGTTCTCCTTTGACATGGGCATAACAATGCGTCCCTGATGGCGGCAGTTTGTAGGAAAATACTTCTTCCCTGAACCGCTGAACACTGAGTCGGAGAGACCGTAGAGTTCATCAAGGGGGCCAGCCTGTTGGCAAGAATTTTGTCAATGATTTTATAGTCAGCGTTGAGGAGCGTTATGGGTCTCCAAGCATCAATTTCCTCTCTTCATGATTCATCCTTACAAAGGAGAACCACACAGCTCTCATTAAGGGAGCCAAGAGACCCCCACTCTCTAAAGCTTTGTTGAAAACCTCTACCAAATGCGGCCCAATGAATGACCAACACTTCCGATAAAAGCATATCTGGTATGCCGTCTGGGCCAGGGGAGGAGGCCTGCTTCATCCTAAGTACGGCTTTGAGGGCCTTCTGGACGGCTGCAGGGGAAAGTTTTCTCCGGCCGGGGTGGCGGGCGCCGTCGTCGTATTGGGCTTTGCGTTTCAGGTATCCTTTTATAAGCTCTCAGGAGCACCACGTTTCCACTTCGTGATGCTTGGCCTGCGTACGCATTTGCATTGTGAGCCAGCTCTGTTCTCTTAGGGCTTGGAGTTCGTTTTTGAGGGCCCTTATTTGCGCCTCATGATCGTCAGCAGCTGCGTCGTTCTCTAGAGTACGAATCTTGGAATCTTGGACTCATTGACCCCCACTCTCCTTCTCTCATCCTCAACCCTCTCCCTTCCCTCTGTTTTCAGCAGGTTCTTTAGGGACTTCTTCACGCCCTCCCACCAGCCCACACTGTGGTCACAGCCTTGGACCGCACCCCTCAGAAGTTCTCTAACCTTTAAATCTATTTCTTTTACATCTAATAACTTACTGTTTAAACGCCATGGTCTCCCATTGAACCCAATCAATCGGACGTTGTTGAAAGTGACTGCCACCGCTTTGTGGTCGGATACTGCGGTTGTGTCTCTTATTTCCGCCTTTACTGCACTTTGAACCCGGCTTCCTTTTGCATAAACTCTATCCAATCTGCTGGCGTTGGTGCTACTAAAATGTACATTTCCGGTGTTTTCACGCGACAAGTCAAAGAAAGAAACGTCTCTGATCAGTTTCCTGAGTTCTTCTCTTCCCTGTCTATTCTTATGATGAACCATTAATGTGTCTAGCTTTTCATTTAATACACAGTTCAACTCCTCTCCCATTATTATGTTGGTTGGACCAGCTAAGTAAAAATCCAGTCCTCTAAAAATTGTGCCGATTCTTTCCTGTCGATGCGCTATGCGCTTGTTATCCTTACTGTGCTGCTTCCACACGCTAAGTCTAAAGTTACCGCCCTTCCATCAACGACGTTTTTGCTGTTTATTACTTTACTCGTTACATGAGCTATAGTGAGTGTGTCTACTCCTCCCCTGTTCCTTTCCCCAAAGCTCTAAAAGGATCGCACTCCAAAATCCCTCTCTATTTGCGACACTTCTTTGCATTTTGCTATATGCGTTTCCCGTAAAAGAATGATTACAACCCCCCTGTTTTCTGCTATTCTAATACTAACTTCGTTTATTATTAGTTTATTTTTAAACACCCTTACGTTTAGTGTTAATGACTTAAGATTCATGCTGGTGGATTTAGATTCCTGTTTTAAATTTTACCCTCATTTTACAACGTTGTCTGGGAAGATTAGCGTTTGTTCTTTTTCCTTTTTGAACAGCGTGGTGTTGGTTCACCCGCCGCTTCCGGTTCTTTTAGCTCGCTTTCCACCTCACTGTGGACTTGGACGCTTTCAGGTTCCGATCCCTTTTCATTTTCTTCGTCCAATTCTGTGCCTAGCGATGTAGTGCTCGAGCTAATATTTTTAGTAAAAGTACTCCCAGTGAAAGTACCCAGGCTACTCCTAGATTCATCTCCTCGCACTTTCCCAGCTTCCCACTGTGTTTCAGGGACGGTGTTTAGTTCCTGAATAATTTCTGACGTTCCAGCCACTATCTCACGTTGCTCTGTTGCTTTCACAACAGCTTCCCTGTTTTCAACTCCCTTTTCTATTTCCTGCGTTGCATTTCCTACGTAATTTTCCTTGTCCTCTTCCAAGTCTGGAAGTTGAGGTACTTCGCTTTCCCTCGTAACCTTTTGTCTTTCTTTTGCTTTTTTCACTCCCGCTGCCGGGAGTTGAGGAAATTCTTGCTCGTCTAGTTCGTTCTCGCGGCGGTTTGCCCACTGGCCGTATTCCAGTTCAGCCCATGCTGAACTACGCGGTTTCTATGCCGCTTCCTCCTTTTCTTTATATTCTCCCTCACAAAAGCGGTTGCAGGTTTTGCATTTCTGCGGTTCACAATCCATCGCAATGTGGCCCCCTGCATTAGATCTTGCGCAGCTTGTTGTTACTCCCACGTAATAGCATTCGACTTTCATTCCTCTAACGAAAATGAAATTGGGCACTGGGGAGTCCATTTCCATCAAAACTTTTCGCGCGCCTGTTTCCAGGTCCCTGTGTTCCCCTCCGTAAAATTTCCTCTTTACTTTAACTACTTTCCCGTATTTTTCCAGAGCTCTCTCCATGTCCGTATCTGCATACTCGGCTGGATAACGGAAAACCGTGACCATTTTCACTCTCCTTCGGAGCGAGCGCAGCTCCACTCTGCTTTCTCCGATCATAACTGATCCGACCGCTTTGGCCATCCGTACACCTTCCATGTCATGGAAGGTGACATCATAGTATGCGCCCTTTAGCGGGTACACTGGCTTTACCTTTTTGGGAAAAGACTCCTTCACAGCCGTTGCTAGTTCAGGGCTAGCAGTACCTCTCGGCATGCGCACCAAGAACGTCAACGGCAAATCTGGCGCTCTTTGCCCACCATCGCCTTCTGGCGTTACTTTAACCTTGATTGCGCTGACAATACTTTATTTGATTCACACGAGTGAGTAAATAGGTTTAACGATACAAAACGGAACTACGTTAAACAATTAGGCCATATATACTCACGGTCTGGTGATAAATGAAGCGCAAGACTAATGAAAACTTCTTTGTTCGCTGCGTAGCTGCTCACAGCTGCACCTCGCTGGTCGCCACTGTAGCTCTATCAGCCTCCTTGTGTTGAGGTCTGTATGGATGAGTCGGTACAAGGAACCCGACCCATCCTACCACTTTAAATCGGACATGAATGTCCCAAAACACAATAAAACCACCTATTTTATACGGACCTCAACATCCCGTTGTTGCAAACAGGTATTGTCGCTTTCGGCTGGAATGATACCGAATCCTGCACTTTCTCTTGTGAAGGATGCCATCACTTGTATCTTCCGCCTTGAACTTATGGCTAGATTGTAAATAAGGTAAAGACACACTCACCTCCTTACCTGTTCGTTTCTCTGACATTTTCGGCCGGTTCGCATCCCTGTCTCATATGCTAAAGCGTATGCTTTCTTTTCCATTGTGGATTTTTTTGCTCTCCCAAATTCTCCGATATTATTTTTCTCCTAACCTTATTTTTTCCCTTCCTACAAACAGCCTCACGCAAAACCCCACCGTTTTTTAATATGCCTCGCAATTATTTCTTCGCACCCCGTGAAGCGCTTTGCGTCTGTGATGCGAAATTTGGTATACGATTTCAGTTGCAACGAGCATGTACAAATTCCTATCTTTTTTTTTTTCGGACTTCTGACACTGTCGTGCACAACGCGTCGTCCACTGTCGTGTTCCCAACGTGAAATTCATTTTTGAACCTATGGTACAAGTACCTTGGAAGCTTACACTCCAGAAGCGCGTGCTCCCTTGTTTCCAATCCGCCGCAGACGGGGCAGTCTGTATTGCCTGCCATGCCGAATCTCTACAGCATCTGCTTGACTGGCAACACTCCCCAAGCTGCTTCCCACATGACTGACTTCCTCTTTGAATCCAGCCACCAGCTGGTCAATCTCAGCCACCCATGTGGTTGAATGTTTCTGCTTCTTCCCGACTTGTTACCTGCCTGGATTTTTTCGTATATATTTCTCTCGTCTTCATTTCTTTAATTTTTGTTTCCGCCGTGATCGTTCTTTTAAGTTCCAATACTGTTTCTTTAATTTTTTGGAACGGCCACGGTAGGATTTCTGATCTTGGCCCCGTGAGCGTTCCTCTTCCAGTTATCAATCTTATATTAAAGCCGAACCAGAACTCAATAAGTCTTTTTCCTATTCCTTCTGTTCAGAAAGGAAGTTTGTCAGGTTGACACCTGACGAACTTTTATTCCGTTTAAAAGATGGAACGTTCACTGTGGCGGTACTTTCCAAAGAAATCAACTGGGTTTGTTTAAACATCGACCCCTCGAAATGAAATTCAAATAGTTCGGGAAATGTTAGTGACATGAAAGGTGTGAAGAAATTTTATGACAGAGTGTTCTCTGAGGGTCTCTGTGCATTTTTAGGAACTGAGTGTGTTGTGATATTCGTAAAATATTGAAGGGTTTCCTTCTTGCAACGCAGCCCCTGCATATCTTTTGGGTAGCCCTGAAAAGGGCCGTTGTTTTTGCACCACCTGTGGGTGGTCAGTCACGGTCTGCCCAGCACTCAATGTGATGGCCTCTTCTGCCTATGCATTTCTGCAAGCGTTTACGGTATTCCACGAATACCTTTGACAAGATTTCGATGTAGAGAGACCGTATAACGTCCTCTATTCTGACCTTAACCTACAACTGCGTTGTAGCCTACAACGTTGCAGGCTTGATACTCGTCCGCTGTGCACTTTGATTTCACGTACCCCCACAAAAAGAAATCGCAAGGGGTGAGGTCTGGCGCCGAGGCATTGTTGGGGAGCCTCGCCCCATCCGCCTTCCTGGGAAAGTCTCTGTCAGCCATCTGTCGTGAAGTGGGGAGGCGCGCCGTCCTGCGTGAATATGCAAACTTCCTTCTCCATATGAAGGGATGCTAGTTCGGGCAGGAACTCTCTCTGCAGCATCGTGAGGTAGTTCACCCCCGTCACGGCGCCATCAAAGAAAAATGGTCCAACAATGCCCTCCCGCCACAGACCGCACCAGACTGTCGTCTTCGGAGACTGCACCGGCTGTTCCAGTTTGGATTAGTTCGTGACCAGTACCGGCAGTTGTGTCTGTTCACGTGGCCATTTATGTGAAACGTCGCCTGATCACTAAACAGTAAAAACTGAAGGTAGGAGTGGGTTGGCCTCAATCCTAGACAGCTCGTCGATGCAGAACTGCACTCTTCTTGTGTAGTCATCCTTGTTGATTGCGTGGACTAGCTGCATCTTGTATGGACCAAAGGCATGAGACTTCAATGCCTTCCGTACTGTGGACGTCGAAACGCTGAAAAGTCTCGCGGCTCTTCTCACAGACATGCGAGGGGCGACCACAAACGCTCCTACGATCGCACACTCGAGTTCGTCTGTGGCAACCACATTTGGATAGTCGTGTTTTTTGCTGTGCACGGTTCCTTTTCCCGCAAAGCGTGACACCCAACGAAGAATAGTCTCCTTACACGGGGGTCGGCGGTGAAGCCTCTCCCGAAACCTTCGGCGCACCTGACGCTTCGAACTTCATTATACCACAGAGCGACCTGCGTGCGCTCCTGTACTGTCAGTTGAGGCGTACCGACAAACGTCACATAAAAAGCACAAAACACAGCAAAAGTAAAACTAACGAATACGTGTAAAATATGAAATAAGATAAGAAATAAAGTCACTTGAAATAATACGAGAACAAACAAAGATAATATGAAAGCAAATAAGAGTATCCGGAGGCGATCTTCCAATGCAAGCTCGGAGAACCAAACAGACGACAAACAGTCGTCTGCTTTCGAAACAGTCCCAAACATCAGAAGACGACGTGCCATAATCATCACTTCATAGACGGAAAATCCTTCAACTAAACGGAATTAAATTTCGTCAGGTGTCAACGTGACAGACTTCCATGGTTATGAATTTCTTATAGCAGGAACGAGCTTCGCTGTGGAACTCCGTTTCGGTTTCGGGATCGATAGCGCCCCTAGCGGTACGTGTCACGCCGCTCTTCAAACCGCCATGCTGCCCTAATCTAATGCATGGAAGCCGATGTTTTCGCGCTCTGTTCATTTTTCTATGCTGAGTATGTCTTCGAGGATTTTTTTGTAGCTTTCACACGCATAAATACGCCATCGTACGCCACCGGACGTTCCTCAGGTAAGTAGCCAACGAGTTACATGTAAAAATGCCGGTCACGTTTTTCTGCACGCACCCTGTATTTAAAAATGAGGGACTCTAGTTCCTTACATACTTTCCTAACAGGTGGTGTAACCGCTGCCAAATACCACACAGTTGGGAGTAGCAGTGATTTGGCTAGTTGTATCTTTGCTGCTAGTGGCAGATACACTCCTTTATGTTCCTCGAGTTTTATCTTAACTTTTGAGACTATTTCTGACCAATTGCTTTGAGTAACTCCTATATGGTTAAAGTAGATACCCAGCACTTTGGTTTTTATGCACGACTGTCACGCCGTTTGTCTTTACCGGCCTAAGCCCCCCCCCCCCCCCTTGCTATACATTAAGTTACTCTTTTCTAAATTCAGGTTAGTCCCGCTTTTTTCGCCATATTCTTTTATTTTTTGTTTGGTTGGATGTTTTTGACCGCTCTTATGATGTCCGCTTCAACCTGTTTCGTTTTTTTTTGTTTTTTTCAATGCTTGAAAAAGATAAGAATGCATAATTTTATCAAACGCCTTTTCCAGGTCGAAATTTGCTATAGCCTCTGAACTCCACGGTGAATGCGACCACCGAATAGCATCCCTTATTGCCCATAAATGGTACATGATCCAACTCCCTTGCACTGAAGCCATTTGTTCTGGTGCGACTATGTCAGACATCTTAGGCGATAGTATTTCCGCTATAACCTTTGCAAGGATCTTATAATCCAAATTTAACAGTGATTGGCCGCCACGCACCCAGGTCATCCTTCCTGCACTCATCTTTGCATATGAGGCTGAAGTGGCCTTCGAGGAAGGAGCGTGGCAGGCACCCATTTCTCAATGCTTCATTTAATGCTCTAACCAAAGATGTTCCTATTATATGCCAGTGTTTTTGTAAAATTCCGTAGGGATGTCATCCGGTCCGGGTGCCTTGCCATTCTTCGTGGCTTTAACAGCTTTTTCTGCTGTTTCAACGCTAAACGTTTCCGTGTTCACGGATTGCACCAGGTGGCCAACTACCGATTCCATGGCCTTTGGGCGCTTATAGAGGGTTCTGAAGTACTCAAACACCTCCTTCATGATCTGTCCTTGTTTGCGCACCACGAGACCCTAGGCATTCCTCATTGCCACCATTGGTAGCTCGGCTCGCATATACGGTTTCCTGAGGAGGTGTCTCGAACACCAAGCCTCTCTTTCAAACTTTTCGGCGCATGTGCGGTCTTGTATTCTCGCCCATTGCCTTTCTCTGAGAATAAGCAACTTTCACTCTGCATGCGTGCAATTCGGCCACAGCTGTATTTCGCCTATGCTCCAGATATCTGAGCTTGGCCTGATGCAGCCCCGCCACTCTCGTTCGAAGATCGTGCGCTTTTTCGCGACCCCATTGCCGGAAGGCATCCCTTATTCGGCTCTTTTAATTTAGCCACCAATTCATGTCCGTATTCCCCTCCCTTACTGGTGTGCATAAGATGTCTTCCATGCTTTTATTGATTTCTTCATCTTTTAATAGCGAAACATTCATCCTCCATGGCCTGATCCCATGACCGGATTCTTCGTTTATTGCTACATTTAAAAGGACAACCATATGATCAGTCAGACTAATTGTATCAACCAATTCTACTCCTTTAATTTGTTTGACTTCATCTGGGAGTACATAAAAGCGATCGATGCGGTTTCCCGCCGTTCCCCGCATCCATGTAAACCCAGCGTCCTTGGGTTTTTCTCGTTCTATACGTCCTTTAAACCAATTGCATTTAACATGCCTTCCAGTTCTTTGGCCCCTTTCATATTGTTATGTTTTTTACTAGACGTATCTTTCTTTTTGTGAATTACGCAATTAAACTCTCAGTAAAGTCTCTAAAGTCTTAGTAAAATTCTAGTGCTTCGATTGGCTTATTTGGTCCGTATACGTTTATTAGTGCCCAGTTGTATTTTCCAATATCCAATTCCATACATATTACCCTGCCCTTAGTATCACTATGTATTTCTCTGACAGTTCCTTCTTTTTTTTTTGTAAGAGTGGGCAAGATTATGCCCACTCCCCTAGAATTTGCTTCCCCGAAGCTCCAGTACGCTCTGACGTTGAAATCTTTTTTTTTAATTTCTAGTACTTCTGAGCGCTTAGTCAGGTGGGTTTCCTGCAAAAAAAAAAAAAAAAATGACTGATGCACCTAAGTGTTTTGCCAAATTAATTACTTCAGCCTGTACCTCTATTTTCCTAAAGCCTCTAATGGTTATTGTTATACTTTTTGAATCCATTCTATGAGGACTGGTTCAATCTTTGCGCTCCTTTTCTGTCCCCCCGAATTTCGCTCGTGATCTTGATTCACTTCCCCCCCACCCCCTGCCTGATGCTTTCCCTTTTTTCTTCGCTGAACGCGTTATGCGCCTCCATCCTGTGGCCCCCGTAGGGCTTTCTCACTCTCCTGCTTTTTCCTCATTCTCCTCTGTATCACTTCCAGCTGTTGTATCTGATAAGTTGACAAACGCAGCTGCACTTTCCGCCTTATCAGTTCCCTTCGCTTTGTGCGCTTCATCACTGCTCTCACCGCTGCTGCTACCCGTCAGCGTGCCCTCGTCTTCTACTTGCATTGCGATGAACGCTAAGTTCTTCCTGAAAGCGCTTTTTTGCCGCCGTTTCTCTATACAACGCGTCCTTCAACGCTGTGTTCCTGCGTTAACTCTTGTTCCGCTTTTTCTAGCATTTCTTCATTTACAGTCCCCTCCACGACGACCGGAACCGGCGCTTCTGCGACCTCCTTCTCTACCTCCTTCCATCTGTTTTCTGTTCTTTGTTTACTTCTAGTGGCGGCCACTAAGCCTCATTTACCAGTTTCTCAGTGAAGTCCTCCCCCCAAGCTGCTTCTTACTCGCCACATTTGCATGTGTGTTTAAAGAACACTGTCTGACCGGGTGGCCGCCTCCACACATTACGCACTTCCCCTGGCATTCCTTATGCCCGTATTTTTCGCATCTTGCCCATCGGACCTCTTCACAGTCCTTCACAAAGTGACCCGCTTCACCGCACCGTAAGCACTGTTTTACCATACAAAAGTACGAGCACATTACTTGTACCTTCTGTACCCACAAGTAGTTTAGAAGTGAGGTCTCCATTTCCATCCACACTTTTTTTTGTGCCTGTCTTAACTCTCTTGTTCCACGAGTGCACTTCGCACTCCATTTTCTCGGTTCTTCAGTACTTCCGGATGGCGACCCTTAACGGTTGCTTATAAAAGTCGGCGCGATAGAACTGAACCTTAACCAGCCTGAAATTATTCATGAGGTGCTTCAGTTCAACAACTTGCCCCCTCCCCCCCCCCCCAAATTTTTAACTTGCCGACGTCGGCCAAAACCTGCGCCGCTGCGACGCAGCTTACCACGACATCATGGCGTCCGTCTCTCAAAGGCTGTACCGTTTCTACCTTGCCAGGCAATACTGCCTCTATGGCATCATAAAACTTGTTGGCTAAATTGCCCCTGTGGGGGCTTAACCCTAAACACCAGCGGGCGATCCGGGGTCACGGGAACCATCTTAGTTCCGTGCCCGGCGCGTGCCGTTAAGCTTCAGACTGTAACAAATATGCTTGATTACCACTCTACTTGGAGTGTTTACACAATACTAAATTCACACTTTAATAGTTTAATGACAACTAATAACAATGACTAACACACATAAAAGAACTCTCTTAGCCTGTTAAGCCATGCACACTGGCCGGTGGCGTAAGATGAGTAACACACGAATAAAAACACTTCTTCTCTCTGAGCGTTGGTCGCGCTTGTGCCTCGCTGAACAGCTCTTGTGCCTCGCTGAACAGCTCTTGCGCCTCGCTGAACAGCTCTTGCGGATGATTGAAGCTCGCTGGTGTACCTTACTTGAAAGCTTTTCCCGAAGTGATGGCAGTGCTTCCAGCTACGTACCCGGAGAGGAATGGGGGTGGGAGTGACGTAGGTGGAGGAAAAAGAACGAGGTCTGCCTGCTCAGCGTTGGCGGCAAGGTTCGCGCCATGGGGGAAGGGGACAGAGAGGTGACGACAGAGAAAGAGAAAGAAAGATGTAGGTGTAAAAAAAAAGAAAGAAAAACGCAGCTAGCTCATGCTAGTGCAGGTCGATGGCGTGGGCGAACTGTAGCAGGGCATCCCTGGCAAGTCGTCTGAGCCGAAGAGGGCCGCTTGGGTACAGAAGGCCATGAGGCTGGCGCAGGGCAGGTGGAGCTCCTGGAATGTCTTCTGGAGGGCCTGTCTCTGCATTTGGTGCTCAGGGCAGTGCACCAGAACGTGTTCCAGGTTGCTTTCTTCGAAGCAGGTGTCGCAGCGAGGGGAAGGGACCAGTCCCTGCTTGAACATGAAGGCCTTGGTTAGGACTGAATGGGTCCTCAGGCGGTCGTGGGAAGCGGCTGGGCGAAGGGCTGTGTTTCCGGAAAGGCAGTGAGCCGGATTCCACGTATGTAGTCCGCAAAGCGCGCCTTGTTTGCCTCTTGGTCCCGGGGAGCAGGAACGTCTGGGGCGATGTCGTGAGCTTCCCTCGCAAGGGCGTCCGCCTGCTCGTCGCCAGTGATGCCGACGTGGGACGTGATCCATTGGAATGTGATCTAGTATCCCTTGCCTTTGAGTTCCTCGAGGGAGTTTCTGTTGTGGCTCGCGAGCGGGTCTTCTGTTCGCAGTTCGCGGATGCGTTGAAGGGCGCACCTCGAGTCGGAGAAGATGGCTGCTTCTTGTGCATGTAGCGTGCTCAGATGACAGAGGGCTCTATGAATGGCGATCAGCTCAGCGATGGTTGAAGACGCGGTGCGATCCAGTTGGCCTTTCCAGCTTTGATTGGTCGTTGAAACCCAAAAGGCTGCAGTGCTGCTGCCGGTTGATTGGCCCGTCCGTGAAGATGTGCAGGGCTCTGCCGTGCTTTTCGTAGATGGCTTCTGCTGCAGGTTGTTTGGCTAAGACGTCGGGGGTATCATGCTTCCGCCGCAGGCCCTGGAGTGTGCAGACAACCACCGCGTCATTGATGTTGAAGGGGGCTGGAGCTGGTAGGGGGCTGGCCCTTGGTACTGCAAGAAGTTCGTAGGTCCCCGCGTCCATTTCCTTGAAACGAGATCTGTTGTGGGCTTGAATCCTGCTCATTATCTCGTTCCCTGGTGTCGTTCTTCGGAGCCTGTCGAACTGTCTCAGGTGCCGTTCTCTCGCTAACAGCCGGAAGGGCATTGAGCCGGCTTCCCCGTACACCAGTCCGCTTGGAGTTCGTTGGGGGGTTCCCAGTGCTGTCCTCAGACTTGAACGGTGGGCCGCTTTCCGTTCGGACTGTTTTGACGGCGTGGGGAGGGCGTACGGCAAGGAGTACAGCATCCGTGACACCACCAGGGCATTGTGGAGGATGAGGAGCGCCTTTGGCGAGCAGCCCCAGCTGGTGCCTTGCATCCGCTTCAGTGCTCGCTGGAACATGGCGGTGGAGTCCTTGATGACATTGGTCTGTGGTGTCCAGCTGAGCTTTTCTTCAGTCGTCTCTCCTAGGAACCGTTGTGTTTTTACCGAGGGAATGGGCCTGCCGTTCAGCTCAACTGTGACCGCTCGCCTGTGTCCCCTGTTCCGGATCATGCAGCCGGAGTTTTCCGCCGAGATGGCCAGTCCGATGCCTGAGAGGAACTTGGTTGCGGCTTTCAGAGCTGTTTTCATCCTCTTTTTCATTATGTCCATTTTGCAGCCGATGCACCATCAGGCTACGGGCTCCCCCACAAAGCAGTCCAGGTCTTTGCAAAATGCAAGTTGGCCCTAATCAGTATTTACGGACCCAATTGTGTCTGTTGCCATTTATTAGTGCCAACTTGCATTTTGTGATACCCACTTTTATGCTTATTACTCCGACCTTAGTGTCCCTGTCTATTTCTCCAAGGGCTCCTATGTTTCTAAAGCAAAATTATGCCCACTCCCTTAGAGGTAGCCTCCCCGAAGCTCCAGTATGTTCTAACTTCCGCCTGTACTCCTTTTTTTAGTCTTTTAATATTTATTGTAAGAATTTTAAAATTCGTTATATGAGGAGTGGTTCACATCTTTGCGTTTCCCGTTGCAGTCTCCTCGTATTTGACGCATGGTCTTAGTTAACTTACTCCCCCAGACCGATGCTTTCCCTTCTTTACTGATCGCGTTACGCGCCTCCACCCTGTAGCCCCCATTGGGTTTTCAAACTCTTCTGCTTCTTCCCCACACCCCTCTGTATCACCCCGAACTGTTCCGTCTGACACGGCTACACTTTTCGCCTCATCCGTGCTTTCATTCCCTCCACTTTCATCATTGCTTTCGCTGCTGCTGCTACCTGTTGAGTACCTTCGTCGTCACTTCCAATCGACTTTGAATTCATCCCGAAAGCGCTTTTTTGCCGCTACCAGCTTTTGTACTACACGTTCTTCTACGTTGGGCACCAGCTTTTGCCCCTGTTCTTCTGTTTCTACACTTTCTTCATGTGCGCTCCCCTCAGCTACGACGGGTGTCGAGGCTACTGCGACCTCATGAACTTCTGCCTTCTCCACTCTGTTTACCTGATTCTCGTTTTCCGCTATCTGTAGCAGAGGCCATTCAGCCATTCACCACATTTTTAGTCACACCATTCCCCCAAACTACCTCTTCTACCGCCATCGGCGCCCCATTTGCTCTGTTACTGGCCACATCTGCCTATGTATTTGCACCACATTGTCTGACTGTGTGGACACCCCCATACCTTGTGCACTTTGCTTGGTAGTCCTTATGTCCGAACGTTTCGCATCTTCTGCATTTCTCGCTTCCCCGCATCTCAAGCACTGCTTCACCGTGTGGAAACACGAGCACATTACATGTACTCCATGTACCCACAAGTAACTTGGAAGTAATGTTCCCATTCCCATACATACCTTCTTTATTCCTGTTTTAATACGTTTGTTCCATGAGTGCCTCTCACACTCCATTTTCTAAATCCTGTCATATTTTCCGATGGCGACCCGTAACGGTTGCTCACCGTAGTCCGCTGGGTAAAACTAAATTTTCGACAGCTGAAACCGTACGTAACGTAACGTCCCAACTATCTAATCTACGTAACGTAACGTAGGACGTAACTGTCCCAACCGGGACGCAGCTTACAGCAACGTCATACCGACCGCCTCTCAGAGAACCCACTGTTTCTGCTTTGTCTGTCACTAGTGTTTCTATGGCGTCATACACTTGTTGGCTAAACTGCCCCTGCGGCGGCTCAACCCAAAATACCAACGAGCGGTCCGGTGTCACGGGAACCATCTTGGTTCCGTGCAGTCGGGTGCCGTTCGCCCTTACACTTTGACTAACGCTCCGCATTATACTTGGTGTGTTTACTTGAGTGAAATACTTGGAGCGTTTACACACTACAAAATTCACACACTTTCATATTTTTAACAGTTTGAATGAACGCTAATAAGATTGACTAGTTAAAAAAAAAAACACTTCTTAGCTTACTCAAGCCATGCTTAATGGCCGATGGCGTAAAAAGAGAAGCACACGAAATAAATACACTTGTTCTGGCCAGGCGTTGCTCACGGGTTGCGAGCAACGAATACAGGCTGAATACATACTGAATTTCAGTATGGCTCTGCTCATTTGTGAGCCCGTCCTCTGTGGCCCTGGGCATGAAAAATGGTCCTTCACATGCCTGCTCCGATGTCTGAGGTGGATTTTCACGATGTCTCTATCTATCATGTTGATGTTTGTTATGGTGGGGATGTCTGTGTCACCTGCCTCTTGAATGAGGGCGGAATGTCCGGTTCTAGGTGGGATTCCAAGAATATTTCGAATCTCAGCAGCCTGGATTTGTGACAGAATGGTCATGTTTGTTGGCGCAACACTTCTAAGTAATGGGAAACTGTACGGGGGACTGTAATGGGGACTGTACTCTCAAGTATGAGGGCGTTGTAAGCCTGTTTGATGATTGTTTTGCGTGGTCCCCACAAGGGCCCGGCAATGGTCATAAGTATATTTAGGTACCCCGCAGCTTTGCGTTTGATAGCTTTTATTTCATGCTTCCAACAAAGATTTCTGTCCGTTGTTATGTCCAGGCTTCATGGCTATTGGTGCATTATTTACAGCGATGGGATATTTGTGGGACGGCCTTTGTGTGAATGGAAGGAACGTTGTTTTTTTTTTTTTTTTTTCGGTTGATACTACCATGCCACGTTCGCCTAGGTTTGCCACGTTTGCCTCCGCAGTGCTCACTGCCGCTTGTAGGCGGGCCGTCAAGGTCAGTCGCTGTGTGTGAGCACTCCATACGCAAATGTCGTCGGGAAACATGGCAATGCTGATGTCTTTTTTCAGTCGTGCCGGTAACGATAACATGACTACGTTAAAGAGAACAGGAGTGAGGATACCACCTTGTGGAACCCCAGCGACCACTTTGTGCCTGGAACTTGGACCATCAGTTGTTTCCATGTAGTTGTACCTGTCTGCTAGGTAACTACTTATGATTTTGTATAATCGACCCGTAACTCCCGTTCGTTGTAGATCATGTAGAATGGCAGTGTGAGAAACGGAATCAAAAGCCTTTTTTATAGCTAAAAATACAGCTGCCGAAAAATGATTGAATGTATTGTTATGTTGAATGGAAGAGACAAGGTCAACGATGGAATCTATTGTGGAACGGCTTTTCCTGAACCCTGGCACGCATTCTGGCTATACGTATGTAGTTGTTCTCCAGAAACCATTCAAGACGAGATTTTACCATTTTTTTAATATTTTGCCAATACAGCTGCTGAGCACAATTGGTCGGAAGGAGTCTAGAGAGGTGGGTGTTTTGCCTGGTGTCAGGATGGGCTTTATTCCTGTTAGTTTCCACTCCTCAGGAATATCACCAGGTTTCCATTTTGGAGAGCATTTGCAAAAGTTGGAGCTCCAGGGCCAGCGCTTGCTGTACCTCTGGTACTTTACGAGCAGTTTGAATAGCAGCAATGATTGCCTTGAGCGCCATGAAGATACAAGGAATGATTTGCAGGACCAGTTGGGCACCTTCAGGAGAGCTCCAGGTGGATGGGGAAGGAGGGGGCCCCAGAGGAGGGGGATTTTGAGGATTTGATTGAATGCTCTGAGTGGGCAACCTCTCCAATGCATATGCATTTGGGGAAGAGGTGGAGGGCTCTACTATTTTTACTGCCTCGTTCTTCTTCCGCGGCGCATTTGGGGGTCGCTGCGAAAGTGCCGGAAAGGCAACGCCAGCTCTCTTAGGGATAGGGGGAGGCCGCACCATTGTGGTGTTTATTGGGCCACACTTGAGAGGCTTTTCATCACAAAAATTTCTTTTGACAGCGGCAATAGTGGCTACACGACAAAGGCAGCGGCCGTAAGTGGCAGGGTGTGATCCCCCACAGTTTGCGCATTTTCCCTCGTTGCGCGAGTGACACTCCTTGTACGAGTGTGAACCCGCGCAGATCTTGCAACGAGTTTGCCCACGGCGGTGTTTCGCCAGATGCCCGAACTTGTGGCTCTTGAAACACTGCGTGGGAGTGAATACCTCTGTGACTGGGTACTTATTAAACCCCAAAGTCACTTCCTCTGGCATGGGGATATCGGACTTAAACGTCACGATGACGCTATGTGATGGGCGCGAGTGATAATCACAGCTATTATCGCTCTGGTAGGCTCGTTGCCTGCGTACATCTACGGCGCTTACAGGTCTTAGAAATTCAAGCAGGTGCACATCACTATATGGAGTGCGGATGCCCAAGATTTTACTGAAGTTCCGCGCGTACCACTCGGGTAAACGCGTCGTATTTGTAATGCTAGCCAAACAGGTCAGATTCAGAAGGGCTTTCGCAGCTTGCAGAGAACCCACAGTCACTGTTAGGCTATTAGTGTTTGCTATTCTGCGGTTGCGGATTCGCTCTTGTGTGGCAGAGAGCACTTCGGAAGCTATTTCGTTTGGACTTACAGCTAGGAAGGTGTCCTCTTTCTTTACGGGCGTGAGGATGACGGATGCCCCCTTTCCTAGAGTTGTTATGGACGACCGGTATAAACGGGGCGGTGTCATCATCGTGTTCATTTTCAGACTCCATAGTCTCGTGATTCGTCCCAGTAGTGGGCACAATGCTTACTTTGTCAGAGTTGTAGCGACGTCTTTTCTGCGAAGTGGGGATTCCTCATTCCTGGTTAGATGGCGAGTTTCCCACCTGGATGTCCTCCATCGTCTACGGCTACTTGAGAGCCTAAAACCAGGGCACTTCACTGCACTGGGGTCACGGTCACTTCACTGCACACTGTTGTTCACAGGGACGTTCACAGTAGCACTGAAAATGCTGTTTATTCGAAGACACTGCACCCGACGACACGTGGGTGCACGTCCAGCTCGCTGACCGCTGTTTCACACTATACACGCCTTCTTGACCGCTTTTCCCGAGGGTTGAGGTGGCATGATGGCAGTGCTTCGACGGTTGAGCTCTCTGCCTCTCCTCCTCGCCGAGTAGGTTTTTGATGCACAATTTAACTCCCTCTCACCAGCCGACGCTGTGATAGCATAACTCGGCCCCTCCTTTAGAAGTCGTTTGATTTTTCCGCCGAGATGGCCAGTCCGATGCCTGAGAGGAACTTCGTTGCGGCTTTCAGAGCTGCTGCCATCCTCTTTTTCATTATGCCCATTTTGCAGCCGATGCACCATAAGGCACACCTAAGGTACCCTAGTCAGACGGAAAACCTAAGTCCGTTAGCGGAACGGCCGTTACTTCACCTGTAGTCCAATCATCATTTGGAATGACATCGTTCTCTGCCCTGATTTGTTGAAAATGGGAGGCGTACACCTTTTTTATTACAATTATGCTGTTCATAATTGCCGCAAAAAAGGCGTACGCCTCCTGCTTTCAACAAATCAGGGCAGAGAACGATGTCATTCCAAGTGACGACTGGACTACAGGTGAAGTAACGGCCGTTCCGCTAACGGACTTAGGTTTGCCGTCTGACTAGGGCATACGTCGTCCGCGTAGATGGAAAGGAGGATGGGCGGCTTGCTTGGCGGAAGACTTGAAGGGAGAGATGCCAGTGTTACGTTGAAGAGCACCGGGCTCAAGGCGCTGCCCTGCGGGAGACCTCTTACGGGGCGTTGGCTACTGAGGGTGCTGCCGAGCCTCACTTGCGCCGTGCGGTCAGTCAGCAAGTTCGTTACGAACCGGAAGGTGCGCCCTGTGACGCCAATGGATTGGAGGGCCAGGAATGCGACGCCCTGAGTGACGTTGTCGAAGGCCTGTTGATAGGAATGCCCATTCGCGTTCTCGAAGCGCCCGTCGCTCGCTGTAAGCGTTGCTTTCAGGGGAACCGTCCGCGAGAACATCATTCGCTGCCTCACGTCCGGCTCTGTCTCGCCGTGAGCGACTTGCCATTGGACTTGCCATTGCCGTGAGTGACTTGCTTGAGCGCCACGAAGATGAAAGGAATGATTTGTAGGACCAGTTAGGCACCTTCAGGCAAGTACTGGCTGAAGCTGGCGTACTCCCGATTGAGGTTCTACGTGAGCGCGAAACGGCTCGGCACTTCCTACGTTTGCGTGCTCACATTCCCCGTCACCTGCTCCTCAGGAAAATTCGATACCGCCCTGAAAGCGACTTCTATCGAGTAGCACAGAGGACAGGACAGGCTCTCACTGGCTTCATAGCTAAGGATATTATACCACCAGAAGCCCCTGGTCTCTGCCGGTACCGCAGACTTTCGTAAGCCTTCCAAACCTTCTGGAAAGAGGCGATCAGGTTCTCCCTCAAGTCCTCCGACCCCTTTTTCATGCTCTGGTAGACGAGAAGTTTTCTACGTTTACGGTTGCATATATAGATGGCGCATACCGATACATCAAGTCCGCCTCAGCATTCGTCATACCATCCGAAGGCATAGTGCAAGGACGACGCCTTTCACATCCAACCTCCCCAACAGCTGCGTAACTCTATGCCATCCTTTTCTTTCTACAACACATCGCTGATTTTACACCGCGGGAATGGGCAGTCTTCAGACTCCAAATCTGCACTTCAAGCTATTGAAAATTCCGGCATACGAGGCCCGTCCGCACCCCTAGTCACAGATGGCCTAGACAGATGGTGGCTTACCACACTGTCTACGCAGCAGGCCACAGGCTAGTTCTCCAGTGGGTTCCAGCCCATTGTGGTGTCGTGGGGAACGAGCAGGGCGACAGCGCCGCAGAAGCAGCACTCTCGTATCGAAAACGGACCAGTATTGTTCTGCTGAAAGGAGACCGCCGTTCCATTCTGCGACACCCTCGTGACACCCCTGGCTTCCCGCCAATGGACAACCGACATTCCCCCCCCCCCCCATCTATGTTGAGCAAAGTTGATCCAACACTCGTTTTCCGGATGCCACGAAACACCTCTCGTCAAGATGCTGCATTAATCCACCGAATGCGCCTCGATGTGGCGTTACAGCTCAGTGGCGTTACAGCTTGAGACAAGTTGACTCTCTCCCACCTGCTACCGCTGTGGTGCCCTTGAGTATCTGGAGCACATTCTTCTTCATTGCCCCCACTACCAACCTTCCAGAACCGCACCCTCCGAGTCTCTTTGTCAGCTGGACTCTCGCCCCTTCTCCCTATCGAAATTGCTTGGTCCCTGGCCCAATCCAGCCCAGCAGCGATCTGCGCTCAAAGCTCTTTTGACATATCTTGACACCATCGGACTTCGATCGTTATTGTGAAGGGGCTCGTTATATTATTGCCCGCATCCCCTCCAGGAATGGGGTAGAGTATCGCCTCTAGCGATGAACCTCCCCATTCTCCAAAGTCAAAATAAAGCTGTTGTTGTTTGTTTGACTTTTCCTCCTGTTTCTTTCAATTAAAATAGTTTCAATCTTGTACGCCATGGTGTCCCGTAAGAGCCCGTACGGTTGGCACATCCGAGAATGTTGTCGGTACGGTCGGAGATAGCAGAAGTATTCACTATTTCTGCTTGCTTCAGTTGCTTCTTGTGTAGATCCTCTCTCGTCAATTGGCGTTCATTTTGCTTATACGAGTAAACTCCCTTCCTGTAGGGCTTGTGAGTCGTCAGACGTCTATTACTTCCAAACCATCTATTAGTCTCTTTAATTCTTTTGCTCCCTGGGTATTTTTATGTTCAACTGTACACGAATCCAAGTTCTCATTTATTAGACAATTAAAATCTCCTCCTATTATTATGTTTCTTGTTCCAGCTAGATAATAAGTCAATTCTTTTGAAAAAGCACATTTGTATTGGTGCATAGATGTTTACGATCCTCACATGCTGCTCCCAATCGAAAGGTCAGTTACTACTTTTCTCACTTCTGTATCTCGTTTTAAGTCTGATACGCTATTTTTTAAACTTGACATTACTAATATTCCTACCCCCACCCCCGCCTAACCTTTTTTCCGTAGCTCCAGTAAGGTCTAACGCCTGTCTTTCTGTTTGTAGTACTTGTTTTCTTTTGGTTATGAAGGTTTGTGGCAGTAAAAGTACATGAAATCGTCTCTGCCTTGCTACTTGAATAAGTTCGTTTGAATTAGTTTATTAGAAACCCAGTTTTGTTTAAACTTACGATTTTAAGATTGATGATGTATGCAGTACAATGTTATGGGCAGCTGTTTTTTGCTTTACAATCTATGTTACTGACAGGGGAAATTTAGCGTTTAGACTGCTTCCTTCTGGACCTGCATGGTGTCGGTTCTCCACCTGATACATGTTCTTTGAGTTCGCATTCTGCTTCACTTTGAACCTCAATGCTTTCTGGCTCTGACACTTTTTCACTTTCTTCAGCAACTCCTGAGCCTAGCGTTGCGCTACTTGAGCAAGTACTTTCCGTGAAAGTACTTCCTGTGAACGACTCGAGGCTACTTCTGGACATATCTCCCTGTGTCTCCACTGCTTCTGACTGAGTGTCAGGAGCAGTGTTGACCTCCAGCACCATTTCTGGCCTTCCAGTCGATCTTTCTCGTGGCTCAATAACTCCCACAGCATCTCCTTCCTTTTCAATTAGATTTTCTCCTCCATGTTCTATTTCCACTTCCACTTCTGGAAGTTGAGGTACTTCTCTTTCCTTCGTTACATTTTCTCCTTCATTTTCTTTTTCCACTCCCACAATTGGTAGTTGAGGATATTCTTCCTCGTCTAGTTCGTTCTCCTGGTTGTTTGCCCGCTGGCCGTAGTCCAGTTCAGCCCCTGTTGAGCTACGCGGTTTCCACGTCGCTACTTTCTTTGGAGTCTCCATTGCAAAAGCGGATGCGACTCGTGCATTTCTGCGCTTCGCAGTCCCGTGTTGTGTGGCCCCCTGCATTACAACTTGCGCAGCTCCCTGTTACACCAACATAGTAACATTCTACCTTAATTCCTTTGCTGAACATGAAATTGGGGACTGGGGTGTTCATTTCAACTCAATACCTTCCGCGCGCCTGTTTCCAGGTCACTGTGCTCACCTCTGTAAAATTGTCTTTCTACTTTAATCACTTTTCAGTATCTCTCCAGGGCTCTCTGGACATCAGTATCCGCGTACGCCGCTCGGTGACGGAAAACTATAACAATTTTTACTCTTCTTATGAGCGATCCCAGCCCTACTCTGATTTTTCCGATCATGACTGATCCGGCCGCTTTGGTCATCCGTACACCCTCCATGTCATAAAAGGTAACACAGTAATAACTGCCCTTTAGCGGGCACACAGTTTTAACCGTTTTGGGAAAGGCTTTCTGAACTGCCGTTGCTATAGTTCTGGGCTAGCAGTGCCTGTCGGCGTATGCAACCCGAAGTTAAGCGACAAACCGGGCGGTTCTTTGCCCGCCAAAAGTCCCTTTTTAGGGACTTTTCCAGTCCGAATCGGCCGTCAGGTGAACGACCTCATGACATTCGTATGCAAAATGCGTGGAGCGAACACGGCTCTTGCATTGATAAGTTCACAGCACAGAACCACTGGTTTCGTACCATCCAATCACGCAGGGAATAAACTGGGAACTTGGTACGAGACATCTCTGTTATGAGCGTGCCAGCTCGTACGGCGAGAAGCGTTAGTTCTTACAGTTTTCTTACAGTTATCTCACACTGCATCTCTCACAAGGTGACAACTTAGACGACGTTGTGTGTAGCGACCAGCCGGAGGAAAAAAATCACATGAAAAAAATGATCACACTAAGACGAAGAGAATAGTGCCCGTGGATACAGGCGGCTCTGGATTTTGCTTTCAGCCTGACGAATTGCTGGCGATTGCGAAACGGCGAGCAAGTAAGCAAGCCGAGAAGAGCCAAAGCGAAAGCTCACCGTGACGTCACCTGTTCAAGCGGAAGATCGGACGGCAAGCCAGATTTTTTTTTTTTCAGCAAATACAGAATATTCGGCCGAACTATTTTGGAGGTATATTCTCTAGGCATCTTTGTGTGACCTGCGACAATGAATGTTCTCCGGCGCTGACCGAATGAATAGGCTGGGCAGGCGCTGGCATGCTATACTGATGATGGAATCTGTATGGGTTTCGAAACGTCATTTTGAAGCGTTTCAAATGTTGTCTGTGCCCATGCGTATTTTACGTAATACATATTGCCACGAATCATCATCGCGAAACTTCCAGGGCAGGCACGAAACGGTACATCTCATCCGGGCGCATGCTGAAGAAGAAGCAAGAAGCTTCCAGACACATCGCCTGCTCTCTGGCAAACGCACGTGCTGTTTCTAGACTTTTCGGCGCGACGCTTAAATGCTTGTGCGCTCCAAGCTGGAGCATTGATTCTTTGGACTCAGTTGTGTTCAGAGAGCTATCACTCTTGTGTTTTGCTACCAAGTAGTCTAATAAACCGTTCTCTGTTTATTCGACGACTCGCCGACCCATTTCGCTTCGTGACAATATGAACCTAACAGCATGTGCAGTTTTAGAAGACTGACAGAGAGATTGTTAACTTCTAAGCATAAGTGTATAAGCATATAGTCTAGGTATAATCTATCAGTGCATAACAGTTAATACACAGTATTGAGAATGGAGACAGGGCACTGCACGGGCCTAATTTTCAGGCCCAGCCTGCTACGGCCAGCACCGGGCAAGGACCCGACGTCTTCTATATATTTTCAGCAGGGGCCCTGCCCGAGCCCGACTCCGCCGGCCCAAGCCCAGCCCGTACCCGACTGTTTCCATGCTCAGGCCCGGTCCCAGCCCGCCTCTGCTTTATGTGTTCTCGAGGCTCGGAGGCATACTTAGATTTACTAAAAGCACAAATGGTACTGTGGTACTGTGATGTTACCCGTAAGGTTTGTCTGCGCAGTGTGGTGACATGTTGCACACGCCGCAGGGTAGGAATGCGGATAATTTGGACCACCTGGGGTACTTTTGACTTGCAATATGCTCTGGTTTCCCTTCAAATCCGCGTATTGAAAGAGCACAACGCAGCGAGGAAAAGGACGCAGTTAATTGGTGGAGAGTGAGGAGGTATACGCTCTGTTTTTTACAGGCTGTGTTTCTCTGCCGGCAAGCAGCTGTGTGCTGGGTGCTTGCTTGCTTGGGAAGGCAGCGCGCAGTGGCGCGTGGGCGATATGGATGTACCTTGCGGATCAAGAGGGACTCATTTCCGCTCTATTGCGCATGCACCGCTGTTATTCCCTCTTCTCGAACCCCCACCGCGAACGAAATATGTCAGAACACCTAACCTAACTGACCCTCGCGCCGGACTCTCAAGAGAACTAAATATGTCAGAACACCTAACCTAACTGGCCCTCGTACAAGAGTCTCAAGGGAACGAAATATGTCAGAACACGTAACATAACTGACCCTCGTGCCGGACTTGCTCAGCGCGCCCGCCACACCAGACGTCCCCAAATGTGTGTGAGTGCACGTGTTAAATTCAGACCCATTCCGCGAAATAAGCATGATCACATATAAAAAAGTGATAGTTCTCAAATAAGAATACCATGATACACAATATACAATTAAAATAAAAGTGACATTAAAATTCAGCTGTCCAGTCTCGCCAAATATGTTCGCCTACATGGCCGATCATGGTCGGCGTTGTCAAGCCAGTAACCGCGCCGGGCGCGGTGGCTGAAACCCGAACCCGGCCCTGGCCGCTTAAAAATCGCCAAGCCCGGCCCGGTCCGCTCGGGCTTTCGGGTAAGCTCGGGCCCGGCCGTGCAGTGCTCTAGGAGACAGCAGTTCTCCAGACGATCACTTGACAGGCATTGTGGAATTCCGCCCTCCATCCCCCTGAACCCCATGGGGATGCAATCGTGCACAACACTTCGGTAGCTGGCACGTCAGATGAAAGAAACTACAAAAAGCCCCAGCGAAATGCGTACAACGGCCAGCCAGACAAGAATCGTATGCAACGCGAAGCACAAGCACAAGAAAGAACAAGAGGTCGTCGGGCATGGATGACTTTAAAGCAGCGCTGTTGCAGGAACATGGGCTTCCCAAGGAGAGCCTTGTGCAGGTTTGCGTTAGAGAATATGAGCAAAGGGAGCGGCGAATGTAACTTCAGGAACAGCTTGTGTCAGCACTCACAGCTTATTTGAGAAAATAGCAATACATGATAATAAATTATTGAACAACCTGTCCCTGTGTATCCTGTACATTCACTTAAAGTAGTCCACAATAGCCGCTCTCACAGGATGTCCATTTCCCTGTTCTGTATTCAGCACTATGCTGTCGTTGCTCGCGGGCAGTCTTGCTGTGTTAAACTGCAGGGTGTCGAACCGAAACGTTTTTCGTTACGGTTTTCGTTCCGGTTGCATCATAAACGATCCGGTACCGGTTCTGCTCCGGAGCAAAAAAATAAGGGTTCATACCGGTTTTTAACCGGTTCCGCTTCTGCTGGGAATATTCATCCCCACAAAAAATATTAATGTTACAAAATGTAAACCCGTTTATTCCGCTTACATGGTATTTAATATTAATAGACAGCTGTGAAATTGGTAGCTCCTGGTTCCTGTAGGTTACTGTCTGTTAAAATGGGCTTTCTCCTTTCTTGAAGCGCATGCTACAAACGGACTTGTTTGTCGTGATGTCATACGTAAAGTTCTTTCTTGCTCGGTTGCAGCGATCGCGTCCCATCCGAATGTCTGTTGCTACTGTCTAGCCAGCAAGCACCACCGCACGAGTACGACGCAAATCGAGGAACACCTTCACCCACAAACGCGCTCGAAGGCTCCGTTTTATTTTCTTCGTGTCCTGTCCACAGAAGAGTTGCCATTTCGCACGGACTTGCCCTCGCGTATACGTAAATGTATTCAACTTAGCTGCTCTCAAACAAGGGACGCGTTGCGCGACATTACCGATAAAGAAGGGTCGCTGTTTAGTTCAGGAGAGTTTCGGGGGATCAAATTAAAACGAACACAACGGCACATTGCTAGAGAGTCACATGTACCTCTATGTCTGTGTGCGTGCGCGAACAATAAACCATTACAAAGGGAGCCTAAGGGTCATAGTATACCGACATACATTCCACCGTAACCGTAATCCTCGTATAGTATCCATGACATGACTTCAGAGCACACGACGTCTGTTTCATTCGCCTATCCGTAGTCCAAACCGGCGAAGTTTTTTCTTGGACCGAAAACCGTTGAATATATTTTTCGGTTTCCCTCCTGAGCGAAAAAAACGTATACGCTTTCGATTCCGTTCCGGTTCGCACCAAAATAGCGGTTTTTTTCGGTTTTCGGTTCCGGTTTTCGGTTCGCTCCGACACACTGGTTAAACTTCTGCATACCCCTGCTGCAGAACGGCATCACCAAAATGTTCACAAATGTTGTGCAATACGCAGCTTGCCCGGATGACAAGCCCTGCCTGATCAACATCACACTCCATTGTTTTCATGGTGTACCGGAACGTCGCTTTCAGCCTGCCAAAAGCAGTTTCCACAATACGTCGAGATCGTGACAGATAGTTAAAAGTCCTTCGACTCGTCGAGTTGTCCTCTGTGACTGAATGGTTTCATGAAATTCGGTGTCATGTACGATCAGTGGGGGTACAGCTGTTTCATTGATCGTGGCAAGTGGACTCCGAAACAACGGTCCCTGCACAGCTTCTGCCAGTCTCGATCTGTGATACACATATGAATCGTGACAGCGGCCCGGAGAGCCGACGTTTACGTATCGGAATCTGTGCCGGTGTTCAATCAAGTCAAGCAGAATGACACCGTACCTATAACAGCATGTTGCTAGTGAAAAGCATACGCAGCATTTGTATTTAATATATGCAATGATGTTCAACACCAGCAACACATATCAGGTAGCATCCCTTATAGTTTATACAGTCACTTCCGTGATCATTTGGAGGAGAGTTAGGAAAGTGTGGAACCGTCTAGTGCCCCTACAGCCTGAGGAAATTGACATCCGAAAACATGGGCATATGTCATGCCATTGTGTCTGGTGACGGCATTTTTATATATTCTGTTTCAAGAGTTTCCGGGACGACCTCACAGAGGTCTTCGATTATTTCCTTTGCGGTTGAACGCCCAATACCAAACAAGACGGCCACGGTACGGTCCTCCGCTGAGGAACACAACTTGTACCGTCCGATGGCGATCCTTTTTTTTTTCTATAGGAATGGCATCACACATGTTTGTGTTCATTCTTTCCATTCTAGGCTAGCACGCGTCCACAATGAATGGAAACGTGGACGTGGACATTCGAAAGTGTTGCTTGAAGCTGTACTCTCCCTGTAGTGATGCGGTTTTCTCAAACCAATTCTCGTGGCGAGGCCGACATCATATTCGTCGCTCTACGCTCATGTCGCACATCGCAGTGACAGTGGTAGCTAGATTATTCATAAACCGATGTCGTTCTATTATGTCTGTTTCCTGTTTCGCTCCATCTATTTCCGCGTCTAGCTGCGCTATAGAGGCTGATTGGCACGCAACCCACACCTTGATATTTGCGGCATTGCTGTCGCCGCCTTCCATATCCACGACAGCTGCCAGCTGCCAAACGATAGTGGACTAATTGACACACCGATTACTGAAAGTGTGATCGCACAGCGAAACACTGTTTCGAACGAAAATGGGAAACGCCACGACAAGCTAGACAAACAATAAACAGAACATAATATGGCTAGACGACAAGAAACGGAAGGAGCTCCATCGTGATTGACGCGCCATATCATCTTAACGGCGACATGTGGAAGCTTTCAACGGCCATCGAAAAATTCTTGTGTGGCAGCGAGACAACCCATATGAGTTCAAAAGCGATATACTTCTCTACTGCTTTGTACTGCACTTGACGAGTACCCCTTCAACCGTCATAAAGTTCGGAATGTTCAAAATATGCAGACGGTTGCCTGTTTCACCGTCCTCATGCTCACCACCGTACCTCTCTCGTACCACCTTTAAGCACCTTTCCATATTGCTCCAGAGCTCTCTGCAAGCGCGTATCATCAAATGGGGCAACATCATCAATATCATCTATAGGACAACGAGAGACCGCCACCCGCTTGGTAGTCGCACCCATCGCATGAATCTAAGTTTGGTAGTTTGAACCGAACTTCAAACTTCCCGCTTCCCTCATTATTTGCGCTCCCTCCAAAAGGTGCATGACGAATTCGCAAAAAGCGCGCCCACAAGCCTGGGCCCCCCTTACATGCCCATGCGCTACCCTTTGGCAGCGGTTAGTACTTGCTTCCTATATGATCACCAAGAGGTCTTTACTTTAAGACCAAAGACCATTTGTATTTGATAGGTGGATGGAGATACGTGTTGACCATGACAGGTACCTGCAGCTCCACTCCTTGTAGACCGCGATGATGATGTCACGACCGACTAACTTGTACGGTGGCACACTGTTATGGGTGTCACGTGTGTGTTTTGCGTCTCGTTTCTATGTCGGGGGATTGGGTCTTCATGATGCCGCTAGCTTTGAGGAACACACCAATCTCTTGAGTTGCTTTCCGTTGTTGAGCCGGGCACGTCCATGTGCTAAGAAGCTCGCACAGACTGAAAGGGCGAGAGTCGAGTCTCGCAACGTCGGTTTGGAGTTGGTCCCTGTATCTTGAGTGGGTTGGGCTCTGGAGTTTTGTAGGCGGAGCACTTCGGCCTCATTTGATAGAGAGTTGTTTGGGAGTATAGTTTTTCCAGGCGGATCCTGTTGAGGATCGATTGGAAAGGTCTGTCCAGACTCGATGGGATGGATGCTGTCAACTCAGTGTCGATGTAGCGGAGATAGTCTTCTGCTCGTAGATTTCCTTTCCAGAGCACTGTGGAGTGTTCTATAGCCTTTCGTTTGAGGTACGATCTGGTGTCGCCTTTGGTAAATGGCATGGCACTGAGCTTAGTCTTGTTGAGCGCTTTAATCATTGCCTTATCCGCGGCTTCATTTCCTGGTACCCCACAGTGCGGGGGCCCACTGGAGTGTTAGTCACTTCAGGGACAGACTTAGGTCAGGAGGATTTCGTAGACGACGGCGTTTCTATCGCATGGCATGTCAATTGCTTGGATCGAGAACTTCGAATCCGTGCAAATGATCAATTGTTCTGGCTGGGATTTCTTGATGTGGCATAGGGCTTTCAGGATCCCATGGAGTTCGGCTGCGGTGGATGACGTTCCGTGCGACAGCCTCTCTCCTTTTGGTGTATAATCTATGACGAAAGCACTTGCTGATTTCCCTTCAGCACTCTCCCATCTGTATAGAAGATAGCGCTGGTTCCAAAGGAGTCCTGGAGGTGTGCCAGGGTTCGTACTGAGCCTGTAGAGCTGTTGTTATGTTTTGAGTGTTGTGGGCAGAAGCTGCCGCGTGTCTACTGTTCTAGAATTAAAAAGAAGATGCCAGTAATCCTGCTGCAAAATGGCTTCGAGCCCTTGGCCTTCCTAAAGTTTTTTCGCCAGGGAGCATTGAAAAAAGGCAAAGATCTCGTAAAGGCGCATTACGTGAATGACGCTAAGGAAGTACATGCGGATTGGGACCTACAGTTTCAGCTAAGTGCAGTTTCAGGTCAGACGTGTCAGCTACGCGACACAACTAGAAGTGAGTAAACTGCTTCCATAGACGAACGATAGCACACTCGTTTGAGCGGTGACATGCTTCCCGCTTAAAGGAATTTGTACCGTGGAGCTTTTTCCGAACCCGTTTCGCACTTTTTACAGCTCAGCTTCGAAAGGAGAACCACGAATGCTGCATGTTTATGCATAGTAGGGCTGATAGGCAAGTGCAAACACGCGGCCGCTGTTGCTATTTACATCAATCAAGGTGGATATTCGTCGTCTACGGACACGCCTCAACAGTGGGGAGGACCCCGGGGCGACAAGCCGAACTTCCACCCTAAGGAGTCAGTGACTCAGCTGTATGGAGGTAACATGAACACTTCAACATGAGATCTTTGTTGTCAATGCGCCATTAAACTCCCAATCATCATCATCAACTTCAACATGAACATGTGTATTTGTCAGGAATGCATAAGAATATAGCTGAAAGCATAAGTAGACCTTACTGCTTCATGAATGAACACTTCTGCTTTGCAGAATATACAGAGACGTTTGTTGGTAGTCACCCTCCTTGTGAAACGGCCCCCAGCCTGCGTCACTTCCCAGACATTGAGAGCCCATTCACGGATGTACTTGGATATGAAGCTCAGTCAGAGGATGGAAGAAGTGTCTGAAGTGCCCTGGACAAGGCCGCCGACAGTGTTGACCAAAGTGATGAACACGATGCTGTCAAAATGGTGCTGTACTGGTCGGGGTCAGAACGCACCGTGTATAGAGTGATGGAAGTCAGTGGAACGTACCCCATCATGCGGCTTACTCCTTTCCCAGCGAAGGAACACTTGACACATGAAGAGCTGCATTTTTTTCAGACACTCGTAGAGTGTACCGAAGATAAACTGAACGAAATCGCTGCAACAAGTGTGAAACTTTTTGGATGCGCAAGGTAAGCCCCGGTTGTAGTGTACGGGTGGAATACTAACTATTCTGCCTTTCTTTTCCTTGTTTACAGGTGACACAGATGCTGCGAATATCAAGCTCAATTGCCCACCAAGTATGCAGCAGACGGGATAGGTTTGCTGAACTGGGAGAGAAGTTGGCACAGACAAGGCAGTTCAGTTCAGCTGCCACTGCCTACGGTACGCAATTCTTCCTTTCATGTGTGCATGTGGTGCAAGCTCTCACCAAGTCGTGCTCGTATATGAAAATGCACAGGATAAGGCATCTTGGAAATGCACAATGTATTGCTTAATGCTGAAATCACGCCCCTATTCAGGAAAGAGTACTGAAGCAACGGCAAGATCTGAATTCGAAAACAAGTTTGGTGTTGCGGTCACACAGGTAGTGTTCGGGTACGGTTGTCTAAAATGTCGAGCCCGTGGCAGGGCGGTCCCCTACCGGCGATGTCGAGCACGAAGGAACTGTACCATTAAAGTCTCAGAGCGAAGGCCGCACTCAACTGTGTGCGCCACCCATCGCCACCTGCCGGGAGAGATCAGAGCCGTGGGAGAAATAATCTCAAGATATTTGAGCGTCGTCTGCCTGCGATGCCCGTGAGAACAGGGAGAGGAAAAGTAAATTGAAAGAATTGGAATCGCTGTAATCTGTTGTTTTTCGCGAAGAGAATTGGGTGCTGAGCGGAAAACGGCTACATCTTAAGCCTTATGCATCTTGTGTGTTTTAAGAAGTGGTATGAAATAAAATAAAATCTCCAACCTGTTAATGCTGCCCAACTCCTCCTCTAATACCTTGATAAGCACTGTCGAGTCATTTTTAGCGTTCGTCTACCATGCTTAGATTAATCCGATATCTATTTTGCAATTCTATTCCTATTTTCCAAGCAGCTGTTAGTTTCTGTTTAGGTTTTATTATGCAATTGCACCAAAAAAACAGGCTTGTGTTGTGGTCGTCTGTTGATGCTCCAGACTCAGAATGGTCACTTTCCAACTGGATATCTCGTCCGCTAGTGACACGACTGGAGGTGCGGTGTGCCAAGCGCAGACCGGCATATTGTTCCTCTCACCGAACGGACCATAATCTAGGTTTATCGTGTCTGCCTGCGCGGTTCATCGACCTTTATCACATTCTCTTTCAATCAGTTTTTCTTCTTGTTCGTCAGGGACATTCTTGCTGTTAGCTACTTAACCACTGATATCCCCTGATAACGCAAAAACGCGTTAAATGGTGATCTGACGGTAAAGCTGCTGTTGTGAAACATGGTGCGCAGAATAGCTGACGCCACACGGTGGCAGATTATCGGCATGAGCAGAGCAGATATGACGGAAAAACAAATACCGCAAAAAAAAAAAAAATTGGATGCTCTGTGACCACGGTCAACAGGATACTTAACGCGTTTCGGAATGAGGACGGATCAAGGATGCCTCTCGGCGTCGTCTAGCAAAGGCTACAACGGTCGAAGAAGACCAACAGATAGAGCAGAAAAGTTGTGAAGACCCCTTGAATACCGCGGTCGATATTAAGCAAGAAACTGGCCTTGCGACGTCAACAGACACGTGGCGACAGAGTGGCCTGAAAAGTGGCGTAGCAGTACAGAAGTCACTATTTTCTGCCCAGCATTCCAAATTGCGCCTCACATTTGCAAGGGAACATATGCACTGACAGGTAGATGACTGGAACACTGTCATGTTCTCGGATGAGGCGACCTTTTCCTCTCGGAGGCACCAGACTCGTCGCGTCTGGCGTTCCCCGCGGTCGAGGTAATCTGACTATGTCCGCCATACTGTAACAGGGGGGGGGGGGGGGGGATATGTTTATTATATATAAAAAATAAGAGGGAAAGGTTAGCCACCGGTACTGTAACATGATTGTCACGCTAAGTATATTAGAGGAGAAGTGAAATAGCAAACAGCTACATTTTTTTGTTTGTGACTGCAGGTGTGGAGCTTCTACACTTGCAGTCAAAACTAGATGTGACCTTCGCTGCTTCCTTATCTTGGTGTGTAATTTTAATGGGCGACAGGACTTTCATGTTGCTAACGTTTTTGATATAATTTATATCCAGGTATGTCCCGCGCCACATCTACCGCGTGCTACAGAGTGGCCGACAATCTGTATCCGTGTGGGGGTGCGTTTCATCTCAGGGCCTGGGGCCCCTCGTCCGGACTGCGGGAAGATTTAAAGGGCCTGTGTACGTCGATATAATCCTGAACCACCTGATGCCTCATGTACTGGATGGCCCGTTCCCAGACGGGTGTTTTGTATTCCAACGTGACAAAAGCCCCGTCCATATGTCACTCATGGCGCAACGAGAGCCCGAAAAGCTCGGGAACCAGCAGCTGCAGTCGTCTCCGATCAGTCCGGACCTAAATATAATTGAAAACGTTTGGGGAATCATGAAATATCGAATGTCTGGAAAAAGAGTGCCTTTTCGAAAGCCTGACGCCCTATGGGATGCGGTAAACAGAGAATGGGAGGCCTTGCGACATGACGGTAGCCTGGTTGACCGCCTGTATGCCCCTCTGCACAGGCGAATGAACGCTGCGCTTGAAAACAATGGTGCACCAACATGGTATTAAGTGGTTGAAACTTCACTTGATTGACCCTTCTTTTACATGTAATTCATAATATATTCAGAATGGAAGTGAAGAACCAATTCTTTTTATTTTCTTACTTTCTTTTGTTTGTTTAGTATTCATCCTGTCCCTTCTTTCCTTCCCCTCGTGCTTTTCTGTCGCCGCATCATCAGCCCATTTGTGCGTTTGTGTGTCGATAAACACTGAAGTTCAATAAAAAATAATGGCTCAATAGTGTGGAATAAACGCACGGCTGACGGCGCATATCTTGGTGGTAGTGATGGTGAGGGAACTGAGTTGAATATAGTTGACTTTCACTGCTTGCCGCAGTCACACATCTTTACGATAAAACTTAGAGCTTACTACCTATAACTGTACTATGCTAGCTTTACCTACACTAGCTATATTCTACAGCACAGCATATTTTATGCGCTCTCACCAACCGTCCATTGCAGCTCCAGAGAAGCCCGCTTGCAAGCTACTGGACATACTTTCTGACCTACGGGCACAGCACTGAACAATTTTCGTTGTCTAGTCTGAAGAGTACATACAGGGTCACTTTCAATGGATTGGGGGTCATCACATATATTTTTCCGTCTGTTTCGCCTCCAGTCGTAAAAGAAGCAACCACCATATTGACGAGAGTAATGTGTTCCGTTTCATTCGTTAAAACAATAGGTTACGGCGATCCCTATTCTGTCCAGTCACTTTTCCCCTCCCTTTTCTTAGCAGATGACGCCCAAATGTCTCGAGATTATCTCTCCCACGGCTCTGATCTCTCCCGGCAGGTGGCGATGCGAGGCGTACACGGTTGAGAGCGGCTAGGGAGCCTCCATGGGTTGCTGCGGCTTCTCCGCTTTTAACTGTGTTTTTAACTGTGCCAACGCCGCCTTTCCTGCTCGCCCTCGCGCGGAGAGCCAATTTTGACTCCCAACTTGCTACGCGCTGCCAATTGCCTGCTGTGCACTTTGCGCGTTCGAGCGGCCATGCGGCACATGTACACGCAAGTGGTTCCATTTCTTCTGTATCTTAGCGTCATTGTATATTTTAGGAACAAGTATCGCAACTCATCCTTACGGAATTTTAAATCCAGCGTGCAACAATCGTGTCAGAACGGCCTCTATTACTGCTGAAATCGGCCGTTCCACGAGTCATTTCCTCGGGTAATACCAGTGTTCCGTCCGATTTTTTCTGCGTGTACCATGTTCGGGTCACAGTTCTTTTGCATTGGACTTTACGCATGAAAGTGCTCCTTCTTTCTTTTCTCTATTTCTTTGAGAACCACTGCTAGGGCTCAGTTTATCTCCGTATTGTTGGTACGAGGTCATTGATCTGTCGGCTTAAGAGCTAGCTCGCGAACCAGCGTTCGCTCTTTGTTTGAGCAGTTCCTATTTGATTGAGCAAATACATTCGATTGGTGGACGAAGACCAGCGTGCGTGGAGATCTGCAATGCGCGTTGCTCGCATGATCCGTCGCGCAGCAAAATGCCAGGGTGCTGTGTGCCCAAGTGTGCCAATCACTCTCGGAAACGTGCGCGTTTGTATCGCTTCCCAGCATGAAAAAAGCGGAAAGAGGTTTGGCTTGCGCGAGTAAAGAGAGCAGAATGGGAACCAACAAGGAGCTCGTACGTGTGCGAGGTAAGCAAGCACCTTTGCTGTGTACCGTGTATTCCGGTTGCTCAGTGGTTATTTACGTTAAATTAAATTAAATTACGTTAAATCTCCGGGAAGCCACAACAAGCTCATTGAGCTTCGTGAACACATACGTGGTGCAATGAATCTTCGGTATATTTCGGCCAGCGCGCAGAGTACAATGTGAAGAGGCATTCAGAGCGATATCTGCTTCGAAACCCATTTATGCGATGCACTCATCTTTCAAGACTGTGTCGACTTTTATTCACAATAACGTGGACAACCTTTCGGCGTGAGACCAACACAAGGAAGAACTATATCATGTAATCGTGGACAAATCTGTACAACTACGATTGAGGGTGCACTTGCGACAGGAGCATGTCGGTAAAACAACATGGTTTTCAAGCAAAACGTCACCAGTGCGACCTACGTTTCCATTTTTTCTTTCTATTTCTATTCTATTCTATTGAATGAGATGTAATAAAATCTGCTTGCAGTCAACATATTTTGTTCTCTATACACATTCCCATGTTTACTATTGTAAATTGTTTGTCGAGACACGACTGCGTCTGTAGGTGCAGTGATGTGTTTAGACAAACGTTACAAAGCATTAACAACATATTTTACAACCCATGACCAGCTCTACTAGCATATATAACAGTTTTGCCACGCCAGTATCCTTCATTCCGTTTTTAGCCTCTTCCTGTCGCGAAAAATCAAGACAAACGCAACCACTCCGCTGACGCCCAATGCGATGTGGGAGTCAAGATGGCGGCGCTTGTAGCAGACGACGGAGTTGTCGCCTCCCTGAAAAGGGGACGCACATGCAGGCAGTCCTCCTCAGGTAACCGAGGATGCGGCTGTAGAGTATGTACCACTGCGCCAATCTACAACGTTGCAAGCTCATTGGCCCAGACAGCGTGCGCGCTCCGATTCGTCGACAACCTTTTGAAATCGCATTTTGTACGCGCGCATGTGTGTGCAGCGTCCCGGCGGCCGTTTCAGCAGTTTCAGCATAGTTTCGAAATAGCTCGCATCGTTCGGCACGGCGTCCGTCCTCTTGTGTTCCGTGTTTCGGTGATGTCAATCGGCAGAACAGTTTGTGATTCTACGCGTGTTGTGATGTTCCTGGACACGACTATTATCCCACGTACAGTCTATCAACTACGGAACTGGAATGCTTCGTGGGCTGGTGCGGTTGGAGCGTAAAGAACGCGTTCGGGCGCCGCCGGATTTTGAGGCCTGACAACAAAGACAGGATTACGATTACGTGCCACACAAGTGCCTTTTCCGCTCTGCAAACAACGAAAGAAGATGCTCATCACAAGATCGGCCGGCAAGGCGTCCTCTTGTGTTCCGTGTTTCGGTGATGTCAATCGGCAGAACAGTTTGTAGAAGTGTTCGCTGGTTTATTCATGCGTCGATGTGATTCTACGTGTGTTGTGCTGTTCCTGGACACGACTATTATCCCACGAACAGTCTATCAACTCCGGAACTGGAATGCTTCGTGAGTTGGAGCGGTTGGAGTGTGAAGAACAAGCGCGGGCCCCGTCGGATTTCGAGAGCTGTGTTCGTTTTGCTTCAAGTTCGAACTTAGTTACAGTGCGTCAGCAACGCAGTGGACTTTGTATTAACAGAGCATCCGTGTATCAGATCTTTGAATCAGTGCTTTGTGTCAAATAAATATTTCTTTTAGCCAAAAGAAGCTTCAGTTATTTTGAATATCGGGTAACTGCGGTAGGCGTGAAATCCGGTAGAAGTCGATGGTAGCCAGAACCGGTCGAAAGGTCAGCCAAAGTTAAGGCTCCTGATTGGCCGACTGGCATTGCATAATTTCTACAACGTTGCACTCTCATTGGTCGTGTGCCCAGTGTTGTGGGAATTATCTCAAACTATGGGCTCTATGGGGAGCTGTTGGAGCCTGCATGGACGTTCCCTAAGCGGAAACCAGAAAAAGACAACCCTAACAACACAACCCTAAGCTCTGGAACCCAGGAAAAGACCGAGTTCAGAGGCGTGCCGTCAGCCTGAGCGGTCGCTGCAGCCTGAGAGATCTCGGCCTGAAAGGTCGTTTCAACCTGGGAGGTACTCTCAGCCTGAAAGGTTCTCCCAGCCTGAAAGGTTCTCTCAGCCTGAAAGGTTCTCTCAGCCTGAGGGGTCCTTTAACACCTCAGGCCTGAAAGGTAGTTTTTGATAGGGGAGGTTTGCACATAGATGCTGCAACGTGCACAAGGTATGTGCCCTACATAATATACGTGGACGGCTGCTTGCGCTTGAAACGTCAGCATTGTTATTAGACACAGGTGCAAGTGTCTATGTATGTGGCGAACGTTAAAGAATGTTTATTTTATGTGTACACAAACCAGCACAGCATAAACTTAGTCGTAGACAAAGACGACGAATTCCTGTGCGAAGTCACCCCTCGCCTCGAAAAAGTTTATTTCGACATTTATTTAGAGCAACTTGTCAGGACCAATGCATGAAAATTGCAAGCGAAAATACTGCACAACCTTACAAATCCTGCACATAAATAAACAATTGGACAACGTTTCAGCTCTTCCACTTGTGTCGTCACTTAAAAATAATCAGAGTTGTCTTTTCTTAGAATGCGGGTTTGAAGGTTTGCTAGGACACAGCACATGCGAAACACGTGGTTCACAGCGGGAATCAGGGACACTGAAATACGCTTTGTCAGTATCTCGAACACCTTCAATCTCTGAACTGCACGTTCCACGTGAACTCTTACATTGGTGATGTGGTAAGTGTCGTTGATTTGCAGTGGTGTAAAGCGAACTCCCCCCCCCCATGAAAAAGGGTGGCATCACCAGGATCGAGCCTATTTCAGAGACACATGCCCGAATACCAGGGAAGCCCTCATCAGCTAGGATGACGTCCCCGGCACTCACCAAATTCAAGAATCCTAAGCGTATAGTTATGTCCGTGTCTGTACATCGACCACCAAAGGCTTCAGACCTGAATATAATCACACCATTGGGTACAATAGCACAAGGAACTTAAGCCTATATCCGTTCTTGTACGACGAGCACAAAACGTGCTCCTCTCTGATTTCTGGAGGGACCTCAGTACTAGTAGTAGTGTATCAGCTCAAGTATCCGGAAACTCACATCTTCGTCTGGACGCCATTAATTAGCAATTAGAGCTAATTGGGACCCCCCACATTAATCAGGACCCACCAGGGAGTCATTACACTAATTGGGGATCATCTAAGACACGTTCTTAATCATCTAAGACACGGCGGGAACCACACATCGCTAAACATGCGTCAACAGGCTTGGACACCGCAAAACAAGTCTAAACATGCAAGAAAAGGCTTAACACGAGCGCGGTCAAATCACTCGTTGGTCACCGCTAAACACGGCAAACATACGAGAAAAGGAGCGCGTCAAATCACTCACCTTTTCCCCCGCGGCAACTTCCAGGCAGAAACTGAGCGAGCGCGGAGAACACACGTCTGCTCTCTACGAGATCCAGCCAGAAACTGAGCGAGCGCGCGGAGCGCACGTCCGTCTTCCGCGACGGTCCGAGAGAAACTGAGAGAGGCGACGCGCAGCGGCAGCTATGGATGCGCGCGCGCCCTCTGCTCCACCCGTCCGCGCATGCGCGCGCGCTGCTAGCTCCCTCTGCGCCGGCCGCGGGTGTTTTCGGTTTCGGCTCTCTGCTGCGCGCGCTCCTAGCGGCGACGGGTGGTTTTTCAGTTTCGCTTTCATTCTCCGTTCTTTGCGCACGCGCGTTTATCTCTATTAAGGCAGCGCGCACCGCGCTCGCGTCATCATTCTGACCGATACGTGGAAAACGCCATGTGTGGTTTATTCTCCTGCGTTTCTCGTCGTCGCAAGGAAAAGACAAAAAACGAAGAACTTCGCGAATTTATACGCGGCATCGTGGAGGAAGCCTTTCAAGTCCACCGTCTGGAATGGTTGCAAGCACGTCAAGAAATGTGTCAGGACAAGATGAAGACGCTCGACCGCATCTTAGCGGCGGACAGACTGGCGAAAAAGAAGTCCAACTTTAGCCTGGACAATCTGTATTGGGAACGCAGTTCCGATGTAGAGGACGACGACGAGGATGTGTAAATAAAAGCGATGCATTTCTCTTCGAGTCTCAGTCTCTTCTTTCTCTTCGTGAAACGTGTACGCACGCAACATGTCTTCCCCCGAACCTTTTCGTTTCCGTCATCCTTTTCGCTGTATCTTAAGCGGTCCCTCCATGTGCGGCAAATCTACGTTCGTTGCTAACGTGCTGAGGAACCTGAACGACGTGGTGGACAAGCCTCCGTCACAAATATTCTACGTGCAGAAATATGCTTCGCCGAGCATGCAGGACGAATTCGGGGACTCCGTAAAATTTACCAAGGAGCTACCGCGAGAGTGGGACACGTCGCGCGCTACGCTGATCGTCGTCGACGATCACATGACCGACGCCGGTTCCTTGAAGGAGGTGACCGATCTTTTCATTCGGGGTTCTCACCACGCCAACGCGTCGATCTTCTTACTCGTTCAAAACATCTTTTTCGACAGTAGCCATTTTAGAACAATATCCTACAACGCCAGTTACGTCGTCCTGTGGCGCACCGTGCGCAGCGTGCACCAGATGGAACATTTCGGCCAACAGCTATTTGGCAGAAAAAGATTGGAGTATTTTCTGGACGCATATAAACAAGCGATGTCGTCGCCCCACGCATATTTACTCGTGGATCTTCACAACTATACGCACGAGGATCACAGGTTGCGTAGCAATATCTTTCCGGGAGAACGTCAATATATCTACGCTCCGAAATGAATCTCCGCCCTCACCTCACTTTACTCAAAGTACTCTCCACTCTACCCCCTCCGCGCCGCCGCGACGTCTTGAGACGTTCGTCCTCGTCCGACATGAAACACCTCTCCGAAATTTGCCTCAATGTATTGAACGGAAAGGTGGCTCTAGCTCCAGATACGTTTGAAGAAGCACAAACGCTTTTTACGACGGCTCGCCTACAAAAAGATTCACAAGAATCCGCAACGTTTGAAGCGCTATCTGTCTCAGCAGCGAGGACAGGGCGTTCTTTCGTCGGTGGATCCTCTCCTGCTTTCCGCCGTGTTGAACCTTTTCGCCAATGGCCAAGAGAATTGAAGTGACCACCTCCATCGGAAACATTCTTTCCTCGAAGGAGAGTGACGACGTCAAAGTGAAACTCATACTGCAAGCACTGTATCGCATACTCAAGCAGTACGGATTTGACCCCTACGACAATAAAAACAAGGCGTCCGACGCTACAAATGACTTTGACTATTCGCTCCTCTCTCCAGAGGTGGACGAAGAGGAAGCGGAAAGGGTCGTCTCGGAATTAGAGAAGGTTCTTTCCTGGGATCGCGAGGGTTGTGTCTCCGTGTCGGGCAAGCCCATCAGACACTCCTCAGTTTACGAACTCGTCAATTATTTGTTGCAACGTAAGACGGGAAAGAAACCTTCCTGGTTCCCCAAAGTCTCGAAACTATTGCGTCTGATTTCTCTACCCAAATCTCGCGAGCCTCAACAGCAGCAGCAGGCCTCCATTGCGTGGACGACTTATGGAGGGATATGAGAAACCAGAGGGTGGTTTGGGGGGTGTGGAACGCTATAGAAAAGCGCATCACTTGAGCAAAAAGAAGGCTCTCGCCATTCTCAGAAAGCTGGATGCCTACATGCTCCACCATCCGGTCAGAAGAAAGTTTAATAGGAGACGCATCATCGCGCTCAAGATCAACGACGTGTGGCAAATGGACCTCGCCGATTTTTCAAAATACAAGAGATTCAACGGTGGCTACCGCTACATTCTCGTGGCAATCGATTCCCTCTCCCGCTTTCTGCGCACCCTCCCGCTAAAGACGAAGCGCCCCGCCGAAATGAAAAGGGCCATGATAAGACTTTTTGGGGAGGTAACGTACCTACACGCATCTTTTGCGACAGAGGCGGGGAATTCTACAACAAGACGTCAAGGAGTATCTCTCACGAAAGAAGGTTCACATGTATTCTACCTTCTCTCCAGTAATCAAAGCATCGCAGGCAGAGCGCGTCATACGCACTTTACGCGACAGAATATTCCGTTATTTTAGAGTAACGGGAAAATACCACTTCGTTTCCGCGCTTCCCAAGATCGTGCGCGACTACAACACCACCAAACACAGGACCTTGGGCATCAGCCCGTCCGAAGTCACGCCCGAAAACGAATTGGAGCTGTTCAATAAGATAAATGGGAAGCCCGTCGTACCCTCCGTGAAAAAGAAGCTCAAACTGGGGGATAAAGTGAGGGTCCTACTTCACAGAAAAGGTTTTCATAAGAGCTCGGAAGGGAGTTGGTCGCCTCAGATTTTCACCGTCTCCTGCCTGAGAGACACCTCTCCTCCCGTCGTACACCTGGAAGATTACCGGGGTAAGGAAGTGGACGGATCTTTCTACCCGGAGGAGGTACTCGTCGTAACCCGAGACGCCAATCAGCCTTGGCCAGTAACGAAAGTGCTGAGAAAGAAGCAACTGAACGGTCAGAGCTTCTCCTTGGTTCGCTGGTTCGGTTACGACAAAGAACACGACAGTTGGGTTCCAAGCAGCGACGTGGTCAAGATTGGGAAATGATGTCAGACATCTACGTCCATCTGCTCTCGAACGCCAGCATGGATAAGTTTCTCTCGAATAAACTCAACGCCTTCACGGTAGCTTTCGATAGTCCGCTTCAGCTCTCGAATCGGTATAAAGTCGGTCTGATGGATCTCAGCATAAGTAACGATTTTTTAAATATCGGGTACGAAAGGCAAGATGCGAAAATAGAGGTTTCTTTCGAGGATACGGTGGAAGCCGGCAGAACTTTTCGTGTCACCTCGGATCTCGAGAGGGATTTGGGAAAAGCCCTTTCGGAATTCGACGTTTCTTTCGCGTACAATAAATCGCGATACGACTTCGTCTTACCCGTAGACGTGAAAGCCGTGGAATTGGACCCTCGGCTCGCTCAAGCGCTCGACGCCTCGCTAGCGTCCCGCGAAGCAGGTCGTGCGGTGAAACCCCCCAAATTGAGCGAACGCGAAGCCACCTCCATCTTATTGGAGCACGCCGCAGCCGTCGCTTTCGGCGACGTCACTCTGAGTTCGGAAACCACGGAACACACTCAACAAGTATTTCCAGACGCACAAGCTGGACGCCTCGCTAGAATTCGCGGATAACGTGTACTCTCTGAAAACACCGAAAGGGTTGCACGTACCGGAACCCTTTGTCAAGCTGCTACATCTCACAGCCGTCGAGGGACACGAAGAAACGCTACGCGTCTCTCTCCCCATAGCGCGTCAATTTTCTTTCACGATCAAGACGAAAATTCCTCGATCTTTGCAAGTACATCTGCCTCCCGGCTATTATGCGACGCCGCAAGCACTTCTAAATGCGATTAATCAGCGCGTAGGCGAACGCGCGCGCTTCAGCTTCGACGGAACCGAACAGAAATGTAAAATTCGGCTTTCCGAGGGCACCTCCACCCTAAGACTTTCCGAGTACCTGGCCGTGCTTTTGGGCTTCGAATCGCGTACCGTGTTCACCGGGGATGAGGATGCTACGAGCTCCGTCGAGGTACTCCTGGAACCCCCGTTTCACAACATAATCGTGTACACGGATATCGTGGAACCCACGTACGTGGGGAGCGGGAAAAAACCTATATTAAAAATACGAAAAAAAAAAAATTCGAAATTCCTTCAGTGACGATCGTTCTCGCGGACGAAACGGGAAGACGTTTGCCGTTGCGGTCCAAAGGCAGAACCAATCTAACGTTGCATTTCAAATATGTACCGTAATTCCCCCAAAATAATTCCCGTGTACACGGGACCCCTTTTCCAACGAGGGGGCGGTGTATTGAGCAACATATCCAAGTTTATCGTTCCCATCTGGCAGCAAATAAAACCGATCGCCAAGAGAACGTTGAAGCGCTTGGCGCGGAATTTGGCCGATGGCGAAGGAATATCGCGCGCAGTAAAAAAGACGGCCATAGCAACAGGGAGAGACGTGCTGGATTCCATGGAGGGCTCTGGAAACAACAATGGGAAGAAACGCCGCGAACGACAACAAAAGGCGCCGACACACGACGCACCTGCAGATATCTTTGGTACGCCGTGAAGGTCACACATCCGCTGCGCGCGCTCCGTCATGACGTCAACGAAAGGAAAATACAGACGCCGATCTGTCTAACGAGTGATGTGATGATATTCGAACCCCCTTCCATTCAATACGGCGTGGAAGATACTTCGTACCAACTTTTTTATCCGGTCAGCGGAGTAAATAATTCCGTGATCGAGTTTTGTATTCAAAATTTGCAAAGGGCACACTTGGATCTCTACGGCAGTTTTGTGTCTTTGACTGTGCGCATTGTTCGCGACGACGGGGAAGAAATGGACGAGAAAGATGTCGTTTTCCCAATATACCACCTGTTGAGCGGCATGTTTAAGACGGTCACCGTTTATGCGAACAACAAACTCGTCAGTTCCAACGAGTTGTACGCCTACAGGAGTATTTTGGACGTCATGCTTCATTCCACGCCCATGGCTCAAGAAACAGTGCACGCGGCTGGACTTTATGTCGAGGACGACAAACATTTAAAGGACGATTACGACGTCTCGTCTCGCGGTCCGAAACAACGTTACGAAGCGACGAAGGGTGGCAAATACTTTAACCTGGTCGGTCAGATCAATACCGACCTGTTTCAACAGCCGCGCCTGATGGTACCTGCCGTCGAAATTCGCGTCGTTTTCCTATTAAACAACGACGAATTTAAACTCGTATCGGTCCCCAAAGACAAGAAAACGTACAATTACGAGGTGGACATTAAAGAAATGACGTTACACTTGAAAAAGGTGACGCTGGCACCTTCCCTGTTTTTGGAATACGAGCGGCGGCTTCAGACCACGCCGGCCATCTACGTGTTACGCGGATTGGAAACCAAGGTGCGGAGCTTGAGTGCCGGGAGCTTGGACGCTCACTTTGAAAATGTTTACCCCGAAAGGGTGCCTTCCAAATTATGCGTCGCCCTGCTCGCCACGTCCGACTTTCTCGGCGACATCCAATCGAACCCCTACAAATTCCGTCATTACGACCTGTCTCATTCGATGCTCTCCGTGGACGGTCAGCAAGTGCGAGCCGAGTACGACTTTCAGAACGACCTCGTCAAAATTCCCTACTTTAACTTCTTGCAAGAGCTGGGAGAGAAACATTTCAAGTATAGCTACGAGCGATTTAAAACGAACGGGTTCCTTCTCTATATTAACTTGGACGTGGACAAGTGTTCTTCTCCTTCGCATTTGAACGAGTGGCGAAAAGGAAACGTTCGCCTGCAATTACGCTTCGCTAAAGCCCTTCCACACGCGGTCACCGTCCTCTTGATTTCCGAGTGTCCGAAGCTCATGTACGTCGACAAGGACCGTACGGTCACCTTCCCATAAGAAAAGATGTACGAGAGCGACATCTTAGAACTCGTGTCCCTGAACCCCCTCGCTTCCTCCATGCTGAGAGGCATTTGCGCTTCCGACGAAGCCTTCGTTTTACGCAAGGCCGGTTATTTAATCATCAATACGGAAGAGCGAAGAAGGCGCGGGCAGCACTGGGTGCTCTACCTGAAAAACTACAACGGGTCTGCCGTGTTTTTCGACAGCTACGGACTTCCCCCCATCGAAGCAAACCTTCGAAGGACTTTACCTGTAGTGGACGAGTATAACGACAAGTGTATTCAATCGCCTTTTTCGTCTTACTGCGGGCTTTTTTGTATCTACGTAGCCACGCGCATGTCGAAACGCTACAGCTTGAAAAGTTGTGTATCCATGTTTTCCTGTAACCTCGAAGAGAATGACGAAACAATAAAACGTCTCCTCGTGAGCGAACTCGTTTCGTAAAAAAAATAGACTATTTATTTTTTCACGACATACACAAGACCCTTGCGAGACGATCTTCCAACGTGCTGACCCGACGCTCACCGTCGTCGCCGGTCTGCACCGTGACGTCGAGGGATGTGTGGAGAAGCCAGTAGCGACGGACGATAGGTCGGTTGAAACCCGCGTTGATGAGACACGGGTCGACTGTCTCTCCTTGTCTATACTTCTCCAGCAGCTCGAGCTTGTAATCTACGAAACGCTTCATTTTCTTTGCAATCTTCCCACTGACGGTGAACAGACGTAAGGGTATCGCCTTGAGAATCGAGCGAAAGTCTCTCTCGCAGCTATCGCCGTGAATATAATCGCGTAATCGCAGCAAGCCCCGATACATTCGCGTTTGCACAAAGGTGGCAAACCTCTGCTCGGGCGTCATCATGACTGAGACGGAATGAGAGTAGACAACTTTTTTTTTATTTCTCGTTACACACGAATTAGGCTCCAGCTTTGGTTTCGTAGCCGGGAAGGCAGCCCAAATACGGACGAAGGCTCGAGTCTAACCAATGGCTGGGGTTTCTCGACCAGAGTCCACCGCAGCGACAGGTAGTCAGTTGATCGCCAGTTCGCAAAAAGAAGGTCTTTGGAGGAGGCTTGAAGGTTAGGACCAGGGGTAGATCTCCCGTCAGTAGCCATTCGTAATCTGCAACGAAAGGAGTGTGAGAAACGTGTTTTTTTTAACTCAAACACACACACACGTACAATCTTCTTCAGTCACAGAGTGACACTGATGGTCCATCTTCTCCATCTTCCTTCAATAGTCGAAGTCCTTCGCAACGTATGTCGAACGGTACCGTCCGACAGCCGAGAAACGGGCGAATCAATCGGTCTGTCCAATGCTTTTGCTCTGGAAAAAAATGTGAACGATTATAGAACGTATTAAAAAAAAAAATAACGAGGAAGCGTACCTTTGGACCACAATCCACCGCAATTGGTGCAGAAGAAGCGGGCCCTGCCAATCTCCCGAAATATGTGAGGCGGGAAAAAACCGACTTCACGCGCAGCAAAAGTGTTGTACACTGGAAACGAAACTCTTCAAACATTTCGACGATGATGATGATGACGTCATGGGTATTACTTACGAGGATCTACCAAGCTGATCATAATGGAATGACGATCGACCATTCGCTTCGACATTTATAGTAAAGCTTTGCCTCTCACTCTCTATGACGTCATTGAACGTGTTTGGGCATGTTAAGACGTGTTTGAACATGTTTGAACATGTTCGGACACGGGCGGCGAACCGTCGAAGTCGCTCCTGGACACACTCGTTCCTCTCTCTTCCTCTTTATGACGTCATTGAACGTGTCTGAACATGTTTGGACGTGTTTGAACATGTTGTGACGTCACTGAACATGTCTGAACATGTTTGGACGTGTTTGAACATGTCTGAACATGTTTGGACGTGTTTGAACATGTTGTGACGTGTGTAGACACGAACCCCGCAATACGAAAAACGTCACGCAGTACGAATTAGATTGGTGGTTAGTGTGTCGCGCCCAGTGTAGAAGGATCCTGGGTTCGAATCCCACTCTGGGACGACTTGTACATGACGAGAAGAAGACCCAGAGTGTTAGCTAGAAATTAGTGTAATGTTTTATTCAACGCCGATGACATCATTGTCATATGCGACATCGCAAAAAGGCGCGAAAGACGGAAGGCGGGGTGGTCAAAGTACAGACGACACCGTCGCAATGCGAGGAGGAGGAGAGCGGTGTAGCGACTATAAAAGGTGCGCTAGTTCTATGACGATTGATCGACAGCCCACGAGGGGCATTCATCGCTCACACGCTCACGCATTCACACGCTCGACACCTGTCAGCTGTGCGACATCGTGCTGTATTTCAGAAAGATTGCGCTAGAGACGGATGGGATAGATATCTTATGCACCGTGTCCCTCGCCAGTTACGCGTGGAGTAGCGCTTTGAAGCTCACCAATGTCAAACTCGAGCTCATAAGCGACCAAGAGATGTACGAAACGATCGAGAAGGGAATCAGGGGAGGCATTTGTAACAGCTTCCACAGATACTGTCGGGCTAATCACGAGGGGTGCGACGATTACGATCCCCAGCAAGAAAAGACTTTTATCCAGTACCTCGACGTGAACAGTTTGTACCCCTACGCGATGACTTTTCATCTCCCAACAGGGGGCTTTGAGTGGGTCGATCCTTCGAGGTGGAGCGAGATCGATTTTCTCAACATTCCTCACGATTCGGAAGTGGGTTACGTCTACGTAGTAGACTTGTCGTATCCCGAAGAACTGCACGCACTCACCAGGGATTTTCCCCTGGCACCCGAACACAGGTGCGTGGACGAGAACGAACTCTCCCCCTACCAACGCCACCTGAAAGATGCGTTGTCGCTGAACGCCCCTCCCACCAAGAAACTCTTGCTGACGTGCTACGACAAAGAACGTTACGTCGTTCATTATGCATTGCTCACTCTGTACGTGAGGTTGGGCATGAAAATAAAACGTGTTCACAGCATCCTCTCGTTCCGCCAAGACAACTTTTTGCGAACCTTCGTGCAGAGGAACGTCGCGTTGAGGAATGCCGCGTCCACGAAATTCGAGCGACTTCTGTACAAAACCATGTCGAATAGTACGTTCGGTAAGACGATACAAAATGTAAGATGGATGAAAAGGTACGCTATAGCCTACGACAAAGAAAGCGCGCTCAGAAAAGCTAGCTCCGTCGACTGTCAGCATTTTCTCATTCTGAGTGACAAGTGCATCTTGTACGAGATGACGCAGCGCCGCATCAAATGCACGCACCCCCTTTACGTGGGCTTCGCCATTCTAGAAATATCCAAAGTCCGAATGTACAGCTTCATCTACGAGTCGCTCTTTTCTCGCTTGTCATGTCCAGTGCAATTGATCTATAGCGACACGGACAGCATAATTTTTTCTCTCACGTGTGAAAGCCTGGAAGAGCAGCTGGTGAAGATTGAGAGTGAGTTAGATCTGTCTTCCTATCCGCCAGACCACCCGCTTTTCAACGAGGAGCACGCGAACCAGATGGGGTTCTTCAAAGACGAGACGGGGGGTGGAGTTATTCAGGAAGTCGTAGCCATCCGAGCGAAAATGTACAGCATTCTCTTGGCTGGGTCACACAAACAGATCGCGAGAGCGAAAGGAGTTAAGAAGGACGTGGTGAGGAAACATTTATTGCACGAAGTGTACCGAGATTCTCTGTTCAATGAAAAGGCGGTCTCTCAGAAGCAGTGCACCATCCAGAGTATAAAGGAAACGATGTACACCATTTCGAGACTCAAGAAGAGCTTGGTCCCCTACGACGACAAGCGCTATCTCGTGGATGCCGTACACTCCTTCCCTTATGGGAGCTGCGAATACGGTAAGCTTTGTTATGTTTTGACGCGTATAGGATTACGATAGTGCTCTCTCTTTGTGCAGCAACGGAAAACCCGGAAGAGACCCGAGAGCGTCGTCGTCAGGCATCGAGTAACCGCGGAACAAGCTGAAGAACGGAGCTGCACGCGCATGTAATCGAGAATAAAAGTTCTAGTCGAGACATGCTACTCTCTCTCTCTCTCTCGCAGACAGGAGAAGTACGGGTCATCATGGCAGTGTGGTAGCGGAATGGGTGTACGAAAAGAATTACCATTCCGTCATCGTGCTGGTGCAGTGACCCGCGCAATGACGACGCTGCGATGAAGATACCCCATATCCTTTCTCTTGAGGCAAGTCAGGGAGGGTGCAGGCATCTATCGACCAAGTCCTTTGTATGTATTCAATAAAGATGTTTCAGTGAAAGAACACACAGAGTCTCGTCAAAGTTATTCGGACTGTTTAATGCGTTGCATGTCAATAACCAAGCGGTATTTCAATAAATCAGTGACAAAGTTGGCGATGTAGACTGCTTGCAAATGTCGCTGCTTCCGTAGAGCGTGCTTAATATGAGCGATGGCACGAGCGAGAAGGTCCACGATGTCTGCAGCGATGTAGTTGAATTCTGCGTTGGACAAGCTCACAAATTCGCTCATTAGTCCCAGGGGTCCGTCCGGAACCGTTATGCAGACGTTCTTGTAACGGGCATAAATTCGACGCACCATCTCCTGCAGCGGCCCCGGCGAGATCTCTCCTATATTGCCAAAGCCTACCATGTCTATCACGTAGCGAAAAGCAGTGATGACGAGCTCGTTGCGGGGACTTTCGCCGTTGAAACATTCTTTCTCCACTTCTTCTCAAGAAGCGTGGGTGCGGGAACAATTTTGTAAAGAGTGGTAGCTGAACATCTTCACGTAGTGATGACGCGAGCGCGGTGCGCGCTGCCTTTATACAGATAAACGCGCGCGCAAAGAAACGAGAGTAAAACCGGAACTCAGAAGCCACCCGTCGCCGCTAGGAGCGCGCGCGCGCGCAGCAGAGAGCCGAAACCGAAAACACCCGCGGCCGGCGCAGAGGGAGCTAGCAGCGCGCGCGCATGCGCGGACGGGTGGAGCAGAGGGCGCGCGCGCATCCATAGCTGCCGCTGCGCGTCGCCTCTCTCAGTTTCTCTCGGACCGTCGCGGAAGACGGACGTGCGCTCCGCGCGCTTGCTCAGTTTCTGGCTGGATCTCGTAGAGAGCAGACGTGTGTTCTCCGCGCTCGCTCAGTTTCTGCCTGGAAGTTGCCGCGGGGGAAAAGGTGAGTGATTTGACGCGCTCCTTTTCTCGTATGTTTGCCGTGTTTAGCGGTGACCAACGAGTGATTTGACCGCGCTCGTGTTAAGCCTTTTCTCGCATGTTTAGTCTTGTTTTGCGGTGTCCAAGCCTGTTGACGCATGTTTAGCGATGTGTGGTTCCCGCCTTGTGTTAGCTGCGTAGTGTTGAGGTTAGGCCTAAGCGATCGTCTCCGTAAGCCTCTTTCCTCGTATGTTTGCCGTGCTTAGCGGTGACCAACGAGTGATTTGACCGCGCTCGTGTTAAGCCTTTTCTCGCATGTTTAGACTTGTTTTGCGGTGTCCAAGCCTGTTGACGCATGTTTAGCGATGTGTGGTTCCCGCCTTGTGTTAGCTGCGTAGTGTTGTGGTTAGGCCTAAGCGATCGTCCCCGTAAGCCTTTTTCCCCGATGTGTACTGTTTTCTGTTTAGCAGTAGCGGTTAGACCTTTTGTCTCGCATGCGTAGACTTGCTTAGCAGTGCTGTCATTTTTACCTGCCGCTAGTGTCTTGTTCTGTCTTTCTCGTCTAGAGCTATTATGGTGGCGCCATCTGGTGTGATGCCGTGCAACTAAGTGGCCACCTGTCGTCGATCTCTGCAACTGCTGGGTGCAAACTACCAACATGGCGGGCGCTGGTCACTCGGGTGTTGCGGAGCGGCTTCTTCGCCGCGGCATCGTTGATTTTCGAATAAATTGTTTCTCTCCACTCTATTTCTATCTTTTTATTTTATTTTCTACCTATTTTTTATTTTTTTATCAGCTCAAGTAGCCGGAAACTCACACAGTGGTCTGGACGTGTCTTAGATGATCCCCAATTAGTGTAATGACTCCCTGGTGGGTCCTGATTAATGTGGGGGGTCCCAATTAGCTCTAATTGCTAATTAATGGCGTCCAGACGAAGATGTGAGTTTCCGGATACTTGAGCTGATACACTACTACTAGTACTCACTTCAGTAAAGTCTATTACATAGTGCGGTCCGGATAATGTTCAGCATGGTGATGACGTTGCCTTGATGACATCAAGAGGTGGCTTGTACACCCAGTTGCGAGTTCTATAGCACAGCGTGCCTAATACAGTGTGAAATATCCTCGAGGCTGATGTCTCGTGTAGTCCAAATAACACTCCAAGTAAGCCAAATTACACCCCGTGCTTTAGTTTCATGAGCAACAGTAGCAGCTTATTCTCGACTGTCACGAAGCTAGATCGTTCAGTCACTTTTGGAAATAAACTCAGAACTAATACAAACACTGCTTCGCTGACGCCACACAGACTAAGAAGGGTCCTGATCGTTGCAAATGTAGTGTCACTGCCAACGGAAACGAGCCAGCAGCTTGGGACTTTGTGTTTCGTTCCATGGCTGAAGTCGAGCCTTGGAACGATGTGTGCTAGACCATGGTGCTTGCGCACCTATCTTCAGTCACTCCCACGAACAGGGTCAATCTTAAGGATGCCTGTGCTTGGCAGTCCGCCTGTGTTCGCTGTTTTATGATTTCTCAAGATGTTAATAGGAAAAAAAAGGAAAAAGAGTCCGGTACTTAAGACTGTAGAACTCCATACCTTGTGATAGATTGAATTGCATGTGTTGTGGTTTTCAGTGCTGAGGAACATATCGCTGACCTCCACATCTGGCACGTCTTCATATTCTTGCACAGCTGGTGTACTGTGTGCACGGTCTTGAAGAGCAGGGGAGCTGTGTCTTCCTTTTCACCTGTGTTTGCACGAATCCTGCACTTGTCTATCGCCTGCTATGCCACATTTGATATCATCTTTTAAACCTTGCTAGAGAGCCCTGGGGAACCTTGGGTCCCTGTAGTCAGTTTTCTTCAAATTAGAGTTTGTGTTCACATGGTATGTGTGGAGGAGAAACAGATTTGATGGTGGATATTAAGGAAGCTATATCTATGGGACATTTCGGTTGAACGTACACACTGATGAGGGTTAGTTCAAAATTGTCAAGTCGGATCCGAACAGCACAGAGTTCTATAGTCTCTGAACTGACGACTGGAAGGACATTATGAGGCATGTTATTTCGAATGAGTATAGGTGGCCGACTTGCACGATTTGGCTTGGTAGGTTCATAATGGAGAAAGGCTTGGGGAACCCGGCCTCAGAGATACACAGTAATGGGAATATATGTCGATTCACGAACTGCGTGAAATCTCAAATGTTTCCACTAATCCAGTTCAGTTGAAAAATAGTTGTGTTTGGGTACCTGTTTCCGCTGAAGGGGTTATGTGTGTCCGGTTTTCACTACTCATGTTGTTTGGGAGAGAGACAGAACATCAAGGTGTTGTGTGTCAAACCCTAAAGCCTGCTGTATCTCAGGGACAGAAGGAGCGTTGGGCATTGCGGCTATGATAGCTTTGAGTGGCGTGAAGATGATCGAAATTACCTGTAGGACTTGTTGGGCACCATCCGGTGCCGTGGACGTTGGCAGCGGCGGTGGGGGAATTTTTTGGGTAGGCTTTGCTACGTCAGACCTGCTAGTTTCATAAGTAAGCCTTTTTCACCCTACATTGGTGGAAGGCTCTGGTGCACATTCTTTCGTCTTCTGCTCGACTTTTCTCTATCGCGGAAGAGCTTTAGGAGCTCGTTGCGATAAGGTGGGGAGGGACGGGATAGAGGCCCCTGTACACTTTGGAATGGGAGGTGGCAGAACCATAGCAATGTTAATAGGACCGCTTTTTTTGTGTTTTTTTCCTCCCATTACTCTTCTTGGCGCGTGCGACGCGCTTTGAGCATCTACCGTAACTGGCAGGAAGAACTCCTCTACAATTTGAGCATTTCATTTATTTGCCTGTTTGGCAATCTTTGTAGCTGTGAGGCCCTGCGCAAGCTTTACAACGCTCGGGACCGCGACAATTTTTTGCCACGTTACCAAACCTCCGGCATCTGAAGAGTTCTGTTGGTGAGAAGAATTCCCACACTTTGTATGTGTTGAAGCCTAGCGTCCCCTCCTGGGGCATAGGGATGCCGGATTTGAAGGTTATGATAACTCTGTATCACGGCCTCGAGCAGGTGGCGCCAATCTCATCCTGGCGATACCTGGACTGACGGCGCACTTCAATGGCTCCAAAGGGCGCAGGAGTTCAAGGAGCTGGGCATCTGAGTATGGCGTACGAGTGCCAGCTATCTTGCCAACATTACGAGCGTAAGAACCTGGTATGCGAGTAGTCACAGTCAGATTACCTATGCGTGTGAGGCTTATTAATGATCTAGCGGCAGACGAGGAACCAAGAGCGATTACAAGGCTGACATCTTCACAGATGCGATGGCTCTTCATCCGCTCTTGGGTTGCTGAGAATACTTCACTAGCTAGGGTGCGTAGGCTTACTGCTAGGAAAGAATCCTCGTTCATGACGGGTGATTAACTGGAAATCCGCCTTTCCGAGTCACAACCGTGATGAGACGTGTTTCGTCCTTATCTTCATTCATTTTTTCCGGGATCCTCGTGCACGACTTCAGACACAATGGAGGTAGCCACGGATGAATTATCCGACTCGAACCCACGTCTCCTAGGAGTGGAGGCTATCCCGCCTGTTTGATTTGAATTGGTAATGTCGCCGTCTTCCTTGTAAGGGTTGCCTTCACTCACGCGACACCCTCCTCCTCCTCCTCCCAGTTGCAGGCTTCGGCCAGTTTGTCGTTAACCTCCCTATCGTCAACATGTCAGGTCGTGGAAAAGTTGGCAAGGCCATTAAGTCCGCTCTGCGCGAAGCACGCGTTTCTTTGTTTGCTTGTGGTGCTCCGCTTATGACCGCATTTCCTGTAAGTAGTTTAGTGTTCCTAATATGTTATTAATAATTTTCTAATAAATAGTAAATGTGAGTTAGGAAATTGAGTAAAGTGGGACTCGAAAGCCCGATCCCACAAAGCTAGAACAGATGAAGAAGGGCGGGACCACCTTTTGGTAATCAAGATAAGAACATGAATCGGCAGCTTCGCCAACCATGCGCTAGACGCGTTCAAGAATGTGCTACGCCAGCCAATGTGAGATGTGCACAACCTCAGGGATACGGCTATTAAAGTCGTGATTAATGATCTGGAAGGAGTGAGAATGATGAGGGAAGTTGGAACGGTGGGGAAAAAAGTAGAATTTCAGTACCTAGGGGCAAAGCACAGGAAGGTGTCCGTTTTCGGTACCCTATCGATTACCAAGATGCCGAGCTTCAAACAGCGTTGGAGAACTATGGAACCGTAAACAAACTAACAAGAGAGATGCACGCGGTGCATCATAGTGACTGCGAGACGGTTACCCGAATTGCGCTGATGGAATCAAGAGTCGAACTACAGAATTTTCAAACGGTGAAGGGGTAAAGCTGGGCTGTCTTTACCATAGAGTAAAGAGACGTGCCAAATGGCGCAAAGTTGGTCACACTGTGCGTGACTGCAAAGCGACCAAATGCAAGTGGCGCGACAGTTACTATGAATAGGAATGCGAAAAGTGCAAAAGGAACAGGTGAAGTATCCAGACAAAGAGGAGCACCTCGGAGGGCCAGATTTCAAAGGCTGGATTTCAAAGTGGGCAGCTGTCCCACTAGAGGGTAACTGCTGCGCAGAAGACGAGGAATTCCCGAGCTTCCCAACACTGAGCGCACAGGAAAATGAAACGGAGAAGACCCGTGAAACAAAAGAAGGCGTAGGAGAAAAAGAGGTAGTGAAGGAAACTCCTCAAGATCAGGACCGCGAGCAGAAAAGTGTAAGAAACGTGACTGAGCAATCTGTAACTCACTGCACAGTTGCAGAAACATGCGAGAGTGGGGTAGTACCAAAAGAATAAAAAGAATGTAGGAAAAGATTTGGATGAAAGCGAGGATGAGAGTGACCCGTCGTCTAGCACGAACGCAACCACGACGCCAGAATCCCTGGTTGAAACGATAACCTCAGCGCAGGAGACATCAGATGAAGGGGTCCCAGAAGGGAACGTGAACGAGGCGCCTTTTGTAACACCAAAGGCGAAAACAACCAGGTTTTTGAATCCGGACGGATTCACGGTGGTACGCTGTTCGTACCAGCATAAAACTTGTACCATCTACGGAGGAGCGAAGCATTCGCGGTGCCTAACTGCCTCCAGGCGGCGTCAAGTTCCCCCAGGCGCTTTGAAGCCGTGAAGCCGTGTTTCAAACACGTGTTTGCTGTTTTGACTTGTCTGCCGTTGAACATTGCGATTTACACGAGTAGCAGAAGGCTTAGAAAGATGAAATTAGTCAGGTTGTGCCACTAGGGCTCCAAAATTATTAGATGGCTTTGTAAAAGGGAGGGAGCATTGGTATGAGAGACCTGAATGTTGCGTGGTATTGAAATTATTCCACTGTACATGGCACTGGCTCACTTGAATTCAGTTTCAATCTATGCCAAAATACGTTTTTTTAAATATAATTTTGGATGCAATAGATGCGTGTTTCTGTTTTCAGCCGTAATAAACTGGAGTTCTAAACATTTCTAACTTTCTACTTCGATGACAATGGAAGCATCGTTATTCTACAATACAAGGAAACATAACGGAGACGAAACAAATCCGTCGGACTCTGCGCTGCTGCCATCAGATGATGATTCAGAATACTGCAGTACTGAATCGGAATTTCTGTGCCCCGCTTCCGATTAAGTCTGAAGACGGCGATGAAACAAATACCACTAGCGGTCAGGTTGCAGACGATACGAGGCAGTAGAAGTATGGTAAATGGCGCTATGATTTGTGCAGCACTAAAACAAAGCAAATACGAGGAGACTGGATGTACAGTCTGTCATGTGCCGTCGTGCCTTGCAAAGAACAGAAACTGATTCACTTTTAATGCGGATCCTTTATGCAAGGTGGTAGAAGGAACGTACCACCAAGGCAGTGCCTATATGTATAACACATGTCGAATGCGCAGTTGATGCTGCGCAAGGTTTCTACCAATTCGAGCTGCTTACAATAAACTTTTAACCAAATATACCCATTGTGCAGCCAGTGCTTAATATCGCATAAAGATAATGTGCTTGAAAGTGTTTATGAGCCTGATTGGCATGCTGTTTGCTATTACAGATTATGTTCGCAGATATTATCGTTCCCGCCACGTCTCTTTCGTATTTTGTAACCCTTATGTGATCAGACTTTAAGAAAATAATACCATACTCATAGTGGATTATGTGAACCAGTGCTCCATAATTGGTTGCTCCAACTTGTTTTATCAAAATCTGGCGCCTCTACTTTGCGGTATATGTGTGTGTCTTGTGAGAAAATTAGGTTTACCCCAAGAAATTTTGCAGGTGAGATTGTCTCATACTTTTTGCTCCATTCGGGGAAACCTCTTACATTTACTGACAGTATTTTTAGGTTCATAATGGTTGTTTTAAATTTTCAGTTCATCTTTCACCTAGTGTGATTGGTTTTAAATTAGGCCAATTGATGGTGCTTTAGATTAAATGATATGTTAGACTTTTTATATTTTACTTCTGTTTGCGGTTTTTCGCCGCCTTCTTCGTCCACTTTGAGCTCCTGGGAGTTTGAAGAGTCTTCTGTTCCAAAACAACAACTTTATTTTGAGATGGAGAGTGGGGAGGTTCATCGCCAGATGCAATACTGTACCCCATTGCTGGTGGGGATGTGGGGAATAAAATAACGCGCCCCTTCACAATAACGATCGAAGTCCGATGGTGTCCAGAAATGTCAAAAGAGCTTCGAGCGCAGATGATTGCTGGGCTGGATTGGGCCAGGGACCAAGCAATTTCGATAGGGAGAAGGGGCAAGAGTCCAGCTGACTGAGGGACTCTGAGAGTGCGTAACGGGAAGGTTGGTAGTGGGGGCAATGAAGTAGAATGTGCTCCCGATCCTCAAGAGCACCACAGTGGCAGCAGGTGGAGTCAACGTGTCTCGAGCGGTAACGCCACTGAGCTGTAATGGCCACATCGAGTAGCATTCGGTGGATTAATGCAGCGTCTTGACGAGACGTGTTTCGTGGCATGCGGAAAGCGAGCGTTGGATCAACTCTGCTCAACATAGATGGAGGGAGAATGTCGGTTGTCCATTGGCGGGAAGCCAGGGGGAACGGCGGTCTCCTCTCAGCAGAACAATACTGGTCCGTTTCCAGTATCCCACTCTGTTTCCCTTTCTTCGACGATTACGTTTTCCCCTACGCAGGTGTAGTAGGCACGGTTGACGAGGTGCCTGTCTTGTCACATCCTCTGTCTGCCTCGCTTTCCTCTGCAGCCAAGACAGTTTCCGGGACACTGTCCAGCTCTGCGCTTTGCTCGCTCACCGCTACTGGTGGGATTACTTTCTACGCGTATGTTCTGCTCCTGCTCATTCCCATTTCCTTCTCTATTATCCTCTTCCACTTCTTTTTTTTTTTTTTCGTTTCTCTCCGCATTTCGCTGTTCTGAATGATCTACCATATCTCGTTTCCCTGTCCTGTGCGGCCACCGTTTCTATTGCCTTTCCCAACAGCTTTCCCGACCCTATTCCGTGGGGAAGCCTAGGAAAGCCATTTTATATTCTTTTCTTCTTCTTTTTTTTTTCAAGCCAGAAACTGTCCACGGGATTGTCTTGTCCCTGTATTTTGCTGGGCACCCACAGCTTGTTGCCCCCTTTTTTTGTGAACCTCCCCTGTTCCCGATGCCTTCCCCATTCGCAAGTACCTTCAGTCATTCTTCCGCAACCTCCGCATTTTACGGCTTGGCAGTTCTTAGCTAAGTGGCTAGCTGATTCGCACGTGACGCTTCTACTCTCTACTGCTGCGTAAAAGCATTCTACCCGCACTCCCCTTACAACAAGGAAGTTCTGTAGAGAGAACTACTCTATTCCCTACCACTTACCGGTACGCCCTGGAAGAGGAGGACGCGGTATCGCGCACTACTCGAGAACACCCTCATGTCCTGATTCATGTAGTTTAAATTTAATAACTCCATGTTCTAACTTAAAACCCCTAGACTGCCAAGCTTTTTTAAGAAAATCGTCCGCCAATCTAACTTTTTCCCTTCTCAGCCATAATCTGACATAAAAGCGGTTTTTTTATTTTACTACGGCTTCCTTCCAAGCATCGGCGCCGTGCACAAATCGGCATGTATTAACCCAGCACAGATAAGTGGATTCAGTCACAACTAATTGGTAAAGCTTTCCTTCTCTCTTGTTTAGTTTTGTGAGATAGAACCCCATTGCTTCGTCATACCTTAAAATTTGGTAATGCGAAATATGTTTCAACCGGTTCCCATAACCTGTGGGCCACCATGCAATCAAAACACAGCAATTAATACGCTGGATGCGCTATCCTCTTCTTTAGTTCGTAAGGCAGCATGAATTTCTTTTACTTTACACGCCGGATAGTCCTGTTCGTCGTTTATTTCGCTTTAATTCACACAGTACGTCTTTTCCTCTTTTATCAAACTAGGACAGATAGGCAGACCTTGGTCCTGCAGGATTCACTCTGCCTGGTTGAAAAATCCTGATAGTACAGCCCAACCAGAATTTTCTAAGTTCTGCACTCAATCGGTCTAAACGACGACGGTCTCCTTGTAATGCGTTGTAGACCCCCGGAGTGCTTCCGCCTTGGCTAGTTCGAATACATCTGATATACCAATGCCCCTTTTTCTATACTAAGCATAATCTTTTCTTGCTTCAACCATTCAAGTTCTACGATTCCAGATAAAAAGAAAAATTGTTTTCCTGAGTTTCTCTGAGTTTCTTAATAACTGCCGTTTTACATCCCTCTATGCCAAATAGGAACGTCCATTTCGGATGGATTAAAGTAATCGCTATCCTCGCACGAGTATGCAGAGGAATGTCTGTTCTGCGAAAGTTAGCCATAATATCGCTGCACCCCCGTAGTTTATTATCCCAGTTGCTACCTGCAAAGCCCATTTTAATACATTTATCCCCCAGTACTTCTATTCAATCCGTGACTGTAACAGCCAGATCTCTTTTCGGATGTAATCCACCCAGGTATAAACAAGCGAATTTTTTTCCTGTTGATGCAAGTCGCAGTGGACTTGCCCATTCTTCTATTACATCTATGGTTTACAAAGCCGATCTCTCATCTTTTGCAACAACGGACAGATCATCTGCGTTAACGATGATTGCGTTTCCTTACTTTTAACTGGCAAAGGGATGGACTGAATTCGCCCATCCTGGTCGGTTTTGTTCAAAAGCCAATCAAAAGATATACAGTATTGGGGACAGGGTGCAGCCCTGTCTGAAGGTACGCGCTTATCACACCAGTAATATTACGGTACTTGTCGGAGCTCTGTAAAGTGTTTTAATGGCCCCTTTGAGTTCACTTTGGATATTCTTTTTTGTTTCTCATTTCCTGGAAAATCAAACCCTGCATAATCTTATCAAATGCTTTTTTTTCTGGTCTACTGTCAGTAGTACTCCTTTAATTGTTCTGTCGGCAGTCCAAGAAATGATGCCCCTAACTTCCGTCAATTTTCTATTAATGTTCCTACCCACTACCCCAGCTCCTTAATATTGTGAAATAATACTGTGCATTTCAGTTTGAAATCTATTAGCTAAAACTTTAGGCGGATTTTTTAGATCCCCACTTAAGAGAGTGATGGGCCTCAAGGACTCTAATGTTCCCTTTTACTATCATCTTTACAGATTAAGACGATGCACCCCTTTCAAAAGTTGGATCCAAAATCCTGTTTTTTAAGTCCCTCATTAAAGACATTCTCCAGCACCGGTCCCAAAATAGTGGCGTACTTCTTATAGAAGGCGCAGCTTTGCCCATCAGGCCCAGGGGCTTTGTTTCCCCTGAGTCCCTTTAAAACGACGACTATTTCCTTCATGTACGTCTGAAGGTAGGGACGAGCATCTGATGCCTTTCTTTGGGAGCCAGCACTATCACTGTTGAGTCACTGGAAATGTCGTGTGGCCTCCTCGGTATCTTTATCGGCTGCTTCAAGTCTGACGCCCTCTGGGATTACCAGCGCATCCATTGGCTTTCGGCCATTGAAGATTGCTAAGCGTGCAACGCCTGCGAGCACTGTGCCTCCCTCTCAAATTCCTTTCGTGCAAGGCGGTAACGTACGGCTTCCCACCGCTCCTCCCAGAGGATGTTCAGGTAGCTTTGTGCGACTCTTTGTTGATTCTCATGAGGGTAGAGCTGCCTCTTTCAAGCTCTAGCAGATACCTTTGCAGGCCTTCTATTTCATGTCGACGCTGGCTCGCTTTTAGTCGGCCCCATTTCTGGAGGCATTCTTTGATAGATCTCTTCCTGTGTTCCCACCAGGGAATGCCGTCTTGCCCCTTCTGAGGCACGCGCTGGAGGACCTCTCTGACTTCTGTATTTGTGTGTCTTCTAATAGCGACACATTAATTTTCTAAGGGGACACCCGAAAGCCCGGACACCCCACCTCGCCAAATGCGGCTATTACCGCCTTATCATCGGTTAGTCCAATTGTGTCTATGACTGCTGTTTTTACTTTCCTTTTACTAAATAACCTTGTGCAGAAGGATCTGTCTAATCTGGCTGCGGATTTTGCTTTCCAGAAGGTGGAGCCTCTATATCCGTTTGGCGTGTGTTCGCATAAATCAACCATATTTTTACAGCTGATAACATATTGCAATTCTTTAGCCGCTTTCAAATTCCTGTGCTTTCCTACACATGTGTCTCTGTCCTTGCGTAGTATGCAATTGAAATCGCCAGCAATTTCTGTATTCTTATTTCCAAAAACAAATTTTGGGAGCTCATCTTGATAAAAGCTGTAAGCATCCGCTGGATTGTTCGGCCCATAAATGCTCACAACTGCAAGTTCATCCCCGTTTATTTTTTAAGTTAGTTTAATTATTCTTCCTTCTGTATCCCTTATTATTCCTATACCTCTGGAGTTGTGTGTGCCAGTGCTCCAGTAGGATGGGACATTGAGTTTCTTTTGAAAAGCTTCCACTTCCTCTCTTTTACAAATATGGGCTTCCTGTAACAGGAGAATATGTGATCCGTAGATATCTCGGTAAGTCCATGATTTCGTTTTGTTTAACTGATTCTCTGAAACCGTGTGCGTTGAGTGAGAGGAAATTAGTATCCATAATCTGGGGAGTTAATAGGATTACTTTTGCAGACTCTTTACGCACCCAAATGTTAAAATTTATGATGGGTTGATGTTCCATGTTGATGACAACCAGGCGCTGTCCCAAGCAGCACAATGTACTGAAAGTCGAGTGCAATAGGGGTGGACGGTATGTGTCTTATCAATGTTCTTTAGTTTCATCAGTCTGTTCAATGCCTTCCACCTACCCGTTCACCCCTATTGCACTCGACTTTCAGTACATTTTGCTGCTTGGGGTCTTACCTGATGCTGATGCCTTATCGCGCTCAACCATACAGACAGCACCTGACGACGGTCACCCGGCGCATAAGGAAGTCAACGTTGCCAAACCCTGGGAATGTTGTGAGGAACTCATATTCGAAAAGGAAAAAGGCAAATTCCTCGTCCCCGACAGCTTGATACACGAAATTATTGAGCTGTACCACGACGGCCCTGAGTCCGGGGGGTACGACGGATTCTGGCGAACATATCACAAGATCGCTGACCGGTTCGCGTGGGACAATATGAGAAACACCATACGGAGCTAAGTTGCGTCGTGCCACACATGCCAGATGAATATTGTGGCGGATGGAAGTGTGCTCTAGAGGCAGCAGTGAAACACCACAACAGGTCACATACCAGAGCACTCGGCTGTGGCCCCCACTCCGCGCTCCACCAGACGCCTCCTATTCTACAAGCAGACAAGGTGCTCGGCATTACGGAACGGCTCGTCCTGAATGTGAGACCCCTGACCCCTAACGAGAGAGTCGAATACAGGCGTCGTATGAAAATGAACTTCGACAAACGTCGCAACACAAAGATATCACAATTGGACGTGGGGGACTCTGTACTCGTACGGTGTGGGTTAACGGGTGGACGAGTCCCGTTTACCGGGCCTTAGACGATGACAAAGGTGATCCGCCATAACGGAGCTGTGAAGGCGTAGTATATACGGCATATCCCTTAATAGCGGGTGGGCACGCCGTTACGCATTGGAGCTCGGGGTTCATGACTACCACATCTTCGCGGCTGGTGAGAAGGCATGCAGGTAAGTCTTGGATGCTCACTGTCCGTGCGTTCGCATCCATTCCCGCCGTGTCACCCTAGAAGAGATTCATGCGCATAGCCTTCATCGCTGGTCGTGATAAAAGAAACGTGTAGCCCACATCGTCTCGTGCTAGCGCTTGCACGGTGAGTGTGCAGTCCAGATACGAAAGTTCCACTGTTGCCCACCCTTTGAATTGCCGACAAGCATCGTCATAGCCCTTCACGACTGTCCTTCCTCCAAAAACTTTGTCGGGTCCAACAGTAGTTTTGTTCACCACGTTCACTGTTGCCCCGCTGTCCACGAGCACCTCCGTGGGTCTGCCATTTACCAACATTGGGACATAAGCAAGACTTTTGTTAAGTAGGTACACAGTCTCAGAATTTGTCTGCGGGCCAGACTGCGAGCCCTCTTTTATTGGTTTTTTGCCACAGCGTCTTCGGAATTCGCTCCCTCGGTTCTGTACTCCTCGATTTGATTTGCCGGTCGACCCATGCGGTCCTGACCGGTGCCGAAGCCTTGCCTGTGTTGCCTCCAGGGCGGATGAACCTCAACCGACGATCCTGAGGTGACGCTTGAGGCGCCGTCCGACGATCCTGAGGTGGCGGTTGAGGCGCTGTCTTTGGTGTCCTATCCGCCGTTAGTGGGTTCTCAACGCACAGCTCTCTACAGCAGCGATAGAGATCCTCTACACTGCTTGGGCTCCTCACCTGCACTTGCCTCTGCAAATCCTTTGGCATACCGTGGACGACTAATGGGATGATGGATGAATCTGGGAGCGCGTGGTCTGCCATCTGGAGCAGCCTCCGTTTTTCAAAGAAATACTCCAAGGCGCTTCCACTCTGATACGCGAAACGTATAGCTCGGTCCCATCGGTCAATCGCGCACTCGTGAAACGAGTCCAGGAAGCTTTTGCGCCACGTATCCCAGCTGTCCGTAGCATGGTCAAGGATCCTAAGTTCGTACCAAGACTTAGCTCTTTGGGCGAGAAAGAGCCTTAGGTTCTTCACGCCAAGAAAAAAATGTATGATTTTCTACCCATTTCGGTAAAGCTGCGTGTCTCTCCTGTCTAGTTCCCCCCACTCCCACCCCCAAGCTGGTCCTCGGACCCAAGAAGGTGTAAAGATGAAAGATGGAAGTCACTGAAAAGGTTAGCCAGCTGTTGGACTCGAGCCCACATCTTCTGAATTACCAGTCCATGGTTCTACCAACTGAGCATCGGAACATCAGTTCTCTAATGTTCAAGGAGATGTTTCCGTTCAGTGGAAAGTCGGCCCAAGCAAGATACGGAAATCATTACACTACACCACGGAAAAATAAATATGTGGGCACTGAGTGCAGCTGATGTGCATCCACAGGTGGCTCTATTTACACAATAATTTAAAAGAATAATGTGCCTGGACTGCTCAAAGTATTTGCGGAAGGAGTTACAGTATTTAAATGCTGTCTTAATGTATTTAATTACCTTCTCATAAAGTGTTTATAGACAGTATATAAATACGTGAAGGCATGTAGTATTTTCTATTTATATTTAGATACCCGAAAAGTGTATTTATGCCCATCCCTGATCAGCACCAACAGCATAATATCAATCAGCACTTCAAATAACGTTTTAACATTTTCTGAAATCACTTATGGTTGAGCAGAGGTGACATGATATGTTGTTGCCAGTTCTCTCCTTTAAGCATGTTGCACCTGGGTCACGCATCTGTACGCCACTCGTGGCCACAGTCGTCTCATGGCGAGAATGCTGAACCACCACCAACCAAAATGAGCGTAAAAGCCACTCGGTAACAGCTCCATTTGGTTTTAGAACGACGCAGACAGATGTCCAGGTAAAAGGAATCCATACTCAGTCCAGGCAGCACACTCCCCTTATCAGGCATCACTCCCTGTACATGAACAAGGAGTATTAGTGATTGCTCAGTCACAGCCCGGTCATTCCACATAAACCAAACCAAAGTGGTTGCTGGACCATTTTAAAAAAACAAAATAAAGCATGCAAAGGCCCTCGTCAAAAGAATGGTTCTTTATGTTACAGCGTGAAAAATAATGTCGTAGAGTTTCGGGAGAACCCAAAAGTACGCAGTAAGAAAAAAGTATGGCTCAGATTTTCCTGATTTATGTTCATGCACATGTATTATCCACACAGAACCCTTACTGTTTTGACTTTGCACAGACAACTGTATAACTGACAATATATCTTGCGGACTCCTGCGCACATACAGAACTTGTTTTCGATATATGATCCTAGCCTATATCATTTGCCCAATAGCATCTTTACATTCTTCAGCAGGATACATTGCCTGACAGCAGAAGGAAATACAAAGACATTGAAGGGCAGTCAAGACCACTGATCTCTATGTATAAAGGCTGGATCGCGCATGGGAGAGGGGCTCGTGAGGGAGAGGCGTGCATTCGAGCCGCCATGTTGGAGGGCCCACTGGCGCCGGCTGCTCCCATAGGAAACAATAGGAAGCGATTTGATTTGGAGTATTTATTGCGGTTTAAACTGGCATGACATGCCCTTTAGTTTAAAGGAAATTTTAAAAAATATGAGCAGCCCCGCTTGAACTAAATTCAGACGACAGAATGCGTTGGGCCCACCAATATGGCGGGCGGTGACCACGCTTTGGAGCACCCTATGCGCGATCCAGCCTATACTATAGAGATCGGTGGTCAAGACCGTATTTGAAGAACACAAGGACAAAAAACACTGAAGACGATCATACATTTACTATGGTACAAACTTTCACACTGAGCCCATCCAAAAGTTTGCACCATAATAAATCTATGATCGTGTTCAGTGTTTTTGTCTGTGTGTGTGTAGCAGAAGGAAATCTAATTATCGACCGCTACGGGCAGATAAATGCAGTACAGAAAATGTGGTTGGCAAATATTGCACATCCTTTGCAGCTACTCCCACCTTCCCTGCTGTGATCTTGCTGCTCGAGAGGAGTAATTTTCGTTTTCTGATTATTGAACTCTCCTTTTAAGTGCTTAAAATGGGAAGTGACTACGCTAGCCTTCTATGCTGATGCAGAGATGTCATAAACGTCACATACAGAAAAAAAAATCTGCATTAACCTTTGTTAAAATATTCGTTTACTGTGTAATGCTATTAAATTCAATGAGTTCAATCTTTTTACATAGACAAGCTCAGTACGAAATTGCACCGTCTTCTGGAAGCTCAGGTATAATTTTTTCTGGGTGCTTAAAAACATTTTTAACTCATAACAAACAAGAGTGAAGAAGTTGAAAAACCAACAAAAAAGACTTCCTTTTTTAATATGGCTCACATGAAAGGTCAAAGCCCTTGAAACGCAATGGAATGCAAGTTCCATGACGCTATGAGCAGTAGCCAACATCCCACAATATATATATATTTTTTTTCAGATTCCTTGTCTGTTTGCAATTCTGAAATGGTAGCCACACATTCAAGGAGCAACAAAATGGTCTTGGAAGAACTCTTTGTACACTAATCAAATTAGTTGCATTTTCTCCTGGAAAGATGTTTGGATAGCCGAGCTTCAAGTTTTAATTGCTGCAGAATGACACAAAAGTGCAGTTTATGCAATGAGTGAAGCTCAGATGCTCTACTGTCGTACCTGAAATATAGTTACTTTGAAGTCAGAAGATGTGAAGCTGAGCTATGCAACATTGTCTCCTTTGTCAAAAATGATCTCTTCTGCACTTGACACACATGGCTGTAATTGTCTGCAATTTATAGAATAGCACTTCTTGATCGTAATCAAACATATGCTCAGGAGCTGAGCAAAAAGGTTATACAAACTGCTTCGGATGAAAAACGAAATCAGGCACAGTCTACAACACAACCCTGGTTAATATGACACTCGTTAGGATGACATCCTCACTTTGTGACCATTTTTCTGGGGCACGGTATGCTCCCAATGGAGGTCCTGTGTAAAGGCCCCTCGTTGTTATGACAACTCGATAATCAACTGTGACCAACATTCCGATGACAAACTGGGGAGAACACGTGTATTCTTCTGTCGTTATTGTGACCGTCCACCGCTGACTGAGTCATCTGACTGACCCAAAAGTTCAATGGTCCCGGGAAAACGCACACGCGGTGAATGCCGAAGTCACAACCCAAGTTCTGAGGTGAGTCACTGCTATATTTAGCGCAAGCAAGAAGAGTTAAAAGATGGTCAGCCTGGTTCACTTGGCCAGTACTGTGACTCGTATCGGTATGGAAAGGAGGCTCGGTATGTCGGGAGTAAAGCGTTTTCGTACAGAGTTCACAGCCGGGCTCCGACGAAGGACGCCGGTGAAGCGCCCAGAGTGGCTCTTCGATTCTTCGAGTAACACAAGGACGCCCAGAATGTATTTTCCATTGACCGTCGCGCAATTGAGTCGGCGGAAAAGCTTCACATTGACAGTTTCTCTAAGCAGACACTTTTGACGGATTTATTTCGTCAATAACTTGTAAATACAGTGTAAATTTGTAAATACTTCATAAATTGCGTTGGTAAAATAAAATACAATAAATGAAATACCGTTCTTGCAATGTCTGCGCCTTTAATAAACTAGACAGAGCCAAACAGACTTCTTTTATGAAAGGCTTATCTGGAGCATGATCCATGTTGCTCGTTAATGACAATTCGCTTTATGACCAAAATCTGCGGGAACGGCCTTGGTCATATTAACGAGGGTTGACTGTATAATCAACTACTAAAATACACTTTGTTTTATCTGTCTAGATGCTTACTCTTTATGTGGTGTATCCCTTCAGTGTTCAGTGTTCATTTTAAATTTCGACTGCCAACTTTCAAACGTTAACTTTATTACTATTATATAGCATGTACGAGAAGACTTCAAAGGGAACGAACAAGTGCTACAGTAAAAACTGGGAAGCACAGTTTTTACATACTTGCATGTCAACCATTACAGTGCAGGGAAAAAGAAAAATAATTAAGAGCGCGTACGCAAATTCTGTTTGTTCCAGGATGTTTTTTGTCCACTATGCTACTTAGTAGTGCAAATACTAGATACGAACAACCGTCCTCAAAGAAAATAAATCACTTTCGTCATGCATTTCTGAAACGCTGAAAAACCACTTGCTTGCTTGCTATGTAATGTCACAGATCTACCGGTAAAAAAATAAAAAAAAATAGGACAGTTGCTGCTCTCTAGACCGCCGCCATCCTCGAAACAGGGAGGTTTTTAACTCGCAAACTTTCAGCCTACGGTTAAGTATACACGTGCATTCCGCACAATGACATTGCCTGCAAAAAAGCGCGGCAAACGAACGAAATATCTCAGTCGTTCTCACCTTTCAACTGAGGATCCGGTGTCATGCCTCTCGCTGATATCGGGTAGAAAACACCAGACAACAACAAAACAGCAAATACGCAGCTGACAGCTCCGTCGCTCTGAGACGTCTCACGCCGCGTCTGCCGGCGCACCGCTTACTTTTGCGGTCAAAGTAGTTCTTCCAAGTCAAGTAGTTCAGCAAAGGTTAGGCGCGACAAATGAATGAAATGGAAATGGTCTGCACTGTTGTAAAACCGATAATGTATTTCGCCAGCTGTATACTTGGCACTTCGGTAATGCGGTATCACGTATCGACGCTCGATTCGTCACACTGATTTTCCGCATTGTCACTCTGACCTCCTATACTGCCGGATATATGGTGGTGAACATGCCCGTTGCCCGCCCCAGACTCATACCATTGTACATGGTACGACGTCTTCGGCCTTGTCTGTTCTGTGGAGCATCACCATCTTTGCTGGCGCTGAAAATGGTATGAGTTACCGATTTCGTAATTAGTGTGCAGTTGAAAATTAGAGTTGATTGCGATCAAAACTGATACAGATTGAGAGACGATGTAGCTAAGGCGCAAAACCCCTTCTCGGTAACTTTGTCGTGTACATTTAATACAGAAAATGGAGAAAATGGAAAATTCCGTGACCATGCGGCAATCTCGTAATTCTTATAACCCTCAGTTTTCCTTTAGGTTCTTCGTTTTGAGCGCAGAAGGCCTCAACAATTTGCTATGATGGATTTTACGGGCCTGACTGGTAATTTTGGTCAATGATGTCGTCCCGATAATATATCCAAACTGACGCTAATACAATTACAGTCAATGTTCGCGTAGTTTCGGTTTCTACATTTGACTTTAAAAAAGGAAACTACTAAACTGTCTCTCACCACAAGCTCTTTCTGCTTCCTCGAGCGACTTCTTAAATCGCTCGATTTCCATTTTTAATGCTGCATTTTCTGTTTTGAGCGAGGCAATTTTTTCGGCACGCGCAGCAGTGCAGGCACTCTAGAAAACAGGAATAGCACCAGTGATCAGTTGTTTCGGCACTGTACCGCGCCATACAAATATCGCACATACCGTGACAAAGCAGTGAAACGTAGATTTTATACATCAGCTAGCCTGTGTCTATGTTATTCGGGGGATTTACGTCGCGAGACAATGTCTATGTCTATGTCGTTTTAGCTGTGAAACAAACATACATATGCATGCAAGCAAATGTTGTCCTATGCGGCGGTAACAACAACGACCGGATAATCACGGGCAGTCTAGTGATGCAACAACAAAAAAAGATTCGCGCACATATATAAAAGAAATCAATAAAAAAAAGTAACGATTTTTTACTTCGCTCAAATCGGCAACGCAGCCACATATTTTGGCTTAGGTATCTACGTATATGTTTATTGTCATGAGAGAGGAGTTGCCTTTGCTAGTTGTTTGCTTTTTCCCAATGTACAATTTCGAGAATGTGGGGGATGGAACCTCCAAAACTCCTACCTTGGCTAAGCCACTGCACTGATTGAAGTTGAAAAAAAAAAAAAAAAGAAGAGAAAAAGTTTACATGACGAGCCGTTTGTGGTGCCCCCATGCCTTCCAGCTGCAGCATCAGCAGCAAGTCTGTTGGTTTTTTTTTTCAGCGAATGTGGCTTCCCTGCAGAAGACAACTATCTCACTAAAGCTTATCATTGATAATAACAGATATGTGCAAGAAATGATTCTGACCGAAATGAAGAAGCTTCGCTGGTGCAAGTCTCTCCCCGGCTTTCCAGGAGACGGTCACTGTACTTCCATGCAGTTCATTGATTGCATTTGCGTCATTGAGCAAACGTATCCCTATAGAGGGGTCAATTATGCTGCGCACGGGGTAAACATCACATTTGTCTTCCGTCAACCATTTAATTAGAACATGAGACATGGCGATTCAAGAGTTAAAAAAGTTAGCAGATGACAGTGGACGGAAAGTGCAGCGCATCGTATTGGCTACTGTTGTCTGCTCTGTTATAGTCACCTTAAATTTAAGACACAGTAAATTGCTTCAAAGAGTGTTTGAGGAACCGTAAGAAATAAAAAAATAAATTGTTGCACCTAAGGATTGGTTGGCGGCTTAGCTAGCAATTTCTGAAAACCAACCGAAGACTAAAAGTAAGATTAAAACTAACACCAATCTACCCGAGTTTCAACTTCATTTATTTTGACTCAAATTCAGTCCGATCTATGTGTTCCTGCCTCAGAACATCAGTGCTCTATTGTTCAGTGAGAAGTTATGGTTTCCATCTCCGTAGTGGTGTATTTTGTGTAGTCGCAAATTGCTGTTCTCCGGAATTCACTATATATTGGTTAATCTAAATTATAAAAAAAAGCATTTAACAAAAATAATACCACTGTACGCTGTACAGATCTGCTAGGGTACGTTGTTAACCTTTTGCAGTGAACTGCTACTTTGTCACTTCCCATGCTTCCCATCGACATTTGGCGGATTTTAGAAAGGCTTGACCGCTACTTTGGTTCCGTCAACAAACCGTTGTGACCGATGTGTTTTGCTTGCTTGTGACCGTTTGTTTGAAACCGTTTGGAAGGTTTCATTTGTGTCACACTGCGATGCAGTCGACGGAATAGGGCGGCACGGTGAGCACGTTGAACACTTATGCATTCGTTACGGCCTTGGCGAATTCTTTCTGTACTTGCGTAAATTTTGGCTGTTTAGAAACTGAATTTGGATTTTCGCGCGTTCAGGCGGAAGAGTGACTTCCCCCCGGATGCCTCCGAAAAGGAAGTTTGGGAGGTACCTTTGGGACCCAGCAGCAGATGTTTCCGTTCGGTCGAAATACCGGTTTAAACAGCAGGCCCGACTACCTGATTCCGAGCCTACCGAGGTTTCGCGCGACGACAGCTCCGACGTCAGCTGCACTTAAAAAGACCCGGGAGCCGCATTTGACCCTTCCAGTCTTCTTGCTAGTGTGGAAGTCGCGGCTGGTGAGGACTGCTGTGACATTGAGAACAGTCCCGTTCTATATCGTGAGGAGCCACAGGCTATGAACGAAGTGACGTCCGACAGTGACAGTGAATCCGAATGTGACTTGGCCTCAACCTCCACTCACAGCGACGAGGACCCTTCTGACATCGAAAGTGATGAGTTGGTAAGAGCGTTTCTTTCTTTTCTGTTAAGTTTTGGTTGAAGTTCCGTTGTAGTTTCCCCCTTCCTTAAATATATTTTTGTTTGCTTGTTTTATCCATTAGAGAGTAAAGACAACCTGGAGAGGCCTTACAACTAAAACAAATGGCGTCGAGGCTTTTAAGGTAGGTTTACAAGTTTACAAGGTTTACAAGTAGGTTCGCGAAGATACGTTTGCGTGAAAAAAGTATTGTCTGGGTGAACAACATGGCACTTTGTTCTGCAGTAACCAGTTTCATCTGTCCTAACAGTAACAGTGGTAACGGAATTCTTCTGAAGCTTTACTTTTCTTGATAGCTATTTGTTAGTAGGTAACAATGTTTCCAAAAGTGCTGCCACCAGCTGTGTGTGGATAACATGCGTAAATACAAATCACGCAATGGTAGCAAAGGCATTAGATGTGCCTTAATTTCTATGTTGTTAATACTTGCGTGCACTTACTTGTTTTAGTCTTTCTTACTTATAGTTTCATTCCGTTTTTTTTTTCTCAGGATGCCGTTCTTTTCCCGGGGGCACAACTGACAAGAGCCGAGAGCATGTTAATGGCCATGGCACACAGCCTGCGTTATGGGTGCTCCAAAGAAGCCACGGAAAGCCTTGTCAAGCTGATCAGTGCCCACCTACCCGAAGGAGTGTCATATCCCACATCAAAATATACATTCTTCCGTCAGTTCTGCGCTGCTGAGGAGGAGTATGTAAAACATTTCTACTGCAGTACCTGCAACGAGTACATGGGGGGAAGTGACAGAAGCAGAAGTATCGTGCCATAAATGTGGACCTGAACACACAGTTCAAAGCCTCACAAAATCGTCATCTTTTTTTTTCTTGCCCTGGACCTTCACCGACAACTTCGCGAATTGTTGGAGTCCGAAACTCTTCAGAAGGAACGGCCCGCCCTGTCGTATGACGTAGCTGACATCACCCAAAGCGCACATTACAACAGGCTGCCTTTGGCTGCAGGAGACATAACCCTCACCTTTAACACCGACGGATTGCCCCTCTTCGAAAGTTCTAAACTAAGCATGTGGCACTTCTTGTTATGGTGAATGAGCTGCTCTACAAGCAACCTGTTCAAAGGCTACTCTTGGCAGGACTCTGGCTTGGTGATCGCAAACCAGACTTCAATTCTTTCTTGTTCCCGTTTGTCAAGACAATGAACCAGTTGTCATCTGACGGGATCACGTGGTGCGGAAAAGATGGCGAAATAGGAACAACGAGAGCGTACCCTGGCCCGTCTACAGTGGATACCGTAGCAAGGTGTGACGTAATGAACATGACCCAATTCAATGGTGCGCATGGATGTGCATGGTGTGAGCATCCAGGCAAGACTGTACGTAAAGGAAATGGGTTCTGTCGTGTGTATCCCCCAAGTACCCAAGTGCCTAAAATGAGGACGCCTGACTCGTTTCTCCACCATGCCAATGCAGCAATGTCCACGCAAAAACCCAGCTGCGGAGTAAAGGGAAACAGCATCCTCGCGTTGCTTGCATTTTTCACATTCGGTGCAGGTTTCGTCGTAGATTATATGCACGCCGTGTGCTTGGGCCTTGTGAGAGAAACGATGTTTATGTGGCTGAAATCTGAGCGCTGTCTGCAGTTTCCTCTACGGCAACATCTTTGAGAGGCAAGCAGGTGCCTCATGAGCTTGACTCCAACGTGCGAAATCTCCAGACTACCAAGATCATTATCAGACATTGCAGATTGGAAGGCGTCTGACTGGAGAAGCTGGATGCTTTTCTACTCTCCATCCGTACTAAAGGACCGCATTCCAGGACGACACTATGAGCACTGGATGCAGTTTGTTGGCATGATGCATTATCTGCTGGGACCTTCTGTTTGCTTTGAACAACTCTCTAAAATCCGGAAGCAAATGGCAACGTTTCTCATTCAATATGAACAGTTGTATGGGACTGGGTACATGAGCAACGACGCACACCTTTTGTTGCACATTGTTGACAGTGTCCAGAACTGGGGTCCACTTTGGGGATATTCACTTTTTCCTTTTGAATCGATGAACGGCACTCTGGTACGATTTGTTCAAGGCACACTGTATCCACACTATCAAATTGTACAAAAATATTCCATTTTGCAAGCACTTTCACGATTGTGGACGAAGAAATCTGTAAAGACAAAGGATTGTGCTCCGGGACGTGAATTCAGAAACTTGGTCAAGGGCTACGAACTCCGGGAAAACTTTGTACAAGTAAAATCCGTTCACCTTCTTGGTAAAGGTAAACAAAGAAAGGTTCCAGAAAATGATAATTGGAGCTTCACGATTTTGTACAGCAAGTTTGGACAAATCGCGAAGAAAAAACTCTGATGTTTGTGCGAACGGAGTGTTCGGGCAGGTTTTTCCGATTTTGTCAGTTGGTGATCATAGCCCAAAGGTCGAAGTGCACATATTGGTTTTTAATGTGGAGGAAAAGCTGTTCCGTAGTCTTCCTCAAGGTGACTTCCTGGAGTTTGTAAAAGTGCATCCTACCGTAGAGACACGTATTGTGATCCATAACTTAAAAACCCGGGACTAGGGGACAAAAAAAAAAAAAAAACAAAAAAAAACGACAAACACAGACAAGGTCCGTGTTTGTCGTTTTTTTGTCCCCTAGTCCCGGGTTTTTAAGTTATGGGTCTATACCACCAGCTCGCTTGCTACCTCTCTATCCTCTCGTTACGTATTGTGAGTGCGGAGCATCTCAAGAAGTGCATTTGTCAGAACCTCACAGATTCTGTTTACCTGTGTACAGTTCATGAAAATATGGTGCTTGAGTCTGTGTAATGTTTGAGTTTGTGGATGTCCACGACATTGGAGGTTCAGCTATGGTATTTAAGGTGTACCCAAAAATAACAAGAAACTCTGCACATTTCGTAGTTCGTAGTTACTGGAAAATGATGTTCTGAGCCTGGAATACCAGGTGAAAGGACAAACACACTTTCATTGTAATTACTGGTTGTACACACAGGCTGCCGAATGGCACTGTTTGACTTAAAGGAGAATGAGCTGACATTTAACATAGCTCGAAATCCTGCCTCCTCTGTCAAGCACCAGGAGTTACGATGCAAAATATTTTTACTCTGCAGTGCGTTATAGCTGCATGTCAGAGGAAGCACTCATGGATGCAGAGTTCTATGTGCAGAGTAAAAGAGCTCGTGTTTGTTGCTTTGGTCTGTTTAGTAAACTGTAGTAAACTCTGTACTTACAAACAGCACCAGTTTCTATGTAAGCTATTCATATACATTAACCTGTACATAATACGATAAAAGTTTTATGTGTGTGCATACCATGAAAAGATGCACTGTATGTGCACGCATCTCTTTTGTAAGGGATATATGCATCGTCTCATTATAGGCAGCGGTGTTGACCGCGGACAGGAGCACGTCAGAAGACAGGAATTTAAGCACGGCTACGACGTAAACCCGGGCGCGTGCTTTCAGACGTTCGGCAAAATTAGCTTTGGGTAGGACGCGATAAGGACGACCCAGGGCGAACTCGAGCACTCCTTGCATGGACCGGGTCTTCTTCTTTCACTTGCTAATTCCAGCTTTCCACGACTTGATATGTTGACGCTGAAGAGGTCAACGACAAACTGCTAGGACAGGACGGCCAGCCCGAGACGGCGATGGGGGATGATCCTCGTCTCATTATAGGCAGCGGCGTTGCCCGCCGAGAGGAACACGCCAGAAGCCAGGAATTTGAGCACGGCTACGACGTGCACCCGGGCGCCTCCTCCCAGACGTTCGCCAAAATTAGCCTTTGGTTGGACGGGATAAGAAGGACCGAGGGCGAACTCGGGCACTCCTTTCTTGGACCGGGTATTATTCTTTCACTTGCTAATTCTAGCTTTTGCACGACTTGATATGTTGACGCTGGAGAGGTTAACGATAAACTGGCCGCAGAGAACGGCCAGCCCGAGGCGGCAATGGGGGATGATCCTTGTCTCATTATAGGCAGCGGCGTTGCCCGCCGAGAGGAACACGCCAGAAGCCAGGAATTTGAGCACGGCTACGACGTACACCCGGGCGCCTCCTCCCAGACGTTCGTCAAAATTAGCCTTTGGTTGGACGGGATAAGAAGCACCGAGGGCGAACTCGGGCACTCCTTTCTTGGACCGGGTATTATTCTTTCACTTGCTAATTCTAGGTTTTGCACGACTTGATATGTTGACGCTGGAGAGGTTAACGATAAACTGGCCGCAGAGAACGGCCAGCCCGAGGCGGCAATGGGGGATGATCCTTGTCTCATTATAGGCAGCGGCGTTGCCCGCCGAGAGGAACACGCCAGAAGCCAGGAATTTGAGCACGGCTACGACGTACACCCGGGCGCCTCCTCCCAGACGTTCGCCAAAATTAGCCTTTGGTTGGACGCGATAAGAACGACCGAGGACGAACTCGGGCACTTCTTTCTTGGACCGGGTATTATTCTTTCACTTGCTAATTCTAGCTTTTGCACGACTTGATATGTTGACGCTGGAGAGGTTAACGCTAAACTGGCCGCAGAGAACGGCCAGCCCGAGGCGGCAATGGGGGATGATCCTTGTCTCATTATAGGCAGCGGCGTTGCCCGCCGAGAGGAACACGCCAGAAGCCAGGAATTTGAGCACGGCTACGACGTACACCCGGGCGCCTCCTCCCAGACGTTCGTCAAAATTAGCCTTTGGTTGGACGGGATAAGAAGCACCGAGGGCGAACTCGGGCACTCCTTTCTTGGACCGGGTATTATTCTTTCACTTGCTAATTCTAGGTTTTGCACGACTTGATATGTTGACACTGGAGAGGTTAACGATAAACTGGCCGCAGAGAACGGCCAGCCCGAGGCGGCAATGGGGGATGATCCTTGTCTCATTATAGGCAGCGGCGTTGCCCGCCGAGAGGAACACGCCAGAAGCCAGGAATTTGAGCACGGCTACGACGTACACCCGGGCGCCTCCTCCCAGACGTTCGCCAAAATTAGCCTTTGGTTGGACGCGATAAGAACGACCGAGGACGAACTCGGGCACTTCTTTCTTGGACCGGGTATTATTCTTTCACTTGCTAATTCTAGCTTTTGCACGACTTGATATGTTGACGCTGGAGAGGTTAACGCTAAACTGGCCGCAGAGAACGGCCAGCCCGAGGCGGCAATGGGGGATGATCCTTGTCTCATTATAGGCAGCGGCGTTGCCCGCCGAGAGGAACACGCCAGAAGCCAGGAATTTGAGCACGGCTACGACGTACACCCGGGCGCCTCCTCCCAGACGTTCGCCAAAATTAGCCTTTGGTTGGACGGGATAAGAAGGACCGAGGGCGAACTCGGGCACTCCTTTCTTGGACCGGGTATTATTCTTTCACTTGCTAATTCTAGGTTTTGCACGACTTGATATGTTGACGCTGGAGAGGTTAACGATAAACTGGCCGCAGAGAACGGCCAGCCCGAGGCGGCAATGGGGGATGATCCTTGTCTCATTATAGACACCGGCGTTGCCCGCCGAGAGGAACACGCCAGAAGCCAGGAATTTGAGCACGGCTACGACGTACACCCGGGCGCCTCCTCCCAGACGTTCGCCAAAATTAGCCTTTGGTTGGACGCGATAAGAACGACCGAGGACGAACTCGGGCACTCCTTCTTGGACCGGGTATTATTCTTTCACTTGCTAATTCTAGCTTTTGCACGACTTGATATGTTGACGCTGGAGAAGTTAACGATAAACTGGCCGCAGAGAACGGCCAGCCCGAGACGGCGATGGGGGATGATCCTCGTCTCATTATAGGCAGCGGCGTTGCCCGCCGAGAGGAACACGCCAGAAGCCAGGAATTTGAGCACGGCTACGACGTACACCCGGGCGCCTCCTCCCAGACGTTCGCCAAAATTAGCCTTTGGTTGGACGCGATAAGAACGACCGAGGGCGAACTCGGGCACTCCTTTCTTGGACCGGGTATTAATCTTTCACTTGCTAATTCTAGCTTTTGCACGACTTGATATGTTGACGCTGGAGAAGTTAACGATAAACTGGCCGCAGAGAACGGCCAGCCCGAGACGGCGATGGGAGATGATCCTCGTCTCGTTAAAGGCAGCGGCGTTGCCCGCCGAGGGGAACACGCCAGAAGCCAGGAATTTGAGCACGGCTACGACGTACACCCGGGCGCCTCCTCCCAGACGTTCGCCAAAATTAGCCTTTGGTTGGACGGGATAAGAAGGACCGAGGGCGAACTCGGGCACTCCTCTCTTGGACCGGGTATTATTCTTTCACTTGCTAATTCTAGCTTTTGCACGACTTGATATGTTGACGCTGGAGAGGTTAACGATAAACTGGCCGCAGAGAACGGCCAGCCCAAGGCGGCAATGGGGGATGATCCTTGTCTCATTATAGGCAGCGGCGTTGCCCGCCGAGAGGAACACGCCAGAAGCCAGGAATTTGAGCACGGCTACGACGTACACCCGGGCGCCTCCTCCCAGACGTTCGCCAAAATTAGCCTTTGGTTGGACGCGATAAGAACGACCGAGGACGAACTCGGGCACTCCTCTCTTGGACCGGGTATTATTCTTTCACTTGCTAATTCTAGCTTTTGCACGACTTGATATGTTGACGCTGGAGAAGTTAACGATAAACTGGCCGCAGAGAACGGCCAGCCCGAGACGGCGATGGGGGATGATCCTCGTCTCATTATAGGCAGCGGCGTTGCCCGCCGAGAGGAACACGCCAGAAGCCAGGAATTTGAGCACGGCTACGACGTACACCCGGGCGGCTCCTCCCAGACGTTCGCCAAAATTAGCCTTTGGTTGGACGCGATAAGAACGACCGAGGACGAACTCGGGCACTCCTTTCTTGGACCGGGTATTATTCTTTCACTTGCTAATTCTAGCTTTTGCACGACTTGATATGTTGACGCTGGAGAACTTAACGATAAACTGGCCGCAGAGAACGGCCAGCCCGAGACGGCGATGGGGGATGATCCTCGTCTCATTATAGGCAGTGGCGTTGCCCGCCGAGAGGAACACGCCAGAAGCAAGGAATTTGAGCACGGCTACGACGTACACCCGGGCGCCTCCTCCCAGACGTTCGCCAAAATTAGCCTTTGGTTGGACGCGATAAGAACGACCGAGGGCGAACTCGGGCACTCCTTTGTTGGACCGGGTATTATTCTTTCACTTGCTAATTCTAGCTTTTGCACGACTTGATATGTTCACGCTGGAGAAGTTAACGATAAACTGGCCGCAGAGAACGGCCAGCCCGAGACGGCGATGCGGGATGATCCTCGTGTCATTATAGGCAGCGGCGTTGCCCGCCGAGAGGAACACGCCAGAAGCCAGGAATTTGAGCACGGCTACGACGTACACCCGGGCGCCTCCTCCCAGACGTTCGCCAAAATTAGCCTTTGGTTGGACGCGATAAGAACGACCGAGGACGAACTCGGGCACTCCTTTCTTGGACCGGGTATTATTCTTTCACTTGCTAATTCTAGCTTTTGCACGACTTGATATGTTGACGCTGGAGAAGTTAACCATAAACTGGCCGCAGAGAACGGCCAGCCCGAGACGGCGATGGGGGATGATCCTCGTCTCATTATAGGCAGCGGCGTTGCCCGCCGAGAGGAACACGCCAGAAGCCAGGGATTTGAGCACGGCTACGACGTACACCCGGGCGCCTCCTCCCAGACGTTCGCCAAAATTAGCCTTTGGTTGGACGCGATAAGAACGACCGAGGACGAACTCGGGCACTCCTTTCTTGGACCGGGTATTATTCTTTCACTTGCTAATTCTAGCTTTTGCACGACTTGATATGTTGACGCTGGAGAAGTTAACGATAAACTGGCCGCAGAGAACGGCCAGCCCGAGACGGCGATGGGGGATGATCCTCGTCTCATTATAGGCAGCGGCGTTGCCCGCCGAGAGGAACACGCCAGAAGCCAGGAATTTGAGCACGGCTACGACGTACACCCGGGCGCCTCCTCCCAGACGTTCGCCAAAATTAGCCTTTGGTTGGACGCGATAAGAACGACCGAGGACGAACTCGGGCACTCCTTTCTTGGACCGGGTATTATTCTTTCACTTGCTAATTCTAGCTTTTGCACGACTTGATATGTTGACGCTGGAGAAGTTACCGATAAACTGGCCGCAGAGAACGGCCAGCCCGAGACGGCGATGGGGGATGATCCTCGTCTCATTATAGGCAGCGGCGTTGCCCGCCGAGAGGAACACGCCAGAAGCCAGGAATTTGAGCACTGCTACGACGTACACCCGGGCGCCTCCTCCCAGACGTTCGCCAAAATTAGCCTTTGGTTGGACGCGATAAGAACGACCGAGGACGAACTCGGGCACTCCTTGCTTGGACCGGGTATTATTCTTTCACTTGCTAATTCTAGCTTTTGCACGACTTGATATGTTGACGCTGGAGAAGTTAACGATAAACTGGCCGCAGAGAACGGCCAGCCCGAGACGGCGATGGGGGATGATCCTCGTCTCATTATAGGCAGCGGCGTTGCCCACCGAGAGGAACACGCCAGAAGCCAGGAATTTGAGCACGGCTACGACGTACACCCGGGCGGCTCCTCCCAGACGTTCGCCAAAATTAGCCTTTGGTTGGACGCGATAAGAGCGACCAAGGACGAACTCGGGCACTCCTTTCTTGGACCGGGTATTATTCTTTCACTTGCTAATCCTAGCTTTTGCACGACTTGATATGTTGACGCTGGAGAAGTTAACGATAAACTGGCCGCAGAGAACGGCCAGCCCGAGACGGCGATGGGGGATGATCCTCGTCTCATTATAGGCAGCGGCGTTGCCCGCCGAGAGGAACACGCCAGAAGCCAGGAATTTGAGCACGGCTACGACGTACACCCGGGCGCCTCCTCCCAGACGTTCGCCACAATTAGCCTTTGGTTGGACGCGATAAGAGCGACCGAGGACGAACTCGGGCACTCCTTTCTTGGACCGGGTATTATTCTTTCACTTGCTAATCCTAGCTTTTGCACGACTTGATATGTTGACGCTGGAGAACTTAACGATAAACTGGCCGCAGAGAACGGCCAGCCCGAGACGGCGATGGGGGATGATCCTCGTCTCATTATAGGCAGCGGCGTTGCCCACCGAGAGGAACACGCCAGAAGCCAGGAATTTGAGCACGGCTACGACGTACACCCGGGCGGCTCCTCCCAGACGTTCGCCAAAATTAGCCTTTGGTTGGACGCGATAAGAGCGACCGAGGACGAACTCGGGCACTCCTTTCTTGGACCGGGTATTATTCTTTCACTTGCTAATCCTAGCTTTTGCACGACTTGATATGTTGACGCTGGAGAAGTTAACGATAAACTGGCCGCAGAGAACGGCCAGCCCGAGACGGCGATGGGGGATGATCCTCGTCTCATTATAGGCAGCGGCGTTGCCCGCCGAGAGGAACACGCCAGAAGCCAGGAATTTGAGCACGGCTACGACGTACACCCGGGCGCCTCCTCCCAGACGTTCGCCACAATTAGCCTTTGGTTGGACGCGATAAGAGCGACCGAGGGCGAACTCGGCACTCCTTTCTTGGACCGGGTATTATTCTTTCTTTTGCTAATTCTAGCTTTTGCACGACTTGATATGTTGACGCTGGAGAGGTTAACGATAAACTGGCCGCAGACAAAGGCCAGCCCGAGGCGGCGATGGGGGATGATCCTCGTCTCATTGTAGCAGTGTAGTGCCCGCTACTCAATTTAGGGAGCGAAATACCACTACCCGCTACCCTATTTAAAAGTAGCGCGATACTAGCGGCGCTACAAATTTACGAATGTAGCGCGATACTGCTACCGCTACCAAAAAAATTTAGCGCAATTGCCCTTTTGCTACTCTCTCGCTGAAGGCCTATGAATATGTGATTCGGTACATTCAAAGATATGTGCTCTTGCCCAAGTGAAAGCCTACAAGACGCAAGAAAGCTTCCCAAGTTTACCTTCTAGGAAAGAAAGCCCAAAACCACAAAGAGAACAGAAGCCTCGCTCGCGGACAACCGCACTTCCACCTGAAAGCGTCTGGGGAACAACTAGCCGTCCCTCAGCACAAGAGGCTGCTCCTGCAGCGCCCACTCAGCCAGCAACACAGCCCAAGGAGTAACCTCCCACAGAGGTTTCCCTTCTGATGCAGACCATCCCGTTTCTCCTGGCTGCTCTTAAGGCAGTGATCGCCTCACTGCCCAACGCAGCAGCCCTCCCAGAAATCAAACAAGTGCTCGCCTTCGGGCCGGCCTTCCTGAGTATGCTTTCCACAGCACTGCAACATGGATAGAGTCTACAGCTCAGCAATGATTTTCCAATGGAACTGCAACGGACTACAAAACCGAACTAGTGACCTCAGAAACTTTCTTCGTAGATGCCCAGTGCCAGTACTTGCCTTATGTGAAGTGGATATGAACAACACACCCCGTTTAGCAGGCTATGAGGTGTACAGAGCCCAAGGGAACACAAGCAGAGTTCTGCTAGCCGTCTACAAGGACTTACCATCCGTACTGCTACATTCTTCAGCATATCCAATCGAATACGTCGCCGCTAAAATCAAGCTCCGCAGTGATTCCATCACAGTTATCAGCGCGTACATCCCTCCGCGCCTCACCATCAACTACTCCATGGTCCAATGAATTATAGCTAGCTTCTCTCATCCCACTGTGATATGTGGTGACCTCAATGCCCATTCACTACTGTGGGGCAGCCACAAGACAACCACAAGGGGGCGATTACTGGAGAAGGCTCTCACACAACATAACCTGTGTATCCTCAACGACGGCTCACCTACATACTTCAAAAGTCCAACGTACTGTTCCTGCCTGGACTTAACCATCTGTACGCCAGACATCGCAGCCGAACTCACCTGGTCTTCCGACGCTGACACTAGAGGAAGTGACCACCTGCCAGTTTTCATCAGCTACCAAAAGTACAACCCCAAACAGTGTAAAAGGACACTGACAGTGCACAACTGGAAGGATTTCCGTCGCCAAAACACAACTCCACTCAGCGACACCACCACCCCAGAGGAGTTCACCAAAATTCTTAAGCCCTCAAGCAAGCAGGTGAAGGTGCCCGCCACCTACACAAAAGCTCATGTGACATTCGAGCGCTTCAGAGCAATACGTCGCCGTGCCGAACGTCGTTTCCGCCGCTCAGGAGATATCACTCACTGGATTGAACCTAAGACAACCAAGGACAAGATAAAACGACACATTCAAAAGCTGGCTGCTGAAGTCTGGGCACAGACATGCAAAAACCTCTCGCCGTCGACCAACCCTAGAACTATCAAGAGCTGCCCCTCCCAAGCAACGCCCTTTCGTACAATCGCCCTCAAAAGAAATTTACCAGAGACTGACATAGCAACTGCCTTCCTGCCAAAGATGAACAAGCCCTCTACAGCCTCCACGAGCGCACTCCATCAGCAATCCCTTATAACAGCAACAGTCGACACCCGAACGGCCTCACTGCCTCCACCTCAAGCCCTCGAGCACTATTTCTCTCTACAAGAGCTGGACAGCGCCATTAAAGCCGCTGCAGCCAAGCACACCTCTCCATATCACCATTCCACATTCCATCACCGCATTCCATATCACCACGGCCTCTCCATAACTCAAGAAACCATCCTCGAACGTACGCTCCGCCGCAGCCTTCGAATATGCGTGGGAGTTCCCAGGACACCAAGAACTGCTCTTGTCCTGGCAGAAGCAAGGTAAACCTCCCATTCAGGCACTCAGGAAGCCAGAAACAGAACGACACCTCATTCGCCTCCTGACAAGGCACAGCGATCACCCTTTGGTCGAGAAAATCAGGAAACGATACACGTGTACCCCCCCCCCCCCATAAAGCGCTCCACCACGTCGAACGGTACCTTCCCAAGAGGGGAACCTACATACAACATAAGGACACTGGCACCTGGCTGCTTACAACGCCGCCAACGTGCTCGGAAATCCCCGGGATGGGAAAGAAAAGCCAGGCACCAACCCTAGCCCTCAAGACCCTATCAATCGCCCACCTCGACAAAAATACCATGGCTCCACCTTCATCGACACCGACGGCTCTTCGGCAGACGGAAAATCCGCCAGTGCCTTCACAGTCAACGACACAACAAAGGGATACCGGCTGTCACACAACACATCCGCCACAGCAGCAGAACAACATGCCATTCTAAATACCCTCCGCCACATCAACAAGTGTACACCGAGCAGCTGGGTCATCTGTACTGATTCCAAGGCAGCACTAGAAGCAATAACAAAGAAGGACTCTGAAGACCTCCTCACCTACAATATCGCAAAGGCACATACAACCTCCACAACTAAAGGCCACAGCATCAACCTGCAATGGATCCCCTACCATTGCGGAATCCCCGGCAACGAAAAAGCCGAAGAAGCGGCAAAATGCGCACTCGACAAACGGAAGCTAGCAGCCGTGCCTTTCACCAAGTCCGATGCAAGAACCCTACTTGCCAAGGAAACAATCAAGCGCTCAAGAATGATGTGGAAACAAGCGCTACGACAGTCCGGCTACCTCACCTACACCGACCCCGACATGCGAGCTTTCATTCCGCACGGCGTCGGACGAAGCCACGAGACTGCAATCCACCAGATACGACTTGTCGCCCTACACACTGCAACCACTCAGCATCTACTCGGATGCATGCCCTCCAACAAATGGAGCAAATGCAAAGTGCCCGAAGACACTCTACACGTTCTGATGCAAAGCCCAAATCATCACCAACAAAGAGAAGCACTGCGGAATGCACTCCTTCCTGGACCAACGGCCTTTCTCCTTCTGCAAAGTAATGGGACCCTGACCATCCAAGCAGCAAGGCTTTGAAGGCACTCTGTGCCTTCCTAAGAGACAGCGGCATGCACAGCCGCTATTAGCACCTCCTCTAGAACCACCCTAACCATTCCATACTAGAAATGGAGCTGCTGCGCCGGTTTTGGCAGCCACCTCCTTCAACTTTATGTTTTATATTTTTTCTTTATCAGTTACTTACGAACAGACGAACGAACGAGAAGGCAAACGGGCATTCCTCTCCGAGCACGTTGCTGGAAGCACTGCCATGCCAGGTCAACCTTCGGGAAAAGCGCTCAAGGAATAAAACATTTGTTTATATAAAACATTTGTTAATATATATATATATATATATATTAAATATTTGTTTATATCGGAGAAGTCGCGCTTGTGGTGTGTGTGAGCTGAGTGCGGCGCCTCGTCTTCCTGGTCGAGTGAGTGCCGATAAGCGTTACTACAGTAGTAGTTACTACAGTAGTCAGATCAGTCAAACTATCATTAACGATCATAAACTGCTTAAAATAAACAAAGTATAACGGTATAGATTTGACTACATCATAAAAACACAGGGCTTCTCGTAGGCACGTCACGCATCTGTGTCGTTCTCATCGGCACGGCGGACAGCGCGTACGCTGATTGGCTAAGTGTAACAGAGGCATCTTAGCAATTCCATTCATTGCCTACAGGCGAATGTAAATATTTTGATCCCTTCTCTTCGTGTTTTTTAATCTTTCTGCTTTGTATAGCGCAGCCTACCACTAACAGTAATGTAACTCGCGTCTTTTAACGCTCATTTAACCACATGTACAAATTTTGTAGCCGTATTGTTTTTCTTTCAACAACAAACGCTAAAGACATAAGCCTGCCGCGCGTGTAAGGAGCTCTGTAGGTAGAGCCAGAGAGAAATGGACGAACCGAGAGACGACCGTTTGACCGCGCCAATCGGCCTGTTCTCAAATCACGTCCGAGACGGTTTTAAGAAGCTAGCTCCTGGTAAAGTCAGGGGAGCCCAGAGCCAAGGCTATGGCTACTATGAGGTCATCATGAACGGCCTAGAGGGAGTCAGGACTGTAAGGGAAGCTGGGAAAGTGGAGATAGGAGGTAAAGATGTTGAATTCCCCTACCTTGGGTGTAAGACGAGGAAGGTATCTATCTTCAGATACCCGATTGACTATCCAGATACCACCCTCCAGAGTGAGCTAGAAAAATATGGGAAGATCATAAAGCTCACATGGGAGAGATACACCGGTGACCATAGCGATTGTGAAACCGCCACCAGAATCGCGATTACGGAGATGAGAGGAGATCTTCCGAATTTCCTGACTGTCAGAGGTGTGAAGGCAGAGTGTCCGTACTTTGGGGTAACTAGAAGGTGCTCAAAATGCCGTGACACAGATCACGTCTACTGCGATTGCAGGGCGCAAAACTGCAAATGGTGCGACAGCATGTACACTACCGAATGCACGAAATGCAAGAGAGATAAAGAACGGATACAGAGGTGGAATGTGCCGCGAGATGCAAAGCAGTCAGCCTGGGGAGCAGTCGAATATGAAGAGAACTGCGCCATAAATGAGGAAGATTTCCCAACTTTAAAACCGCAGCAGAATGAGGTAACAAATGGAAACGAAAGTCAGCAGGAAAACGTACAGGAGAACGTAGATCAGTGTAATGAAAATGAGAATGCTAGTAACAGCAACCTAGTAGTAGTTCATGAAACTGAGCAAAGGTTGACAGCACAAATAATGAGAGGGACAGCGTGAAAGATTAGGAACGCATACGCTGAAAACTGCAGCAGCCGAGCTGGAATAGAAGAAAAAGAAGGAAGTAGTGAAGGCGAAGGAACTAGCTCAGAGAAGGGCTGCTCATCTGGAAGCAGTACAGTCGTAACAACGCCGGAGTCCCAGGCAGAAACGCACTGGCAGTAATGAGCAGTACTGGTAGTTTAAACGGAGATGTGCCTGGCACAATAGAATCCGAGGAAACAGAAAGTGAAGAGCAGTTTGTAACTCCAAAGAGGAAGAAAAACCACCCTGTTATCACGGCATCTACCATCCACTAGGAAACGGTAAATAAAAATGGCAAGGAAAAACACTCAACCTATAGAAAAAAAAAGTTACCCCACCCACCATGGACATAAAAATCCTAACTCTAAACGCCAGGGCAAAATGAGGTAGTTAGCCTCGCGCGTTTCTTAGGAGTTAAAATAATCCTAATTCAGGACACACATTTTCATCGCCCTTTAGAAGGAATCGAATTTGATAAAAATTTTAAGACAACATCATACTTGAGCTATGACGAACACAACTCAAGGGGGGTTGGTAGAATATTCCTAAGACAGAGGACATAAAAATAACAAAATTCGAAAAACATTTTAACGGTACAGTCGTAACGGTAAACACCATCATTGGAGACGAACTCGTAAGAATTATAAACGTATACGTACCAAACAAACAACTCGAATCTATAGAATTCTACAGAGACAAACTCCCATATTATTTTATAGGTGCCTATATTTTCATAGTCGGGGGATTTTAATTGCGTCATTGACCCGCATAGAGACATGTTATCCGGAGCTCAGTGTAATAGTCGTGGTAGGAGAAATTAAACAAAGCCACAGAAAGCTTACAATTAAAAGACATATGGCTTAAACACAGAAAAGGAGAAAGTGGTTTCACCCGCCTCAATAATAAAGGAGGCAGCAGAATTGATCGTTTCTACGCGCCAGAAAAAATACTGAGACAGTCACAGGATGCTGCGTTAGTAGGAGCTATAGACATTTCAGACCACATGGGGTTAGTGATCACAATAAAACTAAGTAGTTCCCCACGACGCAATCGCCCGTGGAAAATGAATGTAAAGCTATTGGAGAACATAGAAGTGGACCAATAGGTTCAATGCAATATCCGGGACGAAGTTCAGAAAAGCAACGATAGCTTCGAATAGTGATTGCAATTAAAGGAAAAAATAAGAAATATGCCAAGGAAAACAGGAAGAGACAAAGCAGCAGAGAAAAGGGAACTTAAAGAAAAACTGCAACGCCACCTCCGACTCCTGAAAAATGGCGTCGAGGGATGTATACAAGGCGTGAGCAGAGCAGAAGCTGAAGATAACCTGTTACTTCTGAGGGAGGAACGTTGGGAGGCCGTGAAATACATGTCGTCGATGGACCACTTCGAACAGGATGCCTGGTGCTCGCGCAGGCTACTGTCCAAACAGCTCTCAAAACCACAGCACACAATTGGGTGTCTGCTGAACAATGCAGGTAATGTGGCCACTGACCAAGGAGGTATAGAGGAGGTGGCGCATAGTTTTTACGTGGATCTCTATGAGAAAGGTGTAGAAGGAAAATATATGTTCGAAACTGACAACGAACCCCGCAGAGGGATCGAACTGACCACTAAAGAAGGTGAAATGGTTATAGGTTATAAAAGAGATGAGTAACGGCAAATCTCCTGGTCCCGACGGGATACCAGTGGAATGGAGATCAGGTTCGTGAGTGCCGTGTCAGAGACGCATTCCGCTTGTACTTTTCCGAGGAGGTTTTCCCTTGATTTGGCAGTCCTGCGGCACCGTACCAGGAGATCAGGAATTGTCTCAGGCACCTCACAGGTCGGGCAGAAGGTGTCGCTGTAACGCCAGTGTTTGTAGCCACGAGCTCTCGTGTGGGCAGTGGACGTCCTCCGGCGTAGTAGGAGGGATGCTTCGCAACGTGAAAGTCCGGCTGTGGAGCATGGTGGTGGGCTTGTCGAGGTGGTACTGCCAGACGTGCCCCGAGACAGCCTTACGGATAGAGCTCAAGGTAGGCGGAAGGTTCAAGAGTGGAGCCTTCTGTTTCGCTCTTTGCGGAAACCTTCACGCTGGCAGCAGCCCCACAGCGGGCAGCACAATTTACGCAGCACGCGCACCACCACATGGACGCCTTCCTTCACGGGCACCGAACTCATGGCTGCCTTACATAACATCACTCGACGCAGCAGCCCAGGCCAAGGTGGAGTCACGTATCAGGCCCTCAAGAACCTGACAATATAAGCTCAAAACCGACTCCTGGCAGGATACAATGCCTGTTGGGCACCAAGCACAGTGCCCCCGAACTGGAAACACTCCATCGTAATCCCAATACTCAAACAGGGCAGGCCTCCTCTCAGTCCAGACTCCTACCGCCCAATCTCCCTAACATCCCGTCTTGCAAAGGTTATGGAAAGATTAATCCTTACCAGACTACCGTGGCATCTAAACTCCCGCTTCGTCCTACCGTCCACCATGACAGGCTTTCGCAAGAAGTTATTTATAGCTGACACCCTGCTTTAGTTGTGCTCGGCGGCAGGCAACGCCAAGAGATCCTCCCAGACTCTCCTGATGGCTTTCGTAGATGTCCGCAACGCTTTTGACAACATCACCGCCCAAGTGGTCGTCAACCAGCTCCAACACATTAAAGTCGGCGTACGCACACTACGGTTCATTGCCAACTCCCTGAAGGGAAGGACAATGCAAGTCCGTTTGGGTATAGTGCTAAGACTTACGGAATCCTGCACACTTATTTTCAGCCTAGTACTATTCAACATTCTGATCGCAGGGCTGACTTTCACTGTACCCTATCGTCCTTGCCATTGCACATAAGCATTTATGCTGGAGACGTCCCCATCTGGACCACTGGACACAAGCTCCCAACTCTCAACAAAAACCTCCAGTGAGCTCCAACCTTCACCGAAGCCTACCTGGGTAATGCTGGGCTCGTCATCTCTGCAGAGAAATCCAGTTACATGGTGATCAACAAGAACAAAGGAAAGGATCCAGCCGTCTGAACATAGATGGGACATTCCCCGCGTCAAAGAGCAAAAGCTTATCATCGACGAACGTCTGACATGGAAGTCACACGCTTCCTCCGTCGCCTCGGGTGCTCCACACTACCGCAATGCATAAAGGCCGCTCTGTGGAACCACATGGGGCTGTTCTCCAGAGGCGCTGCTGCTCCTGCACAAGGCCGTCACCGTCTCTGGGACGCTCTCGAGCCCCCGTTCATCCTCTCCTCCAAAACCTTGACGGAAAAACGGGATGCATACACCGAAAACTGTTCTGGGTCTTTCCCAGTCAGCTACCATCACTAGAACCTGCTCCGAAGGTAGGGCTTACTCCCTCTGTCTTGGAGCCACGCAGAAGCATCTCCTACAGTTCGACAGACTCAGCGAAACCCCTGCTGGAAATGAGATCATCAAACGGCTGGAACAACACAGCTCCTCCCGTTTCGCCAGCCTCCTTCGAACTTTCGAACTCTTGGCCAAGCTGGCGCACCCGGAGCCCTCTCCGAGGGTTCCTTGGGAACATCCCAACATCTGCCAAACTTCAATCCCGAAATTTCATAAAGCGCTTCTCACACAAGAGAAAGGGGAGCAAAACACGAGGGCAAAAACAGAGATGAGTTCCTGTTTTGCTGTTGTTGGTGGGCATCGCACACTGGGAAAACGGAAAACACGAAGCAGCGGCAATGTTGACGAACATTGTTTCCCGAAAGCTCTCGTGCTGTGCTCGTGTTCTGTTTTCCCCTCACATTGCATGAGCACGCTCCGACGACAACAATCATGGACGCCGCCGTCGCTGTCTTGGCCTACTTGGCGGATAATCCTGCAGCCGACGGTGATGGTAAAATTTTAGCTGCACTGGCACTTTACACCATTGCCGAAAGTGAAAATGTTCGCAAACCGCGACGACGAAGCTGTTGGGTAAAGCCATGGTTGAAACGACGTAAAATGCAAGGGTGCTACGATAACTTGCTTCGTGAGCTCGCGCTAGAGGATCACGAGAACTACAGAAGATGGATCCGGATGGACACCACGTTTGAGGAACTGCTGCACAACGTGGAACCGCTGATAAGGAGGCAGGACACGCCTTTCCGTTCTGCGATTGAACCCGGCGAAAGACTTGCCATTACGCTGAGGTACTTAGCTTCAGGTAAGAATTTGCTGCAAAATGTCAATAGCAAAGTAAATATAAATGTTGCGGAAACGCCAGAGATACGAACGAACTGTACGGCTGTGCAGGATGAATGACGCGTGCGCGAGCTTCGATTCTTTTCCATCTTTTTTCTCACATCTTTGTTTCCTTTTCTGCTTGTGTTTTTTAGGAGAAACTATGACATCACTGAAGTACCAGTTCAGGATCTCCGACAACACAATATCTGGTATTTTTCGAGATGTGTGTCGTGCAATCTGGACTACACTGCACCAACAGTATGTGAAGGTTGTCAATTGCCTTATGCTGTCACCTCATAGCAGCGGCATAGCCAAGTCATGCCCACTCCTCACACATATGTTGATCAGTGGTATGTGATTGAGACCGCTATACACATATACGCATAGAAACAGAGAGTCATTGCATTGAAAGTATATAACGTCTGTATAGGTTCCCCAGACAGAAGAAGAATGGGAAGATGTCAAGAAATGCTTCTGGGAGCTTTGGCAGTTTCCGAACTGCATTGGAGCACTTGACGGCAAGCACGTCGTCATTTCTCCACCACCACGTTCAGGAGCTTTGTTCCGAAATTACAAGCAGACAGTCAGTATTGTACTGATGGATCTTGTAGACGCTGACATGAAGTTCTTGCACGTGGATGTTGGCAGGAATGGTCGCATGAACGACGCTGGCATCTGGTCCCAGAGTTCAATGAAGGAGGCAATAGAGTCCGGCAACCTAAGAATCCCAGGGCCGCAAGCATTACCTCATTTTTCTCGTGAGACGCCATCTGTATTAGTTGGCGATGAGGGATTTGGGTTAAAGACCTATCTGATGATACCCTACCCTTCAAGCGACCTTCACCAGAAGAAAAGAGTTTTCAACTACAGGTGCGAGTGTCATACACCACGGAACGTGTTAAACATTTTTTCGTCCCCACAGGTTGTCACGTGCCCGTCGGATAGTTGAAAACGCTTTTGGGCTCCTGGCTAACCCATGGCAGATATTCAGAGCCCCAATCAGACACCAACCAGAGCGTGTCACTGCCATAGTAAAAGCAGCTGTTGCACTGCACAACCTTCTTCGATCAAAGACTTCAACCAGAGCTTTATATTCTCCACCTGACAGTATTGACGCTGAAGATGCCTCTACTGGTATGCACTACCAAACAACTAAAACAGTCGACTGCTCCCAGTATGTATGTTTGTGAAAGTAACAGTAAGGCTGAAAAGTGTTATTCTTTATTGTTTTTAGGAAACATTAGCACAGGGACTCTTCACCAGACAGAAAGTGTCAATCAAGCTCTGCAGAAACCAAACAATGTCGGCTGCAGATGTTCACGGGATGCAGCGGCTGTACGAGACACGCTGAAAGAGTACTTCTTTGATGAAGCAGCTGTCAGTTGGTAATGGAAGTTAACTTAATGTACGTATAGCAGGTATGCTACGAATGAAAGTAAGCAACACGTGTTCTTGTATACAAAACAAAATCACAATTACAAACGATTACTATTTTAATTGAAATTAATTTAAAGAAACAGTCTTGACCTGTGGAAAGATTTCAGACCCTGATTACAGTCTATCCTACACGTGTACACTGCACACTTTGGTCTTTCACGTGACACTCTTAAAAAATCTTTCGGCGCAAGTGGAATGAATAACGACAAAGTGTCTTGCAGTAGTGATGATTTGTACTATATTAATTACGACACCAGTAGTGGCACACCATGGCCTTCATTTGTCTACCAATGTGCAATCTATAAAACTGAATTGAACTGAATAAAGTTACCTATGGCATGCATGGGTGAGGTATTTTGCATGACATGAGGAATAATGTGGCAAAGCCATTTTTCTTCGATGCTAGGTCCAGACTGTTTCCTCAAATGTATCTGTAGCATGTATGCCAAGTAGGAAAACAAAGTCAGCAACACATCTTGCATAGCAAACAAAAAATAACAAAAGTACTGGCAGAACATTAGAGGTCAGCGACAGGGCTGGGGTCAAACAAGTCGATATCTGCAGGGCGTCCAACGAGAGATCAACAACACTGTCAACACTACTTCTTGCTGCAACATCATGGCAATCTCTCTATTCACTCCTTGTGGGATATCCCACACTAAATGTTTCATGAGCTGGCCAAACGCTGTACACACATCATCTTTCTTTAGCCTTGAGTTACTGCACTCAACAGTTCCACAGTTGGTAACTCATTTTTCTGCCTGTTTCTTGCAGGGCAGCCATTCGTAATATCACAGCATTTTGTCGCTGAGCCCTTGCTGCAGCGCAATTCACGTTTGCAATTCACGCAATTCACGCATTTCACATAAATTGTTCGCAACAGATCTTTTCAGAGTGTCACTTTGCTGAACACAAACACATCACTCACAGGGTTTACTTAAAAAAACTCGACCACTTCAGAAGGCCGTCCCACAAGTGACAGTTTAAATTTCATTATGGCTTGCTGTCCAAGTGTCATTGCGAGGTCCATGTTTATCCCTTGAGGAATGCCACGAACTAAATGTTCCATGCACTGACCAAAGGCAGTACATTCATCCACTGGTTTCTTGAGGCGCTCAGTAACATCAGCCAATAACTCTGTTGTTCCGGAGTCTTCCTTCCCTTGTATCTTCCTTGGACGTGGGGTGTCTTGCTGCTCAAAATCTTCAGGAGGATCAGATGATAGAGACTCTTCCATCACAGCATTTGGTCCCTGTTATTTCTATAACTTATTACCATTTGACAGTGCGTCATAACAGATAGTTTCATCTTTCATCAACATTAATAAAAAGGAAACTGAATGAAAAAAAAAAGAATTGAAAACAGCTTCACATTAATTGAAGCAGATAAAAGCTAAATTACATTAATCATGCACATTAGGATTGCTATGAGGGTTGATATGCACCTCACAGCAGAACTACAGCAGTACTGTTTGTGGCAAAAAGAATGATGCAACGACAACTGATGTTACTCGCCATGTCTTCCTGCGAATCAGCGTCACCTTGCAGACTGGATTCACTCAGTGGTTCCTCGCAGGAACTGTCTAGGAACGCTAATTCCGCAAAGTGGCCCCATTTCGGTGAATAGACATCGTCTGACCCACACCCTGAGCGAGACGTTTCTTTCACCTTTCTTCGCTCTCTTATATACTGCGACCTCACGATGCCCCACTTTTTCTTTGCGGCAGCCCCTAGAGGAACGAATGAACGGACGAGGTGTGCACAAAACTAAACTCGTGAAGCGAAACTCACCAGTTATGCCAAGCTTTTCTGCAGCCTCTTTTAACAATTTCTCTTTGATGTCCCGCCGGTGATACAGTCTGTGTTTCACGTTCCAGACGTGGGGGGCTTCACGGACAAAATCAATTAAAATACTCTCTTCAACAAAAGGCAGTTGACGCTGCGACGCATTTGCCTGAGTACTCGCCATGATTGTTGTCGATGAAACTGCCGGCAGCCGTGTTTTGCATCTCGAAAATCGAGCAATGACCAAAACACTGTTTTTTGTTCGGCGCACATGTTCTTCGTGCATGTTTTTGTTCGCGATTTCAATCACACTGGCAAAACATTTGCTGTCCTCCGATGTTTTTTGTCTGCTTCTGCAGTGTGCGAGGATGTTCGACGAACGTGCTCTGGAAACATTGTTCGCCAGCAGTTTCGCTTTCGTGTTTTGCTCGTGCTTTGCTGTTGCTTCGTGTTTTGTTCGTCTAGTGTGAGGCGCCCTTAAGAAGAACATGTCACCAAAACTCTTAGTTGCCAAAACTCTTGTTTCAGACTTCGTTGAAGAAGGTTACACCCACCACACAAAGATTTTCACTGACGGCTTTGTGAAACGGTCTACTGGCTCGACGGCCTCAGCTTACTGCATCCCCTCCCTGGGAATCGCTTGAAATGGCCGCATACGGGACGAAGAGGCAGATCGTCATTCTCTACTCATCCAAAAGCATAGCTGCCTTTCCACCACAACGTGTGGTAACTTTGTGATTCCCGAGCAACCCTCGCCCGCCTTCAGCACCCAAAACCCTAGGAGGTCCTATCCTGGTACATCAGGGACGTTGTGGAAGCACTACAGGGCCTCTCATTCTCCATCAGCATCCAGTGGCTTCCCTCGCACGTCGGCATTTCAGGCAATGAACAGGGCGAAAACTTAGATACAGATGCAGACCAACAAGATCTCAGCATCAATGTGCCACCGGACCCCAAGGCTACCCGCCACTACATAACAGCGGACCTAAATGAGGTACGAACACGAGCACTTGGAGCCATTGGCCAAGAGAGACGGCAGTGCCCCACAAAAGGCCTTTCGAGAAACAAGAGCACTGCCCTGCACCGCATCCACGTGGGCAGCGCCTTTACACCTGCTTTCCTGCACAAGATAGGAATAGCCGACTCCCCCTTGTGCCAGCTTTGCCAAGTCCCTGCCGACTTTGAACACCTCCTTGTTCACTGCCATGATTTCACAGAGAACGCGAAACCCTCCACCAAAATATACCGCACCGAAACAGCGCCCCCATCGTTTGCCTGGACATCACCCATCCAACAGGAGCCTACACAACGAGGCGCAAAACCCGTGACGCCCTCTTTTTTTCCTGGAAGAGACTGGACTGCTCGACTTGCTCTAATTCCCTCCCCTTCCCATCCCCTTTCTTTATCTCTCCTTCCCCTTTCCCCGGAAGCCAAACCACCACCGCATCACCGTCACCACCACCAGCGCCATTTCCAAGCATCAGTCGCTCGCATTCCAGCACAGGTAGGAGCTATACCAGGCAGAGAAAAAGGTGGCAGGGGTCTCGGCGAAGGAGCTGAGCCTAGGTAAGCAGTGGTTACTCTCTTCTGTATACCGGAACTGTGCTAAAAATGTCTTTTCAGGGTTAAAACTGGGTTAAAAGGGTTAAAAAGGGTTAACACATTTTGAACAGCTCTTTTTACAGCTAACTGTGATAGTTACGTGCTGACTTTGACAGCTGTGTTGTGGAACTGAGGTGCTGTGCAGTGTAGTTTAGTGCCGTGCAATGATTTGCAGAGTGTTTTTGTGCTGTGTGGTGCAGTGCCGTACAGTGCAGTGTGGTGAAGTACAAAGCTGTGCAGTGTTTTCTTGTGGTGTGTAGCGTTGTGCAGTGATTTATATAGCCGTCTTGCGCTCCTGAGTGCATTGCGAGATGTCGCTCGACGCCAACAACTCCCGCCAACACTAACCAGGAATCCCCATTGACAATCAGTCATCTTTTTCTAATTCCGTGTTAGCGCCGCGACGCAACTGTGGCTATGAGCGGCGTACAGACGTGGATAGATGGAAAGATGACAGCAGGAAGGAGTGGGGGGATTAGTATGCATCCTGAGCTGGAACTTCAGGGAGAAATGTGCCGACATCGTCTAGAAAGCGTTCGGCCCTAGTGAAAAGACCCCTCAGGTCTAATGTGTTATGGGACTGAGAGGTCCTCTCAGGCTGGTGGACCTCTCAGGCTGACCTCTCAAGCTGAGAGGATCTCTCAGACTGACAGGACCTCTTAGAAGCTAATGCCCAGATCTGACATCGGAACATAATTTTCAATTTCGCCGTCTACGCTGCACCTGTCGTCGGAGCGGTACAATCATAGAGTGCTATGATACAGCAGAGATAGATACAGACAAGTACATGTCACAAAACTCCACATATATTGAGTTCCATCGACTGTACGGATACACTCAAGGCATGCACACTCACTGCTATCAGATTATCTAACAGTTATTTCAAATGTCTTGCAGAATTATTATATATAATATTTGTTGAAGGATCGCTCGCAAGAAACTACACGAAACACGAACGGTAAATAGCAGCAACAGAAACTAGATTTAACACTTAATGTCTACGAAAGCATACAGTCATCATCAACACATACTGTCGTATTCCACGAAGCGTGAACTCATGGGACACATATTCGCAATGTCCGTACAGCGGCGATGAAAAATATTCTTGAGGAACTCTGCTTCTTGGTGATCAAGTTCGTCTGTTTTACGTATACTTGGGGAATCGCGATGCACCGTCTAGTTTCCCTTGCTTGCGTAAGACGCCAACTAACTGGCCAGACTGGGTTCTCACCACCTGTCGCTTCGTACGAGATTCATCTGTAAGAAATACCACTTCAAAATGTCAGTGTAAGTCAGTGTGTAGGCATCAAAATATATAACATATCGTTTGGCACAAAGCGCCGTTGGTAACCTAACGTGGTTGGTAATCTTCCTATCGGCGCTCATCATGCGTGTCTGCGAACAGTGGTAAAAGCGTAAAGTGAACAGGAATGCCTGTCACTCACGAAAGCATATTTCACACATCGTCTACATACCTCAAAAACAGTTAGAATCCCGAAGACAAAACGCAAATTACTTGAGATCCACGGCCCGATGTCCTCACACATCAACGTTTCAAAACAGACTGATTGAACCGCTGGCGACTGGCCGAAACGCTTCCACTTACATGCAGTGCAATAATGCACGGATTGCAAGAACAATAGCTTCAAGAGGGAACGGCAATACAAGGTTATCACGGCACGTGTTCCTTGGAGGAATAATGCACAAACACGTGAAATCTTGCGAACTATTTTCCAAAGCGGACGAGGTAGCATGTCCCACGGCGCGGAAAACATGTAGCAAATTGCTCTTGGAGGTGTTGCACAACACACTGTCGCAAAGCTGTCTGGGAGATCCCCCAAACCCCTCAGAGCTACATGAATGATTCTACAACGACTTCCAGATTTTCTCTAAAAGGTCCTTTCAGACCCCTCTGTGCTGCCTGAAAGGTCCTACCAGACCTTTCAAGATTTCTTGAAAGGTCCTCTCAGACCTCTCAGGAAATTTTGAGAGGTCTCTTAGACACATTTTCGATAGGAAAAACCCAGGGAAAACAACAAACAGCACAGTCGTTTGTTTTTCTTTCTTTTTTTGCTTGCTTGCATGCTGTGTCGGTCCAGCTGCCATGTCAGGCTTCTGCCTTTAGCGGCTGGTCCACATTTCTGTAAGACCAGAAATGGAAGAGTAATAAAAAAAAACACTGAACATGACATGCAGGACGAACAGGATAGTACCTCGTCCATAATGGTAGTGTACGAGAAAACTCGTAATGGCGGCATCCCTGTAGTTTTTACGCCAGTAAACCCCATGGTATCTCTCGTCAACGAGCCAAGTGTAATCGCCACCGACGTTCTCCGAGCAACACAGGAGAAGGTAAAAGGGCACCCATTATCGCAAGAAGGGGGCATAACAGTGACTGTAGCAACACTGCCTGCTGCCAAATCCCTGCTAAAAGAGACGTGCCTGGGAAACACGGCCGTCACAGCCAGAATGCCGGAATCCTACGCCAGGAACATTGGGAAGGTATCTGGGATTAAAACACCTTACGCTGACGAATAACTCCTGGAGTTCCTACGTCCATACGAAGTTATTAAAGCGCGCCGACAACTGCGCTTCTACAAGGATGCTTCCGGCGAGACATAATCAAAACCATCGAACGGCATAATCATAACGTTCAGCAGCGAAGTGCCAAAGCAAGAACTTGTTGAAGCCTAGGGACACTTTGTCCCTAGGCTTCAACAAGTACAAAGTAGTCGGGTACTTCACGCCACCCCGGTGCTGCCAACAACATACAGGTACCAACGTTTCGGCCACCTTGCTAAGGACTATCGGAGTGCCGTCGAGAGATGTAGTGTGCGCGCCGGACCCCATCCTTCAAGGACTGCAACACACGCAACGAAACTGAGTGCGCAAACTGCAGCAGATTCCATCCAGCGTACTTCGAAGGCTTCCCAAGAAGATGAGTGGCAATTTCTGCGGTAAAGCGGAGCGCGTGCTAAGACAAACCAATTCGCAGCGGTCCCAGCAACCAAGATTCTGCACCAATGGTACCAGATGGTGAAAGTCCACCCAAGGCAACCGCCACTCCCGATACCGGAACGAAGCAGGCAGAGCGTTTCCACCCTTACCCAAGCAAAATCTAACTCCCGCAAAGAAAACAGAAACGGGAAAGCCAGAACAGAGAACAGAAAAACCAAAGAAAACCGTAGCCCCCGCCCTTCCATCTTGTGCTGAGGGTATGGGATGGGAGACTAAGCAAGTCTACCTCACCTACGAGAGGACCTTCACCCCAAGCAGCACCAGCAACAACAGGAATCCCAGAGGGCGTACAGCTAGCCCTAACAATCGTGCCACTACTGCTGACCACCATCCGAGCACTCGCAGTGGCCATTTACCCAACCCCAAGAATATTCCCGAAGTGAAACAAGTAATGGCCCTGGAGCCCCAGCTAGCAACTCTGATGAACAGTTTCAGTCAGGGACAGTAGGCTGCAGAAGTACAAAAACACTACAGTGTTTCAGTGGAGCTGTCGGTGGATTCACAGTAAGATACCGAATTCGTGTCACGCCATCGATTCCCCATTATGTGTATTGCCGAAGGTCGCTTTCCATCTACATTTAATCTGCAAGATTGTATGATCCACCAATAAATGAGACCCTCCGGACCCAGAACAGCAGTTCTCTTAATCCAGTGCTCAGTGCCCCACTGCGTCATCCCAACCGAAAGTTCCGCTGTCATGGAAATATGTGCAACACGTGCCCAGATGTGTGAAACCAAACTAAAACAGCCATCCAAATTCAAGATGTTGCAAACACAAGCGAGGAAGCAACCAGCACCCTATATGATGTGTGGCGGCTTCAACGCCCACAGTATCATTTGGGGTTCTCCAACCAAAGACCAGCGAGGAGATGACATTGAGTGGCTCATAGAGGAACTTGGAAACCAACCTTCGGCAGAGGGGATGCTGTCGCCGGTTTAGCAATGCTTTCTCGGACCCTCGTGACTGCTGTCCAACGTAACACTGACATCGAGACACATCGAAGTGATCACTTCCCACTGCTCACTTCTATACAGCAGGCTTGCTAGAAAACCAAGAAACATACGGTGAAGAAGATCAACTGGGGAATATTCACCAATACTCTTGAAAGCGTCAACTGGAGCGGAGAGAACATCACAGGATTTACGGACGAAATCAAGAAAGCAATAACACAAGCTACCACAACTTTGCCATCACATGTTCCCCATGAAAATGGAGAATATGAACGCCTGCGCGCCATCCGCAGAAAAAAAAAAAGCATGGAGAAAGAAATCCTCAGCAGACATCCGCGAAGCGCGAAAAATGCAAGCCAAAATCAAGCAATTGTTCCAAAAGCTCCGGGTGAAGGAATGGAAGCAGCACTGTGAAAACATACAGAAGTCCTCCCTGGGAAAGTTTTATGAACACATCAGGTCACAGACAACAGCTCCACAACAGGACCATCCCTTCACAGCCCTCTCAGTGATGCAAGAGCGCCCCCTGCGACAGTGGGCAGCCGAATGCTGCTCAAGATTAACAGAGAGAAGCACCACCACGGTGGAAAACCTCCCAGCATACGGCACCTTCTACCAGTGGAAGAAGGGGGACGTCAAGTATCATCCTAATTGCTGTTTCATGAATGGTGTTGCGCTTGTTCGAGTACTCCTTCTTGATTCCGTGTAACAAGGGCAGTCTGTAGATGATGTGAGGTAGAACAGGAGAATCGTACAGTTGCTGTAACACTCCGGTTTGTGGGCCCCATCTAAGTCCTGATGCTGTGCGTATTGCATTCACGATTACGCTTGTCTTGTTCTTGATTTTTTCAATTTCTTTGTTCCAGTTCAGTTGCCAGTCCAGGGTCATACCAAGGAACCTGTGGCTTTCAACGATGGTGAGTGGTTGATTGTCAATTCTTATGGGGTAGTTGTCGAGTGGTCGTTTTGTGAAAGTCAAGACCACAGTTTTGCTGGGGAAGAGGCTCAGCCCACGTGTTCCCAGGTACTCTACAACAGTGTTCAGCGCTGCTTGCAGTAGACGGGTGTTGTATAATCGGTTGTCATTGGACGACCAGATGGAGATGTCGTCCGCGAAGAGATAACAGTCACTCTGGGTATGAGAGGCAGTAGGGCCATCATTGTGAGGTTGAACAGCAGAGGACTTAAGATTCCATGCTGAGGCACTCCCTTGCTGACTTGAAATCTGTTGCTTGGACCATATGGGGTGTCAACGAATGTGTATCTGTCCTTCAGGTAGTCCTCTATGTAGCGGTACAGCCTTCCTAAGATGCCGACGATTTTCATGGCGCACATAATTTGATTGTGGAGCACGTTATCAAACGCCTTGCTTATGTCAAGTAATATGACCATTAGTAGTCGTCCTAGTTTCTTGTCTTGTTCAACACTGGTGACGAGGTCCATAACCGAGTCGATGGTCATTCTGCCTTTCCTGAAGCAGGTCAAGCAGTTGGGAAATAATTCCCGGGACTCCAGGAACCACTCCAGACGGCGGTGGATCATTTTTTCCAAGAGCTTCCCAAGGCAGCGGCTCAGGGCAACTTGTCGGAAATTGTCCAGTCATTGTCAAAAATCATTATCAATTGTCTGACTTTGGATATATTCCATTCCTATGGTATTTTGCGGGTGGTTCATGTGGAGTTGTAGAGCTCCAGAAGATGCTTGATGCCCTGCCACCAAGGTTCTTCAGCAATAGGTATGTGATGCTATCAGGCCCAGGCGACGAGCGTGTGGGACAGGAGTGCAGCGCTTCCAGTCATCCCCTCATTGTGAAGGGATAGTTCAGAACGCGGGCTTCAGCAACAGGGCGTATGAAGCCTGGTCTTATTTCTGTAGCCTGTGGAGCTTGTTCGTTGCTTGTAATCTTGGCACAGAACTGGTCGGCTAGTTCTTTCAGTGGACGGTTTGTTGCCAGGGAGAGCGTTGTAAACGGGTGCTGTTGACTGGGCGTCACAAATTGCTGCTTTATGCGTTGGAGTATCTTCCCTGCACCCTGTCTTCCAACGTCACTGCAGAAGTTTGCTCCAGTTGGTGATTCTCAGCTTCTCGAATAATCGTCGCATCTTGGCTTGTACCCTACGAAATACAAGTCCGTCTCTCGCGTCTCTCAGCACTGCGAAGAATCAATCGTAGGCGCTCGTTTTCGCCATTGATATGTGGAACAGTTGCCGAGATCCTGAACCCACTTGTGCTTTGTGACAGCTGCTTACTGCTGTTCTTTGTGACGTATTTGATGGCACTGCCAGTCAGGGCCGCTTCCTCCATCGCCTTCGTGAAGCGGCCCCAGTTGATTTTCCTGACACTGTGTTTTCTTGTCACATCGGGATTGCGTCTGAAGGTCGTGAGTACTGGTACATGGTCACTGACGTGTGTTCCCTCGTCGGTGATGCACGTTGTCATGCTAAGAGAGCGGGAGGCGAGTGTCAATACTGTTCAACTGGAGGTCTAATACTGTTTCTGCACGAGGGAAGGTGGCCATCATTCGCCACGAACAAGTCTAGTTCGCCGAGGATCGTTTCCAGATCCGTACCATGCTTGTCCGTCGCTTTGGATCGCCAGATGACGTTGTGGGCGTTAAAGTCGCAGCATATGATGTATGGGGCCTGTAGCTGTCGCACTTATTCACTAGGTGTTGGATGTCCACTGATTTGCACGGGTTGAATGTACACACTCACAAGGGATATATCCAATTTTGCCAGTTTTATGGCACACAGGTTCAGAGTCTCGGGACTAGTTGTACGCAAGACTCACTGGGAAATGCAACACTTTATTTGAAGGGCTGCCCTGCTGGGCCCGTTTGGTCTGGTAGGTCATATATCCCGGGAGTGCGTACGCCGTGGGAACCTCCCTTCCGAGATGCTGAGGACTTGGAATTGGTGTCGCGTCACGAACTCTGTGAAGTCAGCCACTTTATTCTTGATTCAGTGGCTGTTCCAGTGGAACACAGTAGTATTTTTGTAGTGGTCAGGGGCCATGCTGGAAGCTTGCGAGGATGCTGGCAAGTTGCGATTTCAGAGCAGTCACTTGGAAAGAACCATTTGTAGTCCCGCGGGTGTTGCTGATGATGATATTGATGGTGAGGACCGCGATGCTCGTGTGGTCGGATTGCCTGTTGTGGGCTTACCCGGACTGATGTCCCATACACTTGGTGCACTTGCCTCTTTGGGGGCGGACTTAGAGCGCTGTGACAGGGCATCTTCCTTCTGTGTTGCCGCTGCCTGGGGTCTTGGAATGGGGGAATGCTTTCTTTCCCCGCTCAGGGGCTGCTCGCTGGTTCCTTCCTTGGTTCCTTGTTTGACGGCGCTCCATCACCATTTCCGGGTTGATATGGCCGCTCGTGAGTGCTTGAGAGAGCTTGACAGTGCGTGAGAGCTTGTCGTCGTATGCCCCGCTCTTGACCGCTGCTTGAAGCTGCTCATCCCTTCAGACAACCACCATAACTAGCAAGATGCGGACTTCCACAATTTGCACACTTTGGTTCATTGCGCGTTGTGCACTCTTTCACTGAATGGGCGCTGGCACAAGCACGGCATCTTTCTGGACCTCTGCAATGCTTAGCGATGTGGCCGAAACGTTGGCACCGAAAGCACTGTGTTGGGGTGAAGTATTCCACTACCTTGAACTTGTGGAATCCTAGGGCTACTTCGTCAGGCATGGGAGCGTAACTTTTGAAAGTCAGTATGACACTGTCTGTGCCTTGTGGCGTCGTCGTTCCGATTCGTTCTTGCGGAAGCGTTGTTTTCGCCTGGCTGCAATTAGTCCGTAGGGCTGCAGGTATTCCAACAGCTGGGCATCTGTGTAGGGGTTCCATACTCCATTTATTTTTCCTACATTCCTGGCGTAGGATTCAGGTATCCTGGTAGTCACGGCGGTGTGCCCAAGCAACGTTACTTTGCTGAGTGCCTTGGCTGCAGTCAGTGATGCCACGGTGATCGTGAAACTGCTGTCTCTTGAGAACCCCTGCTCCTTGTGCCCCTTTATTCCTTCCTGGGTGGCCTAGAGCCCTTCGCTTGCAATCAGGTTCGTGTTTTCATTGACCAGCGATTTTTGGAGGTTCACTGGTGTTAGCACGACGGGGATACCGGCTTTGCGGGTCTTTTTGTACACGACAGTGATGAATCCGTCGTCATCGATGGCTTTCATCCCTCGGTCACTGCTGGAGTTTCGGTAGTGGACGGAATTACTCACGCTGTAAATCGGCCTCTCTTTGACACGCTTGAAGACGTAGCTGCAGTCAGTTGTTGACTAGGAAAAGTACATGGATGGACAAAGTATCACCACATCGCACGTGAGATTGTTCACCACAAAACACTGGTGACCAGAACAGTAACTCGCACACTGCAGCACACTACATTGAGGAGCGAGCTGCTCACTATTCACTGCTCTGATAGTCCTCAAAAGGGCTGTTTAACACAATACTACCCGGGATAACTTTGCGCAAGGTCGGTCGTACCTCGGGTTAGATGCTCTTTCCCTTGGCCTTTGGATTGTTAATTTTAAAGCTGATGCACCATGTGGGATGCTCATCTATTCCTTAAGTCATTTACTTTAAATTTAACCTCAATTTTAACCCGCTAGTCCCCCGAATCTTACTTTGTGATTCATAGTTAACAAGCGAGGTTTGCTTCAGCACATTCCTGTGTTGCTTTCGCACTTGGGCATAAGACAGAACCCTTTATCTGGCCACTATCCCAAAACTCGTGTGCTGAAAAACACCTTAATCTAATTTTGCTTCTATAATCTCAATTAGTTAATTGCTGTCTATTAGTCATTTATGTCAGTTAATCCGAATTTAATTACTTCCCCTTTAATTTCAATTAATTTCAAAAGCATTGCTTTGCCAACTTTTCCTTTTCTTCTTTTCCCATTCTGACTGATTCCCTAGCTAATCGCAACCTCACGTAGAAACTTACCGTGTCACGCATTTTCGCCTTGTTGCTGCACCTGGTCTGATGTGCTACATTGCACCTGTTTTTGCATACTTGATAAATGATTTCTGTTGCTACCATTACATAAAATTCTTGCTGCCGTTTTTCGACCTTTGCTTCGTGTATGTCAGTTGCTTCTTCGTATGTTAAACTCGTTAAATTAAAATATTTCTTAAAGCAATTCCACATGTATTTTGCTACTTGACACTCGAATATTGCGTGCCCGATTGTTCCCATTCTTCCACAAATTTAGCATTTCCCGTCTGAGGTTCCTTCCCACTGCCGGAAATTGTCTCTTACTGGTATGGTTTTGTGCGCAATTTTCCAAACTAATTCTTTCCTATTTTTTTCTGACTAATAACTGTTTAATCTGTTGCACGCTTCCGGGACTATTGGTGATGCTTGCTCATGTTCCTTTTCTGTTCTAATTTCTTTGTACAATTGTTTTGCTCCTAGTTCCGATACCGCCGCTTGCTTGTCTCTTTTCCTGATTTGTAGTAATGCCTCTTTGCCTTTCTTACACGTGAGTAGCAGCGTTTCTGATTTTGGTTGTTTTGATTAAATTTTTCCTTCTTCGAATTCCTTGATGATCCTCGCCAGAATTTTGCCATTTCTCGGGTTTGCCCTCTTACACTTAGTACACTAAACATGTCCTGTAGCTCGTGGAAGTCCGGCATGTTATTTCCTCCTTTTTCTATTGTCATTTTCATTTTTTTTAACCCACTGTGTCCGTTTTTTCACTACAAACTGGAAGCAGAATTTGCTCAATTGGTCACAGAATTTTTTTGTCGGACTTGCAGCCGCAAAGTGATACGCGCATTTCGTGGTTATGATGCTGTGCACAACCTGAATTCTTGTCTCCAGTGAGGTGCTTTCCTGTTCAAATTCAGCAGTTGCTTCCTTGCATTCTTTCAATAGGTTGTCCAAGTTTGAATCCGATACTCCTGATTTGTGAAAGGCCATCCCCACTATTTTAACTTCTTCCAATATTCCTAGTCCTAGGTTTTCTTTCGGTCGTAATTTTCCTAGGTAGTTTTTGCTAGTTTTCCTAGCTTAGAGTTTGCTTTATTAACTTTTGCTTCGCTCTTTCTGCTGTAGTTCTTGATTGTTTGCATGTTTTTTTACCGCATTTTCGTCTCTTATGATTAGTCTTAGGTCATCTGCAAAGGCTGCTATTGTTTTCTTTTCCCCCGTCCCTGGCAGTTGAATTCCCTTTATTTCCTGGGTTTCGTTGATGCTTTTTAGTAGGCGGTCGACCGCTATTACATACAGGTATGGGGACAGGGGGCATCCCTGTCGTACTCCCCTCTTAATTTTAAAGCTATCAGTTAAGTTTCCATTTACCATTATTCTGCTTGTTGCGTTTTTGTATAATATGCCTACCGCGTTTACAATTTCTTCTTCTACACCCACTTTTTGTAGTGACTCTCTTATGTGGCTGTGTAGTAACCTATCAAACGCCTATTCTTGGTCCACGGACAAGAGAATGCCGTTTACATTCCTTTCTTTGGTCCATTCAATTACGTCTCTAATTTGCCATATCTGGTTGTGCATTTTTCTAATCCTTAACGTTTGCCGATTGAAATTCTGATTTCCATTTTTCCTGTATTCTGTTTGCTATTACTTTAGCTAAAATTTTGTAGTTCGTATTTAGTAGCGTTATTGGTCGCCATGCCATTTACAAATTAAAACCACATTTCCGGTTGTGAAAGCTTTTGGAAAAAATCCCTTTTCTATTTCCTTGTTAAGGGCCTGTGTCAAGGATGGACCCACACTCGACAATACTTTTTGTAAAATTCGGGTGGGATTCCATCCGGGCCAGGGGCACTTGCATTCTTCATTTCTCTTAATGCATTGTAGGCTTCTCTAGAGTTGATCTTTATGCACATTGGGGTTTTTCTGTCACCATATTCGTTGCTGTTATCTCTTTTTTTCGTACATATTTTCGTAGAATTCTTTTGTTGCTTCTTCAATTTCTTTCTGTTGATTCACACACTCACCTCGGCTGTTTATGAGGCACACCATTTGCGGGCCTGACTTGGCCGCCTGCTTTGAGAGGATCTCCCGGGAGCACCAGGCATCTCTCTCGCATTTGTCCCTCACCGCCATATACCGGACAGCCTCCCACTTTTCCTCCCTCAGGAGTACTGGGTGATCTTTGGCGTCATTTTTGCTCAGTCCGGTTATGAATCCCTCGCCGCCATTTTCGGTGTGTCTCACGTGTGTTTGTAGTTCTACCAGCTCTCTTTTTCAGCAGCAATTTTTCGACCCCAGCCTTGTAGTCCCGCTTTGATGTTGTCTTTTAATGTAATCCAGCCTGCTAAGGATTTTTCACTATTCTGGGCCCATTCGTGGATCAGGTCCTGTATATCGTTATTTACATCGTTGTTATCTAACAGTTTTATGTTAGTCTTTTTTTGGAATGGCGCATCCGCTATTTGAATTATAATTTTGACTTCTTTGTGATCGAAGTTAATTTTTGGTTCAATTACTCGCGCTTCTCTTGTACTTACGCAATTTTTTCCTGAATTTTTTCGCTTGCTTTTGTGAAGTAGGTAAAGGTTTCGTTTCGCCTTTCCACCTTGTTCCATAGGTTCTCCAGCTGAGGCCTTTCTATTGTGCATTTCGTTTCTTTTGCACCCGGTCTGTTTTTATGTGTTCCTGTAGTTGTGTCATTTTGTTCATTTAGCACACAGTTAAAATCCCCTCTCAATATGCAATTATGGGCGCCAATAAAGTAAAGTAAAATGGGAGTTCGTCTTTGTAAAAATGTACGCCTGCTTTTCCATTCTTGGTCCATATGCATTTATTATGCTTATCAGATCCCCGTCCATAATTACCTCAACGTACACTATTGTACCATCAGTTTCTTTTCCGAATTTTATGATTTTTGTTTCATTTTTGTTAAGAAAAACAATCCCTGCTCCTCAATAGCGTTATGTTATCCATAGCTACAGCAGGAGTTGTTGCACTCATCGAATTTTTTTCCGTCAGCTGGTTTGCAGAAGTATGTTTCCTGCAGTAGCAGAATCTATACTTTTAATGCCCTGACTAAATCAATAACTTGCTGTTTTTGCTGGGTTCTTAGGCCCCTTACATTCAACATCATTATGCTCTGCGTCATGTTTCGTTGTGATGATTTTAATTAATTTTCTAAGCCGTTTTTATTTTTGGTTCCCCCCTCTGTTTTTCCCCTGTCCCCTGGGTTTGACATTTTCTTTGTCCTCGCTCGCGTAACTCTACGCATTGTTGTTTTCGCCTTTGGCGTTGTGAAAGCCTCCTCGTTCTCATTTCCTTATTGTGTCACTTTGTCTGACGTCTCCTCTGCTGAAGTTACAGTTTCAGCCTGAGATTCTGGCGTCGTAGTTACGGTCGTGCTTGACGACGCGTCGCTCTCATCCTCACCCTCCTCCGGCTCGCTTCCCCCATCGTTTTGCAACTTTAGTGCTCCTCCACTCTCACCTGTTTCAGCGACTGTACACTGAGTCTCGGATTGCTCTGTCACACTCCTCAGTACGTTTTCCACACTTTTACCTCAACACAACACTTTTCCACACAACTTTTTCCACAGCCTTTTCCAACACTTTTTCCTCAACACTGCCGGTTGGAGTGAAGTAATCGTAGACTGGGGGTTTGTTGAAGCCTAACCCAAGTTCCGTAGGCATCGGTAAGTCGCTGTGGATACCCGGAGTAGGGGTTACCGAGGCACCTTACTAGGTTGAGAGATGCTGTGCACTTTTCCTTGTCTCTTCCACGAAACGCACCCACCAAAGCCGGTTATCGATGGTGATGCCGAGGAACTTGTGATCTTTACCCCGTTCCAGTGGGACTCCTTCGAGGGTTACAGGGGGTGAGATCTTTCCAGCTGCGTCGAGGCCCCAGTAGCATGAACGTAGTCTTCTCGGCAGAGAGGCTAAATCCCTTGCTGAGCACAAAGGTGACACTGGCGTTGATGGCGTCTTGGATGGCGTTGTGTAGATCTGCAGGTCTTTTGCCGCTCGCCCACACGCAAATATCACCCGCGTAGATAAAGCACTGCACATCACTGTCCAGTTTTTGTAGTGCTTGGAGCCCCCGTCGTCACGACGTTGAAGAGCAGGGGGCTCAGGGCGCTCCCCTGGGGTAGTCCGAGGGTCTATCTTCTTGGCTTACTTGAGATGTGTCCCAGACGCACCACGAAAGATCGATCGGAGAGGAGACTGTGGACAAACGACAACGTGTTGCTCCCGACACCAAAGGAGGCTAGGTCCGCCAGGGCGGTGTCCACTGACACAGAGTCGAAGGCGGCCTTTATGTCAAATAACACAAACACAGTCTTCATTATGCTTTGGGCGGCGTTGTCGATGGCGGAGATAAAGTCCAGTGGGGTGTCCTGACTACTCGGGTTTCGTAGGAATCCTGTCATGCAGGTCGGCAGCGCAGCCTTTGTGTCCAGTAGCCACGTGACGCGTCGTCACATCTTTGCCAGGCATGAAATCAGGAAGATGGGCCGGTAGGAGGTGAGTTGGCTCTGCGGATTGCCGTACTTTAGTATTGGTTCCTTATGCAACCCGCGCCTGGGGCTGACTTGGTCCGAATGCTGTTCAGGGCTTCCTTGCGTTCACTTGCAGTGAAGGCCATCCAGCCCTGGCTGACTTAGTCTTCAGGAGGCGGATGGCTTGTTGTAATTCGTGTGGGGAGAATGGGTGGTGAAGGGAGCAGTTTGAAGAGAGGGTGGTGGCATTCGCAGGGGTACCTTTTGCGTTCTGGAGTTTATCGGCGAAGTTTACTGTTAGCTCTGAGTGAGGCGAAGGGATTGGAGTTCTTGTGCATTCCCATAGGAGAGTTGACTGTGTTCCAGACCTTCCTAGCAGGGGTATAGCTGGTGAGCGAGCTTGAAAATTCTCGCCAGTGGGAGCGGAGTAGGCTGTTCGAGTGGCGCCGGAGTGGCGCGGAGTGAGGGCTTCACAACGCTGAACGCTATGCTGCAGACTGTAGCGATGTGCCGCTTTCTCCAGCTGCTTCACAGGGCAGGAGTTATGCAGTGCAGAATGTTTCTTCCCACAGTTCAAGCACTTACATGCACGGTCATCACTGCACTCAGACGCTTCGTCGTTTCCAGAGCATTTGACACAAATTTGAGGACGTGAACATGATGCCTTCACATGGCTCAAGTGCCCGCACTTGAAGCACTGCGTTGGCTTGGGCCTGTAGGCGGCCGTCGGTAGTCTTACAATTCCGATGTGCACAAACTGGACACTGGGCCCAACGCGATACACAGCCGCACAAGCTCACCATTACATCCGAGGCGTCTCACGCTGATAGGGATGTCACTGCGAAGTCGCCTGCTGAGGTCTCACCCACTAAGGGACAAATCAGATACGTAGATAAGGCCTGACACTGCCTGCTTGGGGGTGGGCAAAAACGGGGATACTTTCACCACAGACAGACGCTTGAGGCTGAAAAGTTTGTGTACACCACCACTGGTTCGCAAGTCGTCGGCGACGATGTTCTTCCCACGGTTGAGTCGGATTTCCCGAACTTCTTTGGGAGCTTCTGAATTTCGGAAATCCTCAAGCTTGGTGAGCTGCAAGTCACTGACGTTATCGTTCAGTAAGGCAGTGCGGAATAGCACTGTGAGAGCTGAGTTGTCACGGAGCGAGCGGAGGACTCACTTATGACTGTTCAGTCTCCGCTGCTGCTGTTCCTGCGTTCATGGCGTCGCTTGCTCTTCAGGTGATGACGGGGGAATTGGAAACACTTATCTCCCGTTTCTGTGATGTCCTGGTCGCTATTAGAGTCATCATGCAGACCACATGGGTCAAGCGGCGTTGGACGTGGGGTAGTCGTGCTAGTAGATGGTTTACTGAGCAGGAGGGTGTTGTCCAGCGAGTGTTTCATGGCGGAGTACGATCATGAGGCAGGAGGCGGGGGGGACCCCTTAAGCGGGTGTCGCACTGATGGATGAAGCCACGGCCAGGCTCCCACAGCTCCCCATAGAGCCCATAGTTTGAGATAATTCAGGCAACACTGGACATGCAACCAATGAAAATGAACTATGATGCCTACCTTTCGGCCAATCAGGAATCTCTCAGTTTGGCTCGCCTTTCGGCCCGGTACTGGCTACCATCGACTTTTACTTTTACTGGTTTTCATGCCCGATGCTCGTTATTCCGTATTCCAGAACAACAGGCAAATTTTTGACAAAATACACATTTATTTGAAACATGGTACTGATTCAATAGTTCCACACAAATATTCACCGTGCCAACAGAGTCCAAATCGTTGCGTTCGTTGACCAAGTTCGAGCTCGAGAAACACACACACATACTCTAGTCCCAGAAGTGAGCGACGCTCACACGATTTCACGGTGGGCATCTCCTTTCGTTGGTTGCAGTGCGAAGGTTTCAACGAAGCGGGCAATGCTTGTCGCACGAACACCGAATCCTGTCTCCGTTGTGACTGCATTTGAAAATGCGACGGCGCTCACAAGTGTTCCTCAGGCGTCAGCTCAGCACTGCATTCCAGTTCTCAACTCGAGAGACTGTTCGTACGTAGGATACTTGTGTCGGGGAAACATCACAACACGCGCTGAGTCACTTTGACAAACTCACTCACACACACTCCCTTCTCTTCTCGTAACTGCCCGCCAGACAGGCAGCCCGCGAAAGAATGCTCTTTTGAAACGTTGCCAACCAATAGCGGAGCGCGCAATGTCCTTCGGCCAATGGGTATCAACTATGATGCCTGACGGAGTAATACCACGTGTTTATGACGTGCAAACATTTTTTTTAGAGCCGCGAAAAGGGGGAGCTGTGGGGGCCTGCCACGGCCTTGAGAGTGAACGACGTTCTCCACCAAGAAGGAGCTGCTTGCATGGCAGGCAGGAGGGTCTGCCATAGCTCTGAAGAGAGCTGTCACTGGAAACGGAAGCGGCTCACGTTCACAGTCGAAAATTTTTAAAGCCCTGAAAAGGGCTATCACAGACGAAAAACAAGGCGAAAGAAAACGCCGAAGTCCCGCAAGAACGGAGCCTCTCTCTGAGGCTAACGACCTTGAGAAGCGCGGCCGACAGTGCGGTCACGTGGTACGTCGGGAGACTCTCGAGAAGGCTATCAGAGGGAAGGGCTGACCTTGAAGGGAGCGATGCAAAGAAGCGTACGTTCGCTTCGAAGATGAGAGAGGAATCAAGGAGGATGACAACGAGGAGTCATGTTGAGGAAAAGTGGATGAGGTCTGTCAGTCGATGCGACGATACGTTTCACTCGATTGAGAAAGAGGGAGGGGGTGAAGGAGTGAAAGAGACGGAGAGACATGGGAGAGTGAGGTGGATTGATGGAGGCAGCGAGAAATGGTCAGCAGCTGGAAAGGGCCGAGAGGCCGGCCGGGTTCTTTACACGGCTGGCTTGCCGCAGAAGGACCTTGTGGGTGCCGTGATGACGCTCACTGGTTTCATATGTGCCGCAGGGAGGCTGGTCGGGCTACACTCGTTGGTGCAGTCCAGTAGATTTCAGGAAACGCAAGGAAGCCGACTGGATGGTTCTGCGTTGACGTAGGGTGCCCATTGTGGTACAAGATGTTTGTGGCTGTGATGTCGTCGATGCGGGCGTCATGTAGTGCTTGTAGCATGCTCACTCGAGCAGCTGCAGTAGCTTGGCAGGTGTCCAGCAGATCCAGCATGATTTCCGGTCTTTTACAAGCTGGACACAGGGGGCTCTTGATTTTTCCACACTTGAACTGGGTGCGTTCGTCCGGGCTGTTGCAGTACGGATTCGGAGCAGCAGCGCGGAGTCTCTGCGGCTAAGGCCGGAGGTGAGGCAGGGCGGCGGGGCAGCGCCGGAGGCCGTGGGTCCATCGGGATGAAAGCTCCAGATATGTGTATTGATGGCTTTCTTTATCCTGCTCGCTGTAGCCTGGGCTCTGTAGGTGGGGGGGGGGGGGGCTTTTGCGATGCCTGTCTGCAAAGTTGGTCGGGGACTTCGTTATCGGGAATTCCTTTGTTGCTAGGCACCCACTGAAGGGCGACGGTGATGCCTTTGTCGCGCAGAGCTTGAATTTTGTTTCTGAATTAAAAAACCCCAGTGCTGGGTAGGACAAGGACAGAGGATAAAAAGACAAGGACCGGCACTGAACTGCAACCAAGTGAAGTTTATTTTTCGAGCAAACCAGTGACACCCCTCTCACCCCGCAAAAACCGACAAAAAGAGAGCGCTATACACTAGAAACAAGTTCTTCCAAATCTGCTTGCCTATCTGTTGTGTCGTGCGTTGGTAAATTCTTCTATTTTCTTGGTGAAATCAATGGATGCCATACAAGCACAATTATCCCCTTCCTTTCGAATGTACCTAGCCTCCTAATAAAGAAGCTTCCCTCTTCCATGCCCGTGAAAAAGAATTTGGGTTCCGCGATAATCTGGGGGCTGTTTTTTGCAACCATCGCAATCTTTTACGTGATGTTTTAAAGTTGAATATTGGGAGCTCGGCCTGGCATGCTCCTGCAACCTGACGTTCACGCATCTCTGCGTTTGCGCAATGTAAAATTTCTTGCAACATAAAGGAATTTTGTACACGACATTCCGTTTGCAACCGGTGAACCTAGTTTTGTGTTTTATTGTACATTCCGGTTCTCCTGGATTATTGACTTTCCTCGGAAGTGATGCCAGTGCGCCCCCTTTTCTGAAAACCACGTTGACCCCATACTTTCTCCCTAGCTTTTTTCAACCTGTGTGACGCAGTATGCACATATGGGATCACCGTGATATTCTTCTCTAATTCTGTTTCTTTGGTTTTTCTTTGAACGACCTCCGCCATGACACGATTACATGAATCGTAAAGTATAATATCGGGATACCCTGACTTCTCAAACCTGAATATCTGCTGACGGACGCTCTTCATGACCTTATGACAACAGGAGTTGTCTAACGCCCTTCTTTAGCATTTTTTAGGATGATGACGTTTTTTTTTTGTTTCTGATCCGGCTGGCGGAGGGGCATTGATCGTCGTGACTGGGGATGCGGGCAAGGGCTCCTCTGGAGTCTGTGATGATGATGGCCTTGTGGGGGCTGTTTTGGCTACAGTGTCCAGGGCGTTTTTGATAGCTCGGAGCTGAGCCTCTGTCGATGGGAGGGTTCGGTCGATGGCTTCGGCCCTGGAAACGTTGAGAGCAGGTGCATGGTGTGCTATTGCGCTGACACCTTTGGAGCCGTCGATGGAAGCGTCCGTATAAAACTGTACGAATCCCTCGAAGTGCTCTGTCAGGTGCTCAGCGGTGATCATTTGGGCCACGGAGTCAGCTACTTCACTTTTCTTGGGGATTGTCAAGAAGTCGATGGTTAGATCATTGTAGGTCCATGTTGGAAGTGGGCTGGGGGCTTGTGGGACCCTTGGGACGATATTCTCGAAGGTCCGTAGCGTCGCGGCGAAGGGGCTCAGGCCCGGGGGTGCAGGCAGCGGATGAGTTGCCTACCGGTTGACGATTTGTGCAGCCGTGCGATCTGTTGCAGGAGCCGTTGGGTTACGGCTAGGCGGAGAGGGACGGCGTTGGCTTCTACGAGCACTGCATCACACCGGGTGGTGGATGAGATACCCAGGGAGGGTCTCAGGCCGTTTCGGTGTGTTGCCTCCAAGGTGTCAAACGCTGAGGGTACAGGGCAAGGTGTATGACAGGCCGAAGAGCAGTTTGGCAGCGGTAGTCGTATTGTGCAGCATGACTGCGTTGCGCTGGGGGCATATGACGAAGGGAGGCCGATGACACGCACAAGACACGCACAAGAGGCATGGCATGACCTTTCGAGCGACAGACTCAAGTGCAAAAGCAATGAATAGTCACTTGTGAACTGTTAGAAATATAAGTTAAAGCTTAAATCTAAGGCTTTAGAAGGTTAGTGTAGGGTAAGGGGGGCACCTTCAATAGGTGTTTCATCCTAACAGTTTTGTAATTACAAGAGTATACCGCGGAAGACCCGCGTGAAAGTCGTGTTCTTGCTCAGTGCGCGAAATCTCCTGTCGCGATACCGCGTTCTCCTCCTCGGAGAGCCGGTAAGCGTAAGGTGTAGAGCAGTTTCAATGGAGAATTAGAAACCTATAGTTTATTAGCCTTATAAATCGATTAAGAATAAATAACGCATACTACTATACCGGCGAACACGCAAGGAGAGTGCTTCTCATCGGCACGCCGGGAACGCGAGGTGTGATTGGAGGATAGCCCAAGCAGGGTTTTGAGTGGCATTCTATTTCACGATTTCTTTCTGCATTGAATAAAATGTAAATAGATATTCCGAACTCGTGAAGAAAGCTAAAAAGCGTAAGGAATTTGGTATACGTCTCTTGGGTAGCATTAGAGTCGTAGCTTTTATTGCGCATTACAATACCGCAATGGCGGAGGTCGTTGAACGGTCTCTCGCCTCTTAGGTGCGAGCGCCCTTGGGTTTTTTTTTTAAAGGCACGCCCTCTCTGCGGCAAAGGCAGTCGCTCCTGCGTCAGTGAGAGGAGGGCAAAGCCTTTGCAGGGGCTATTACGAAGTCGTAGCCCACAACCTGGAAGGCCCGCGACTACTGAGAGAGTGTGGAAAGCTGAAGTTGGGGGACAAAGAGGTTGAGTTGTGGCCACTCGACAACAAAGTCAAAAGGGTAACGGTGTACCGCTATCCGATTGACTACCCTGATATTGAATTGGAAGCAGCTCTGCAGGGCTATGACAATGTCATTAAGACCACACGCGAAAGATGTGGAGGAGAACACGCGAACTGCGAAAGCGGTACGCCTCTTGTTCTTATGGAATTGACAGGAGTCTTGCCAAATTTTATAACAATAAAAGGTGTGAGAGTAGAGTGCTACTGTATGGGTGTTGAAAGGCGGTGTGCCAGATGTGAATCAAACACACACCTGGCAAGAGACTGTGAAGCGGTTAAGTGTAAGTGATGCGGGAGAATGGTAGAAGGAAAGTGCGAAGAATGTGATGATGATGATGTTTGGGTTTTTTTTTGCGCAAAAGCAACGAGGACTAGAGAGCGCCAAAACAGAGGTGAGATATGTTATCGTCTAAACTAAAGGGCTAAAGTGGGGATATCTTATATGTACTGAGACAGCCAATGTCTTTTAAAAAATTGCATACATTACTAAAAGGAACAACAGCCTGATCACCGAGCAAAAGGGCTGGGTGAAAAGGTAAATACTGATCATAAAATTATTTAAAATATCTACGTGGGTGCTGTTCATGCAATGGGCAGGTGATCAGCATGTGCAGCACAGTGAGCTGCACACCACAAACTGTACAACAGGGTGGGTCCTCCCCACGAACCAAGAATCCGTGCGTGAGGTATGTGTGGCCAATTCTGAGGCGACTTCGCAAGCCGTCATGCAGTCGACATTCTAAACTGCTTACACGGGCCCCACAGTGGGGCTTGATGACATGAAGCTTATTTTGTTCCTGTGTGTCCGAGAGGTGTTGCCATTTGGTGTCTATGTTAGCCTTTAAAGAGCGCCTGAATTCTTCATATGGGATGTCAAAAGGGGTAATGTCGGCGGTGAGAGCAGCAGTGGCCGCTCTATCTGCACACTCGTTGCCATGGATGCCCACATGGCTTGGCACCCAGCAAAGGATCACGAAATACCCTTTATTGAAAATTGTCCATGCCAAACACTGTGCTCTGTGTACAAGGAAGTTTTTCCCCGTCCTCAGACTACATATAGCATGTAATGGGCTTAAGGAGTCTTTGTAGATAACTGAAGACTTCATGCAATTCTGCAAAATGAAGTTCATTGCTAGGATGATTGCATAAACCTCAGCACAGAAGATAGATGCAACATTCTTTAACCTGTGATATCTTATTTCTGTCTCGGACACCATGGCGCATGACACCGCTGTGTTTGTCTTCGATCCGTCAGTATATATCTCAACATGGCCTCCAAAACTCTCCCGCAGATGCTGAAACTCGTGCTGAAGCTGAATCAGAGGTGTTTCATGTTTATTGTATTTTGCCAGTGTGAGGTCGCACCTGGGGGGTACTGCCCACGGAGGAATTCTTCGACTGAACTCTGATAGCATAGTGTCATAGGCAGTGAAATTATAGAACTCGATGTCTCTCTGCATCCGCATACTGAACGGGGGAATACTCCTCGGTTTTCTTATGAACAGCTGTTTTAAGTGCGTGCCTTTGACGCAAGGGAGGGCAGGGTGTTTCGGGTAGCTCCGGATTCTTAATGCGTACATGGCTGCAAGGTAGAATCTCCGCATCTCCAAATACCACTCATTGGTCTCGACGTAAAGACTTTGGACTGGTGAGGTTCGGTAGACGCCGAGGACAAGTCGCAGTCCCTGATTATGCACAGGCTCTAGTATCTTTAGGACTGACTGACGGGCCGATCCATACACAATAGAACCATAGTCAAACCTTGAACGAACCACCGAGATATATATACGGTATAGCGTTTCGCGATCGGCACCCCAGGACCTGTGTGACAATACCTTAAGTATGTTCAGTGATCTGACGCACTTGACCTTTAGTTGTTTGACATGTTGTAAAAAGGTGAGCTTACTGTCAAAGTGAACACCAAGAAATTTATGTTCGCGTGCAACAAGCAGATTGTGACCATTCATCTTGAGGTCAGGTTCTGGGACAATTCCTCTAACCCTTGAGAATGACACACAAACTGTCTTATTGGGTGAGAAGGTGAAACCATTCTTTGTAGACCATTCGGACAGTTTGTTTATAGTTAACTGGAGTTGTCTCTCGCACATGGCCATGCTTCTGGAGCAATACGAGATTTGAATGTCGTCGACATATAAGGAGTAGGCTACGGAAGGTGGGATTGCATTGGCAACAGAGTTCATCTTGACGATAAACAAGGTAACACTAAGGATCGCCCCCTGTGGTACACCATTCTCCTGGATAAAAAGGTGTGATAAAGCTGTACCAAGCTGCACTCTGAAGGTCCTTCCTTGAAGGTGGTTGGCAATGCATCGTAACAAACGGCCTCGTACCCCCAACGAATGCAAGTCTACGAGGATGCCGTGACGCCACGTGGTGTCATAAGCTTTTTCGAGATAAAAAAATACCGACACGCAGTGCTGTCCTTTTACAAAGGCTTCACGAATGGTAGTTTCCAAGCGGAGGAGATGGTCAGTTGTTGAACAGCCTGCTCGGAAACCGCACTGGTATCGACTAAGGCACTCGTTTTCCTCAAGAAAGTGTACCAAGCGGTTGTTCACCATTCGCTCAAAAGTTTTGCCTAAACAGCTGGTGAGCGCGATAGGCCTGTAGCTACCAGGTGATGATGGGTCCTTCTCCGGTTTAAGGACAGGGATAATTGTAGCTACCTTCCACTGAGATGGAAGACATCCTTTTCTTCAAACCAGGTTGAAGAATTGTAAGAGGCGTTCCTTCGATGTACCCGACAGATGGCGTAGCATAGAATAAGTTATCCTGTCTGGACCCGGTGCTGTCTCTTTTGAAGGAGGTGACACCCTTAAGAGTTCAGACATGTTAAAGGGCATGCCATATGCACTGTTGTCACTACCACCATTTAAAATGCTGCGTTTCTCAGCACGCATTTTGACCTTAAGGAACTCCCTGCTGTAGTGGGAGGAGCTAGAGATATTCTGAAAGTGTTCCCCCAGGACATTAGCTTGTTCTTCCAAGCTCTCACAAGGGCTATTATTAATTTGCAAGAGAGGAATAGAAAGGTCTCGATAATCTCCCCTGATTTTTCTCAGCCTTTCCCATACCTTTTTGGAAGGTGTGTTACTATTCAGTGACGAGATAAAATTTCTCCAGGATTCTTTTTTAGATTGTTTCCTTGTCCATCGTGCCTTAGCTCGAGCCTTTTTAAAAGCAAGTAAGTTTGCCACAGTTGGGTACCTTCGGAAAATACCCCACATGCGATGTTGCTCCTGACGGGTCTTTTTGACCAGATGTTTGCGGAATAGAGAGAGAGGCTGCGCTTATTATTGTATCTGTAATGACGTTACTTGCATTTTGAGCAGTCATTCCCTCTAAAACCAAAGACGACAGATCAGAATGGTGTGCGAAGACGCTCCAGTCTGCCGAACACAGCTTCCACCGTTGTGGGATGGAAGTTAAACTACTTTCTGTAGAGCAATAGTTCAGTACGATCGGGAAGTGGTCACTGCCGTAAGGGTTTTCATCCACTTCCCAGTGTATGCTCTGAAACACAGACGGATTACACATCGAGATGTCAGTTGAAGAAAATGATTGCGTGGAGCTGTTTACATACGTTGGTGACCCTGTGTTCAACAGACAGAGCGGTCGTGCAAGTAGAACTCGCTCGAACATCCTGCCACGAACGTCAGCCTTCCTGCTGCCCCACAGTGGATTGTGCGCATTGAAGTCTCCCAGTAAAATAAACGGCTCGGGTAGTTGATCTAGGAGTTTCTCAAATTATTTTTGTTCCACGGCAACTGAAGGTGGAAGGTATAAAGAGCATACTGCTATAACAGTATCGAAACAGATTTGTACAGCAACTGCCTCGAGTGTTGTTGTAAGTGGGACAATTCGCGCAGGAAGTTCCTTTCGAGTCACCACTGCAACACCTCCTGCTGCTCGTCCTGCGTCTACCCTGTCTCTCCGGAAGATGTTCCATTGTCTTAAAGGATTGGAAATTTCAGGGTAAAGGTATGTCTCTTGCAAACAGAAACAGATGGAATTATGTTTTTCTGAGAGATCATGGATGTAATCAATGTTTGTGGTAAGACCCCGGCAATTCCACTGTATAATGCTAGAAGGAGCCATGAAGAGTACGAGGAAGAGGAGGAGAATAAAAGACCACTGTTTAATTTGAGTGTGTGTAGGGATTTGCTTAGGCATCTTGTAAGAGAAGAGCATTCAGGGAGGTAGCACTCTTGGTGGGGCCGGTTTGCTTTTGTCCCTGGGTTTATTCCCCCTTCCTCTGCCACCAGCTTTTTCTCTTTGCTCTCTCACCTGAGAGGTCATGCCTGGAAGGCTGGATGACGACTTCCGCGACATGCAGTCGTCGCCATTGAGCTCCATGTCCTGTGCAACACTCTGGGAAGGGCTTTCAGCAAAAACCCATCCCAAAGAGAAACCGTGCTGCCAACCTTCTTCGAGGTGCCAGCTGCTTCTTCCTGCTCAGCACTTTGGCTGGTCAGGGAAACCGAAGGGGACACCTGAGTGTCCGTGGGAACATGATGGGGAGTCTGCAGTGGAGGCCCAACAGTTTGGGTCTCCACCGACTTTCTGGGTGGTGCGACTCCCCTACGCACCACCTCAGAAAAAGTGCCTTTTCTTTGAAAATGTAGCTGCGCACGTGCCGCTTTGAAGGTCAAATTTTGTTCAGTTTTTATTTTGAGAACTTCTTTTTCATCTTTGAAACATGGGCAAGTTCTAGAATATGCAGGGTGATCGCCCTGGCAGTTCACACAATGGAAAGCGTTGCCGCACGACTCTTGACTGTGGTTGGTACTGGCACATTTCGGGCAGATCAGCTGCCCACGACAAACCTGGGAATGGTGGCCAAAACGTTGGCACTTGAAACACCGTTTAGGGTTTGGTATGCACGGACGGATGGGGCAGTTAACATACCCGGCCTTTATCTCCGGTGGGAGAGCATGAAGTTGAAGTGTCAGAATTATATGCTTTGTGGGGATCTCTTTGTTATCCCTTCGTAGGACTATCCTTTTTGCACTAACGACACCTTGCTTTTTGAGTCCCTCCTCAATCTCAGACTCTGTACATGACAGAAGCTCATCCACAGAGATGACCCCCTTCACGATATTCAAAGTACGATGTGCGGTGACAGAGACCAAAGTCTTGCCAATCTTTCAAATGGACATTAGCGCCGAGCTCTGACTGTCTGCTCTGGATCTCGACCTGGATGTCACCCGAGCCAAGCTTCTTGGCATTGTATGCCTTTCCGATAGCCTCTTCAAGTGTCTTTGCAACAAGAAAGGGAGATATCTTGGAGAGTGGTTTTTCTTGATCATCAGAATGTATAACAAGGATCTTAGGGAACCATGGCTCTTCAGGTTTTGCTGCGATCTGCAGTGTGCGTACTTCGTTGCAGCTCCTCTTAAAGGGCCGATCATTCTTTTTGGCTGTTTGATGATCCATGCAGTGGGATTATGATTCGGTGTAGAAGGCGTGCCACCCACCACGGAGCCCAACTCAGGGAACGTGTCCCACACGCTAACACTACCTCTACACTATACCCAAGTGCAGCTTCTCAAAGACAGAAAGCACTGCCCAAGGTTGACCCTTGCCGCCAAAGAGGGTGAAAGGAGGAGGGGAATAGAAGAGAGGGTAGAAAGGAAAAGCAACGAAACGAAGATGGCGACTAGCTGAATAATCCTGGCCGGGCCCAGGACCACCCGTCTATGGGAAGCAGGGGCCAAAGCGGCGTGTTGTTTTCCCGGAGGGGCCCCGAAGGGTCCAAACCAACCTCCGAGTCCACTCAACCGCCAGGATCCCCCTTTCCCCAGACACGGGAAAGCCACGCACAGCTATACGTGGGGGTCTCCCTCCTGCGGCGAGTGCAGGAGGGGGCTACTGCGGCTGCTGCCGGGCGATGGGGGCGCCAATTTCCCGACGCCGGGGTGAAGAATGTGGAAAAAAGAGTGAAGGCAGGAGATGGTAAGTACGTTGACGAGAATCAGCAGAGGGGAAAATGTGGCTCACGGGAATGAAGATAGGGATAAGATGATGAATTTTTGGTTGAATGCTAATGGGTTTCCTAAGATAACTAAGGAAACAAGTGGGAATGAAACCTGAAAAGTGAGAGATGAGATAGTGGAAATAGGAGTGGTTAATGAAATGGAACGAGAGCAGGAACACGAACCCGTCTTGCCCGAAGAGGAAAAACGGGGGAGGAAAACGCACCTGTGCAACCAGCGCAGACCGACGGCACGGGAGAGGTGGTAGTCCTCGAAACGGCAGAGTCCGTGGACGACAGGGAAAGCGAATGCGCCGAATCCAAAACGGATGACACCTCGCCCTCGGACACTGTAGTAACCACCCCGGAATCGGCTATTTCCTGGTCCGACTCGGAGGAAACAAAAACACAATTTTAGAAGTGACGGAAACTTAGGAAAAAACAGTGAAAGAAAAATTCCTCCAGACGACCAGGAGGAGAACTAGAAAAAAGGGAAAGTGCAGGGGGAGCAGAAAGGACAGACATAAGTCCGGGCATCGCAGAAGCTGATATCCGATCGCTACGTCTGACCTCGCATGCAAGACCAGCTCAAGCACTGGACGAGTTGCTGCCAGTCGTGCCAGCCATCTAAAATACAGCGCCACACCTCAGCACCTGTACGCCGTTCCTTCCTCCAGATGTCCGGTTCGACAGAGTCCATCTCGACATCGTTGGCCCCCTGCCCCCTTCGCAGGGTCAGCGACACATACCCTCGGTCATCGATCGTTTCACCCGATGGCTGGAGGCAACATCCATCCCAGACATAACCGCTACCACTGTTTCCGCTGCCTTCATGAGCACGAGGATTGCCCGTTTTGGAGTTCCGTCCACCGTGACAACTGACAGTGGAACGCAATTTGAGTCAGCGCTTTTGCTGCCCTGACCACTCTACTGGGTACGCAGCACGTTCGCACGACTGCCTACCACCCGGCGGCAAATGACTTGGTGTAGACGTTCCACCGCCAGCTCAAGACTACGCTCCAGGCGATACCTAACCCGAAGTCTTGGACGGAGGCCCTCCCTGTCGTCCTTCTTGGCCTCCGCTCCGCTTGCAAAGCTGACCTGGAGTGCACGTCATCCGAACTCGTGTTCAGGACTACGCTTCGGCTTCACGACGACTTTATACCCCTCAGCAAGACCTCGGGTGTGCCGGACGCCACAGTCTACGTCAGCCGTCTTCGGACGATCCTCGACACCATAGTGCCCGTGCCTTCCCGCCATGGCACTTCGGCCAAGCTGTTCGTCCATCAAGACCTTCGTACCTGTACGCACGTGTTCGTACGCGTCGACAGCGTACGCAAGCCGCTGTAGCCACCTTACAACGGCCCTTACCCCGTCGTAAGTCGCACACCCAAATTTTACACCCTCGTCATCAACGGGAAGCGCGACCAGATTTCCATCGATCGGCTGAAGCCCGCCTATATGGAGTCTTCGATACTTCGCTCTACAAGCCACTTCCCATTGTTGATTCCCTCTCCGGACTCTGCACCTGCCAAACTGCGCCCTCGAGTCCGCTGGGCACCAGTCCTCGAAACCATCCGCTCCATCGCTTCGCCTGCTCGTTAGAGGGGACCTACTGTTGGGGGCCCTAGTGTCATCGCCACATGGCTGGCGTCAGCTTCGAGCTGGCACGAATAAACCTGCATCAGTTCTCTTCTGATCTTTGCCAATGAAGGTTGTCTCCTCGTTCCCTCCTTCAATAGAAACAACTAACGTAGCAACAGCACCCGCGGATGTAGCATAACGAGCCAATTAGATTAAAAAATACTATTAGACCCCACAATGACTAGTAAAATTCCGTCCTTAAATATTCGCGGTTTTCGCGAAAGAGCTAAGCAAAATGAACTACTCGAACTCGAACAATTCCTAAGCGCGGATGTAGTGTTTCTGCAGGAGACCCACATCTTCCGAAGAGCGGAAGTGATCACTTTTCAGGAGACTTTTCGGGCACTATGCAGTTTTGGAGCCCATAATTCGAGAGGTGTTAGTACACTCTTAAAAATAACACATTACAACAGTAACTACACCAGTTGCTAGTTTTAAAAACCGTTACTACCTATGAACTAGGTCGTTACTACCCTAATACCCCTGGGGTAGTAAGACACCGCGTTTACTAATTAAAGCTTCTTGCATGTCCAGTGGGAAGGGTGCGGAAAAGGAGAGAAGCACGCGCGCGCGTGCACCCCTGTTACTAGGCGTGCGAACCCGCATCGCCTGTGACTCCGCCATGGGAAACACGCCGGATTTTGCTATTGTGCCTTCCCAAGATTGTCCTGCGCAACGAAACGTTCCAAATTGAAACACGATGTCGTCAGGGCACATAGACTTGTCGGGTGACCTGAAGGGACCGAAACAGAGTGATAGACGTCGGCGGCGAGCGTAAGAAAGGAGACCTCATTGAGGCGTTGAAGCACACAAACTTTGTGGACACCACGCACAGCGAACGGATTCAGGTACGTACCTGGACGGTCGTGGATTTACGCTCCCAATGATGTTACATAGAACTCTTAGGCTAGCAGTTGGTAATTGCTGGCAGTGAGATTTTAACAAACCTGGCGTTGAGCACGCGGGTCGTATCTTCTTTCGCCGGCTCAATTCGTTTTCTGTACCATGTGCAGCGTCACAGGAGCACCCAGCACAAGCTTTTAGTGGTCGTGCCTCTAATAAAGAATTACTAGAGCAACAGAAAACGGTGTGGTCTAACTGCGGCTACTTCAATTCATTTTAGGTGTACATTGTGCGTTTCGAAACCTACGTAGAGCCATCCGACGACTATATGTTTTGTGACGGTGACAATACAAGGATAGTGCCTGACGAGGAAAACTGTTCAGTGAACCCAGGGTGGTAAACAGTCCAAGATTTGTGCTTATCAACTTGCGTTTACATTTTCCTTTTTGCCTCATTCCTGTGTTTTTCTTCCCTGCGCGAATGAGAGGAACTGCATTATGCCTGCAGAAGAGATGTGCGTGAGAGTCACGCCTAGTGGAAACATGCAAAACAATGGTGGATTCCACTGCCGCCTATCCCTTTCGACGTCAAAGTGGACATCGAGAATGCCTGGCAGCAAGAGCTGCCTAGCCGTGCAAAGGCTCGAATACGTAGTTTCTTGGATAACGACACACATCCGCACCATAGACTTGTACGTATTGGGTACAGACTCGTGTTGCTTTGAGACATTTGCTTTGTATGTTACCCGCAGGTACCCAGGAAGACTCTATGAGACGGCAGCAAAAGCCTTGGTGCATTGATATCCAGTCCTTCGAGGTAGCATTGGAACGAGCCATGTAAGTGCACCATCACCCACAAATCTGCATGGCCTAAAGACCTAGGTCATCGTGCAAGCTCATTTGCTATCTTTATTTAGTTTTTTTTTTCTCGTGTAGATGAATACTTAGCAGTGTACATAATTTCTGCAAGGTAGAATTTCTGCTCATTGTATTATCGTATACTACGCCTTGTCAGAGATGACTGCATTATTAATTTTGAGCTTCACTAAGAATTTACAGCCATTACGGGCATTGACCTGTAGTCTATGCTACTGAACTTCATCAATATATATGTAGAGAGTTCAGAATCTCGGCACAATGCACAGGACACAGTTCGTGGGCTGGAGGAAGATCGCAGTACGCTAAAAGGGCACAAAACGTAGTGTAAGTGCATGAACAGCTCAGCGCTAGTGTCTCCTTAATATTTTTCTGGCTTTAGATCGTTTTGCTGTTGGCATAACGGAACTCTTGCCAAAGTTGGTAAAAGGACAACCTAAGTTTCTGAGGGGCCAGGTGAGAAATTTTCTTCATCATAGTTCCACTATAATCTAGGTGTCACTTCGGCACTTAATACTGCAGGACGTGTTCTCGCCCCTGATTTGTTGAAAACGGGAGGAGGAGCCTATTTTGTGCCGTGCATAATGGCACAAAATACGCTCCTCCTCCCGTTTTCAGCAAATCAGGGGCGAGAACGTTGTCATTCAGGATGATGGTTGGCTAGGAGCGTGCTATGTGGTGAAGTTCATTTCTAAGAGTGTAGAATCAAACTTGCAGAATCAAGTCATATTGGCACAGTGTGGTAAAACAAAAAGAGAAAATGAGGGATAGAAAGAGCGAACACAAAACAACAACTTTATTTGAGGATGATGGGTGGGGAGTTTTATCGCCGGGAGCGATACTCTACCCCATTGCTGGAGGTGAAGCGGGGAATGAAGGAATGGGTCCCGTTACAATGAGGACCGAAGTCCTGTGGCGCCCAAAAAGGCGAATAGAGCCTTGAGGACAGAGCGTTGGTGTCCTGGATGCGGCCAGGGGCCAAGCAATTTTGTGAGGGTGAGGGGGCGGGAGTCTAGCTCGTTGAGGGCGGCGGAGAGTACGGAGCGGGAAGGGTGGAAGTGTGGGCAATTGGAGAAGAATGTGCTCGAGATCTTCAACAGCAAAGAGACTCGTGTGTCACAGAAAGCATACCGTGGAAGATCAAACTCTGGAAAATGATTGAGAATGAACGACGACATCGCAGTCATTGGTTCCCGAGAGCTTACAAAGAGGAATAGGGTGGCCATTTTGTTCACCTGCCTACAGAACGGTGTCTATTGCCGCCGTCGACCGTCTATATGCAGTACAGACGGTGATTGAACGACGACAACGAGGCACAGCCCCCCCCCCCCCCCCCCCCCCCGCAAAATTAAAGTCCCGGAAAATTTTTTTTTGTATGCTCAGAACTATTCTAAGGTGCGGTTAGTACAACATTCCTTGGTGCAAGGGAATCTGTTCACATTTGTACCGTTTATTTTCCTTGGTTCTACTCACAAATGAACTGCTCCATTTAACGTAATCGAACAAGCATCCATCCATCCGGACAATAAATGAACCGTAAAAACAAAAGTACATGAATGCGCTGCACATTAGTCACAGTCGCGTAGATGCTCCAAAATAAACCAGAACTAATGATCAAAGATGGAAGTCACTGAAAAGGTTAGCCAGATGTAGGACTCAAACCTACATCTTCTGGATAACCGAGATATGGGTTCGAGTCCTACAGCTTGCTAACCTTTTCAGTGACTTCCTTCTTTCATCATTAATTTCTTTGGCACTTTGACGCTTTGTATGTATTTGTCCTTTCTATGTGTTCCAGCCTCAGAATATCAATTTCTCGTGGTAAACCAGAACTGTTACGCTGTAGACTTTTCTGCCATAGGCCGTTCAATTCGCAAAATTCCTAGAGATGAGCGCCGCTCGTGCGGCTGGTCCTGATGTCCTGGCGCCTCGGCACTCCCAAGAAGCTGTTTCGTTTGTACTTTGTGGGGCATCTGCTAGCTCACATGAGTCGTTCATTTTTCGTGCAATACTGTGCAATGCTGCAAGTTATGATTGTCACTGATGTCTCGACTTTGGTTTGAAGTTTCATGTCTAAGCATGGAAAGCGTCGCTTATACTCACCAAAGGCACGCTCAGCCATGTTGCGGGTCTTTATGCGAGTGGCGCTGTATCGCTTCTCAGCTTGCGAGCGCGGTTGAAGTAATGGTGTAAGAAGATATGGAAGACATGACTAACCACTGTCGCCAAGCAGAATGCCAGGTAACAAACGTTCTTCGAACAAGAACTTGGCACGGCTGTTGTCGAAGATCCTGCTGTCGTGGACAGAGTCAGGCCAACTAGCGACAACATCAAAGAATTGCAGTTCTGGGCCAGTTATAGCCTATAATGGGAACACAGACAATGAGAAAGTGTGATTACGACACTACTGGAAGTATACACTTCTGACATATTGCAGTTCGACAGGAGAACTTTGCATGCCTTTTACATACTGATACAAATAATTTTCATTTCGTCCAGTCGTTCATGTTTGGAAATCTCACAACCGAAAAGGGAAACACAGAACAAATGGGCGATTCCACGCGAAATGATCCAGCGGACCTGCTCGGCCCTCACAAAGCTAATGCGAATTTTTACGAATTTTTTTTTAGCAGTCCCTAATAGTGCAAAACGACACACCACGAAACACTTCTTCCCAAATCTCAATGTGGCGGGTGCTAGACACGAGCTTGTTTGATTTGTTTGATTTGGGTTTTTCTGGCGCATTAGCTACTAAGGCCATAAGCTAGACACGAGCGAAGTTCGCAGCGCTGGCGAAAACCGTGCCTGGCGTGAACGGCAGCTGCGGCTTATAGAAAGCACCTAGAAGTGCGCGGTTTTCTTTTGCGTATAGAGGAAACCATGTTTTACACAGCGTTCAAATCCCGGTTGTCGTGCTGTAATCGGTGCTGGTACACTCTAAGAAAAAAGGAGTACTTTTACTCCTTTTGGGGAGTAATTGCATTGCCACAAAAAATAGTCCCTTTCGGGAGTAAATGCACGAGAGTAAATGAATGTCACAGAGTGAAGACCGCATTTCACGCGCTGTCGTAAGAGCCCCAGGTACATAATTGGTGCGCATGCGTGAAAATACTTTGAAGCAAACCGTCAACCGTGATATTTGCGAAGAAAGATGCGCTAACTGTTTCTTACTCTGTGTTGCTGGAAAATTGCTACGTTGTCTGAGTTATACAGCCTTATGCCCTTCAAATTGACCAAGGGCACATATTTACGGTGACTGTTGCATTCAGGAGACCATTCGTGAAGTTTAGTGACAATTTGCAGTCCTGGGGAGTAAATGTCGGGACTAAATGTTGGGTTAGGGGAGTAAAATGGGGAGTAATTGCAGACTAGGGGAGTAGAAGCTGCAATTACTCCTCGTTTTACTCCTTTTTTTCTTAGAATGTATACGAATGCCGGAAGTTTCGCAATTTTCCTCCTACTTCGCGATTCTTTTGTGGACAATCAAACCATTAAATTTTAATCAATATTTTTCCTTGACAAGGCCTCGTGGAATACTTCAACAGGAAAAATCGCAAGAGACATAACTCTTGTAGTCATTGCAGGAAAAAAAGAGGAAGCATGCGATTTTTCCAAAATTCGCTACAATCAAGCGTAAAACACGCAATGAAGACGTCGGAAGAGACGCCTGAAACCAACGCAGTTTTATAGAACGATCCTTCCTCTACAACATATTAAAAAATCTCGAGGGTGTTTTTTCGTATACAGGAGAAAATAATTTTTTTGTAGTAGAGGATATGTAGTAGAGGAGGCCACACCTACCCACGTTGCATGTATCCGGCGGGGTGCTAGATTTGTTTCTTGGGCTCCCATTTTAATTCTTCGTATTTCCGATTTTTTTTTCTGGTTGGTTTTCAATATGACAACCACCCGGACCAAAGGAACATCACTCCAGTTGAGCGCTGTGGAGTTCCAATTCACCAGTATGAATATTATAGGCGCGTAGATGCATGTTCAGTTGATGAAAGTTCCCTTTAACTGTCACATTTAAATGCTGAACCATTCATCAAAAATATTAACCACGAAAGGTCTAACAAGTTATAACGCTAGAGTTAAAGACGAACGTGCAAAAAGTTATTTACATGGCAGTAGTGGAAACGACGGAATCTCGTGGTGGTGGTTCATCGTCCATGCTGTCCTAGGTTCCAGTGAGGCTCACAGCTATATAAAGCCTTGCACCATTCGCGTATGGAAGCGTATACCCGCGGATATCCGCAAGAAACTTCTGGGTTCGGACGAAATATGGACGCTTGTTGTGATCTGCGGCTCGGACGCGGATGGCGCCGGATCAGGAGCGGGTCAGACTCGGATAAACCGCGAGATTGCGCCATCAGTTTGCTTCACACGAGGTACAGAACAGAGTACAAGGTGTACGAAAGCCGCTCGCGTATCGGAAAGGGATCTCTGACGTCTCGAGTCGAGGTGCGCGTTCGGCGCCGATCTTGCGTTTCACTTGCAATAAACTCTACTTATCCCGTTTGGTGCAAAATGTGTTGCTGTGCTTGGCGCCGTATAATCTTTCGTGGAAGCTAAATCTGTACTTTCTGTCGTGTATCCTTTGGTAGCATCATGGACGCTCAACACCTGTCCTCGCTACAAAAGCTATGCCGCTCCGGGGTTTTCACTATCGGAACGAGAGAGAGGAAGTCGCCCGTGTGGACGAAGTTTGGTGACAGTTTTTTTTTTTTCCTTCTCTTTTCCTTTTTTTTTTCTTTTTGCTGTTTTGTGCTGACGGGAAATAACGTTTATTTCCTGGAAAATTGGCCTGATATATCGAGCGTGAAAACTGAACTATTGCTGCGTGCCGTGGGAAACGAGGATTTTTTCGGACAGGATGCGGATGTCAAAAAGCTCATCCGCGCAGGGCTTTAGCTCACACACAAGTATTAGTTAGACTTGCCTATCACCGCTAATCCCCAATCTCCGTTGCCGGCACCGTGAACACCGGAAACAATGCCATAAACTTAACCACACAGGATTGCAATACGCGTGTTATGCTACAGAAGTAAAGACTATGGTAACCTTGCAGAAGTCTGTGCCACAGCATATTGCTTGGTCATTAAAACCCAACCAGACCAGAGAAAAATTGAAAATAAAAAGAATTAAGACAGGAGCCCAAGAAACAAATATAGCACCCACTGGATACATGCAACGTGGGTCACTGTGGTCGTAATACCCTCTACTAAAAAAAAATATTTTCTCCTGTATACGAAAAAACACCCTCGAGATTTTTTAATACGTTGTAGAGGAAAGCTCGTTCTATAAAACTGCGTTGGTTTCAGGCGTCTCTTAGGGCCTCTTCATTGCGTATTTTACGCTCGATTGTAGTGAATTTTGGAAAAATCGCACACTTCCTCTTTTTTTCCTGCAATGACTATGAAAGTTACGTGTCTGGCGATTTTTCCTGTTGAAGTATTCCTTGGGGCCTTGACAGGAAAAAATATTCATTAAAATTTAATGGTTTGATTTTCCACAAAAAAATCGCGAAGTAGGAGGAAAATTGTGAAACTTCCGGCCTTTGTATACCTGCACCGATTACAGCACGACAACCAGGATTTGGATGCTGTGTAGAGAATAGTCTCCTCTATACACAAAAGAAAACCGCACAGTTCTAGGTGCTTTCTATGAGCCGCACCTGCCGTTCACGCCAGGCACGGTTTTCGCCAGCGCTGCGAATTTTGCTCGTGCCTAGCACCCGCCACATTGAGATTTGGGAAGAAATGTTTCGTGATGTGTCGTTTTGCACCATTAGGGACTGCTAAAAAAAGTTTTGTAAAAATTCGGGATCGTTTTGTGGGGGCCGAGCAGGTCCGCTCGATCATTTCGCGTGGAATCGCCCAAATACAAGTTCGAGGTCGTACGCCTCTAATTAAAGATAAAGGTCAGCTCAATAACTATGCATTGCACAACGGAATAATTGAAACATAAGGAACGCTTCACCTGAACGTTAATAGAAAAGTTGCCGTTCCTGTCTCGGAACGTTTCTGCTGCAGGGCCTCCAGGGCTCTTTATCCTAACATGAGTACAATCAATGCGCCCAGTTAAACCTGGTACACTGGCAATTCTATAGAAATTTTGCATAGCCAGAGTCATGCCCTCGGGTGCAGGAAAGGTAACATGGCACGGAAACAAGTTGGTGGCGATGGCTTTGCTGACCCTCTTCACTAGGCGGCACACCGTCGGTTGCGACACACTGGAAATTTCCGCGTTGGCCAGCTGAAAAGTACCAGCAGCATAGAACCGCAGAGCTGTAGTCACTTGCAACAGTGGTGGCAATGGCCAGCCTCGTCCACTTGGGTATAGCCGAAGCAGCGGCAGAAATTCCTCTACGATGGAAACAACAGTGGCTTTGCTCAACCGGTACCTTTGCTTGAAATCCTCATTGGTGTACCGTACCAAGGGGTTCTGCTGTTCATACAATAACCGCCTCTGCACTGCTGCAAGAAGAGGTCGCCGATTCGCAGTTAGATGCGCACAGCGAGTAATAAACGCGAGTGATTCTGTGAAATCTTCGACGTCCCATCTCTCACGCAGCGAAACAAGCCTGTCCATGGCCGCCATCTCGGTATAGCGCGTGCACGAGCGCGATACCTCGAGCATCCCGATGAGCCGTACGGCCTTCCTCGAGCGGCGACCGCTCCAGTCATCTCTTAAGAATGCCTTGTGCCTCATGTATGTGCGTATGTGAAATGCATGAGGTAAAAAACAAGACGAAGTTGGTTAAAATGTGTGTGGATGCGCATAATTAAAAAAATAGAGGGCGCCTTGCACACAAGGATTTCTTCGTGAAGGCGATTCCTTCACGAAGAAATCCTTGTGTGCCAGGGCGCCATCTATTTTTTTAATTGAAGCAGTCCTTCAGGTTAGTATCTGAATTCGGCGGTTAGACTCGCAAATATCTATGGACCTAACGGTGGACAGGATTCTGAAGTTTTTTCCTCAGAAGAACAGCCAAACGTTTTTCCTGGGAGCTCGTTACTTCATCGTCGCAGGTGATTTTAACTGCGTAGAAGACCCGGATAAGAACACGAGAGCTAGAACAACGAAGTGGTTTTCGAGAAATCGACAGATATATACCGTGACAGCAGACGACGGAAGTTGCAGCCGGATTCAACTCCCTCTCACGCAACGTCACATGTGACGTGGTTGTGTTGGAGGTCGCCCATTGGGCGACCGAAGCACAATGCACAATACAGACGGACAGGTGTATGCGCTTTGCGCTTGGAAATTGTCACGCGCGACGTGCTAATGTCTAACAGCAAATTTAGAGATAGTGACGGGTCCCTGTCACTAAGCGGTGAAGATGAGCTCATCGGCGCCGACCAATTGGATTACCGGGTCGTCGATGATCCTTTCGCTGCTGACCCTTTGCCACAACAACGTGGTCAGCCAGTGGAAGTAGTGGATGATTCGGAACCGATTGAGTTTGGGTAAGACTCATCCATAAAGGCGCACTTTTTTACGTATATATGTTCCGCCAGATCGTGACACCATTCTAAATTGTACAAGCATTGCAGGTGTGTGTGTAGCCACTGCTCGCCGCAGGAGACCGACGAGTATATATGCTGCATGACTGTATACAGGGTAGCAGCTGTTGCTGTTGACGCCGGTGTACGCTGCATCACCCAACATGTGCTGTTCCCTGATTTTTGCACACGTCGGGAACTGTTGATCGTCAACGGCGCTCCGTATCGGCGACACAGCCGTCAGCTACGGCCACTGGACCCGAACGATAACAGGTGTTTTGTGATTCTCAACTTGCACTATTGTTTATATAGTAGAGATGTGTTATATATAACTATAACAACTAAGTATTGTGTCAATTTTAGTTTAATTACTAGCTTAACTGCATCACATGTACACTAGTGAAATCTACATTGCAACTACTAGGATGTAGTTAATTGTTTATAACCACATTTGTAACTATGGTATTTGTGCGCGTTGTTATATCCATAATCAATGAGGCATAGAAATAGCATGTGGGTGCATGGGGAGTGAGGGGACAGTAAGCTCCCTCCATACAATACTGATGTATTGATATGTCATGCAATGATACAGTCATGGCCTCCAATCTGATAACGGTGGGGGCGTAAGCGTTTTGAATGTACTGTGTTTGTCGATTATTATGTGCACGATTAACACAAAAAACATACTTTCTGCTCATGTGCCATAGCATTTCTGTACACAATCTTGACAACGAGTGTCCCCATCCCGCAGCTAACTAGTGTAACGCAGCCTGTTTAACTAACACTCTTGTTGCAACATGTTGGATACTCTCCGGACTCCCCGTCGAAACCCCTTCCTGCCCCACGTGTTTTGCGCACTTGTGACAGGCAAAGCGTGCGCCTCAGAGCACCTGTGCTGAACATTGCAGTGCACATTTTGCAGTTTCCCCGAATGACAATGCTGAATAAGGTTTTACGGGTTGTGTCAGATCCACTATGTGTCTCATGCAGAAGATGACAAAACTCTCATAATTGTCTGTAATGAGCACACGATAGGCTAAGTGGAAAAATGTGAAGTAGTTGTAACCCACTGTAACCTGACTATTGTAGTAAAGTAGTAGCTATAACTACCATTTCTTCAAGTAGTTTCTAAATACTTTGTAAATACCAACAGTAGTTTAATTAGAAGTAGTTAACTACTGCACATCCCTGGTTTATAGAATGCCACGTTAACATTTATTGTGACGCAAGGAAACAAATAAGGAACTTACATGTATATGCATATCTTCTGACAGGTGCATCAGATATGCAGCGTATGCATGCTCTACAAACTGGATCTGGTGATATCTTGGTCCAAGGAATAGGCGCCAGATACCAGGATATGTTGCGCGCAGAATCCGGAACCTGTTCCCATCTACCACGTACACATTGTGTACTATTCCCCTGGATGGTGTTGTAAGGTTTGTTTTTGTTGCGCAGCTGTTTATGTGCATATAAAAATGTGTGTTTCATGGTACGTTATGCAAATTTTCAGACTTGTGCATTTCGTCATAAGCATCACAGCTTGGATATCTTCTGAAGGGAGCTGCTCTCTGTATCCATTCCAGCAAGCGGCAGGGGGTTGCCAACGTGATAAGTGAAGGCATTCCATTCACGTAATTGCACCTGAAGCAAATGACAAAACCAAAGATAAGCTGATCTACGTCAACGTCCTCAATTAGCCCTGGTCTATGGCAAAAAAAGCCCTTTTCAGGACCATCTCGGCCACGTTTGAATGCAATTTCCCCTATTTCCTTTCTCGTCAAGTAACTTTCACTGTGGTGAGATGTATGTCTGATCCTAATCCAATTTATGCAGCCCCCGAGCCCCAGCAGCTCCTGCGTGACAGTCCCCCATTCCAGGCCCCAGGGAGTCCGACGCCCTCAGGCTCCTCTCTTGGCCCCTTTGCCGTGGCTGGTCCCTCCTCAGGTGAGTTTTTAAGGCCTCCTCAGACGTATCCTCGTCTCATGGCTATGTCGAAGGTCTTAATTCACCATAGGATAGCTCATCAGCTGTGGATCGTTGCACAGAGGTACCTTCGAGGTATAGAGATTTGAGTTCAATGTTGCGGTTGTAGTCACATTCATGGGTGGATTTCATATTGCGTCAAGTGGTTCAGATGTCAAAGCAACCAGTGTTTGGGTAGCTCGTCACTAGGGACGGGCTAACAGAATCCGCAAACCTTAGTCAGGGATTTTGAGATTAAGGAATGAGAGTCCCACTGCCCAAAACGCCATACTGAATCTTTCAAATCCATCAACCATGTTTGTTTGTTTCTAAATTTGGCGCCTCCGGAGCCCGCCAAAAGCCTGTGTCTGTTTACTCCCCCGTCGACAGTAACGTCAGAAGAACTCTTCACCACATCATGTGTCATAGCTGATGGGGAAAACCTGCAGTAGGAGCAGGTGAGAATGCTTGTGTTTTTGGACAAAAATGTGCAACCATTTCAAACATGCAGCAGTGTTTTCTTGTTTATAACTTAAATGCCCGACACTAAAGAAGAAAACTAAATAAACCAGTTAAATATTTCACAAACTACTTTTAGGAGCTATAAGGGCATGTTTTCATCAGAAAGTGAAATTTTTAATTTCGTTTCCCCATTAAAGAAAGATATTAAATTCAGTTTAAAAACACTTTTCAGTAGAAGTGTTTCTCTTGCTTTTTCAACTTTTTTTAAGGAAAGGATTTGAAAGATCCATAAGATGCCTGGATTTGCAGAACCTTCCTTGGATTCAGAAAATTCTGAGTTTGTCCTATCTCTACTCGTTACTGTAACTAACTTACTGTTTCCGGTAAATTTTAAGTTTACTCATTGCATTTTCAGCTGCAGTAATGTCTTGAGGAACTCTTTCCTATTTAGTTCACTTTGTCAAGGCAACTTAGGGCAAGCCCAAAGCTCCTTGGGGCAAATGTGTCCTTCAGTACACTGATGAGGTCGTGTTGAAGACTGGGATGTTGTGGCTTTGAATATTACCACCGGCTGTGCTTTCTCAGGTTTTCCCTGTTTTTCCCGAAGACTTCCCAGAGTCAAGTCAGCACAGTGCTAACACGGAATTTTAGAAAAAGTACAGTGATGAAAGTAGCCACAGTGTAATTCACTCTTGCTTGGTTCAGTGGAAGCCCTTGAAGCACTTCAAGTACAGTTGTTTTTGTATAAACTCTCCAAATTACTCATTTTCCAAATCAAGCCTGTCATGTCGTGATTGTAGGCATGTCCTAGTGATACCTGTTCCTTCGCTCGAAACGCAATTGGAAAATGTGTCCCTAAGGCAATGAAACTAGAACATTCTTTCACCGTCCTACGTTTCCTTGCAAAGTCCACACCTCCGCACCTATATAAAGGTGGTAGGCCACCCAGTAAGCGTACACCGAGGACTCTGACAGTGATTGCAAGCCTGAGAAGGACGAAGGAGAGCTTAAGGAGGAGCCTCTTTAGAGTGCAGCGCCGAACATCACACCAACGCGGCGATCTCTCCCGCACACAAATAATCCAAGCTGCTTCAAGGTATCTGCCAAAGGAGACCCTTGAGATATTCCGCATAGTGCTGTACCTGCAGCCTTTGCGCAAATTTGGCAGGAGGTGGCCCCCTGAGTACAGTAGCTTTGCCCTGAAGCTACATTTTGCAGGCCCAAAGGCATACCGATACCTTAGCAGGTACTTGCTGTTGCCAACTGAGCGGACTCTCCAGAACTGGCTTCAGGATATAGCTGTGCAACCTGGAGTTATGCCTGCAGTGCTGGACTCCCTGCAGACACGGCTCCAGGGCACGCCACTGAAGTAGCGAGCCTGCATTATAATGTTTGATGAGATGAGCATTAAGCAGCATCTCCAGTGTGACAGAGGGTCCGACATGGTATACGGCTATGCTGATACCGGGACAGAGAGATCGCCTGAGTTGGCACACTCAGCACTTGTGGTTGTGCTTGCTGGCATTTCAAAATCTTGGTTGCAGCCCCTTTCCTACATTCTGTCTAAGACAACAGCACCTGCTGAGTCTTTCGAAACATTGTTTTTTGATTTAATTCGCAGACTCGATTCGGCAGAAATCTTTGTGAAGGCGGTTGTGTGTGACCAGGGTTCCAGCAACTGTGCATTACCTAGAAAGTTGGAAGTTTCACCAACAAACACTTTTTTTTGTTGATCAGTCTAAAGTATACTTCATGTTTGATCCCCCCACCTGATGAAGACCACAAGGGATCTTCTGCTTCGTTATGACCTCCAGATCGGGAATGACAAGCAGAAGATTAGTTGGTCTTTCATCAGGGAGTTCTATGAGAACACCAACCCATTAAAACTAAGGCTGGCACCTAAACTCACACACAGCCACATTCACCCCACCGTCTTTCAACGCATGCGAGTAAAGCTTGCAACACAAGTGCTGAGTGATAGCGTGTCTGCAGGTATGGTAGCCTCCATTTGCATGGGAGCACTGTCCCCTGAAGCTGCTGCAACATCAGACTTCCTCCTGGAGATGGACGTTTTGTTTGACTCCCTGAACAGCTCTTCAACTGTACAGGGTGATGAAAAAAAGATGCGATATGCACTGTCAGCTACATCTGGCCACAAGCAGATCCTAGAGACAGCTGCAACGCGCATCGCTGGGTGGAAGTTTGATAGTGATAGGCAGCCACCAACAGTAAATGGATGGCAGATCACTATTGCTGCCGTACTTGGGTTGTGGGATGACCTTCAGGCAAACTTTGAATTTGAATTTCTGCTAACGAGGCGGCTGAACCAGGACCCCTTAGAGAATTTGTTTGGAGAATTCCGGCAAATTCATGGGTGCAATGAGACACCAAATGCATTTCAGTTCGTTGCTGGGCTTAAGCATGCTCTATCTGGCAGGCTCCTCAAGCTTCCTGGCAGGGGGAACTGTGAGGCAGACACTACAACCCTTTTGAACGAACTCAGACGCATTAGTGTGCATTCCATAATCTCGCATGAGGCTCCTGCGGGCCCTTCAGGAAGTTCCACCTCTCATTCAGAGGCAGACACTGGTCCTGAGCCGGTTCTGCAGCATCCTGAAGAGCCTGCAGACCTTACGGAAATGAATGCACAGTATGAATTTGCTGGAAGCCTGGTTCAGTCCTTTATAACTGCAATGAAATGTCAAAATTGCCCAAATTTGCTGAAGGCTGCAGGAGCAGAACTTGGTCCCAGGAGCATATTCTCCTATCTAAGGGAGAAGGATGCAACTACCCCAGCGAAGTGCATGACCTCAGACGCATTGTTTAGTTTCTACACGCACCTTGAAGGAAAGTTTCAACGTTGTATTCAAAATATAATTTATAAACCTGGTGTAAGGGCACTCTTGCTCAGTGAGCTCGGGGAGGTTGTGCAGGAGCCTTTCTGTAGTCTGCATTGTGCTGGAAGGTTTAGGATAATGCTTGCGAATGCAAGAATTGAACTTTATGTAAGGGCACAGAACAGAAAGGTTGTAGAACAGCATGCACAGTCCCGAAAGCGAAAACAGCTTTAAGATGTAACGGAACGTTCACTAAATGTTAGTCACTCAGACTACGTAAAAGCCTCCATAAGTAGGCCACCTTGCATTACCATGGTGAACTTTGTTTTTATTTTTTCGACAGTGTGCATCCCCCTTTGAAACGTCTTATACATGACTATGTGCAAGTGTCACTTCCAGCTTCTTTACCAAAGTGTATATTTTCATTTGCCATGATAGGCAAGGTACACCACTTAAAGCAGCCCTGTATAATTTTGATTCCCAGTACAATATGACCAAGGTAGTACTACGACTTACTAATGTCACTTTTGTTTAGATCCTTCCTGCAACTTCCCCTTGAAGTACAATGATGTGTTCGATACAAAGAAAGAAATTATCCACGTGAATTTACTTAGAGCGACACTGCATTTATTGCAAATGCCCATTAAGTAAAGAGCGTAGCTGTGTACTTCAACAAACTTTTACAATCGTATCCACCTGCCAAGTACCTGACAAAGCATATCACAAATATGTCTTGTATTTACACGTCAACATCTCGTGATAGCTAAATTGAGAAATTATGCATGCATTGACTGCCACGTTATCATGCTCCTTCTAAAATGCAAGGATAATTGCTATTTTTCAGGTTTTGTATTTCAATCTCGAATTTGGTAGATGACTGAATGCTGAACTGTACAGTACTCGGAAGTATAATACAAGGTACTGAAATGGAAGTGCACACGAGCAGCTCCTTGATACGCCAAGAAAAGGGCAAAACAGCCTTTTAGGACTTTAAGAATATTGTGCCTTTACACACGTACATTTTTTACAGTGGCTGTAAAAATTGTGGTTATGACACTGCAGTGGTCGTAATTTCATTAGTATCAGCTGAATTTTTCACAGTTTTTTATGCCACTCTTCTCTGCACCTAGTGATGTACAGTCATGCCTGGTTAATATGGACAACTCAAATTATGGACAATGCTTGTGAAGGCCGAAGTTTTTCGAAGCATTTTTGTCACGTTAATATGGTAACTCGCTTTTCGGACAGTCCAGCAAGGTACAAACATTATGTAGTCCATGTATTTTTCTCACATTATTATGTACGGTATCGGTATGGAGGGCAAGCCTCTACGCACATTCTACAGGAGAAATGTTGAAAGTAGAACGTTTCGTTGCACAAAGGGAGGTATGCCCTCTCCTTCTTAGCCGTCCACAAGGGCTGTAAAAGGAATGAGGGTTATTTGTGAAAACTAAGGGCCCGGAAAATCCAGTACGACGTCATAACTGTTCCTAACACATCCACAAGTGATTCACCCACTGGCAATAGGCTGTGCCTTTAGTTAAGCATAGTGCAGCAGCTTTGCAGCTTATGAGAACAGAGTTGGTACAGTTATGAAGGCAAGTTGTCAAGCTCTTGCTCAAACAGGACTGAAAATGGTTGTTCGTTTCTTTGAGGACAATGGCGATGAGCAGCAGACTCTTTGTGTTGCTGATGTTTTGCTAGGCTAAAATCGATGTGCAATCAAGTATACCTGCAAGCAGGCACTCGTTCCTAGAATTTTTTCAATAAGTCTCAATCGTTGTTTTTGTTATTTCCTTGGTATTCAATAACATGGGAGAATTTGCTTTATGGATGGCTTTCGTCCGGTAAGAAAGTGTCCATATTAACGAGGCATGAGTATATATCTCTTACAACTTGTGTGTGTCCTAAGCATCCCATTTGTGCAGCCAACATATCAATATACAGGTGCTTTACTTGCCTGTGTGCTAGGCTGCTACTCCACAAATTATGGCATGCAGTTAGATTCTGTTCAACTTAACTTGCTTAATGACTCATCACATGTAAAGTCAAGGGATGTGCCCCTGCTCTTCTTGTTGTTCTGATGGCTTATTTAAATTTCTCACTTTGTGTACCTTCCCTTGGCTGTAGTACCACTGTTTGAGATGGGAGATCTGCACAATGTCAGTAATTATATACCTTTCTCTATTATGCTACCTTTTGCTAAGTTTCTTGAAAGGCCATATTTCAACACTGTTCATTATACCGCACAGGCAACATTTTATAGAATTAGAAACGAATGACATTTGTTGTATTTATTGTACTTGTCTTTGCAATTTTGCTTAGAAACGTTTGATGTGCATATTTTATTTATTTTGACTGTACTATTCCGCTGGAAGTGTTACTTGTATTTTGAGTTCAAGTAGACAGTGCATTATGTTACAGCTCCATAGTATGTTTTGTCTACATTGAGTTATCAGCATCCATTGTAATTCGCGTTCCTTTTAAGTCAGTCTCTACTTCTGCAGCTTCTCTTGTTGATGCCCACACACAATCATGACTATCATGACAATGATTCTGCTAACATTCACAAGAGACTTAACAATTCGTTGATGTTTTTAACCCTGCCAAGTACAGGAAGAAGGTGTCTTTATTTTAGTTCATCAGAAGTGCACAATTACTAACGTATCAGGTTTTCATGAACACAGATAATAAACATGGAAACTGGAACTGAAGTGTTTGTACCTTTGCTTGATTTGCTGTAACAAAAATGCCACGTAAGTTGCGAACATGCCACTGGCACTGCATATATCAGCGTTATTCTCGGCGCACAGTTATGAAAGTAATGTTATATTCAGCCCAGTTATTTCACCTTTCGCAGTGTGCAATCGTGCTCATACCATGTTGATGTAGACGTCTCACGAATCACGATGCGTACTTTCTATCATTGTGCAACAAGAACAAAGAAATGCAGAAACAATCCAAATCGTGCGTCATGCTGCGTGATATCGTTGCTCGTCTGTGTTCCAAAGCCTATGTAGCAATTGCCCTGAATGCAAATACCAAAGCGATAATTCTGTCATATCGTTTGCTTCTGTCGATGTTTCTGTTATCTTCGTTTGTACTTGCTGCTGTAAACGCAAACTGTTTTCGTCTCTGGAACATTCGTTTCCCGCACAGCAAAGCATCTCAAACACAATCACTCACATCGCACATAAACAAACGCGCGAACGAACCAAAAAAAAACAACGAAGACAAAAGACAGAGACGGAGAGCACGAGCAGTAACCACAGTAACCGCGGTAGGCAGTAGAGGAAGGAGGAAAGCCGGAAGTACAGCGAGAGGAAAGCGACACGTCACAGGTTGTGTAATAAAAAAAATAAAAAAATAGGGTGGCTAGTCCTCCGTGATTGGTCCAGCGCCAAAGGTCACGTGAGTTTTCCGCTACAATAGATTTATACTATAGCTTCGCGCCCCTGGTTTCTCTGTGGACGCTTCGAGCCGCTGGTACGAACGTCGTTTTTTCTGTTTGGTTCCCTAGATATGGCTTCGGCGTGTTCACAGGTAAGAAGCCGTTGAGGTGTGCATTCCCTTCCTGTCGCTCGTAGCGAGAGGACGTTCGTGCTTCGCGCTCCCCGTGACCTTGGCTCATTTGCAGGGTTGCCAGATTTGGCTAGAAATGGCCAAATTTGGCTAATATTGCTCGCATTTGGCGGGTAAGAATCGGGTTTGGCTATTTGGCTAGTTTTTGGCTATTTTCTGAATTTTGACCGTGGTTCCGTTTAGAAACGATGAAAATGTGAAACAAAAGAAAAATCCATCGTTTCATACGTTCCTTGAATCCACGGCTGCGTTATGGTGAGCTAACTACCTTGAAAGCTCGCGCTTTATGCGCCAAAGTTTCGCTTTGCTGAATGCTGATGCAATGCTCCCACCTGCAGGATGAGGAAAAACTGGGTGTGATGGAAACATGCAAAGACTTCCCTGTCGCCTGTGTCAAAATTGTGTTGAGACAACTTCGATTGAACTTAGAAGTACTGGAATCTCTACAGCTGCTACAATGCAACAATCTTGAGAAAAAATAATTTTCCGCATTCCGCAGATCGGTTTCGCAACCTGATTCCTGGCGACTCAATCTCTGACATCGAATCTGAGTTCTCGCTGCTGCAGATTGTTATAAAGGACGCACGGGATGAGAACACGCCCAAGTTCTGGATAAAACTGCGAGGCATGGAAAACAGCATTGGGAAAAAAAAATTCCCGAAGCTGTCGGGGTTCGCTATCGGCCTGCTCAGCGTCCCGACCTCCAATGCTGTCGTAGAAAGAGTATTTAGTCAGGTTACTGTTATGAAAACAGACCTGAGGAACCGTTTGTCTTTGACCACCCTCGAGACCCTCCTGTTCATTCAGCCTGAAGTTCAGCCTTCTCAAAAACGGTTCTTGTGGCTGTGCCGATTTCAAGCCGTCAGACAACCTCCTAAAGAAGTTCACGAGCGACGTGCTTTATGGGGAAAGTCAATTGGAAGAAACTGCGGACGAGGATCCAGAAGACCCGGGAAGCAACTCCAACGAATGTCCTTAGCAGTCTACAACTGACTGGAGCTTGAATTTTTCATATTTTCCTTCCTTCTAATCGCATCATTTCACGAATAATAAATGCCTGTCATTCATTCAATGCACGGCTGTCGTTTCTGCGTCAGCAGTCAAACCAAAACGGATAACAAGGAAGGAGCGCCTCCCGCAGCATGTGTAGCATACGCAAACACGTCGGGCGCTTTTGGCTATTTTTTTTTTTTTTTTTTGGCTAGCAGGTACTTGCGTACTGGCTATATTTTGGCTACAGGTGGCCGGAAAACGGGCTATACAAGACCTTCGCCATCTGGCAACCCTGCTCATTTGCTGCCCAGCCGTCGACTAGAGTGGACGTGTTTTCACCTCCCTCCGCTGGCTGTGTGCGACGTGCGTCTCATCCTCTTCCTGTCGTTTATCGGGCGCCGCGTAGCCCTTTTAAGGGCCCCCTTTTCTTCTTCCTTTGACGTCTACCCTGCCGCGTTGTCGCAGCGCCTATTGGATCTTCGGAGTGCCGTTTTTGCGGTGCCCAAGGTCGTTCTTGATGTGAAAATGGCAACATTACAAGCTGCTGCCTCTGCTGTGCCTGAGGGTGATGCCTCCCTTGTCTCTGCTTCCCTGGAGACCCCCAATGAGGAGTCTAGCATGGATAATGATTCTGACAGCTGGAACGACAGCTACGTCTCTGATGGGTCAGTAACTGAAGACAATGACTCTGGTGGATTTAAGCTAGATCGCTACGCTCGGAAGCGCAAACGTCAACAAGAACGACGCTCGTCGTCTAGTGGTGTTGACACCGTGAAGTCCATTCCCTCCACACGTTCCTCTGTGCCATCCACCCGCACCATACTCTTCCGACCTGTTGATAAAACGGTCAGTGTATCCTCTCTTCAACTACGTCGCCTTGAAGATTTTGTGGAGTCTGAGGCTCCTAATGAGATCCTTGAAATCCGCATGAACGCCGCCAAGAACCTCGTTGTTGTTGATGTGAAAACTCTTGATGGTCTACACAAGCTTGCTGGCCTCACCCATCTGTGTTCTCTCAGTGTCAGTGCCGCTGTAGTTCCTAGCAAAGACTCCGTTTGTGGTGTCTTTCGTCTACCGGATTCATCTCTATCCGACACTGACATCAGTGATATGCTTAAGTCCTCTGTGCCTGTGCATTCTGTGTGTCGTCTAGGCAAGCAAAGTGTTCTCTGAAAGTGTGTTTCGCCCGCGGTCCCCTACCGAAGTTCATTCACCTCGGTCCTTCTAAGTTTACCATCCGTCCGTTCAAGCCTAAGCCTAAACAGTGCCGGAAGTGTAGTGGCTTTCATCATGACGGTGCTTCTTGTAAACGCGCCGCTGTATGTGCGAAATGTGCTGGTGACCATCTTGTCAGTGAATGTATTGACATCTCCGTTCCCAAATGTGCCAACTGTGGTGAGGCGCATGCTGCCACTGACTGCACCTGTGCTGTCAAGCAACGTGAAACTGCTGTTCTTCGATACAGTATGCAGCACCATTTCCCCACCAACAAGGCCAGTAAGTCAGTCCGTTCGGCTGCAAACAATCCGAAAAAGCCGGGAAACACATCACAGTCTAGTGTCGCTACCCCAGAGCCTGCTGCCAAGAAGGTTTCTCCTGCTCAGCCGCCCAGCACACAAGCTCTTTATGCTGCTGCTGCTCGCCGCAACACGTCGCCGGCTAGATCATCACTCCAGGCCAGCCTAGTCAAGCTCACTTTCTCCTTCTCCTAAGTGCTCTGTGTCCAATGCAGCAAAACAACCCCAGCTGCTCCACGGCTCGTCTGGGGGAACGACCGATCACCCGTCCTGCACCGTCTCACAGGACGCTTCTTCCTCTGCACGAAAGGTGCCCACTCCCATCTCCCAGGACGACTGTACACGCTCTCGTTCTTCTAACCAGCGACATGACACCTCCATCGAGAACGGTGGACCTTCGTCGTCCCTTTTCACCACCTTTGTTCGTCTTGCATTCACTGTACTCAGGGCCTTACTGAACTGCACGTCGCTCCCTGCAAGTGTCCATAGCATCCTTGCGCTCGTCATCCCACTTGAGCCCTCTCTTCTTGCCCTCTTTGCCTGATTCCCTACAGCCCTGTGCTCCCCGGTGCACCTCTTCTTCCGCCGCTCCATCATGTCTCACACCAACCACAACAACAAACCTCTCAGCCCCCACTTACTCCAGTGGAACTCTCCTTTTGCTGCACGCAACTCACTCCGACCCCATCTGCCGCGAGTGCTTCAGTGGAATGCTCGCGGTCCGAACAACAAACTTGGTGATCTTAAAAGTGAACTCTCCAAGAACAATTTTGATGCCATACTCATACAGGAATCAATGGTAAACAAGCAGTTTCCCATCGCCTCTTACGTTGGGTACCACTCACTCTCCAAACAACCCGATGGACGCTCTCGGGCATGAGTTTTTTTCCGCCAAGACCTTATTCAGTCCCCGGTCGACGTCTCCCATCTGTGCAGCAACGCCGCCGAATTTGCCGCTTGCAAAATCCAAGTGTAAAAGACAGTTATTTTCCTTGTCTCCTTCTACCGCTTCGGCGATACTACCCTTAACACATGCCTCTTCGACAAGATTCTTCAAGTCTGTCCCGGTCCTCTTCTTATGAGCGGGGACATCAACGCAAAGCACAGCCTATGGGGCAACCGCCGCAACTGTCGTAACGGAAACAAGATGGCTCAATGGCTCGACTCCTCTCAACTTGCGCTCCTCACTGACGGCTCTCCCACCTACTTCTGCCCTCCTAACTACACCAGTGCCATTGATGTCACTCTTAGCTCCCCTGACATGTCTCTACAGTGGAAGACTGACTCTGACACCTGGGGTTCTGATCATTACCTCATCAGGATATTTCCCTCCTGCTCAGCCTCTCCCTCTCAACGTCAATATCACGTCACCAACTGGGACCTCTTCAGAACCATCACCAATGAGCTATCCCCTTCTGACCACATTCTCGAAGCCATCACTACAGCTGTTCGACGCGCGACTAAGACAGTCCACCTCTCAGCCAAGCAGCCACGACCAGACTTGAAATTCCTGTCTCTTCGAGCAGCCAGAAGAAGGGCTCAGAGGCTTCTACTTCGTACCGGCTCACCTGCCCACCGCACAGCATACAACAAGGTCTCTGCTGCCTTCAGACGATATGCTTTCCGTCTCCGTCACCACGAATGGCACCACTCAATCTCTCACGCCACACTCGACGGCTGCCTCCATCTGGAAAGTCATCAAGTTCTTTGATGGTCTCCCCACTCCGTCTAAGACTCTGCCTTCACTCGCGCTGGCTGTGGGACAGACTTCACAACAGCTTGCAAATGACTTTGCCGATCCTCTCTCCACCTCCATTGTGCCACCACACCCTCTGCACCCTTTCACCCCGACAGACTCACATCATACCCAGCTTACTCATGACTGAAGCATGCCTTATCGCGCTGCAAGCGGAAATCCGCCCCTGGAGCTGATGGAATCAATTACCAAATGCTAATGAACTTATAGGGCCCTGCCCTTCTGCAGCTGCTAGACTACTACAACAGCATCTGGGCCACTTCCTGCATACCTCCCAGCTGGAAGCATGCGCACATCATTCCCAAGCGTGGAAAGACACCCTCCACCCTCAACAACCGCCCATTCCCCTTACCTCTGCTGTTGGCAAGGCGCTGGAACGTATGGTCCAACGCAGACTCGTCTGGCTTCTCGAAAGTACCTCAGCGCTACCCGATCACTTGTGTGCATACAGGAAAAGACGCACTACTGCCGCAGCCCTCCTCACTCTCTCCGACAAGCTACAACAAGCCTTCGCTGACCGCAACCTCTCCCTTGTCCTTTTTCTGGACGCTAAGCAAGCGTTTGATAACCTGAGTCATCAGTCCATCTACGACGCCCTTGCAAGGCACCAAGTCAATGGTAGGCTCCTGGCATACCTCACTGCCTATCTCACCAACCGCACCTTCAACGTCGCAGTCTCTGGTCAACTCACCACCACCCGACTCATTACCAAAGGAGTACCTCAGGGAGGGGTTCCCTCCCGCGTCCTCTTCAACCTCGCACTCGCCGACATTCACTGTGATCTTCCTGACACATCAGTCACACCCAACTTCATCATCTACGCTGATGACATCTGTGTAACCTTCGCTGGACACTTCAGGACAAGACTCCAGTCTTCAGCGCAAGTTATTCTTGACCACCTCGCAAAGAAGCTTGCACTAAAAGCACTTGAACTGTCTCCGTCTAAAAGCGTTGCCCTCGCCGTCAATGCACCTGGCCGTCATCTTCCTAACGGATACCCCAGCCTAACTCTTGGGAACACTCCTGTTCCACCAGTTCGCCTCGCTAAATACCTTGGAGTCCACTTTGACTCACGGCTTCTTCGGAACCATCAAGTCAACCATCTGGTCAGCACCTGTCGCCCTCTCCTCAACATCTTGAAGCGAATGGGTGGCCGCTTCTATACTTCTATACAAGGTATAGAAGTAGGTATCAGCTCTAATCCACAGTCGCCTCGCCTATGCTCTTCCGTACATTGACCCTTCACCCACTGGCTGGCGACAACTAAATCGCCTTCACAGAGCTGGTCTAAGAGTAGCCCTAGGACTACCATCCTTCTCCAGCGTAAATGACTCCCTCATCGAGGCCTCCGCTCTACCTCTTGAACATCAAGCTGGCGTCTATTCACTCCGTGCTCTAATTAGGCTACATTAAGCCGGCACTGCATCTTCCATTCTCTCCTCACTAAAGAAATGCTCTGATACTGCTCTTGGCACTCTTGATCTCAAACTACCTTGCCAGCTTCCCAACAAGGCACACTACCTACCACAGCACTTCCCATCCTTGAGGGAATTTTTCTCACATGTCCGGCTTGACATTCCTGGCCTCAGAAGCAATAAGGCCTATTCAACTGATGTTATGAAGGCCAAAGCTCTTGACCATCGTGTATCAGCACGCACAACATGTCAACACAGATCGCTCGGTCTGTCATCAAGCCAACACCGCCTCCTGTGCCTACGTGATCCCTGCTCACCAGTATCGCTGGCAGTCAAACTTCGTGGTCCCTGCCCTTCCTCCACCACAGCCGAGCTTTGCGCCATACTTCACGCCTCTATTGCAGTCGTCCCCTTTCAAGCCCATCGAGTTGTCATCCTTACGGACTCTGCCGCATCACTTCGTCGGCTTGTGAACATTGATGATACGTAAGTGCTTGTACGCTCCATTCGACAGGCAATCAGCCCTGCAGCCGGTCAAGGCACGAATATCTTCCTACCCCATGCGTGGATCCCATCGCATGTAGGCATCCCTGGAAACGAAGAAGCTGATGCCCTAGCCAACTTCACACACACTTCCCGAGTCGCAACATTCCCTGTTCCCTCGCAAATTCAGTCCCACCGGATAGTGACCAAATTACTACCCGCCTACTCACTGGTCAGTCGGCTCCATCCCATGCACCAGTGACAGCCCTTGCCTACGCGGCACTTCATCGCCTCACTTCATCGCCTCAGAAGCGGCAGCTTCCTCACTGCCAGCCTGCTCTTCAAGTACAAACTCTCCACCTCGCCTGATTGCCCTCATTGCCCTAATCAAGAGGAAACAGTGCACCATATCTTTGTCAACTGCCCTGTCTATCAGTCTCAACGCAATCAACACCTTCCGCTTCTGACCAACTCTACAATCAGCTTCGAAGGCTATCTATTCCACGGATCCACTACTGCTGTGAGAAGACAGCGAACAGCCTCCATCGCCTCTGTTTTAAAGGACGCGAATCTACATCTTCGCATCTAACTGCACCACTCTACACACTTAACCTCCTTTCTACCTTTCAACTCCCCTCCTCCCCTATTTCTGGTCCTGAAGACGCCCCTTTGTTTGGGGGATGCTTGTGTCCTCAACGTTGCCCTGTCGTCGTGGACTCTCCATCCCCCTTCCCCCCTCCCCGTTTAGCCGTGACGTTGCCCGCACAATGCGTGGCCAAATACGGTAAGGGGTATTCGACATCACCGCCACCACCACCGTTGAGCTGTGCTTCTCTGGTTGACTGTAACGTGCTGTGTTAGTATACGACTTCTTGATGCGTTTAACAGAGTACATGCAGCGCCGTATATTAAAATTGTCATACCCTCGCCGTTGTGTAACCTTCGCCGATTTGCAAAGATCAAGTCCACGCAAAACACTTACTCCCTCCAGAAGTGTGCATATCATAGTTTTGGTTGGCTTGCTCGCTGTCACGGTTGTGTAAGCGTTCGGGGATGAGAATCGGTCTCTTCGATTTGATTGCTGTCTGGCAGTGCGTCCGCTCTTGTTGGAGGGCACATTCCTGTCGGCCCACGCGGCACGTGTTCCTTTGCTTCGCCAGTCGTGCATTTATTTTCCAATTCGCAGGTGCACCGGTGACGTGACCGAATTACGCAATGTCGCGCTGGAAGAGGACAGGAACGTAAAAAGGAGGCAAGGGACCTGTTGCAACAAATTTGCAACAACTTTGTTTTGGCAACAAACGCTAGAAATAATAAGTTGCATTCCATCCTCCTTTCCCTCGATGTGGAAGGGGCTTTTAATGCTTTAGAACACCCCACGGTCTTGAACGCCCTTGGCAGAATTAGATGCCCTAGAAACCTGTATCTTCTGATTAAGGACTTTCTGAGAAATAGAACAGGTACTACGTTGTCCCAGGGAGGCAAGGTATCCGTCAGGCTGGGACGGGGCTGCCCTCAAGGCTCACCTCTTAGTCCTCTTCTCTGGAACCTAGTCCTTAATCCTTTACTACAAATTGACTTTTCGGCCAACATTTCTATCATGGCCTACGTAGATGACGTGGCACTTATGGTACATGGGCGCTCACGCAGAGATATAGAGAGAGGCGGTCAGTCCGCGTTAAACGAAATACTTCGGTGGGCGTCAGAAAATGGACTCTCATGTAACCCTAAAAAATGTCGCCAACTAACCATTCCGTGTGGAAATAAATTTACTACCCACGGCCCAATACTCAGGATGGGAGATATACAAAATGTACCCAAACTAAAGATTTTAGGATTAACCTACGACCAAAAATTAAACTTTAAGGCTCATTTAGACGAAGTTAAAATTATAATCTTTAAGACAACCATGGAGTTAAACAAGCTTACCTCCCCAAATTTTGGTATGTCAAACTATTTCCTAAGAAAATTATATCACACTATCTTGGAAAAAATAATTTTATACGCTGCTCCTGCCTGGTGGAAGACGCAGGAAAATAGCCTTCTGAAATCTAAGCTACTCTCTATCCAGCGGATACCACTTCTCAAGATTACAAAGGCACACAACCGCCAACATTGACCTTCCAGTCCTCGCAAACGTCTTACCATTACATCTTCAAGCAACTAAGGAATTACTCCTTTATCAGCGTTATGATGCCAAGGAAGCTATCTCATATGGTACTACCGTTATTACTTTACAAGACATCGAGCCAAGCTTCGATCACTGGAGTACACACCCGGCAGAGGTGGAAATTTTCACTTTTGAACAAAACACTAGGGTGGACTACACCGGAACCACAATTTTCACCGATGGCTCCCGGTGTGGGAACTCCGTGGGAGCAGGTATTGTAGTGTTAATGAACGGAGAGAACATAGCACTTACAGGTTTAAACTTCCTGCACACGCGTCTATTTTTGACGCAGAACTTGATGCCCTGACAGAGGCCATCGAAATCATTCCATCTCTCCCAACAATCTCTTGTATAAATGTCTATACCGACAGCCTATCGGTACTTAAAGCAATTAAAAATTACAGACATAAGAATATAAGAGTTGCATACCTCCGGAACAAAATTCAAATTATCAGTGCGTCAATAAAGATCACTTTTCACTTTGCTCACTCGCACACAGAAATACTGGGAAACGACCTTGCGGATACTGTGGCTAATAGAGCGCGCTTGGAAGGGAACTCGGTCCCGATTCCCAGATCCAGAAACTATATAAAAAAGGACTAAGACCGGCAACTACAATTACTATGGGAAACCGAATGGACCAAACTTAAGGACAAAACCTCGTCTATTTATAAATTCATCCCCTCTGTAATAAATCTGCCGAACATATTTCCGGCAAATCTTCACCAACAATATTCACTATCTTTTAGAATGTCCCCTAACCGCGTGGTGCTATCAACAGTTTATTGGGCAGGGATTTAACGGCGGACAACTTACATATTATTCTGCTTTATGAGAAAGCTTCAGAAGTTTTTCAAGCCCTTGCTACTTTTGTATGTAATGTTCTACTCCCTGACTTTTAATAATAAACCGGAAGGGGGATGATATGCATTAGCCTCGGCGGGTTGCACCCGTTGCAGTATCACTCCGCCCCTTCCGAAACATTCAATAATATTTCTACATTCTCGGTTTTAAAGTTACTCTTTTGGTCATGACATCATGAGAACCACACTGCCTTGGAAACTTCTCACCATCTCCCCCACCTATGGCTTGACTACCTGAATACACTGGCGGAGCTGAGACAACGAGCACCACCATGACAACAGCAACAGGCTGGAGTGCGAACACGAGTAAGGAGCTCAACTACCCAACGGGCAACTAGCTTTTCGGCTAATAATGAAGACACCTTTATGAAAGCAAGAGGAGCTAATTAACTCACCCTTCAGTTAAGGTAGGAACGTTTACTCTGTATTAAAGTACCTATAGTATTGTATAGTACTTTTCTATGTAACCATCTTTTATACTTCATTTTACACAAAATAAATCCCGCTGGGGTTGACGACGGCGTTCCCTTTGCTGTGGTTTTTCTGGATAGTGGCGAATCTCTATATCTTCTACTCTATAACCCGCTTTTACTTTTCCCCCTCTCCTTTTTCCCCCTTTCCTGCCCTGCTTTCCTTGGTGTACCTTCGGGTGGTACAGGGAATCCAGGGTTTCTTCCTTCCTGCCCCGTCTCTCTTATTCCCCATCATCCTTCCCTTCTAAGCTCTGAGACTACTACACTGAGGTACACACAGTGTGGTAGCGACTTCGGAGATAGGCTTAGCGTGGGGCAGCTGGGGTGTGTAACCGCCCGCTTCGTTTCTTTTTCGTGGGTTTCTAAGCAAAACTATATAGTTATTCTTTTTTTTTTTGGGGGGGGGGGGTATCTGTTTCTTCTTTGAGCAGTACGTTAAGCTTTACATTTGGTATTTTACGGCGAGATGTTCGTAGTTTTCCCAAGTACGTGTCTATCTGGGAAATGACTCCGGAGGCGTAGTTTTTATTACGTTCGTTAAAATAACTTTGTAGGTTTGTTTAGTGCATTACTGTGCTCCTGTTTCCTCTTTGAGAAGTAGTTTTTGGTGAAATTTCTATTACACGTGGGTCAGTTTGAAGTTAGGACTATTGAACGTTCAGCTACGGAGGTGTTTTCTGGAGTGGTGCGTGGGTCTTTGGTAGAGTAACTTTACCATTATTTTGGGGGGCAGGGGTCTTCTGTTTTCCCTTTTATTTCATTCGGAGCGTTAGGATTGTGTTCTACAGGGGAGTAGGCCTTTTCAATATAATCGTTCTTGGCAAAACTATGACATTGGAAGGTAACAGTGTAGACCTACTGGTAATTAGTGACCATGAGTTCTAGGGAAGAAGTAAATGAAGAAAATCCTTTTGAGCCCAGCAATAGTCTGATAAGGTCACCTGTTAAACCTGAGGATGGCAAAGTTAAGACGCAAAAGAGGTTATCGCAGGTGGGGGCATCCCAGGCTGTGAAGGGATCTGTTGAAGCAGTTAAAGGAGGAAGCAAAGCCATAGACATGCGTCTCACTGAGCTTAAGGTAGATTTTCTTAAACTAGAGGGAAACCTAACTAAGCCTACCAGATTGGGACTGGGAAACATATTCCTGGAATATGAACGCATAATACAAGACGTAGAGACTAAGCTGGTAGAGGCGGTCACAGGGCCAACATGACCCTTGATCTCAAAAGAGAGGCGGATCACGAAGTAAGAGAACTCAGGAGTAGAAACGAAAAAATGATTGAAGAGTGCGCCGCGAGTGAGGAAAACAAAAGAATACACATCTTATTGTTCGAGGGGGCTAAAGATAGGATAGAAGAGCTTCAGAGTAGAAACTTGGAACTCGAAAGGGCGGTCAGCGTTACTCATGAAAGATTGCAAGTTGCCATAGTTGATGGACAGGATAAAGGGAATAAAATAAAAGAGTTAAAACAAATATTGGAGACCCCAGCGATATCTTACTCAGCTACAGCTAAAAGTGGTGTACTGCACGTGGTGCCAAGCGTAAAGAAAATGGAGTGCGTGATGTTCGTTCACGCAAAACAATTTGCCAATAATGACGACATTAGAAACAGTATTCAATCTAAATTGAATTCAGTACAGTTGGAAATACCTGAGGTCGAGTTCAGAGATATTAGAAAGGGTGGAATTTTGGTTAAAGCGAAGACTCTAGAAGGTTTACAGGCTATGGCCGATGCCATGGCGGCAGATGAGGAATTGGACCGTATGGTTAAGAACTGTTTTCCGCAAGAGAGGAACATGCGTTTAAAGCTATGGGGAGTTGGAAATAGAGTTGGTACATCTCAGGGAGGTTATAAATATGAAAAACGATCTCAACATCCTAGAGAATGAATTTAAAATTATAAATCAAGTTAAGCAGGGATCAGTCAGTAGTTATATTGTGAAGGTGATCCCGGAAAAGGCGAAAGTTTTGGTGAAAAAGGGGGGCTTCACACGGGCTGATCTTCGTGCCCGGTGCATTAATGTTAGAGCTTACTTCAGGTGCCTCACATATCGTCGTGGAGCAAGTATGTGTACGGGAAAACACATGAGGTGTTTTAGATGTGGCGATGTGGGGCACCTGGCGAGGCAGTGCACCCGGGCAGGGGGAGCAGACTTGTGTGCTGCCTGCCAGCGTGAGAACGCGTTAAAGGGTACGGTGTATAGGGTAGATTACCCGTTCAACACAACAAGGTGCCCGCTGTTCAGAAGGGAGCTGGAGAAGCTGCGGTGGGATCATCGGGGATAGAGGAAAATTTTACAATCAATTTGGTTAGTTCATTGTCAGGCACTGGTACCAAACACTCATTTTTTCAATGACCCAATTACGATTCTTACAATTTAATCCAGGTCGCGGAAGGGCCGCCATGGAGACCATGTTACAAATCTGTTTCGAGCACACTGTAGATGTCGCACTGATACAGGAGCCATATCTGTCTAATGATAAATTGTTTTGTCCTCCCGATGGAATGGATATTGTCTACGGCACTGCACTGCTGGAGCGAAGGTGGCAGCAATGGTTGGTAATATACAGGGCGAAGTGTTTCCATATAAAGTCACGGATAACTTTTTGGTGCTCATCATCACGGTGGGTGGACGAGAAGTTGTGGTTGTAAACGTATGCATAAGCCCTACCTCATCTTTGCAGCCAGTGGGCAGTCGTGCAGGACATGTGTCTTATCCACGGTATTTTTTCTGATAGAATGGTTATTGTACTAGGTGATTTCAATGCTAAAAATCAGTTATGGGGGGGGGGGGGGCGTCGAAATAGAAACGACGACACGGGAGAGGATCTGGTGGACTACATCCTAGCCAACGATATGTCGATTGTGAACCAACCGAGAACACCGCCAACCTTCCATTCACGCAATGGTGAATCATGGATTGATGTCACTTTGGTTACTGAGAGGCATTTTCATACTGTATTAAATTGGATAGCTCATGATGCTGTAACAGGTAGTGATCATCGGTTCATCACATTTACATGTTTTGGTACCAACTACAAAGGTAAATTTAAACTCACGGTAATAGGGAGAAATAGGTGGAGATAGGCCATTATTAGAGACGAATGGATATTTTTATTTAGAAAGCAATGTATTCGAGATATTCAACAACTTGAGGATATTGTGAAAATCATGCAGCACCGTATAGAACAACATTGTGTCAACGAATTAAGGTTGGTTAGAAATAAAAAGAAGATGGTCGACAGGTGGTCTGGAGAATTAAGGTCTCTTAGGAAAAGAGTGCGTGCGATGCGCAGGCTATACCAGAAGGCTAGGGGTAGTACTAGAATTTAGCTTAAGGAAAAATATTTCAACTTGTTTAAGACCTATAAGGACCAAATGGTTAAGGCTAAGGGTGCTTCTATTAATAGTAGAATTAAGAGTATTAATAAAGTTAAACCATTCCGTACCATTTATAGAGAATTTATGGGGGAAGGTGAGCATAGTAGTGTTATTTCGGGAATCCGTTGCAGTGATGGTTCAATAACTAAAGATTTAATGAATCCTGTAGTATTATTCTAAACACAACTCACGGAGGTAGCCAGTTTGTTATTGAGGACTGGGATGGGGATCATGCGAAACGTGTTGGACGTACTGATGGGGTAAGTGATGTCATTAAATCGCTGAACAAAAAAGCCGATAAGGGTATTGACTTTTTCAGCATTGACACCTTTGAAACATTGCAGGGTATGCACGGGAATTTTGGACTTGAATCATTAATAAGTCTTTCGCAATGGGAGTCTTCCCACGTGACTGGAAAGTGGGGAAAGTCATTCTCATCCCAAAGAAAGATAGTGGTATACTGGAGGCTAGGGATTTTAGACCGGACAGTATTTTAACAGGAATAGGAAAATTTTATGAAAGGCTACTTCATGGAAGACTCGAAACAGTATTAACTAGGAACAAATTTTTCAGTGCTGATCCATCCACTAACTCGGTCATGGAAATATACCATCTAATCAGGACAGAAGTAGAACAGAAATACGTCCCTGCAATAACAACAGAAGGCTGGAAAAGGATCTTTAGTTTCTTTTTAAATGGAAAAAGAAAGCCAATACTATGGAAAGTTGCGACTGTTGCCTGTACAATCAAAAATTGTTCTGTTCGGGTGGACCAAGGATTCACCTACCGCGGGTGCCAAAAGGGAATGAAAGAGGAAAGGAAAGAGGAAAGGAAAGAGGAAAGCTCCTACGATTTGAACAGAACTTTGCTCACTTCTTTGCTCCTTAAGCGCCCTCCAATGGCCCTAGCTCAGTGCGCTGACACCAACATGGCTTGTACAGCCCCTATCTCAAACTCAGCTGGGCAGCTCCCCTTCCTGCTGCACTGGAACTTGAACGGTGCCCGCGGGAAGCCTGCTGAACTCCAGCTAAGACTGAAGCGCCGCCCCATTCCTGTCGTCGCTCTGTGTGAAAGCGGTATTGTCACACAGCCGGTGTCTCTGGCTACACTAAGCTGACAGCACCATCAATCCAAACATATCCCACTGGCAATGTTGTGCTCCTTATTCGCAAAGACTTGGTTCACCACCAATTGCACTTGAGTGTTGCATCTGCCCCCCCCCCCCCCCCACTGTGAATTTGTTGGCGCCCGGATCTCCTTTAGCAACAAGCCACCCATTACCATAGTCTCCAGCTACATCCAGCCTGCCGTCACCATAGACATTGAAGGCTACATAAGACATATACGTTGCTTGATTCCTGGCAGATTGTTGCTACGTGGAGACTTTAACAGCCACAATACCGCCTGGGGAAGTGGCCACACAGTCGCTCGAAGCGAGAGGACGTTCGTGCTTCGCGCTCCCTGTGACCTTGGCTCACTTGCTGCCCAGCCGTCGAGTAGAGCGGACGTGTTTTCACCTCCTTCCGCTGGCTGTGTGCGCCGTGCGTCCCATCCTGTTCCTGTCGTATTTCGGGCGCCGCGCAGCCCTTTTAAGGGCCCCCTTTTCTTCTTCCCTTGACGCCTTGCCGCATTGTCGCAGCGCCTATCGGACCTTCGGAGTGCCGTTTTTGCGGTGCCAAAGGTGGTTCTTGATGTGAAAATGGCAACACTACAAGCTGCTGCAGCTGCTGCTTCTGCTGTTCCTGAGGGTGATGCCTCCCTTGTCTCTGCCAGGGGTCAAAACCGGTACTGAACCGTAACCGAAAACCTAAAAAACTTCATTTTTTGCCGAACCGAACCCTAACCGAACCGTAAGCATTTTTTTTTGTGTTTTCTCTCCCCTTGAACGAACCGGAACTGAACCGAAAAATTATGATGCGGTAACCGGTTCGCAAGTCGGTAAAAAACGCCACTCGACTGCCGCGCACCAGCTCCCTGCACCTTTCCTTTTAATAAATGTATATCCCCCTCCCCCCAACTCCCTGCAGCGCTCGGAGTCTTGCCGATTTCATAGAGCGGATGATAAACCATGAAGTGGTGAGTCCATCCACCTCCTAGAGCCTCACCTCCAAAATGTTCTCGATATCCCTGTACATTTTTGTGACTCGAGGTGTAAAAAAAAGATGTGCTACACGACAGCTACACTTTGCATTGCTGCCTCGGCTGCTTTCTTTCATTGAGCGTCGCAGTGTGAAAGCGACGTAAATTTTAATAGTTCACAGTGCCGTCCACAAGCAACACGGGCACTAGCAACCAATGGAAACAGGTGGGTGTGTGGTCCAGTGCATGGAGGAAGCTCTGGTGTACGCCACTTCACATAACTTTTCAGTGCAGTATAAAGGATGATCTGCTGTGAACTGCATGGTTCCTATGAAGCGTAGAGGCGAGGGTTTAAGAGGAAGGAAGCCATCGCCGGAACGTGGTACACTGATTAGCACAGCGCACGTAAACCGGTTCGAACCGATTAATATCGATTCAAACCGTTATTTTGGTTGCGTTGAACCCAAACCCGAACCGAACCGATAACCCTGAACCGGAACTTGAACCGAACCCCAAAACATAACGGTTCCGAGCTCTGGTCTCTGCTTCCCTGGAGACCCCCAATGAGGAGTCTAACATGGATAATGATTCTGACAGGTGGAACCACAGCTCCGTCTCTGATGGGTCAGTAACTGAAGACAATGACTCTGGTGGATTTCAGCTACATCGCTACGCTCGGAAGCGCAAACGTCAACAAGAACGACGTTTGTCGTCTAGTGGTGTTGACACTGTGAAGTCCATTCCCTCCACACGTTCCTTTGTGCCATCCACCCGCACCATACTCTTGTTGATAAAACGGTCAGTGTATCCTCTATTCAACTACGTCGCCTTGAAGATTTTGTGGAGTCTGAGGCTCCTAATGAGATCCTTGAAATCCGCATCAACGCCGCCAAGAACGTCGTTGGTGTTGATGTGAAAACTCTTGGTGGTCTACACAAGCTTGCTGGCCTCGTGCATCTGTGTTCTCTCAGTGTCAGTACCGCTGTAGTTCCTATAGCAAAGACTCCGTTTGTTGTGCGCTTCGTCCACCGGATTCATCTCTCTCAGACACTGACATCAGTGATATGCTGAAGTCCTCTGTGCCTGTGCATTCTGTGTGTCGTCTAGGCAAGCAAAGTGTTCTGGTGAAAGTGTGTTTCGCAACGCGGTCCCCTACCGAAGTTCATTCACCTCGGTCGTTCTAAGTTTACCAACCGTCCCTTCAAGCCTAAGCATAAACAGTGCTTGAAGTGTAGTGGCTTTCATCATGACGGTGCTTCTTGTAAACGCGTCGCTGTATGTGCGAAATGTGCTGGTGACCATCTTGTCAGTGAATGTATTGACGTCTCCGTTCCCAAATGTGCCAACTGTGGTGAGGCGCATGCTGCCACTGACCGCACCTGTGCTGTCAAGCTGCTGTCACGTGAAACTGCTGTTCTTCGATACAGTAAGAAGCGCCATTTCCCCACCAACAAGGCCAGGAAGTCAGTCCGTTCGGCTGCAAACAATCCGAAAAAGCCGGGAAACACATCACAGTCTAGTGTCGCTACCCCAGAGCCTGCTGCCAAGAAGGTTTCTCCTGCTCAGCCGCCCAGCACACAAGCTCTTTATGCTGCTGTTGCTCGCCGCAACACGTCGCCGGCTAGATCATCACTGCAGGCCAGCTCGTCAAGCTCACCTTCTGCTTCTCCTAAGTGTTCTGTGGCCAATGCAGCAAAACAACCCCAGCTGCTCCACGGCTCTTCTGGGGGAACGACCGATCACCCGTCCTACACCGTCTCACAGGACGCTTGTTCCTCTGCACGAAAGGTGCCCTCTCCCATCTCCCAGGACGACTGTACACGCTCTCGTTCTTCTAACCAGCGACATGACACCTCCATCGAGAACGGTGGACCTTCGTCGTCCCTTTTCACCACCCTTGTTCGTCTTGCATTCACTGTACTCAGGGCCTTACTCAACTGCACGTCGCTCCCTGCAAGTGTCCATGTCAGCCTTGCGCTCGTCATCCCACTTGAGCCCTCTCTTCTTGCCCTCTTTGCCTGATTCCCTACAGCTCTGAGCTCACCAGTGCACCTCTTCTTCCGCCGCTCCATCATGTCTCACACCAACCACAACAACAAACCTCTCAGCCCCCACTTGGAACTCACCAGTGGAACTCTCCTTTTGCTGCACGCAACTCACTCCGACCCTATCTGTCGCGAGTGCTTCAGTGGAATGCTCGCGGTCTGAACAACAAACTTAGTGACCTTAAAAGTTAACTCTCCAAGAACAATTTTGATGCGTTACTCATACAGGAATCTCCTTACAGGAATACAGGAACCCCCTCCTTCCCCTATTTCTGGTCTTTAAGACGCCCCTTTGTTTGGAGGCTGCTTGTGCCCTCAACGTTGCCCTGTCGTCGTGGACTCTCCATCCCCCTTCCCCCCTCCCCATTTAGTCGTGACGCTGCCCGCACATTGCGTGGCCAAATACGACAAGGGGTATTCGACATCACCACCACCGTTGAGTAAAGTAAAGTAAACAAACCCTCTGGGCGCGGCCATACTTGTCGCAGCCGGCGCCTACGCCCGCCGCCGCCGAGAGGGAGGAAAAAACTCCGCAACCGCTGGGCCGAGTTTCTTAAGTGAGGGCTCGTTGGAAAGCTTAAACAGAGAGCTTTCCAGTGGAGCAGAAAGAAATCGAATTGGATAAGAATTTACAACATTATTCAAGACTCGACTCGCATATCATCTCCGAACACTATGAGCCAGGCAAAGAGAGACAACTTCAAACCCTCTCGGAGGGATACGGATACTGGAAAGGACATTTTGATGGCTGAGGACGGTGGGACAAAGGCCAAACCCTTAGAACATCCATCCAGTGCTTCCCAGGGGGGAAACAGTAACCCCATCCCCACAGACTTCGTGGGAGACCACGGAACTAGAGATGCCCACGTAGCCAGTGCCGCTTCTGTAGACGAAAGGACCGTCACCCCCGCCCCGGCCGACTACGAGGAGAGCCACACCAGATCAGAGGTGGTAGCTGCCGGGGCCAAAAGCCAGAGGGACGTGGACCAAGACGGGACAAACACCACGAGGGACCTAATATCCGCAGCAAGGTTGAGGGGGGAGAAACTGAGTACGAAGCTCGACAGGAAATTCGGTCAGAAGGAGGCAGCGGAGACGATCGCGCACTACGACAAGGTCATAGAGACCCTTCATGATCAACTGCTCCTTCTAGAAGACAAAGTAAACTTTTCCTCGGGGGAAGCAATGAAAAACAAACCACGGGATAAATGGGATTTCCTCATGACACCGTGTCATGACCTCATGTCACCGTGGATTCCGACGACGACACCAAACAGGACGACCGGAGAACCGAGCACACGGGATCAGGAGATCTCTTCGTGCCCCGTATGGAAGCTGTCGTGGAGGAGCTTGCAGAGGGATATTTGAATCTAGACGCCAAAATGCCCAAAGACATCCAAGCCGACACCCGAACTCTATTCCATCAGTACAGTCGGCTGATTAGAGAACTTGAAATGAAATTCATGGAAGAGAGAGGCATGAAAAACGAACTCCGAAGAAGAGTGGAACACCTACAAAAGGAAAACCTACAACTCCAACAAAAGGCCAGCCAGTGTGTGGTAGGGAAAACCTACGCGGAGGCTGTCGGCGGCCCATACGCCCCTCCCCCTGGGCTCATCCCGCGGTCCAAAGCGACACTCGTGGTTGAGAAAATCACCACCGATTCGAAATTCAACCCATGGGCCTTATCAGGGCCTCCTATAACCCACACAAACCTGGGCCTCACGGACCCAGAGATCCTCACCACGAGGAAGGGCGACGTAATTGTCAAGTCTTCTTCAGGGGAAGGCATCGAGAAATTGGCCGCCGCCATAAACAATAACGACGAACCAAAGGGAAAACTACGAGCCAAGCGAGAGCAAAAACTCAATCCACGAGTGAGGATCCACGGAGCAGACCCCGGAATCTCGGAGGAGGACCTTTACGAAGAGGTCAAATCCCAGAGTGACCTCAACTTTGAAGACAGCGAATTCAAAATAATCACAGGCTTCAAGGCCTACGGGGGAAGACTTGGATTGTCGAGACCTCGGGGAGACTCTTCGCTGTCCTTCTTCAGAGGGGCCAACTATACATCGGGTGGCGTAGGGCCAGGGTGGAGGAAGCGATAAACGTGAGAGAGAGAGAGAGATTATGGGTTTAATGGCACAAAGGCAACAAAGGCCATAGAGCGCCAAAACTGCGGTGAGTATGTGAGAGATGATGATGATGTGTGAGAGAGAGAGAGTGTGTGGTAGTTAAAAGTTATCTACAGGTATGAGCGATGAGATGGACCAGGATAAGAAAGAGGAGGGTGAACAGGCTAACGTGCTTGGCGGACGATAACAAGTGAGTATCTACAAGTGTGAGCGATGAGGTGATCCAGGATGAGATGTTTACATGAGGAGTTCAGTGATATTGGATAAAAGCGGAGCAATACTTAACATCTACATCTGACTATGTAATCCACACATGGTCAAACATTGGATGACATTATCAAACGGCACAAGAGGAGTGTCACCCAGTAGATGGGCTGGGTGGAGTGGGACATGGTATCTGTAGAATGCGGCGAAATGCTGTTGGCGTTGGTGTTCGAAGTGAGGGCAGGATACGAGTATGTGCAAGACAGTCAAGCTGTCACCGCAGTGCGCGCAAGCTGGCGGATCCTGACCTCTGAGTAGGTGGTGATGTGTGAGCCATGTGTGTCCAATCCTCAATCTCGCGTAAAGAACTTCGGAGGATCTGTTGATGTGTTCAGTCCGATGGGGGGGAAGCGTGTGGCTGTGTGATGTGTAGCTTGTTATTTTCTTCCATGTCCCACTCCTGCTGCCACTGTGTGTAGACAGCTCTCTTTAATACTGGCAGAATGTCTTGGTAGGGTAGCCCGAGAGCTGACTCCTCTTGTGCCAACGCTCGCCGAGCCTCACGGTCGGCTCGTTCATTCCCCGGGATCCCAGTGTGGCTGGGGACCCAGCAGATACAGATTGAAAAGCCTCGGGAACAAAGTTCAGTCGCAAGCGCTCGTACTCGCTTGACGAGGTGATTCTTGCTTTCATAGCATGAAAGCAGCGCACGCACAGAGCTTAGCGAATCGGAATAAATTACTGAATATTGAAGGTCGTCTTGTTGAATGTGCCGCAGAGCCAGGATAATCGCGTAAAGCTCTGCGGTGAAAACTGTGGCGTTCGTGTTCAGGCGTGCCGTCATAATGGAATCACCTTCAAGGGCAACGGCCGCCACACCATTGCTTACTTTGGTCTCATCGGTGTCGATTGCATGGTGGTTTTCGAAGTTATGGTGAATCTCTAGGAATTCCCGGAGAATGACAGTGTGTGCAGTGGATTGTTTGTCAAACTGTGTCATTTTTAAATTGGATTGTATTAGACGTCCCTGCCAAGGGGCAGCATCGAGGGCTGCCTGCTGTAGGGGAACGCCAAAGGGACTGAATCCCAGACGGGAACTCGCCGCCAGCACGCGAAGCGGAAACGGGGGTACAACAGAGGGCTTTGCAAGGAAGAGTCGCTCCAGAGCGGGGTTCACACTACAGTGTACAACTGGGCCATTGCCCTGGCATCTGTACTTTAGCGCAGCCTTCACATGTTCAAATTGTCTCCGTCTCTGGAGCGACCATTCATTGCCCTCAACATATAAACTCTTCACAGGGGACGTCCGGAAGGCACCGGTGGCGAGTCGGATGCCTTCGTGGTGGATGGGGTCCAAAACCTTCAATGCCGAAGGCCGCGCCGAGCCATACACGACACTCCCGTACTCAATTACTGATCGTACAACCGAGTCGTAGACCCGCAACAGTGTGACTTTGTCGGCTCCCCACGATCGATGGGATAAAACTTGGGTATGTTGGAGGATTTCAGGCACTTCTGCATTATGTAGTTTATGTGTGGCACAAAAGACAGCTTCTTGTCAAACACCACCCCCAGAAATTTTTGATGATGATGATGATGATGATTCGGGTTTTTATGGCGCACGGACAACTAAGGTCATAGTGCGCCAAATCTATGGTGAAATTATGACTAGTTAAAATTGCGCATGGAAACTGATAGGATCGTTAAAATTATATGTGAAGTAAATTAAAAGCATATTTACAAATGCATAAAACAGCTGTATAAAATTACAGAAGACTAACCATGCCAGTGTCTTTTAAGAAATTAAGAACTCTGTTAAAAGGGATGATAGCCTCATCACCGAGCAATAGTGCTGGGTGAAGAGGTATAAATGTCTATAAAACTCTCTGAAATGGTGCTGACGATGAGGTTCATGGTATGAACAGGCGATGAGTATATGCAGGACAGAGAGAAGCTCACCACAGTGCGTACACTGAGGAGGCTCCTCTCCATAAAACAAAAATGCATGGGTCAAGAATGTATGACCAATGCGTAACCTTGTTCGTATAACGCATGACAATCGGCTTTCTGGGAATGTTCCATGGCTTTGAATCTGGGGTTTAATGAGATGGAGCTTATTGTGTGTCTGTGTCTCCCAGAAATTCTGCCAGTTTTTATAGAGAGATTTCTTGAGTGCACATCTGATATCTTCCTGAAGTATTTCAAACAGAGTAATATCTTTTGCAGTAGAAGCTCTAGCAGCCTGGTCTACCAAATCATTCCCCGGTATGCCTGTATGGCTGGGCACCCAGCAGAGGATTACAGAGTAGCCCTTCTTCAGTGCTGCACTGATTAAGAATTGTGCACGTTGAACAAGAAAATTCTTTTGTGGGTGCCTGCTACAAATGGCACTGATAGAACTCAAGGAATCTGTATATATTACCGAATACTTTATGCAACCACGAAGAATGTACTGGGGTGCCAAGATAAGGGCATAAAGCTCTGCAGTAAAGATAGATGCTGTGTTGTTAATACGATGTGACTTTGTGCATGTACCGGAAATCATGGCACAAGTCACTCCTGCACTAGAGCTTCACCCATCTGTGTAAATTTCGGTGTGACTTCCAAAGCATTCTCTCAAGTGTTCGAATTCTTGTTGTAGTACTCGTGCAGAAGTTTTCTGTTTACTGTATTTTGTCAAAGTGGTATCAGACTTTGGAAGTGGTTCCCAAGGTGGGACCCTCTTACCACACCTCAATCTCTGTTTTTAATGTATATAGTAAACAGCTGATGCTCTTAACCGTCTTTGTTATTTTTGATTCTGCATCGCCGGAAACTTGCACATTGTTTTTCTTCACGTTCTACGATGTCACCTACTTTGTCAAGTTCCACCGGAGCGGAGCATCTCCCCCACATCGCATTAGTGGGTAACTCTTTAATCAAACTCGTCCCCAAATTTCTCAGCGACAAGCAACTCACGATCAAGTCTGTTCCTGGTGGTAAAATCCTGGACTTCATAAGTGTGGTGAATACTCTGCCTCAAGATGTTGACGTTATCTTTTTTCAAGTCGGATCCATCGACGTCGGTGAGACTTCCATTTTTCACTGTGTGGAACATTTTGACACCCTTTTGTCACACATCCGTTCCTCCCGACCACACGTTTTTGTGGTGATGTCAAGCATCCCCCCTCGCCTCCCGTCATTCTACCTGTCGTGTGACCAGTCCCGTTTTCTCTATGAGACTAACCGCAACATCAACTTCATGAACCAACATTTTTGGTACTTGTCAATCGTCAACGACGACATCGGCTTCATCCGACACAACCGCCTATATCAGTCTCCATGGGATTTTCTGGCGTTAGACGGTCACCACCTCAACCTCCGCGGGGCCAAAGTTCTTTCATCACACTATCGCAACTGCATCAAGCGTTTCTTCTCTTCCGCCGTTTGCTCACCCCTGGAGCCAACAATACGTTTCACCTGAACCTCCAAGATTTTCCTCCGATTGACCTTCTTTCGCCGAGCCCGCAACCTCAAGCCCAACATGCCACAACTCCTGTCTCATACACAGCCCCGTTGAGCCCTGTTGTGCCACTTGCAGGCCCGAGCAAGTCGGATTCTAGCCATCATCTTCTGTCTGTGCCTCCACATGCCACCCAGTGCGAACCACGTGACCTTAAATGTGACTCTACCTGCAACGCGTCTTCCGATGGTAATTACGTTCTTGTGCAGCCCTCAACTTCTTCGCCCCCAGTGCCCAGTGTGCGTGAATGTCCTCGTTTGGATACTGTGCACCCCACTGTAAGTGCCATCCCTGTCTCCAGCTCGCCAGTTCGCCCGGTGTCCAACGACGGCCTTCCGAAGCCTACGTCCCCTTCGTCTTCGAGAGGGGCCACTTTCAAGAAACCAGGATTCCGCACTTCACGGTACAACACACGAAGCTCAAGTTCACGTCGACTCATCTCGGACAATTCAAAGTCCCCTTCTTTCCTGAAGGCTCGAAAATTGTTAGATAAGAAAGCAAGGTTTGTTTCCCACTCGTATTTTTATACCGATTGCATTAGACAACACGTTGTTCCTAAAGGTTTGCTGCTGAGTGCATGTTCCTCATTTAAATTTCAATCTCCCCGTAATTCCAAAAGTTGGTCCAATATCTTGACCCATGCTTCCATAAGCCTCATCAGAATTTCACAGAATGAAGCCTCACATGTCATTAAGGACACAGACAATCAACTTCGACAACTTAGCCGTGTACTATCGCCGGATGAGCTGGATGAGCTGCGCTCTTTTTGTGTCCGTAAACTTTCTGTCCTGCAACGCACTAAGTCCAAGAAGGCGCAACGCGACGGCATTCAACTCACTCCGATTGAGGATCTTGATATTTGCGATGCTTTGACACCTCATACATATCCCAGTTCAGCCACAAACAACGTGGTATTCAATCTCGCTAACGTACCATTAAACAAAGCAGAAGTAAATGTGTTATCCAAAGGTCTCACCTTTGTGCCCACCCCTCGCAGCACTGACAATTTCGAAATCCTAAATGACCTTCTGAGCTTAGGTCGTAGAATGCACCTGCAGACGTTTTTCCACGGCAGTGAACATACAGAGATAACACCATTTAAGAAACCCTCAAGCTGGACACCAGACCCGTCGAAAACAAGCCCCATGATTGACAATTACATTAGAGCGGTTTATAACGATATTAAATGCCTAACTGTCATTGATAACAACGCTAATAATTTTAACTTATCTAAAGCAGAAAGGACGGCCTTAATGAATCTTAAGAGACGTAAAGGTATCATTATTAGACCTGCTGACAAAGGTGGCGGAATAGTCGTTATGAATGCATCGGCCTACATAGATGAGGCAAACAAACACCTTGATGATGAGACATTTTACAGACCTCTTGATGGCGACCCGACGTCATTTTTCTGCCAAATAATCAACAAGAAGATCTTAGAACTTACCAAAGACAACTCTCTCCCGCGCAATATAGCAGACTTTATTAAGCCAAAGAACACCACGCCTGGTTCTTTTTATCTCCTTATTAAGATGCACAAAATTAACCACTCTGGCAGGCCTATAATTTCGGGTGTTAATACACCGACTGAGAAAATATCCCTCGTCTTAGATCACTGCATCAAGCATATTCCTCCACAACTTCCCTCTTATGTAAAGGACACTAACGACTTCCTTGCCCAAATAAATTTAAATTATAACATTTCTCCTAACCTCAACAACGCTATACTGGTAACTATGGATGTGACGTCATTATATACAAATATTCCCCATGATGAAGGTGTCAACGCTGTAGAGCTTTTTCTTTCCTCCTTTCCGTCTGATCTTCTTCAAACTAAAACCATTATCTGTCTCCTTGAGTTAGTCTTGCAGTACAACAACTTTGTTTTTAACGACAAACATTATGTCCAAGTTCAGGGCGCAGCGATGGGTTCCCGTGTTTCACCCAATTACGCAAACCTCTTCATGGGCCTTTTTGAACAAAGAGCCTTAGAGTCTTTTCCAGTGACACCATTAGTATTCCTGCGATACATTGATGATATTTTTGCCATCTGGACAGCTGACGAAACCTCTCTACTCTCATTTTTTGATCATTTTAACTCACGACACAATTCCATCAAATTCACGTGCAACTACTCTCGTACTTCAATCAACTTTCTAGACGTCACTGTTTCTCTCGAGTCGGGTAAACTCGTCACAGATCTCTATAAGAAGCCGACTTACAAACGGCAGTACCTTCATTTCAACAGCCATCACCCTAATATCCAAAAGCGAAACATTCCATTTGGACAACTCACACGTTTAAAACGCATATGTTCCAATACACAAGATTTTTTGAAGCATGCAAAGGACATGTGCAATGACTTCAAGGAGCGCAGATATCCCGACGATCTCATCGACAATGCCCTAGCCAGAGCCACCTCCCTAGACAGGGAAAGGTTGCTTTCTCGTGAATCCAATAAGGCATCAAGTCATAATAAATGTACTTTCATTACACCTTACAACCGCACACTCCGTAATGTAGGATCTGTGTTCAAACGCCACTTAAACATACTCCACGCCGATGAATATCTCAAAGACATTTTCCCTAATGCTCCGACTACTACATTTCGGAGATCACGTAACATACGCGACTTACTCACTTCCTCTCGCAATAATCAACAGAGTCCCGGTTGCGCTCCTTGCAACAGCAACCGCTGCCAAACTTGTTTATTTATTGCAACATGTACCTCCACCTGTAGCACTGTTAATGGTTTCGTTTTCTCTATTCGGCAGTCTCTTCACTGTAACTCATTCAATGTTTGCTATCTCATTACATGCAAATTGTGCAATAAACAATACATGTGCGAAACACGTAACACCATCCGTGAAAGATTTTATGGCCATAAATCAGATATTGTTAATAAACGCCAGTCACCTGTATCGCTACATTTTAATCTTCCGGGACATGATCTGTATACGCATATACTTATCACCATTTTAGAATCCGGGTACGCTAATGACATCAAACGCAAAAATCGAGAATCCTTTTTCATTTCGAAATTTGCAACGTTACAGCGGCACGGCATCAACGTGTACGGCGGTCCATTACAGTCCTTTACACTATGAGTCTATTTATTGTATTATCAGTTGTCTGCCATTTTTCACATCATACACGATGATACACAATCAGTAAGACACCAACTCCGCGTTACTTTCCCAGAGTCTGGAAGCTCTTAAGGCGCGTACCCACATGCGGAGAAACTGCGCGGAAAGGCGTATGCGGAGAGCCGCCAACTTGCGAAAGCCGCCTCCGCTTTCCGCTTTTCCTCGACCGCGCAATGCACGATTTTTAGCGGCATTCCGCGCATCATCAGCCAATCAGGTGTTGAACGCAAGTCGCGTCACGACTTGTTTTTCTTCCGGCCTCTCACGCGGTTCCCGGCACTTTGACAACGTCCTCAGCTGGAAAACATGGCGAGCCGCAGTTTTCGTTTCCCAACCGGTGATTTTATTGCGGATATCAGGTTATACCCCTGTTTATACGATAAGTCGTTGCCATCCTACAAAGATACCGGACTCAAAAAAAGTATTTGGTCCGACATCGGGACTAAATACGGCATCACAGGTAAGTAGAGCGCAAATAGTTGGCATAGTGGCGATCACGATCAAGGTAGAAGCTAAGGAAACATTGTTCACAGGAAAGGAATGCGAGGCCAAATGGAAAAACCTTAAGGATCGCTGCACAAAACATCAAAGAAGTGGTTCAGGGGCGCCAGCTTGGGATCATTATGAATTAGTGAAAACTATAATCGGGTGTTCAGGGAGCATTTCACAAACGTAAGTGTTGAACGATTTTGGTCTTAGAAATTGAATTACAATGCACAATTGATTGTTGAGTGCAGAAGGCTGTCATTAGCAAATACATTTGTTTACTAGAGCAAAAGGCATACATGCATGCTAATTTATTTGTGTGCATTTGTTTATTGCAGCATTGTAACAAATATTCCAGACAACAGCAGGTATGTTGGTACAACGCAGTTCTAATTTTGCTTCTTGCATTTCGAACATTTGCACAAGGAATAACATAAAATTTCTTCTTAAAAACATAGTACCTCTGCTGGATTAAGCACCCCCACTACAGTCACAGATCTTTTCAACTCATTGTAAGTGAATGCTTGGGTTAATGAAGATACCAGAGACAGATATAGAAATATGAGCCATTTAGCATGCGATATATTTAGCAATTACACTGCATTTTATGTCTAGAGTAGCCTTTTTTTCTTTTTTGCACAGAAATTACAAAGGAAATACATTTGGCAATACATGTAACACACCTAAAGAAAATTCAGTACTTCCAGCAAAACACGTAACCTGGATTTGAGGCACTTCCAATGACAAACTTAAACTTTGTTTTTCCTGTTGACATGAACAGGTATAAGACTTTGTGATGTGCACAAGGAACTATAAGCAATAGACTATTACCATTCAAGAAGAAATCAAGTCTCTGTATTACGGTTTACGCACCAAACTCTAAAGCCAATGCACCACAAATGCGGGGATGGTTATGACACTATATTTTATGTATTTGGTGGGCTGCAGTGCGGCAGATTGAGTTTAAGAAGCACTGACTGACATAAGGAAACAAAAATGATGCATACATAACAATGATCCACTTACGCCAGCATCTGCACATGGTAACCACTCAGATAGTAAACCTGTCACATTTCTTTTCACCCTTGTTCTTTTTATAGCTATGAGGAAGACGAAGAAAGCAACATGGTGCAGGAACAGGATGTTCAGTTCGTCTCCCAGTCCACACTTCCACGGGAACCACGCCTTGACCAGTGAGTATCGTTATGGATGCTGATGTGTACGGATAGCTTTACTGTTATGTTGAAATCCATTCGCTGTTTTAGGTCACCCACTGTCTCAACAAAGAGACTGCAGGAGTCCTGTAGTCATGCTGGAAGGTATGTACAATAAAATATGAGGTACTTTCACACTATAACTTGAAAATTGAAAACAATCTTCGTGACTTCAGTGACGCTGGTGTACCCCAAGCATGTATATTACATCTTTTTCCTCCCAGGAGCAAGAAATCTAGAACTGGCAATCAGATTGACCAGTCAATACAGCGATCCTTAGAAGCATGCTCTTCAAAGTTAGAGACTTTGCAAGCAGAAAAGGATGATGTACATCATTTCTGCCAGTTTCTGGCTACACGTCTACGTGAACTAGGAAAGACACAGAGAAGAGAGGCCTTTCACAAACTGGGAGATGTATTGTATGAACTGGAGGCCACCAGTGCAGACTACTGAGCTCTCATTTGTGGACAGTTCTCTCTGTCTGTCGCAATGTTGCTTTGTCAGCTAATGTATATTTATGTAGTGTAAACAGATTAAACGAATGAACTGCATGTACTGTTTGGAACACGGTTTTCTAAAATCTCCAGCGTGTGGCGGAGCGGTTCCCTATAGGTGACTTCACGCACTAGGGAACTATACCAATACCTTCCCCGAGGGGAGGCCACGTTCAACTGCTCTCCCTAGCAGACTATGCTGAGTATGTGATGGTTGTATGTCCTGACAGGTGATGCTGCATGGCCTCCCCATGGAGACAGTATTGGTATAGTTCCCTTGTGCATGATTGCTGATAGGGGCCTGCTCGGCCATGGGATGGAGATCTTCGACAACCGTGTTCCGAACAGTACATGCATCTGCACTTCTGAATAGAAAATACCTTGATCTATATGTGTTTGTCTTGCCATGGCAACTTCCCCTCAGTCACAAAATACAGGGCAAGTCTGTCTCGGACTGCTGCTGCTGACCTGCAATTAACGTAAACAAGAGGATTGCATATGCTGAAAACTGTATTTGTTATTTATTTCTGATATGCTACAAGGCTACAGGCACTGAAGTGCCAAATAGGTCGCATTAATGTTTGGACCCTCATTAACTCAGCCCGTGTTGTGCGTCCGCAAAAACGTCGTGGAAACCAGTTTCTGAGCAGACTTATTTGTGAAGTGTCAGATAAGCTTATTCTAGTGCAAGCCTGATGTGAGCAAAGACATTTACGAATCCATATCTATGGGTTTACTGACTTTTTGGGATGATAGCCAATTCCACTTAGCCCGCGCAGCAGTCCAAGATCACCATCGTCTGCCCTCCACGCTCCACTCTGCAGGTTCCCACAGGAATCTTCGTAGTCGGTGTACCCTGGGATTGAAACACACCTTGTGTCAGCTGAAATACCCTACACGAGGCTAAGTTGTCTTTATGCACCTATGGGATTGTAGAACATTGAAGATGTCTTCATAACAAAATTGTGAAGCACCACACATGCTTTCACGATTCTCTCCACATTCTCTCGCTTCGCTTTAAATGGCCTCCTGAGTATGCGCCACCGGTTGGCCAGGATGCCAAAAGCATTTTCGATGAGGCGTCTGGCTCGTGACAGGCGATAGTTGAAGATTTTGTGGTGGTGTTCACTTGCAGCTGAAATAGTAAAATATGGGCAACGTTGCTTGGATAAGACTATTTCTGGCAAGACACAGCTAGTGTGACCTATAGCCCAAGCGGTTTTATTTTCATTTTGGTTTGCGTACCTCTTCTTGAGTATGGCCGCATCAAGAACGTCCTGAGAGGGAAGGCTTCGTCTCCAACAATGCAATGTGGTATTGGCCCTGCTGTCCCCACATTCCTTGGCCCCGGGATGCCGAAGTCACTGCCTTCAAGCACTTGCAGAAGCTTTGAACGGGCAAAGATCCCGGCATCACTTTCACCGCCAAGGTGCCCCATGTCAACATAGGTGAAGCTGTGTTGAGCAGCACATTAGAGAATTTTAGTATACGGTGCTAAACAGTAGGAGGCAGGCCTACCGGTACTGATCATCACAGACGGTAAGGAGGACTACACTGAAGGTTCCCTTGTAGTTGTAGTTCTGCGAGCCAGACTTGGCTGGACATTCAATTACAATGTGCTTGCCATCGATGCTCCCAATGCAGTTGGGAAACTGCCATCCTGTTTCCATTTCAGATGCAATCTGAAGAAATGTATAATTGTTGAAGATGGCACTCCTATCAATGTGTTACTTCACATGCACATCATGCTAACATCATTCATATCACCTGTCTCCATTCTTCAGTTGTCGATGGAAAGGCTAGGTACTGCCCCTGGAGGCAGTTCCACATGGCCTCGCATGTTTCATTAATTATTCTGCTGGCTGTTGAGCGGCCAACAAGAAAGTTAAATGAGGTGCTCCGAAACGTGTCCCCATTGGCCAGGAACCTACAGAAAAGAACTTTCTTATACGTCGCAGTGCCATGTTATAATGCTCAAACTCAAGTTAAGCTCCAGCCCTGGAGGCAGCCAAGATTATGTTTCCATGCTTTCCTAAATCTTTTATCGCACTACAGGTAGTCTGATTTTCTATTATGTGTGCTTTGTGTGTAGCATTATGAGCAACACAACCATCCATTTAGTAACTTTGTTACTTTCTCAGAAGGATCAAACAGGTCTTGGGTTTTCTGTTCTCATGTTTTCCGCTGCGGTGGTGGATTAATGCAGCATCCTGACGAGATGTGTTTCGTGGCATGCGGAAAGCGAGCATGGGATCAACTCTGTTCAACATAGAGGGGGGAAGAATGTCGGTTGTCCGTTGGCGGGAAGCCAGGGGTGTCACTAGACGTCGCAGAATTGAACGGCGGTCTCCTCTTCTACTGCGATTGGTCACAACACAAGCCAATTTGGATCTATAGCGCACTTTCTTCCCGTAGTTTTGGTTAGTCCCAAACATACCTGAGAGTCAATGCCAGCCTTTCACTCGCCGGGATGGCTTTCCTCCAGCGTGTGTCCCTGCGTTCGATTGATCCCCGAACATATCCCAACAAGGTGTCGAACGCCGCGGGGGTCATTCGAAGAAAGCTATTTTGAGTTAAAACAAGCAGGAAAAAGTCTTAGGAGAACGTGTAGTGTTTGGTTACTGGAAGCTATCGTAAAGACTTGGACTTACTCGCGGTAGAAAGCTTCATCCGTGCAGCGCAAACGTGGCAGGAGGCAATTCGCCTGGCCTTCCTCGTTTCGGTGGCGCCACAAAGGATGGATCCAGAACCTCCGTTCCCCTCGTCTACGCTGTCGATTTCGCAAAAGCACAGACGTGAAAAGCAGAACGTTTATGACGGTCAGTAGCTCAACTTCGCTGTCGCTCGCCATTTTGATCGGCTCTAGCTCAGTCTCACGAGTTCCCGCTGTGGACGAGAGACTCGCGAGCGGACCGGAGAGGGGAGGCGGCAAGCCGCGCATGACAAGCGGAAAGCGGTTTCCGCGCATACGCACCGCATGTGGGTATACCCCTTTAGCCATCAAGGTGCTGTGTGTCCTCAATCCTTCGCCATTGAGCCCTAATTCCCCGTACGCATTCTAAAGCCTTTTGTGCCAACTGGCTGCTGTGCCTATTCATGTGCTGTTCACTGGTTTCCTCCACGTACAACTCCGACTCGTCTGTATGTCTGTCTGACCTTGTCGAGCCACCTCCTACTGATTGCGTTTTGTTTTTCATTTTTTTTATATTTGTATCGCGTTTGTATTTCTCTTCACCCTTACCCTTTTCTCTTGTACCATGTGACTGGTTTTTGATATATGCTTCACCACTTGTAACAGGTCCTCAAACCTGAAGAAGTGCAGCCTACTGCACGAAAGTCTTGTTTTTAATGTATATAGTAAACAGCTGATGCTCTTAACCGTCTTTGTTATTTTTGATTCACACTCTACAACTTGGGAATTAAAAGAAGAAATTTCGTGATGCTCAATATCCCTCTCAATTCGCATTGAGAAAGGAGGGACGACCGAAGGCCTGTTAATAAACATCTGTTTGAACCGTGTTTTTGTAACGCAGGTTAAAGCTGGTTGTTTTGGGTAGCTTCTTATTCTTAGGGTGTATGATGCCCCAAGGTAAAATCGCCGTCTGTTCAAGAAACATTCATTTGATTCACCACGGTTCGGAATGCACCGAGCACGAGCCTAAGCCCCTGGTGGTGGACAGGGTCTAAAATTTTCAATACAGACTGACGGGCGGCGCCATATACGACACATCCGTAATCTATCTTTGAACGAATGCAAGAGGTATACACACGTCGCAAAGATTCCTGGTCCGCACCCCATGACTTGCGTGCGAGAATTTTCACTAAATTCATCGACTTTATACACTTAACCTTCAAGCTTTGGATATGGGACTTGAAGGTGAGTTTAGAGTCGAATATGACGCCAAGAAATTTGCTCTCCAATTTTACAGAGATATCTTGCCCATTAAGTTTGAGTGTGGGTGGCGGAAATGCTCCTCTCATTCTCACGAAGTGGACACACACTGTTTTCTCTTTGGAGAATTTAAAACCGTTTAGTGAAGACCATTTGGCCATTTTACTTATACACAGCTGCATCTGTCATTCACATCTTGACAAGCTTGCCGAGCAACAGGTTATTTGGATGTCATCCACATATAGAGAATATGATACGGAAGGTGGAATGACACTGGCTATAGAGTTAATTTTGACCAAGAATAATGTGACGCTAAGAACGGATCCCTGCGGGACACCATTCTCCTGCACAAATGTACGGGATAAAGTAGTTCCCAGTTGAACTCTAAATGTCCTCTGCTGAAGGAAATCAGCGAAGCATTTCAAAAGACGACCCCTTATACCCAAGGAATACAGGTCCTGCAAGATACCGTATCGCCATGCGGTATCGTATGCCATTTCCATGTCAAGGAAAACTGACAAACAGTGCTTCCTCCTGACAAAAGCTTCACGAATAGTTGTTTCTAGACGAATGAGGTGATCCAGTGTAGAACACCCCATTCGAAAACCGCATTGGAATTGACATATACAGTTATTTGTTTCCAGGAGATGAATCAGTCGGCTGTTCACAATTCTCTCAAAAGTCTTACCTATGCAGCTTGTAAGAGCAATAGGGCGGTAACTGCCTGGACTTGAAGCTTCCTTCCCTGGTTTCAGGAGTGGTATTACAGTGGCAATTTTCCATGCGGATGGAAGTGTGCCCCGTATCCAAACGTGGTTGGAAAAGTCAAGTAAACATTTTTTTGATGAGTCAGACATGTGGTCAAGCATGGAATAGGTAATTCGGTCTGGGCCTGGAGCAGTTGCTTTGGCAGATAATAAAGAGCGTGAAAGTTCTACCATGGTGAATGATTGGTTATACGCAAAACCATCACCATCACGTAACGGAAATTTTTGTTTTTCAGCTCTTTGTTTAGTCTTAAGAAATTCACTTGTATACTGTGAAGATCTTGAAATGCTTTCAAAGTGTTCACCAAAGACATTAGCCTGTTCTTCTAGGCTTTGGCATACCTGGCCGTTGACTTCTAGAAGAGGAACCGAGCGGCTGAGATGCTCCCCACGGATTTTGCGGAGCCTGTCCCACACTACTTTAGATGGGGTATTAGAGGACAGAGAAGACACAAAGTTGTGCCAAGAGGACCGCTTAGCTTGCTTTCGCGTCCATCTGGCCTTTGCTCGTGCCTTTTTAAAAAGTAAGAGATTTTGTGATGTGGGGTACCTCCGAAAAGTGCCCCACGCCCGGTTTTGAAGTTTCTGAGTTTCCTGGCATTCACTATTTCACCAAGGCTTTGGTCGCTTTGGGAGATGACCAGAAGTTTGGGGAATGAACGCAGTTGCTGCATCCAGAATAATGTTGGTAATGAGGTTGTTAGCTTCGTCTATTGTCACCACATCAAAGGGGATTAGTCGGAGGTCACATTTTTCGATAAATTTATTCCAATCTGCACCTTGAAATTTCCACATGGGTGGTCGTGTTGTTAGACTGTCCACAGACTGCAGATGTTTTAAAATGACCGGGACGTGGTCACTTCCATAAGAGTTCTCATCCACAGTACATTCCAGATCCTGAAACAGAGATGGACTGCAAAAGGAGAGGTCTAATGCAGAGAAAGATTCAGTAGTTGTATGCACATATGTTTGTAAGCCAGTATTCAGGCGACAGCTAGACGATGACAACAAAAAATTTTCGAGCATTTTTCCGCGACTGTCGATTCTACTACTGCCCCAGAGGGGATTGTGGGCGTTAAAATCACCCAAAAGGATAAGAGGGGATGGAAGCTGCCTGTACAGGTCTTCTATGTCCTTTTGTGTAACGGATTGCGATGGTGGGAGATAGACTGAGCAGATGGTAACAATTCTGTCGGGGCACACCTGCACAGCTACAGCCTCCAAGTCTGTAACTCAATTAACTTCTTTGGCTGGAAGAGACTGCCTTGTAATGATCGCTACACCACCAGATGCACGGTTTGTGTCATCTCGATCTCTGCGAAAAATATTGTATCTACGGAACGGATTTTGGACATGTGTGTTCAGATAAGGTTCTTGAACACAAAAGCATATTGCGTTGTGCTTCTCAAAAAGATCATGGACATCGTCTAAGTTAGAGAGTAGACCACGACAATTCCACTGAAGGATTCTGTGGCCCGTCATGATAGCGGAAACAAGAAAAAGAAAGACGGTGTACAACGCTTTGCTCTGCCGACCAGAGAGAAGGACTGCCATTACTGATGGCTGCTAGGTTTTACTCCTCTGGAGGGGAGTAATCCTCGGCTTCCGGGCTTTTCTTCTGGCCTCCGCCAGATCCTTCTCTGATATCTCGGGGAGAGAACCACTCCTCGAGCGGTTTCCTCTTGCTGGTGTCAGAAATGGTGAGCTCGTGCTCCCCAAGGAGAGCTCCGAGCTCGAATCATCATCACAATCCATGGAGGGCATCTCCACGGAGGGTGATGACGAGGGTAGGACTGCTGTCGCAGTCACTACCGCATTTTCATTATGGGGCTTGGTTTTCACCTCGTCTTCACTTGTTATTGGTTGCGTTCTAGGTGGAGTGTCTGTGTGTGTGTGTGCACTGTTACCATCTTTGGTTTCTGTTGAAGTACAGTGGAGAAAGATTTTTGAGTGAAGAATGGGGATACCTTTTTCCTTGCTTCGGGGTAGGTGATATTTTCGGTTACCTTGATGTGTAAGATCTCCTTTTCCAATTTCCACTTAGCGCAAGACCTGGAGTAAGAGGGGTGATCACTGGAACAGTTTACAGAACAATCAGGCCCTCTACACTCTTTAGTATCATGGCCCTGCTGGCCACAACGAGCGCAGCATGACGACCCACGGCAGGCATCAGCAGTATGTCCGAAGCGGTTGCACTTGAAACAACGAAGAGAGTTTGGAATCTATGGACGAACCTCTACAGACAGATATCCAACTTTCAATTTATCGGGCAGCGAAGGACGATCGAAGGTGTATCTGTAGAAAATTCTTGCCCCGGACCTTAATAGAGAGACTTCTGGCCAAAGTAACACCTATTTATTTCGGAAGGAATCCACCGCGTGACCGACCTCCACGAACTCCAAAGCCCAAAAAAAAACCCAAAAACCTCAACTCCAACTTCGTTCTCCTCTCATCGTCTCTCCTCGTCGTCTTCCTTCACAACAGTTCCTACAGAAGGTAAGAACTACGTTTCTGGTGGTGATGTATTCATTATTTTTCCGTATCTTGAGTTTCCTGACATCAATTACTGCCTGTTCCTTTAGATTTACAAGAATCTCTTCTACTGGGACGTCAATTAATTCGGCAACGGCTACCACACCACGGCATGTGTTCAGAGTCTTATGTAAGGATGCTGATATGGGGAGCCCAAGCATCTCTGTGGTAGTCAAGATCTGTTGGCAGTCTTTTTCCGATGTACACTTGATAAGGAGGTCACCTGATCGTAACTTCTTAATTTCGGTGATGTGGTTAGGGAGGACACCGCCTTCTCAATAAAGAAGGGCGACATCTTCCCAAGTGGTACACGTTTGTCTTCTTCCGAAGAACTAGAAGACAACACTATGTATTTGGACAAGAATAAATGCTCTTTAGGTCTAGAGACTTCGGTCCGGGGGCGTTTGCCACCCCCGATCGGAGGAGAAGATAAGTGTTTACCCATATAGGTTTGATTGCTAGGCATTCCACCAGGTCATCCACACCATACCTATACATGTGGGAAGGTCCCGGAGTTTTCAGAAAAACCCTTCGGCCAGGGCCTGAATAAGACCCTGACCGCCACCGTTCAAGGTTTCTACCCTTCACCTCACATCCCCTCGGCATGGTACGGTTAACACCTTGGGACTGGGGGCTGGGGTCTGTGGTGGCGCCACTCACCAAACACCAGCCAAAGCCGGTGCCCCCTGCGGGGCGCTACCTGAAGTGCAGTAATCGGCAGTACCGCAACTCAACTGCTGAAGTACATTTCTCAGTAGTACTTTGCCTCAAGTACTTCTGGCCTTGTCCTTTCTCGTCAAGAACCCAACTGGAAACACAACGACAAAGAGTGGAAAATATCACGAGTTTTCTTTCAAGAAGCCGTATTTTTTTAACAAGAAAATGGGTTGCTGTGCTCCGTTTTCATGGCATGCCAAGATATCAGAGGATGAACGAATCTGGAAATAAAATGATTTCCTCTTGCACAACTGGTTGCCTGAGCAGCTGTAAACAGAATTTCATCTGTCTACAGTTCATACTCATGGGTAAGCACTAACTGGCTGGGATTCAGAACTAGCAAAAAAATGTGTACATTGGCATTTAGCAAATCAGATCATCTGCACTTCGTCTGTCACCACGAAGCGGTGACACATGGCAGTATGGAAACTAACTTCCAATGTAGAAGAGGGAAAATAGCGCAAAAAAACACGAAACAAAGCAGTGCACACCCATGATGGCGACCTGGAGTACGTACGTGCACAGGCGCATCCGTGGTGTTGGGCTACTCGACTAGGGCTGAACCTGCTGGTTCCGGTTCAGCTCCAGAGTTCACATATATCAGTTCGATTAACTTGTTCAGAGGCTGTAAACCGGTTCAGATCAGGTTTGAGGTTCTAATGTGCTACAAAATTATAGGTAGCTACTATAAATGACACAAGACAATGATACAAACTAATCTCTTAGTTATGTTTTTTATGCATTTATTTCTGTTTTTCAACCAACAGGACCCTCTTTCATCCCTTCCCCAAGCAACGTGCCGCCAATACTAGGCAGGCAGACCGCTCGAATCCCCACGTCACCCCCTCCCCCCAGGATATGATTTAAATCGTGAAAAAAAAAAAAGAAATTATATGCCTAGATTATAATGGTAACATGTCACCTGGAAGTGGAACATATTTTCATGTAGCATCTTCATATGGCAAATGAACTACCAACGCCCTACCGAAGCCTGAAGACTTGCCATCTTGGGTGTCACTAGGTTGATGTGCTCACATAGTATATATAGTAAAAATAACGCTTAATTCCTGTTTTCGGGTTTGGTTCTACGCTCTGGATGCTACTACTTAGTGAGAAAGCAGTGTGTGATAGGTAAGCCAGAGCGACGGGCAAAGGCACATAAACAAAACACAACACAATGGCTTAAATGGCATTTCCAGCCTCCGTGTTGTGTTTTGGTTCCGTGTCTTTGCCCATCGCTCAGGATTACCTATTATGGAGTTTATCCACCAGCTAACCTGCATCTATGCCATTCTGTATCTGATAAAGCAGTGATGAAATCCCGGTGCTTCTTTTGTTCTTATGTGATACTTAACATGAAGCGCTCTCTGCTTTAGCAGCTCTGATGGTCTGGAGTTGAAACACGGTAAAATCCAATGAAAACATTGTGAAACCTCATTTCTGGGTAGAAATTCCGTGAGTCAGTTTAGATGGCAGTTTAGAGATAAAAGTGGGCTCTACTGCGTACGACTGGGATCACAGGACTGTTGCTGTATACTACTGTAATTTGAACCATCAGTGGAACTGAGTTTTCTCATTCAATCTCTCTCACTTCAGCATTACAGGTCAAGGTTCTAGGACTCCTGGAAAAAATTGCGACAAAAATCGACGACCAGCTGAAAATTTTGCAGAATCTTCACACGAATGCACATAGACAAGTGCCAGAGGATATTCAGTCTGTAACATCACTTCTTCCCGTGGCCTCTGAAGAAGCACTACGAGAGCTAGAGCTGCTACTCGAATGCCAGCAAACAAGGACAAATCTGGTAATTTGCCTGCACCAGAGTTAGTCACACGATGGAGTCATCACTGAATGAGTGATGAACCATCGTAGAAAAATTATAGGGCACTTGATTGCGGACACCTTTTTGTGTGCATCTATTTTCGTGTTTTGCCTCGTCTCTGTTTTTCATAACATGGCTTTGTTCATTCACTCACTATGGCCCTTGACATCTGTGTGCTGCAGAACCTGCATGCTGTCTGCTAGAAGTGATTGCATACAGCTGCGTTCAATTAAGATGCAGGCACGTGGTTCAGAGTTTGCAAAAATTACTGCCTGCACATTTTGTCATTTCAGACTTTGCGCCTTTCGCTAATTGGTGGTGCCTCACTGAAATATGCTGTTCGTCATATCATGAACCGATGCATGGACGACACCTTTGCCAGCTGTTACCGCATGACAGGTCGGAAGGGAAAGCTTCCATTCGCAAAGCTGAGACTGCTGTCTGTTATTACTGGTGTGTTTTTTTCCCGCCTCCCCCTGTGGCATGCTCTGTGGGACATATGTTCAGCCTTGCCTGTACTGCTCTTTACGATATTTTCATGTATTATAAGGTAGTCCGGCATAGTCCCTTGTCATATCTTGGTGACTTTTGGCACAGGTGCACTACGCAAACTGTTTCCAACAGCTACAGACATTTCCGTGAGGTGCCTTGTGGGAGATCGGCTCAGACATGCACCATCAAGAATCAAGAGGCGGTATGTAGCTGTTTCAGTCCATATGTACCATAAAATAGACCTCTACTTCTCTAAGAAATTGCAGGCAAAAGATACTGCTGCAAGTATCAGAAAACTGGCCATGTGCCAGCGTTTAATGGCTCTGTTCCCTGTGGGCCGAATTGAATGTGAGGTTGATGTGCGCACTTGCCGTTACAGGGTGTTTATTTTAAATCACATTCTGAGCCACTGCCTTTTTTTTATCACTGGGCTACAAGCCGTGGTGTAATTGCAATAAGATCCATTACAACGAACGTAGAACTTCTAGCTGCTTTGCATGCCTGCTCTGAACAAGCGGGTTGTAGCGGGTTAGTTGGTTGTAGAACATGCTTGATTGCAAATGTAGCAAGAGACACGGACATGTAGGTTAAACAAATACGACAGGAGACCTGCAGACTCGCAACGAGCAGAAGTTTAATGGGAGGAGACAAATATTGCCTACCTGTCCACGTCTCTTGCTCCAATTGAAATCAAGCATGCCTGCTCTGCACTGCTTTGCACTTCAGTAGGAATTCACTCTGTCTCTCTCGTGACTGGTCTTAGAGGACAGTTTATTTCACAACACATCTGCTCAGAGCGATGTGTAAAGCTCATATGAGGTGCATAGCATGTACACTGTGCATCCCTGTTTCACTTGTCTCTCAGCCAGATTACTGCTCGGTCTAATAGGTGAAACAGGGATGCACAGTGTACAAGGAATGCACATTACATACATGAAATACACGCATATACAAAATGTATAGCCACTGCATTTATCTCGCAGGCAGTCCCACGGAAGCCAGCCTGCATTGGAGCAGTGACATGACTACCTTTTTCACACTGTCCACTTCGTTACTTGTGCCAAAGTCCGGCGGTTATCTGTGATAATATACTGTGATAGTAGTTCTGATGGCAATGCTACGGTGTGATAGTTGGCAGTCAGAGTTATTGTTTTAATTAATATGCTTCAAATAATTATAATATACCCTAGCAAATGTTTTACACGTGTCAATAAATGTTGTAAAACCTTTCTCCGACCCTGTGTATTTGGCTCTGTTATCTGTGACGCACAACGTACAGTTAGCAAACGTTACAGCTATGCCTTATACAAACGTTACAAAGTAACATGTGCGGAACGTTACTGATCCCACATTGCAGTAACGTGACATTGCGTTGCAGTAACATTGCTGCAACATTGGCAGAAAACGTACAGGCAACGTTAAATTCGCGGACATTATCAACATATGGGCAACGTTACGTGTTAACATTCGCACAATGTTACCGCGACATTCAGTGCTACCTGGGTAGTGAACCTTTCCAAGTGTGAAAACAGCAACGGGAATCTTCGGAGACCCGGTCGCAAACGACAGAGGAATGAGTTGGTGGTAGCTTTCATTGCAAACGGATGGGCTAAATTATAGGAGGTGGGCACCTCTCTCATAGGTGTTCCATCAGCATCAGTTTGCAATACAAAGCTATCCGAAACTTTGGCAGCGAGCTTTGAACCGTTAGCCATTGGAGTGGAACCAGCGGAAGGTGGAAGCTGGTGCGTTAATGTATGCTTTGTATCAACCTGTATTTTTGAAAGTAACCAATCGTATGAGTTATGACGAATGTGCTTGGATGAGTGCGTGAACTGATGTGCGATTTTGAATTGCACAGATGTTAGAGACACCAGTTCCGGATACCAGGATATACGCCAAGCAAGAGCGCACTTCTAAGAACAAGAATACTCGCATTTCTGCCAAGGTAGTTAGTACGTGCAGAAACCGGAATTGCAGGATTCACATTTCATCAATTATTTTCAGGTCCTCCGAGGTGCTGGACACCGAAATTGCTACTCACGACGTACTCACGACGCGCCCAGTCGCGCGACTGACTCTGTGGTGAGCGGACGCTCCTCCAGCTGCTCTCGGAATCAACGCCCCTTCCACGCCGAGCGGCTCGCCTGCTTCGTCGTTGGGTTGTTTTTGTGTGTGCCTGGTGTGCTATAAGTCTGTGGACCAAAAAGTAACAACTGGTATTCGGCTAAACACAGTAAGTTAAACTTTTTCTTTCTTTTTGGGGTTTTTTTTTCTTAGTTTTACAGGCACACACAAAGGGGTGTTTTGATTCCGTATTAGGCCTAATTTAGCGGCTGGGGTGGGTAGCCGCCCGCCACAAGTTCTTTGTTTTTGATAACTTTAGTGTGGATATAAAGGCAACGTTACGGTTATTTTCGGGGGGTCTTTTGTAAGGTGTTTGAATCGTTTTTTTGTTTTTTGGGTAGTTAGTATTTCAGAATTTTGGCACGTTTTTGATTGATAAACATTTCTCATGTGGTAGCAGATTTTGTTAGTAGACAGTTCAAAAGAATCGTCGCCCTTCGTTATTGTCGTGTTGAGCAAATAATTTTTCGTGTTGTAGATTTACTTGTGAAGTAAATCTATTCTTGTACTTTTTCATCACACGTGTATGTTTACACGTAACAACAGTCAAAGGTCCGTTAGAACAGAATATTAACACTGTAGTAAACATTATAGTGTGGCAGAGCACCTGTTTCCTTGTCGATTAACTATTTTTGCGCATTTTGATTCACACGTGGTCGGACTTTGTTAGCACTAGCTTGACTTTGTTAGCAATATCTCTGTGGTGTATGTTGCGGGTAACCCTGTTACAAGTGTACACCTTCGTTTACGGTTCATAACAAGTATGAGAACTGCTTTTGGTTTCGAGTTTCATTGTTAGTATTTATTATGAGTTCCGCCGATGAGGCTACGGAAGGGTTCCCCTTCACGCCAGTCAATAAGTTAGCTAGATCGCCGGTTAGGGTTGAAGAAGGGACAGGTAAAACTAAAAAGAGAACGTCCCAGGCAGGAGCGTCAGAGCGCCAGGCAGGAGCGTCCCAGCCTCAGCAGTTAAACACAGAAAGTGTAAAGGGAGGAAGTAGGGTCATAAACATGAAACTAACCGAGCTGAAGGCGGAGTTTCTCAAACTAGAGGCAAACCTCACGAAGCCCGTCAGAGTAGGTCTAGGTAATATATTTTTGGAATATGAGCGCATAATCCGTGACACGGAAATGAAACTTGTTGAGGCCGTAACGAGGGCCAATATCACTTTGGACTTTAAAAGGGAGGCGGACCAAGCGGTTAAGCAGCTCAATGAAAGAAATGAGAAATTAATTGAGGATTGCGCGACTAAGGAAGAGACTAAAAGGATCCATGCTTTACTGTTCGAGGACGCCAAGGATAGAATTGACGAACTCCAGAATAGGAACACAGAACTGGAGCGCACAGTGAGCGAGACAAAAGTTAGGTTGCAGGTAGCTTCTGAGGAAGTAGAGGAGAAGCGGAGCGAAGTAAAAAGGCTCACAGAGAAGCTAGCAATCCCGAGATCATCATATGTAGAGACCGTGAGGGAAGGCGTGATGCGCACGAATGTTTCGGTACAGGAAAAAGAACATGTGATGTTCATTCACCCTAAGGAAGGTGCGAGGAACGAAGAGTTAAAAAATAAGATTCAGACCAAGTTAGACCCGGTGGCGCTGGGTATCCCGGAAGTAGAACTCCGAGATACTAAGAGTGGTGGCATATTGGTAAAGGCTCGGACACTGGAAGGCCTTCGGGCTATGGCTGATGCCATGGTCACGGACAAGGAATTAGATAGTATTGCGAAAAGTTCATTCCCAAAGGTGAGAAACACCAGATTAAAGCTCTGGGGGGTTGAAAGTCGGCTCGACGCAGAGATCCTTAGGGAAGTCATTAACATAAAAAATGATTTGAGTATAACGGAAGAGGAATTTAAAGTCCTCAATCAGGTTAAACAGGGAGCCTACACGAACTACCTGGTGGAGGTCGGCCCCGAGAAGGCGGCAATGATGATTAGTAAAGGACGGTTGCGCACGGGTTGGGCCTCGTGCCGGGTACAAGAGATTTTTAACATCAGAGCGTGTTACAGGTGCCTCTCATATCAGCATGGGTCTAGGGCATGTACCGAGCAGAATGCTAGATGTTTTAGGTGTGGTGATGTGGGGCACCTGGCGCGACAATGTGCCCGAGCGCGGGGTTCAGATCTTTGTGCGGCCTGTCAAAGAGAGAACGTCCTTCGTGGTGCTGCACTTGGGGTTGACCATTCATTTGGTACCTCTAGGTGTCCTTTATTTAAAAGAGAGCTTCAGAGAATGCGCACTAATGTTGAAAATAGAAGCTAATGTTACATATAATGGTACTGGACAACGCATGGAGTTGGTACAACGCACGGAATTGGTGATAACCACTATTGATTGAAATGATACATTTAAAAGTTTTGCAGTTTAATGCCGGTAGGGGTAGGGCGGCCATGGACGCTATGATCCAATTCAGTATGGAGAACCAGGTGCAGGTTGCACTCGTGCAGGAACCATTTCTTTCTTCGGAATCCTTTTTGCCTCAAGGCACTACTATAATACGCTGTATCGCCGGAGCAAAAGTTTGTGTAGTCATCTTTGACATTTACGGGGACGTAATGCCTTACATGGTCAGGGAGGATCTTATAGTGGTAGTCTTTACAGTTGGGGACGTTGGGTGCATTTTGGCTAACGTATATATTAGCCCCACAACGGATATGGCAACAGTGATACATGATCTCAATAGTATTAATTGCACATTTCAGAATAAAATGTTACTGGTGGTAGGGGATGTTAATGCGAAACATCAACTATGGGGCGGTAGTAAAGAGGATGACAGGGGCGAAGACCTGTTCAACTACATTCTAGCTAACGACATGGCCATAGTAAATAATCCCAATTCACTGTCCACATTCCATTCCCGGAATGGGGATTCCTGGATAGACGTAACTCTTGTATCAGAAAAGGACTTTGATAAAATTGGTAATTGGATGGTGCATGATTTAGCGACAGGTAGCGATCACCGCTTTATTACATTTACTTGTTTTGACAATAAAAACCCTGGAAGAATCCAATTGACGGCGACGGGGAGAAAAAGATGGATTAAAGATATAGTTGGGGATGAATGGATAGCATTAATTAAAAGACAGAATATCAGGCAAGTTAAAGATTTGGAAGGGATAATTAGCATTTTACAACAACGCATCGAAGATTTTAGAGTTAGGCATTTAAGATGGGTGAAGAAAAGAAATAGAAATGTTGAGTGGTGGTCGGACGAGTTAACCGCATTCAGAAAAAGAGTGCGCGCTATGCGCCGGTTATTTCAGAAGGCACGGGGGGACAGGAGAACCGAATATAAAGACAAGTATTTTCAACTATTTAATGTTTACAAAGATAATATTAATAAAGCAAAAATAGACTTAGTTAATAAGAAAATTAATAGTATGAGCCCTGTAAGGCCCTTTGGGCAGACCTACAAAGAATTTCTGGCAAAACCCAAACATAAGATAATTATACCAGCAGTTACGCGGTCAGACGGAACCATTACTAAGGATTATACGGAAACATGCGTGGCAATTTTGGAATCAATTTATGGGGTTAATCATAATAAGCATTCGGTATTAACACATTCGCTTGGTAAAAGTATTCATTTGGTACAGATAAACTATTTGGAGTGCATGAAGTTAACCACGCCCTTAAATCACTAAATAGGCGAGCTGACAAAGGACTCGATTTTGTTAATGTAGACATTTTAGAAACTTTACAGGCTATTCACTCCAACTTTTTGACATGGATTTTTAACAAAGCTTACTTATTCGGTGTCTTCCCCGAAGCGTGGAAACAATGCAAAGTTATATTGTTACCAAAAAAGGAGGTAGGTCAGTTAAGTCCTAGTGACTTTCGACCAATTAGTATATCAATGGGATTGGGCAAAGTATACGAAAGGTTGTTACATGGTAGACTCGAGTCTTACTTATACAGTAATAATTTTTTTACAGAGAATCAATATGGTTTTTACCATAAACGATCATGTACACTTGCGCTGGAGCGCATAATTTCTTCCCTGATTCGTGTGAGGCATCATGGACAGTGTGCAGCTTTGTATGCACTGGATGTATCTAACGCATTTACATCAGTGCGCCCTCAGCATATTATGAATAATTTGGCCGGTATTAATTTTCCACGAAATTTACTTACGACTTTATGCGACTTCTTGAACAACAGAAGTTACATGGTGGGAGATAGACTGATTAGATGGTGGGAGATAGACTGAGCAGATGGTAACAATTCTGTCGGGGCACACCTGCACAGCTACAGCCTCCAAGTCTGTAACTCAATTAACTTCTTTGGCTGGAAGAGACTGCCTTGTAATGATCGCTACACCACCAGATGCACGGTTTGTGTCATCTCGATCTCTGCGAAAAATATTGTATCTACGGAACCGATTTTGGACATGTGTGTTCAGATAAGTTTCTTGAACACAAAAGCATATTGCGTTGTGCTTCTCAAAAAGATCATGGACATCGTCTAAGTTAGAGAGTAGACCACGACAATTCCACTGAAGGATTCTGTGGCCCGTCATGATAGCGGAAACAAGAAAAAGAAAGAGGGTGTACAACGCTTTGCTCTGCCGACCAGAGAGAAGGACTGCCATTACTGATGGCTGCTAGGTTTTACTCCTCTGGAGGGGAGTAATCCTCGGCTTCCGGGCTTTTCTTCTGGCCTCCGCCAGATCCTTCTCTGATATCTCGGGGAGAGAACCACTCCTCGAGAGGTTTCCTCTTGCTGGTGTCAGAAATGGTGAGCTCGTGCTCCCCAAGGACAGCTCCGAGCTCGAATCATCATCACAATCCATGGAGGGCATCTCCACGGAGGGTGATGACGAGGGTAGGACTGCTGTCGCAGTCACTACCGCATTTTCATTATGGGGCTTGGTTTGCACCCCGTCTTCACTTGTTATTGGTTGTGTTCTAGGTGGAGTGTCTGTGTGTGTGTGCACTGTTACCATCTTTGGTTTCTGTTGAAGTACAGTGGAGAAAGATTTTTGAGTGAAGAATGGGGATACCTTTTTCCTTGCTTCGGGGTAGGTGATATTTTCGGTTACCTTGATGTGTAAGATCTCCTTTTCCAATTTCCACTTAGCGCAAGACCTGGAGTAAGAGGGGTGATCACTGGAACAGTTTACAGAACAATCAGGCCCTCTACACTCTTTAGTATCATGGCCCTGCTGGCCACAACGAGCGCAGCATGACGACCCACGGCAGGCATCAGCAGCATGTCCGAAGCGGTTGCACTTGAAACAACGAAGAGAGTTTGGAATCTATGGACGAACCTCTACAGACAGATATCCAACTTTCAATTTATCGGGCAGCGAAGGACGATCGAAGGTGTATCTGTAGAAAATTCTTGCCCCGGACCTTATTAGAGAGACTTCTGGCCAAAGTAACACCTATTTATTTCGGAAGGAATCCACCGCTAGACCGACCTCCACAAACTCCAAAGCCCAAAAAAAAAAAAAAAAAAAAACCCAAAAACCTCAACTCCAACTTCGTTCTCCTCTCATCGTCTCTCCTCGTCGTCTTCCTTCACAACAGTTCCTACAGAAGGTAAGAACTACGTTTCTGGTGGTGATGTATTCATTATTTTTCCGTATCTTGAGTTTCCTGACATCAATTACTGCCTGTTCCTTTAGATTTACAAGAATCTCTTCTACTGGGACGTCAATTAATTCGGCAACGGCTACCACACCACGGCATGTGTTCAGAGTCTTATGTAAGGATGCGGATATGGGGAGCCCAAGCATCTCTGTGGTAGTCAAGATCTGTTGGCAGTCTTTTTCCGATGTACACTTGATAAGGAGGTCACCTGATCGTAACTTCTTAATTTCGGTGATGTGGTTAGAGAGGACACCGCCTTCTCAATAAAGAAGGGCGACATCTTCCCAAGTGGTACACATTTGTCTTCTTCCGAAGAACTAGAAGACAACACTATGTATTTGGACAAGAATAAATGCTCTTTAGGTCTAGAGACTTCGGTCCGGGGGCGTTTGCCACCCCCGATCGGAGGAGAAGATAAGTGTTTACCCATATAGGTTTGATTGCTAGGCATTCCACCAGGTCATCCACACCATACCTATACATGTGGGAAGGTCCCGGAGTTTTCAGAAAAACCCTTCGGCCAGGGCCTGAATAAGACCCTGACCGCCACCGTTCAAGGTTTCTACCCTTCACCTCACATCCCCTCGGCATGGTACGGTTAACACCTTGGGACTGGGGGCTGGGGTCTGTGGTGGCGCCACTCACCAAACACCAGCCAAAGCCGGTGCCCCCTGCGGGGGGCTACCTGAAGTGCAGTAATCGGCAGTACCGCAACTCAACTGCTGAAGTACATTTCTCAGTAGTACTTTGCCTCAAGTACTTCTGGCCTTGTCCTTTCTCGTCAAGAACCCAACTGGAAACACAACGACAAAGAGTGGAAAATATCACGAGTTTTCTTTCAAGAAGCAGTATTTTTTTAACAAGAAAATGGGTTGCTGTGCTCCGTTTTCATGGCATGCCAAGATATCAGAGGATGAACGAATCTGGAAATAAAATGATTTCCTCTTGCACAACTGGTTGCCTGAGCAGCTGTAAACAGAATTTCATCTGTCTACAGTTCATACTCATGGGTAAGCACTAACTGGCTGGGATTCAGAACTAGCAAAAAAATGTGTACATTGGCATTTAGCAAATCAGATCATCTGCACTTCGTCTGTCACCACGAAGCGGTGACACATGGCAGTATGGAAACTAACTTCCAATGTAGAAGAGGGAAAATAGCGCAAAAAAACACGAAACAAAGCAGTGCACACCCATGATGGCGACCTGGAGTACGTACGTGCACAGGCGCATCCGTGGTGTTGGGCTACTCGACTAGGGCTGAACCCCCCCCCCCCGGTGTCTGAGGCAAACAACGACAGTACTAAATCCCATCCCATCCCAGGTATGTTGTAGATAGCAAAACCTATGCTTGTGGACCTTTTTCTTTTTCTTGTCTGGCACCTGCGGTGAGCTGAACAGACAGGTGGAGTAGCTCAGCAGACTTGGTGGGAGCATGATTGCTTAATTCTGTCTTGCGTGGGACCAGGACTCTGCGGGACCAGGAGAGACCAGCATCGGTAGCTAACGGTGCTCTGCATATCGACGAGTGACAACGAGGGATGTCACAGCGACCAAGTTGTCACATCACCACACAACAGTTGAGGGTTTTGTTAGTGTCTGCTGTGTCTGTGCAGTCCATCAGCAGAACGCCAGCCCAGCAAGGACCCAACCATTCGCAGACTCTCATTCGGCACAAGGTTAGACTTTGTTTCTTATCTCTTTTGTAAGATGTGCTGTATTCGCTATGCATTGGTCAATTCATTCGTTCGGGGTGTGCTTCGGGTGAACTGCACACGCCAAAAGTATAATTAGTCCTGGTATCCGCGCGGAGCACTCCTGCTAGACCGCATGACAGAGACGTAACACATATTCTACCTTAGTCCTGTTCTTTTGTACTTGACTTGCACACTCCAGTGTGTGCCTTGCAGGGAACCGCTTTCTGTTTTCCATATTCTGATAATGTGCCCACTGCACGAAGCTCACCGTCGCCGCCACTTTCCCCTCTTTTACAAATATAACATTCCCTTCCATCCATCCCTTTTGCTGGGTGATGAGCCCCTGGTTACTTTTAATCGTGTACACAATTTAAATTATGTTGGTTGCATCAAGTGCCTTTAAACTAAATTTTAACTGAATTATTCCCTTTTTTTAAATAAATAACTTTTTATCATTGTCTTGGCGCATAATAGCCCTAGTCGCTCAAGCGGAGAGAAGCCTTAATCACTCACTCACTCACTTGACTTGCACATACACTGCAAGTCGTCCCTCTTCAAGCTGTCCCAAGCTTCCTTAATTTACTGTCCTAACGGAGTTGCAGTATATTTGATAAGTACTTTATAGTGCAATAGCACGAATGTGTCCTTTAAGTACATTTGGAATGCACATTCCACTGTGCTTCAGGTATGATTGACGGCAGGTACTTTGCTCATCAGTCCTGAGGTGTAAGCTCTGTCGTAGGGAAAATTTGGGGCGCCAGATTCCAGTTCACTGTGAAGATAGTTACAAGGTCAACACACTGACTACGTGCTTTTAAGTTCAATACAAGTTGTATCGATATGTCGACAGCCCAACACAACAAGCCGTAGCGGATCACCTCCTTGCACAGGGATACTCCGTTTGCAAAAAACAAGCGCTCGATGATCGGAGCAGGTATGCGTACACAAGAAGGCCATGTGTGGGGGACATGCTTGAATGACAAATTCTAACACAGCACGCAGCGTAAATATTAAACGTTGGTATGACACTCCTCGGCACTGACGAGAGAACACTTGAAAGAGACACAAACACTTCATGGTGGCAAAGAATGCGTGATTCCCTGATCAGTAGCACAGTACGCTGTGAAACAAAAGGGAAGAAGCTTGGACCATGCTGGAACAACAGAGTGACACAAACACACACACCGTCAACATTCCAACAATTCGTGGAATTGACACGCGAGCCATGAAGCGAACACCCAACTACTTGCATTTACCGAGTGCTACTTTGGGCCACTTCTCGGCGACAGAATTGCAGTGGTTGCAGTCAATGCATAAAGTTCCAGAAACCAAACAACAAAGCGGGAACAACTCTAGGTGTAAATTATTGCTAGCTGTAAAAAAAATGGGTGTTTTGAAGGAGAGAGTTCCACATGAAAGTTTTTATTTATCCTATATACGAAACAAAGTGTTCTGCGTACGCGCGGCCTGTTTCGATATTGTTTGCTCCTGCCATCCGCCATTACCGGACACACATTACGAAGCAGAAGAAGTTAAACGCGCCATCGTCTTTGTGAGCTGTGTCGCTTGGTCTTGCAGCAAGGATAGCAACGACCATGAGTAGAGGTAACTGACATCGATTAGCAAGTTCCCATCCGCCAGAAAATGCCAAAAGACAGTGGACGCACATTTCGCCGCCACCTTCGGAACCGTTTAGCTGATAGCGTCGCGCTTGCTTGTAGTGCCGCTCCACATTCTCCACCCTCTGACACAGCCGAATTAGACTTTTCATCGGTCGAGGACAGTTCTTCAGAGATACTGCAGTCGCAAAGGAGCCTCAGTAATTCGAGGAGTCCATCACCCGGTGTACAGAGCGGCGTGTGCAGAGAAAATGCCCGGTTGAATTATCCCATAGAAAGCGCGGGAAGCTGTCTCGAGCTAGATAATGAAGAAGAAAATACAGAAAGTACCGATGATCTCCGACGCTGGAGTACGAAATTCGGCATTTCGCACGACGCCTTAACCGCGCTTCTTAAAATCCTGCAGCGTCACCCTTGCCACTCCAGTCTTCCATCAAGCTCCAAGACGCTTCTGCAAACTCCTCGCTGTTCGCCGCAAATTGTATCCTTTTGCGATGGGCTATACTGCAACTTCAGACTTGCGTCAGGCATCGAGCGAAGCCGGTAACCAATTTGACAGATTCTCTGGAAATAATAATTAACAGAGATGGGTTGCCCCTCAGTAAAAGTACAAGTGACCAGTATTGGCCTGTTTTGTGCAGAGTTGTTGATTGTGGAAGTGGAGTGCCTTTTCCCATAGGTGTCTTTTATGGCAAAAGCAAAGCGTTGTCAATGCCTTCCTGCGCGGATGATATTAACAATGTCTCACGCAGTTCCATTTCCATCCGAGACAAAAACATTGACGTTAACTTGAAGGCTATCGTCTCTGACGCGCCAGCGAAGTCCTATGTACTTCAAATCAAGGGCCACACTGGGTACTACAGTTGTACCAAATGCGTTACTGTGGGGGAGTATGCAGATAACGGTACCTGTTTTTCCTGATATGAGTGCCGAGCTGCGCACAGACGAGAGCTTTAGGAGCCGCAAACAAGATGAACACCACACAGGCATTTCAGTACTGGAAGAGCTGCCAATTGATCTGGTGGCGCAGATACCACTTGATCCAATGCACGTGGTTTATCTGGGCGTTTGCAAGAAACTGCTGTGCTTAAGGTGCTGTCACACTGGACCGACAGCCGACAAAATTTGTATGCCGACATGGAAAGACACGGTGTCCTTGCACCTGTCACACTGCACAGACCAAAGACGGGCGACGCGTCTGTCTGTCTGCCGGCCGTCACGGCTGGACGCTGTCGGCACCCGCCGCTGACAAACATGCCTGTCACACTGAACGACAGCAACATCGCTACTGCCGCCACCACTTTGTTCGAAGATGGCGTCCTGCACAGCAGAAGCGTATGGGAATGTGCACCGTGGCGTTTTATCTTGCGCTCGACTCGGACGACGACGGTGAAACTAGTAAAAAGCCACGATCATTGTGGAGTAGGAAGTGGCTCGTGCGACGAAAAAGCATGGGATGCTACGAGAATCGCATGCTTTGTCTCCATTTTAGATATCAGCGTTTTCTCATCTTCCGTTGTGAACTCCATAGCTGCGGCAACACGACGCGCGCAGCGAAAGCTTTCCAAAAGACAACGGTTTTCGCGAACACACCTCCGTCAGAGGCGCTGATTGTTTAAACAATAATCGCAACACCCACAACATGGATTTTTCAAAAAAATATCTTTTCGCGCAGTGGATGTCGTATGTCGGTCATCGTATTTTTGAGCAACGATCAAACTGCTGTTGACTTGTCGTCAGACACTGTCTGCCTGCCGATTTTGTTATCGAAATCTGTCACACTGAAGCGACATTTTGTCGACTTGCGTCTGCCGCTGTCCGTCCGCGCAGTGTGACAGGTGTGCTTGGCAATACAATGCATGGTGACAATGTCTGTCTTCCGTGGGCGTCGGCGCCGTGTCAGTGTCGGTGTCGTGTCGGTCCAGTGTGACAGCACCTTTATGGTTCCGCACACGCAAGCATATATTTGGGCAACCAGTACAGCATGAAATCTCGAGCAAGTTGGAATCATTGCAGCCCTTTACCGCTTTCGAGTTCAACAGTTGAGAGATGGAAAGCCAAAGAAATAGTTTAGGTTCTTTCTGCTCTATGCTGCACCAATTGTTCTAAAGGGCGCAATTCCCTCACCCTACTACAGCAACTTCATGACTCTTCATTGTGCCATCACTATTCTTTCTTCATCGGCACATTGCAAGGATTTCATAAGCTATGGTCAGCAGCTGCAAGAGCATTTCCTACAGTCATTCATGATCTTGTGTGGAAAGGCGCATGTCTCTCACAATGTGCATGCGCTTCTCCACTTGACGACTGACGTGCAAACTCATGGCCCGCTAGAAGAATGGAGGGCTTTCCCCTTCGAAAATTTCATGCAGAAGCTGAAGAAACTTAAACGTAAACCGGGGAAGCCACTTCAGCAGTTACATAGGCGCCTCACGGAGGAGCGCAACATACCAGCTACTGTCTTGTACACTCCGTCTACTGTTAAATTCACTGCCGAACACATGGAAGGGCCGCTTCCAGCTGACTGCAAAGGGCCGCACTACAAGAAGGTCACTCTTGACTGTTGTATCATGTCTGATGGAAGCATTGTCAGCATTGAAAGCATAGCACACGACTGTTCTGGTAATTGTTGCCTGGTGGGGAGGAAATTCCTACTGAGAACATACCTCTACACTACACCCTGCCGTTCCTCATTGTTGGGAATCTACATAGTCTCAAACCACTCTGGCTTGCATGTTTGGAAACTGAATGATGTGAAACACAAATGCTTGGCCTTACCTTTCGAAAACCAGCTGACAGTGTTTCCACTGCTTCACACACTGTGAACACAGAGGGGACACACAATTAGTCCCTTACGGCAAATGACCTTTGAACTCTTCCTCCTATTCACGTTTAGACGACATTTTGTGATTTTTTTTTAAATTCTGTGTTAGCGCGGCGAAGCAACTATAGCCCCGTGTGCGATACATATGTGGACAGATAGAGAGAAGATAGCAGGAAGGAGTTAAGGATGTTTTGTGATAATGAACCGAACATGCATTGTGGCCATTGACATTCCTTGACAGCCCATTCTTTGTGGTTATTTGATGCACCTGTTGTGGAAAACTTTGTGTTGAGGTGCAAGTCTTTTTCCCCTCCAGAAATGTGAGCAGTGTGCTCCAGGTATGTTGGTGACAGTGTTCTGCAGTATATTTTGGTTTCCATCAGTGCAGAGCCAGAGCAAGCAGCACTTCTAGCATTCTATCTAAAATGTTTATTGTTGCACTGTAGTGTAAGCAAGTATGTCCTAGAACAGTAAAAATAAGAGGAGCAGTCGCCAACTTGCCACAAAAGCCTCCCAAATTTGAGACAAAGGATCTCGAAACATTGCAGGGTAGTTTCATTTTAAATCGAACAACGGATGGAAGTCGTATTTTTTTAATTCGCCCAGAAAAAATATATGTTAGTGGACCGCTCAAACGAAGCAAATCGCACCACGTGCGACGCTCGTGCGTGGGGTAGTTTCCGCGAGGAAGAGGAGGAAAGTCTGAGGTAGCACATAAAGTTGTCGGAACGTTGCAGCAATGTCCATAGACGATATATGTGCGTCCATAGACGATATATGTGACGACGATATACGTAAAACGGGTGAAATTTCGGACGTTTCCGCCTCATCTGCTGCTGATGAATATGGGAGGAGGGACAACGTTGTAGATGTACGTGCGTCGATGGAATTTCAGTTGACTTCCGGGCTGTCGGATACTTCATTTGATGAAGTCTTGGACCCGAATTTGGATGCCAGCGGTTCTGGTGGCCCTTGTACCAGTTCGGAAATATCAGCCGATGAAAGTGTGGCTGACAGTACATGGCCGGTGGAGCCTCGCGCTGTGCAGACAGAGGCACCTGATGCCGCTTCGTTAGGGGATTCAGGAACACAGATGAGTGTGTGCTTGCAAACTAATTTGAAGGAATGGGCCCTGGACACAAATATATGCGCATCACATCTCACAAGACTACTGAAGGTTCTACAACCCCACCATCCGGAGCTGCCTGGCGACGCACGGACGCTCCTGCGTACTTCTAGAACCACTGAAGTCACTGAAATGGGTAGCGGCTCGTACTTTTATTTTGGCGTGGCCCCTGCGCTTTCCTACATTGTTTCGAAAGGCTGTCTACCAGAGGCGTGTAGGACTCTGACGCTGACTGTCAATATCGACGGGCTTCCTATTTCCCGAAGTTCACGATCCCAATTCTGGCCAGTACTTGTCCTTGCAAAGGAAAGTTCAGTACAGAAACCATTTATTGCAGCCTTGTATGTTGGTGACAGCAAGCCTGATAATGTCACAAATTACCTGACTGAATTTGTTCAAGAAATGAACACCATTACTACAGAAGTTTTCATTTTTGGTAACGTCAAATACAACGTGAAAATCCACGCCTTCGTTTGTGACGCCCCAGCCAGGGCCTTTGTGAAGTGTATAAAGGGGCATAATGCTTTTGTTTTGGCTGTGAGAAGTGCACTCATAAAGGAACATATTCTAGAGAGCATAGGAAAGTAATATTTCCCGAAACGGACAGTCCGCTTCGCACAGACGAGAGCTTTTCTTCGCAAGGCCAGCCAGAACATCACAGCTGTGCATCTCCTCTTCTTGCACTGAATGTCGGACTTGTGACCCACTTCCCTGTGGAATACATGCACCTTGTTTGCTTAGGAGCAATGAAAAGGCTCTTAGTACAGTATTGGGTTTGCAGTAAGCCTGCTCCTTCTCAGCTACCTGTTCAGTGTAGGATTGAGATATCACAGAGTCTAGAAAACTTCCAGACCCATACTCCATGTGATTTCAGCCGCAAGCCACGTTCTCTTACCGAACTGGATCACTGGAAAGCAACAGAATTCCGGAGCTTTATGCTCTATTTTGGACCTATTGCACTGAAGAACCGTTTGGGGAAAGCATACTATGATCACTTCATGATGCTTAGCACTGCTTTCACTATCCTTGCCAGCCCTCGTTTTTGTGGAACACACTGGACTGTAGCAGATACCCTTTTGAAAGAGTTCGTTCGTGGTGCTGGAAGATTGTACGGGGATGGTATCTATGTGTACAATATCCACTCTCTAGTGCACTTGGCTGATGATGCCCATATGCTTGGTCCCGTTGACACATTTTCGGCTTTCCCGTTTGATAATTTTTTGGGTCAGCTTAAAAGGCTCCTGCGGTCAGGGGTGCTTCCGCTCCAGCAGATTGTAAGGAGGATTTCGGAGACTGGACCAATGCGACCAAGAAATCCCGGCCACGAAGATGGTATACGACTCTCTCGGAGGCATACCCGGGGCCCAGCACCAGATGGTTTCCAAGGCAGCCAGTACGCAACCCTTTTGATCAAAGCCATGTTAATCTCCGTCAAGACATCTGATTGCTGTGTGCAGCTGTATGACGGTAACATCGTAATCGTCCGAAACATCCTTGAAGATGATGGAAACATCATGACCTGTGGAAACTTCTTTGAAGCATTGCATGACTTGTTCAGGAGTGGCGTGCCATCCTCGGAACTGGACATATACAGGGCTACAAATTTGTCTGCAGGCATGTCTGTGTGCAGTGCAGAAGAGATAAAGGGCAAATGTGTTTGTGTTCCGTAGAGCAATGGCTACGCTGTATTTCCTTTACTGCACCCACAAGATCCTCAAACGACTTAGTGTACAAAACACACCTTCTTGTATATACTGTATATAGCTACCTGTATGTATTGTACATTCTACAAGATATATCTTGGTCTGCCACAGGATACAATACACAAAGGAACATAGGATGTGATTGCTGTTAGGGATTTGTGCTCAGGTTATTGCTTTCCATTATGTTGGCCGTGGTGCTAAATAGTTTGCCTTTTGCATTGCAGGCGAACATCATGTACAGTGTTGTGCATTTTACTGAAAACGACGATGTCGCAGTCGTTCCCAGTGCTTGGTTATCCAATGGGGCAGCACTGTGGCCACCGTACAAGAGTACCGCCAAGATTACCAAGGCCATCAGAGACATGGAATCCCCTGGGCTTAACTGGGAAACCCATGAGTGTAGAGAGCTTTCATCTGGCAGTAAGTGTTGTTGAGCGAAATGCCCATGGAACGGAGTTCCTTTGCAACTGTTTTTTAATGGGAAGGATAACTTTTCACCACATTCATTGCAAACACGCACATTGAAAAACATTGCATCATATCTTATATCTGTCATCAGCATTGCACTACATGGGAGAAGGGCAGACCCTCCTAAATGACTTCTGATTATGAACGGCTACTGATGATAGAATCATATTTTTAACATTGTCACGCTTTTGATCTGCTTTCTGTCTTTCTTGCAGGGATAGATGCAATCAAAGCTCTTGCTGCAAAACAGTAACTTGATTTGTTAAGTGTCCACTCATAGTAACTGCTAAGTTTACATCATGCAGATTCATATGAAGCAGGAAGACAAAAGGAAAAGAAGGCCGAAGAAATGTCAAACCTAACAACTGATGAAGAGTCATCAAGGAAACGCAAAAAGAAAGTGCCCCAACGCATATTGTCATCATCAGAGGATGAATGCACAGTGGAAGCGGACAGCGATAATGCTCCTCGCAATCTTGTCCTGCCATCAACGTCCACCTTTGTGAAGCCGCCACCACCACGACTGTCTACACTTCCACACCTTCAACCTCAGACACGAAAAACCATTCACAGTGGTGCACCAAGTTCTCACTCACAAGGTGTGCATCGAAAAGACCCCCACAGTGACTGTAGAGGTGAGAGTAACTGTCATGTCTCGCTTTTGGTAATACCGCTGTCATTCCCGTCGCTGATATCCACACCGGAATAAAGCTGTGATACTACCAGAGTGTCGAAACAAAATGTTTTTCAGTTTGTTTCGGGTTGGGGTTCGGCCATAAAGGTTGGGTTCCGGTTCAGCTCCAGAGTTCACATATATCAGTTCGATTAACTTGTTCAGAGGCTGTAAACCGGTTCAGATCAGGTTTGAGGTTCTAATGTGCTACAAAATTATAGGTAGCTACTATAAATGACACAAGACAATGATACAAACTAATCTCTTAGTTATGTTTTTTATGCATTCATTTCTGTTTTTCAACCAACAGGACCCTCTTTCATCCCTTCCCCAAGCAACGTGCCGCCAATACTAGGCAGGCAGACCGCTCGAATCCCCACGTCACCCCCTCCCCCCAGGATATGATTTAAATCGTGAAAAAAAAAATTATATGCCTAGATTATAATGGTAACATGTCACCTGGAAGTGCAACATATTTTCATGTAGCATCTTCATATGGCAAATGAACTACCAACGCCCTACCGAAGCCTTAAGACTTGCCATCTTGGGTGTCACTAGGTTGATGTGCTCACATAGTATATATAGTAAAAATAACGCTTAATTCCTGTTTTCGGGTTTGGTTCTACGCTCTGGATGCTACTACTTAGTGAGAAAGCAGTGTGTGTGTGAAAGCAGCAAGCTGGAGTTGAAACACGGTAAAATCCAATGAAAACATTGTGAAACCTCATTTCTGGGTAGAAATTCCGTGAGTCAGTTTAGATGGCAGTTTAGAGGTAAAAGTGGGCTCTACTGCGTACGACTGGGATCACAGGACTGTTGCTGTATACTACTGTAATTTGAACCATCAGTGGAACTGAGTTTTCTCATTCAATCTCTCTCACTTCAGCATTACAAATCATGGTTCTAGGACTCCTGGAAAAAATTGCGACAAAAATCGACGACCAGCTGAAAATTTTGCAGAATCTTCACACGAATGCACATAGACAAGTGTCAGAGGATATTCAGTCTGTAACATCACTTCTTCCCGTGGCCTCTGAAGAAGCACTACGAGAGCTAGAGCTGCTACTCGAATGCCAGCAAACAAGGACAAATCTGGTAATTTGCCTGCACCAGAGTTAGTCACACGATGGAGTCATCACTGAATGAGTGATGAACCATCGTAGAAAAATTATAGGGCACTTGATTGCGGACACCTTTTTGTGTGCATCTATTTTCGTGTTTTGCCTCGTCTCTGTTTTTCATAACATGGCTTTGTTCATTCACTCACTATGGCCCTTGACATCTGTGTGCTGCAGAACCTGCATGCTGTCTGCTAGAAGTGATTGCATACAGCTGCGTTCAATTAAGATGCAGGCACGTGGTTCAGAGTTTGCAAAAATTACTGCCTGCACATTTTGTCATTTCAGACTTTGCGCCTTTCGCTAATTGGTGGTGCCTCACTGAAAGATGCTGTTCGTCATATCATGAACCGATGCATGGACGACACCTTTGCCAGCTGTTACCGCATGACAGGTCGGAAGGGAAAGCTTCCATTCGCAAAGCTGAGACTGCTGTCTGTTATTACTGGTGTGTTTTTTTCCCGCCTCCCCCTGTGGCATGCTCTGTGGGACATATGTTCAGCCTTGCCTGTACTGCTCTTTACGATATTTTCATGTATTATAAGGTAGTCCGGCATAGTCCCTTGTCATATCTTGGTGACTTTTGGCACAGGTGCACTACGCAAACTGTTTCCAACAGCTACAGACATTTCCGTGAGGTACCTTGTGGGAGATTGGCTCAGACATGCACCATCAAGAATCAAGAGGCGGTATGTAGCTGTTTCAGTCCATATGTACCATAAAATAGACCTCTACTTCTCTAAGAAATTGCAGGCAAAAGATACTGCTGCAAGTATCAGAAAACTGGCCATGTGCCAGCGTTTAATGGCTCTGTTCCCTGTGGGCCGAATTGAATGTGAGGTTGATGTGCGCACTTGCCGTTACAGGGTGTTTATTTTAAATCACATTCTGAGCCACTGCCTTTTTTTTATCACTGGGCTACAAGCCGTGGTGTAATTGCAATAAGATCCATTACAACGAACGTAGAACTTCTAGCTGCTTTGCATGCCTGCTCTGAACAAGCGGGTTGTAGCGGGTTAGTTGGTTGTAGAACATGCTTGATTGCAAATGTAGCAAGAGACACGGACATGTAGGTTAAACAAATACGACAGGAGACCTGCAGACTCGCAACGAGCAGAAGTTTAATGGGAGGAGACAAATATTGCCTACCTGTCCACGTCTCTTGCTCCAATTGAAATCAAGCATGCCTGCTCTGCACTGCTTTGCACTTCAGTAGGAATTCACTCTGTCTCTCTCGTGACTGGTCTTAGAGGACAGTTTATTTCACAACACATCTGCTCAGAGCGATGTGTAAAGCTCATATGAGGTGCATAGCATGTACACTGTGCATCCCTGTTTCACTTGTCTCTCAGCCAGATTACTGCTCGGTCTAATAGGTGAAACAGGGATGCACAGTGTACAAGGAATGCACATTACATACATGAAATACACGCATATACAAAATGTATAGCCACTGCATTTATCTCGCAGGCAGTCCCACGGAAGCCAGCCTGCATTGGAGCAGTGACATGACTACCTTTTTCACACTGTCCACTTCGTTACTTGTGCCAAAGTCCGGCGGTTATCTGTGATAATATACTGTGATAGTAGTTCTGATGGCAATGCTACGGTGTGATAGTTGGCAGTCAGAGTTATTGTTTTAATTAATATGCTTCAAATAATTATAATATACCCTAGCAAATGTTTTACACGTGTCAATAAATGTTGTAAAACCTTTCTCCGACCCTGTGTATTTGGCTCTGTTATCTGTGACGCACAACGTACAGTTAGCAAACGTTACAGCTATGCCTTATACAAACGTTACAAAGTAACATGTGCGGAACGTTACTGATCCCACATTGCAGTAACGTGACATTGCGTTGCAGTAACATTGCTGCAACATTGGCAGAAAACGTACAGGCAACGTTAAATTCGCGGACATTATCAACATATGGGCAACGTTACGTGTTAACATTCGCACAATGTTACCGCGACATTCAGTGCTACCTGGGTAGTGAACCTTTCCAAGTGTGAAAACAGCAACGGGAATCTTCGGAGACCCGGTCGCAAACGACAGAGGAATGAGTTGGTGGTAGCTTTCATTGCAAACGGATGGGCTAAATTATAGGAGGTGGGCACCTCTCTCATAGGTGTTCCATCAGCATCAGTTTGCAATACAAAGCTATCCGAAACTTTGGCAGCGAGCTTTGAACCGTTAGCCATTGGAGTGGAACCAGCGGAAGGTGGAAGCTGGTGCGTTAATGTATGCTTTGTATCAACCTGTATTTTTGAAAGTAACCAATCGTATGAGTTATAACGAATGTGCTTGGATGAGTGCGTGAACTGATGTGCTATTTTGAATTGCACAGATGTTAGAGACACCAGTTCCGGATACCAGGATATACGCCAAGCAAGAGCGCACTTGTAAGAACAAGAATTTTTCTGCCAAGTTAGTTAGTACGTGCAGAAACCGGAATTGCAGGATTCACATTTCATCAATTATTTTCAGGTCCTCCGAGGTGCTGGACACCGAAATTGCTACTCACGACGTACTCACGACGCGCCCAGTCGCGCGACTGACTCTGGTGAGCGGACGCTCCTCCAGCTGCTCTCGGAATCAACGCCCCTTCCACGCCGAGCGGCTCGCCTGCTTCGTCGTTGGGTTGTTTTTGTGTGTGCCTGGTGTGCTATAAGTCTGTGGACCAAAAAGTAACAACTGGTATTCGGCTAAACACAGTAAGTTAAACTTTTTCTTTCTTTTTGGGTTTTTTTTTTTCTTAGTTTTACAGGCACACACAAAGGGGTGTTTTGATTCCGTATTAGGCCTAATTTAGCGGCTGGGGTGGGTAGCCGCCCGCCACAAGTTCTTTGTTTTTGATAACTTTAATGTGGATATAAAGGCAACGTTACGGTTATTTTCGGGGGGTCTTTTGTAAGGTGTTTGAATCGTTTTTGTTTTTTGGGTAGTTAGTATTTCAGAATTTTGGCACGTTTTTGATTGATAAACATTTCTCATGTGGTAGCAGATTTTGTTAGTAGACAGTTCAAAAGAATCGTCGCCCTTCGTTATTGTCGTGTTGAGCAAATAATTTTTCGTGTTGTAGATTTACTTGTGAAGTAAATCTATTCTTGTACTTTTTCATCACACGTGTATGTTTACACGTAACAACAGTCAAAGGTCCGTTAGAACAGAATATTAACACTGTAGTAAACATTATAGTGTGGCAGAGCACCTGTTTCCTTGTCGATTAACTATTTTTGCGCATTTTGATTCACACGTGGTCGGACTTTGTTAGCACTAGCTTGACTTTGTTAGCAATATCTCTGTGGTGTATGTTGCGGGTAACCCTGTTACAAGTGTACACCTTCGTTTACGGTTCATAACAAGTATGAGAACTGCTTTTGGTTTCGAGTTTCATTGTTAGTATTTATTATGAGTTCCGCCGATGAGGCTACGGAAGGGTTCCCCTTCACGCCAGTCAATAAGTTAGCTAGATCGCCGGTTAGGGTTGAAGAAGGGACAGGTAAAACTAAAAAGAGAACGTCCCAGGCAGGAGCGTCAGAGCGCCAGGCAGGAGCGTCCCAGCCTCAGCAGTTAAACACAGAAAGTGTAAAGGGAGGAAGTAGGGTCATAAACATGAAACTAACCGAGCTGAAGGCGGAGTTTCTCAAACTAGAGGCAAACCTCACGAAGCCCGTCAGAGTAGGTCTAGGTAATATATTTTTGGAATATGAGCGCATAATCCGTGACACGGAAATGAAACTTGTTGAGGCCGTAACGAGGGCCAATATCACTTTGGACTTTAAAAGGGAGGCGGACCAAGCGGTTAAGCAGCTCAATGAAAGAAATGAGAAATTAATTGAGGATTGCGCGACTAAGGAAGAGACTAAAAGGATCCATGCTTTACTGTTCGAGGACGCCAAGGATAGAATTGACGAACTCCAGAATAGGAACACAGAACTGGAGCGCACAGTGAGCGAGACAAAAGTTAGGTTGCAGGTAGCTTCTGAGGAAGTAGAGGAGAAGCGGAGCGAAGTAAAAAGGCTCACAGAGAAGCTAGCAATCCCGAGATCATCATATGTAGAGACCGTGAGGGAAGGCGTGATGCGCACGAATGTTTCGGTACAGGAAAAAGAACATGTGATGTTCATTCACCCTAAGGAAGGTGCGAGGAACGAAGAGTTAAAAAATAAGATTCAGACCAAGTTAGACCCGGTGGCGCTGGGTATCCCGGAAGTAGAACTCCGAGATACTAAGAGTGGTGGCATATTGGTAAAGGCTCGGACACTGGAAGGCCTTCGGGCTATGGCTGATGCCATGGTCACGGACAAGGAATTAGATAGTATTGCGAAAAGTTCATTCCCAAAGGTGAGAAACACCAGATTAAAGCTCTGGGGGGTTGAAAGTCGGCTCGACGCAGAGATCCTTAGGGAAGTCATTAACATAAAAAATGATTTGAGTATAACGGAAGAGGAATTTAAAGTCCTCAATCAGGTTAAACAGGGAGCCTACACGAACTACCTGGTGGAGGTCGGCCCCGAGAAGGCGGCAATGATGATTAGTAAAGGACGGTTGCGCACGGGTTGGGCCTCGTGCCGGGTACAAGAGATTTTTAACATCAGAGCGTGTTACAGGTGCCTCTCATATCAGCATGGGTCTAGGGCATGTACCGAGCAGAATGCTAGATGTTTTAGGTGTGGTGATGTGGGGCACCTGGCGCGACAATGTGCCCGAGCGCGGGGTTCAGATCTTTGTGCGGCCTGTCAAAGAGAGAACGTCCTTCGTGGTGCTGCACTTGGGGTTGACCATTCATTTGGTACCTCTAGGTGTCCTTTATTTAAAAGAGAGCTTCAGAGAATGCGCACTAATGTTGAAAATAGAAGCTAATGTTACATATAATGGTACTGGACAACGCATGGAGTTGGTACAACGCACGGAATTGGTGACAACCACTATTTATTGAAATGATACATTTAAAAGTTTTGCAGTTTAATGCCGGTAGGGGTAGGGCGGCCATGGACGCTATGATCCAATTCAGTATGGAGAACCAGGTGCAGGTTGCACTCGTGCAGGAACCATTTCTTTCTTCGGAATCCTTTTTGCCTCAAGGCACTACTATAATACGCTGTATCGCCGGAGCAAACGTTTGTGTAGTCATCTTTGACATTTACGGGGACGTAATGCCTTACATGGTCAGGGAGGATCTTATAGTGGTAGTCTTTACAGTTGGGGACGTTGGGTGCATTTTGGCTAACGTATATATTAGCCCCACAACGGATATGGCAACAGTGATACATGATCTCAATAGTATTAATTGCACATTTCAGAATAAAATGTTACTGGTGGTAGGGGATGTTAATGCGAAACATCAACTATGGGGCGGTAGTAAAGAGGATGACAGGGGCGAAGACCTGTTCAACTACATTCTAGCTAACGACATGGCCATAGTAAATAATCCCAATTCACTGTCCACATTCCATTCCCGGAATGGGGATTCCTGGATAGACGTAACTCTTGTATCAGAAAAGGACTTTGATAAAATTGGTAATTGGATGGTGCATGATTTAGCGACAGGTAGCGATCACCGCTTTATTACATTTACTTGTTTTGACAATAAAAACCCTGGAAGAATCCAATTGACGGCGACGGGGAGAAAAAGATGGATTAAAGATATAGTTGGCGATGAATGGATAGCATTAATTAAAAGACAGAATATCAGGCAAGTTAAAGATTTGGAAGGGATAATTAGCATTTTACAACAACGCATCGAAGATTTTAGAGTTAGGCATTTAAGATGGGTGAAGAAAAGAAATAGAAATGTTGAGTGGTGGTCGGACGAGTTAACCGCATTCAGAAAAAGAGTGCGCGCTATGCGCCGGTTATTTCAGAAGGCACGGGGGGACAGGAGAACCGAATATAAAGACAAGTATTTTCAACTATTTAATGTTTACAAAGATAATATTAATAAAGCAAAAATAGACTTAGTTAATAAGAAAATTAATAGTATGAGCCCTGTAAGGCCCTTTGGGCAGACCTACAAAGAATTTATGGCAAAACCCAAACATAAGATAATTATACCAGCAGTTACGCGGTCAGACGGAACCATTACTAAGGATTATACGGAAACATGCGTGGCAATTTTGGAATCAATTTATGGGGTTAATCATAATAAGCATTCGGTATTAACACATTCGCTTGGTAAAAGTATTCATTTGGAACAGATAAACTATTTGGAGTGCATGAAGTTAACCACGTCCTTAAATCACTAAATAGGCGAGCTGACAAAGGACTCGATTTTGTTAATGTAGACATTTTAGAAACTTTACAGGCTATTCACTCCAACTTTTTGACATGGATTTTTAACAAAGCTTACTTATTCGGTGTCTTCCCCGAAGCATGGAAACAATGCAAAGTTATATTGTTACCAAAAAAGGAGGTAGGTCAGTTAAGTCCTAGTGACTTTCGACCAATTAGTATATCAATGGGATTGGGCAAAGTATACGAAAGGTTGTTACATGGTAGACTCGAGTCTTACTTATACAGTAATAATTTTTTTACAGAGAATCAATATGGTTTTTACCATAAACGATCATGTACACTTGCGCTGGAGCGCATAATTTCTTCCCTGATTCGTGTGAGGCATCATGGACAGTGTGCAGCTTTGTATGCACTGGATGTATCTAACGCATTTACATCAGTGCGCCCTCAGCATATTATGAATAATTTGGCCGGTATTAATTTTCCACGAAATTTACTTACGACTTCATGCGACTTCTTGAACAACAGAAGTTACATGGTAATGACTACGCATGGGAACGTAGGGATGAAGGGAGTGTCGGGATGTCCCCAGGGGTCGCCACTTAGCCCCATATTGTGGAATATAGTCATTAATGAACTTTTGTCGAGAGATATGCCGGATGGAGTTGGTATATTTGCATACGCAGACGATATAACTATCATAGTGGAGGATTCATTGATTCTGTTCTTCATTGGGGTCAGACGGTGAAAATTGAATTTAACCCAAACAAAACGAAGGCGATCATGGTCGCTAAGGGAAACAAGTATGTAGGACGCCCTCCGGTTATTAAAATGGGAGATAGGTCTATTAAATTTGACACACAGGTAACGGTCCTCGGAGTAATTATTGATAATTCTTTAAGTTTCATACCACGTCTAGATAAAGTAAAAGTTACGGTGGCGGACTTAACCCTTAAGGTAAATAGGCTTTGCGCAAGGCACAAAAAGGAACGTTTTAGATTATTCCACTCCATTTATAAAAAGTGCATCGAGCGGATAATGTTATATGGCGTGGGTGCTTGGTACAAGGAAGTAAACAATTCGCATGTGAAAAGAAAATTGGAAAGTGTACAAAGAATCCCATTATTAAGAATGTGTAGGGGTTATAATACTGTGCCAAACGACATTTTGCCGGTGGTGAACGGTACGATTCCAATCATGCAGAAGGCATGGGCGGAGTGGGCATTTTTTAATATTTTTCAGGCCCATAAAGAGATACAGGTTGGGGACAGTGTGATTCGGCCCGACGAGGTTGATGGCGAGTTTCCAATTTGGCCTTTGGATCCGTTGGACCGTATAGCTATACCATTTGACAGAGATGAAAAAGTAATATCGCAAGGTTGGCAATTGTATACGGATGGATCCAAAGGTCAAGGTAAAGTGGGTGCGGCATATTGTGTCATTGAGGGGGGACGGGTGGAGCGATGGGGCAGGGTTGCTCTTCCGCCGCATGCGTCGATTTTTGAGGCTGAAATGGCCGCCATGGACATTGGTATAAATGATGTCATCCAAAGTGGATACAGAGGGTCGGTTCAAGTATATACGGACAGCCTATCCCTCTTACAGGCTCTAAGTAATTTAGTACATACGAACGTTAGAATACAAAAACTAAAGGAAATCGTTAAAGCTGCCGAGCCGGGAATAACGTTCTTTTTTCATTTTGTGTATGGCCATACAGGAATATTCGGCAACGAGATCGCCGACACATTTGCCAACGAGGCGAGGGGGGGTCGGGTAGACTGGCTGGTCCCCTACTCTAAAACTGCGGTTAAAAATATTATCTACGAGGAGGCAATTACAAATTGGCAGGGCAACTGGGATAAGGTAAAACATTGGACTAAGAATTGGATTAGGAATGTCCGAAAGGACATTCCACCAATTCCGGAATATTACATCACGCAGGTGTTGACGGGGCATGGGGGCTTCCCGGCATACCTTGGGCGGTTTGGGCTCCGGGACTCGGCACGATGTGAATGCGGCAAGGACGAGGCAGATGTTGAACATTACCTCTTTGAGTGTCCGGAGACCCGGGGTCCGAGAGCGGAGCTCGCGAGGGTTCTGGGGGGGCCACTGGTACCCGAAAAACTGTCCTTCCTGCTGAATAGGGGCGGTGCTTTGCCGCCTCTACGAGAGATTGCTGCAAGGGCAAATGACATGTAATAGTTTTTTTTTTTTTTTATTGTATTTTCCAGCCATTACCGGGGTTGAGGCCCCAATCAGCCGTTTCTGGTTTCTGGGGGGACCGGGGCGGGGCTCTGATTGTTTACAGGGCCAGGGCGTGCCATGGGGGGGGGGGAGGGTAGGTGTCACAAGGCCAGACTTTGTAAGTTCCTGAGTGCTCGCACGCGGGACATAACGGGAAGACATGACATCATCTCTAGATGATAACAAAAAGGGAAATAACTACCCAAGGGTGTGTACCTTGGTAAATGTCTAGTATTTGTCTGATAAGCCTGAAACGACCACAGTGGTTGCGAGACACGCCCAAGGGGCCTCCTCCCTTCCCCCCTTGAGTGAGGCGCTCCCCCCATGGCGAACGGCGTAGAATTTAGGCATAGCGATCAACCCCGAGGTCGTTTTTTTTTTTGTTTTTTGTTTTCACTACATGTCAGGTTTTTTTTTTTTTTCTCCTTGGAGACAGTTCGGAGACAGTGGTGGGCTGCCGGGGTCCCCTTGGGGTGCTGCGGGTCGACCTCGAGGGCCTACGGGAAAGCATGTAATCGACGGGGCGGCGGTGGAGTCGGGTGGCTCGGAGCCGGGTCTGCCACGTGAGTGGTAGGCGTCTGATGGCCGGGTATCCCCGACGAGATCGTTTTGCCAGGTGGAGGTGCGGGTCCGGAGTTTGGGCGGCCTGGGGTGGGTGGGGGGGCCTCGGTGCTCCGTTGTGCCTCGTCTGTAGTCTGGTCAGTTACGCTTCGACTGGTCCTTCTCTAGGGGTAGGGGCCGGGTTGGGTTTGCTCAGGCTCCCCCTTGGCCAGGGGCAGTTGTCGGTAATAGATGGGTCCTTGGTAGTAGACTGGATGGGGGCCGGTGGCGTTACTGTGGTTGTGTCCACCCGTTTCTCCCTCGGAGGGCATTGTCACTAGCGGGCACCAAGTTAAAACCTGACTGTATGGTAATCTCTATTTCTTTCTGGGTTTTGGCATGTAATGAGGCAATTGGCGAATCCCGTTTCCTCCTCTGATGGCATCAGTACTAGCTGGCACCCAAGCTAAATGCAGGTTGTAGGTGAATCGCTGTTCGTTTATGGGTTGTGGCAAGTAACGAGGCAGGTGGCGACTCGTGAGGATTTCCTTATTTTTCTTTTTTTTTGCTCCACTCGGCCTTTTCCCGGCCTTCCCGTGGGGGGGCGGGGGTGGTTACGCTCTGCTTCAGCCGCTTCTCCGCGGGGGTGGGGGGGGGGGGCGAATGCTCCGGTGGTGTTGCGTTTATGTTTTGTTATTTTGGCGTACTGCATGTAGGGTTGTTTTCCGTCGGTGGGGGGTGGTTACGCGCGAGCTGCAGCCCCCCACTGGCGGGGTCCAATGGTGGTCCCGCTTTCTCTTGCCGGCGTATTGACTTTTATCGTAGGTGTTGTACCATTCATGCGTGGCAGACTTATTTTTGTGGTATTATGCCAGTTCGGGGCATTTCTAATTAGTTGGTGCGCAGTTTTTGGTGTTAACCATAAGTGTCATGGGAGTATAGGTGGGTACCAAAGGATGCAGTTACACAAATAAAATAGTTTCGGCATTTTCACTCGAACTGGTGTGGCTCACAGACTAGGTAGCAGAACGCGATGCGCACAGCCCGGTTGCCTCACTGGCTGCGCCCAGCTGTAAGTGGTACAATAGTAGCGGAGGCTAGTCATGCCAACGTCATCGCACGCCCACCTTTTATTTAAGTGTTTCAGTAGATAGGGAAACAGGTGCAGCACGTCAACATAGATCATATATTTGCATTTTTCGCAAGATAGAACTTGGGATAGTAGATTGGGTTACGTCTAATGAGACGCTCGGTCACCGTTTGGATTGGTTCCCGATAAGGGTTCCCGATAAGGCGACTGGACTGGAGACGGAGCGGCCACGATGGCGTGGGAGACTCGGACCCAGGGACGAGGGGTGAAGGTGGCCTGGAGCTGTGGACTTGTCGTCAGGGAGAGCTCACGGAGGTGCAGCGCTGGCAGGCCAGGCAGATACCGGGCCCGGTATTGGGAAGGCGGAAAGGCCCAGGAGGTGATGTGGGCGGCAGAGAGCAGAAGAGACGAACGGGAGAGCAGGACGGGAAGTCGGCCCAGATATCCCAGACAAGAGTGGTGCTATACCCAGGTTAAAGAGGAAGTTGGACCAGGTGGTGCCAGAGGTTGAGGGGGAGGCACAGAAGGTGTACTGAACAGACATGGCAGGGCAGTGTGTGGTGTCGTGAGGGCGGTGGACAAGGCGGATTGAGACTCTTGTGGTCTGGACGCCGCGGTCCCTGCGACTGGGACGGACCTGGTATGACTGGGGTGGTGCGCGTTGCGTTCTGGGTTTGGCATGGATGATATGTGTAATAATTAAAACCTTTTTTGTGTGTGTGTGTTTGTTACTCTATCCGGACTGAGACGGCCTCCGGGGATGCAATGTAAGTTGTCTTGGTACTTTGTGTACATTGTGTGATATGTCGGATGTGACATTATGTTATGATGAGTGAATTATAAAAGCTGCTGTCTTTTGCCTGTTCCCCGTTCCCCTGGCTGTGGTTTCGCGACTCCCAACCAATCTCCTTCTTTCTGTATTCGTCTTATTTCCGGCTATACTAACCCTTGCTCACATACTTTCACTATCCTTAGCTGTCTCTTTTCTATCTGAGGCCCAGGCCTGCGATACCTTGTGTGGTGCGGGCCTGGGTCTCTCTCTCCCTTCTCTCTCTTCTCTTTCTGAAAGTAATGTTGATGATGATGATGATTGGAGTTTAATGGCGCATTGACAACAAAGATCATAATGCGCCACAAACTGAGGTATGATTGAGACAGTGGTGATGTTATGGTTATTTAAGAGTAAACATGATGACTAATAAAAGATGAGCGTATCCGTGTAAAACATTACTCTGCGACTACAAAAGGCTAATAACGCCAACGTCTCTCAGGAAATCAAAGACGCTTGTAAAAGGGACGAGAGCCAAGGGGGGGCTTCACCAAGCAATAGGGCTGGGTGAAGAGGTAAGAAGTATTTATAAAATTCCTTGGAAGTGATGTTTGCGATGGATTTCGTGATGTGTGCATGTGATGAGTATGTGTACAACAGAGAGGAGCTGACCACAGTGCGCACACTCAGGTGGCTCCTCTCCCCGAAGTAAGAACCCGTGTGTAAGGTAAGTATGACCTATACGCAACCTCGCTCGTAAAGTGCACAACAGGCGGTTTTCCAGACGGTCTCCTGTATCCTGAATTTGAGGTTTAATTAAGTGGAGCTTGTTATTTGTTTGTGTATTCCAAAATGCTTGCCACATTCTGTGCAGTGATTTCTTGAGTGTCAATCTCATGTCTTGCACGGACATATCAAAGGGTGTGATGTCATTTTGGAGAGCAGCTGCAGCTGCTTGATCTGCCAACTCATTTCCTTTGATGCCTACATGGCTGGGCACCCAGCATAGCATGAGAGCGTAGCCCTTTGTTCTTATCAGACTGGCTAAAGATCTCGCTCGCTGCAAAGTTTTTTGTTACGTGCTGATTACAGATTGCATTAATGGAGCTCAAGGAGTCTGTATATATAACAGAAGACTTTATGGAATCTTGAAGGATGTAGTTGAGCGCCAAGATAATGGCGTAAACCTCGGCAGTGAAAATTGATGCAAAGGTTTTTATACGATGAAACCTTGTGTGCGTGCCACAAATCATAGCACAACTCACTCCTGCACTAGACTTGGACCCATCTGTGTAAATCTCAGTATGGTTATCAAAGCTGTCTTTCAAGTGTGCAAACTCTTCTTGAAGTACTGATGAAGCAGTGTCTTGTTTCTTGTATTTTGCCAAGGAGGTGTCATACCTTGGAGGTGCTTCCCAGGGTGGGATCTTTCTGCTGCACTCTACAACTTGTACGTCACAGGACGAGAAACCCTGACAATCAAACTCTGATGCAATTCGTAAAGAGAATGGAGGGACAACAGAGGGCTTGTTAATAAACAGCTGTTTAAAGCGTGTATGCTTCACGCAAGTTGAGGCTGGATTTTGGGGTAGACTACATATTGCAAGTGCGTATGACGTACCGAGGTAAGAACGCCGTCTTTTCAAGGAGCATTCCTTCGATTCAACATACAGACTCTGTACCGGAGACGTTCGGAAGGCACCAAGCACGAGCCTGAGCCCCAGGTGATGGACAGGGTCTAAGGCTTTCAACACAGACTCTCGAGCAGAGCCGTAGACAAAGGACCCATAATCAATTTTGGAACGAATACATGCAGTATACACTTGGTGCAGTGTTTCCTGGTCTGCACCCCAAGATCTGTGAGATATAATTTTTAGAATGTTTAGTGACTTGACACACTTTAACTTTAGGTTTTGAACATGAGCCTTGAAGGTCAGCTTCGAGTCGAAAGTGATGCCAAGAAATTTAGCTTCTGGTTGAACAAGGATGTCTTGTCGGTTAAGCTGCAGCGTCGGTGGTGAAAACAGTCCTCTAATCCTAGAGAAATGGACACACACAGTTTTCTCAGCTGAAAATTTAAATCCATTTGATGAAGACCACTTGGCCATATTATTGATGGCCACCTGCATCTGTCGTTCGCATATTGACAGGTTCGTGGAGCAACAAGGCTGTTTCTTTGTGGACAGTTGAACGGCTGGCGTCCGTCACGGCAGAAGACACCGGAGTGTCTCCAGCCTTCTCAGGTTGGGGAGTGTAGAGTGGGGACTCAGACCCCGAAAAACAGGTCTGTGTCTCCACGGACTTCCTCGGTGGCGCCACTCCCCTACGCACCACGTCGGAAAAACTTCCTTTCTTCCTGAACTCGAGCTGTGCTCGTGCAGCTTTGTAGTTTAAGTTCTGCTCTGTTTTTATTTTCAATATTTCTTTTTCTTCTTTCCACCGTGGGCAGGACCGAGAATAGACCGGGTGCCCCCCCTCACAGTTAGCACAGTGGAAGTCTTTTGTGCACGACTCAGCAGTATGTTCTTTGCCAGCACATCTGGGACACACCAACTGTCCTCGACAGACTTGGGAGCTGTGCCCAAACCGCTGGCATTTGAAACAGCGACGAGGGTTTGGAATAAATGGTCTGACATGGCAATTGACATAACCGGCTTTGATAGTAGAAGGAAGTGTGTGCAGCTTAAACGACAGGATGATGTGCTTTGTCGGGATCTCCTTGCCATCCCTCCGCATAATTATCCATTTGGCAGAGACGACGCCTTGCTCTTTCAATCCCTCTTCGATTTCAGTTTCGCTGCACTCGATTAACTCTTCTTCAGAAATGACTCCCTTAACGGTGTTCAATGTTCGGTGGGTTGTAACTGAAACAGGTATCTCCCCGATGTTCTTTAGAGATTGCAGTGCTGTACTTTGTTGTTTATTATTGACCTCTACCTGAATGTCTCCTGAGCTCAATTTCTTGGCCTGAAACGACTTTCCTATTACGTGTTCGAGTGCCCTAGCAACAAGAAAAGGAGATACTTTAGATAGTTGTTTAGTCTCGTCATCTGAGTGAAGAATCAGGAACTTGGCAAACCAAGGTTCCGGACAACTTAAGTCAGAGAAATTCAATGTTCGTTCTTCGGTGCGGCTCCTCTTCGGGCGCCGATCGGTTTTTTTTTTAGGTGATTGTGTCCATAGGAAATAATTAATGACATTCGGTGCAGACGTCCTGCCGCCCACCACGGAGCCCAACCAGGGGACCGCAAACAACGCAGTAGCAGGTACCTCCGCATGATACCCAAGTGCAGCTTTCTGGAGAGTGAAAAGAACTGCCCAAGGTTGACCCTTGCCGCCAAAGAAGGTGAAAAGAGAAAGAGAGAAGGGAGGAGAGAAGATAAAGGGAAAGCAATGAAAAGTGAGATGGCGACTAGCTGAATAGTTCTGGCCGGGCCTTCCAGGACCACCCGTCTATGGGAAGCAGGGGCCAAAGCAGTGTGTTGTTTTCCCGGAGGGGCCCCGAAGGGTCCAAACCAACCTCCGAGTCCACTCAACTGCCAGGATCCCCCTTTCCCCAGACACGGGAAAGCCACGCACAGCTATACGTGGGGGTCTCCCTCCTGCGGCGACCCAACCGTGAGTGCAGGAGGGGGCTACTGCGGCTGCTGCCGGGCGATGGGGGCGCCAAGTTCTCGACGCCGGGGAAAGTAATGTCTATGGAAACATTACATAGGTCATAATATTTGCATATTTCGCCAAATAGAGCTTGGGATAGTAGATTTGGTTACTTCTAATGAGACGCTGGGTCACCGTTTCGATTGCGCGCGGGGAGAGCCGGGGTATATAGGCACTTTTCAGAGAGCACTCTAATGTATTCGTGCACGAAGCACGTTCACGTACATGCAGGTTTCTCGGTAAGGCGAGTGGACTGGAGACGGAGCGGCTGCGATGGCGTGGGAGACTCGGACCCAGGGACGAGTGGTGAAGGAGGCCTGGAACTGCGGACTGGTCGTCGTGGAGTGCTCCCGGACGTGCAGCGCCGGCAGACCAGGCAGCTACCGTGCCTGGTACTAACAGGAAGGCGGAGAGGACCGGGGACCGTGCGTTGGTGACGGGAGGTGCTCCTGGAGCAACGAGGAGAAGCCGGCCCAGGAGCAGCGGAATAAGCTCCCGGACGTGCAGCACTGGCAGACTGCGGCCTTCGTGCCCGGTGATAACAGGAAGGTGGAACGGACAGGGGGCTGTGTGTGGCAGCGGCGGCGCGTGGCACCCTGGAGCGAGGAGAAGGTGGCCCAGGAGGAGCGGACCAAGCTGCCGGACGCGGAACAACGGCAACCTGCAGAGATGGTACCAGGGGCGACTCCCGGTGGTACTCGACCGGTGCCGGCGGTCACGTCCACGTCGAGGAAGCTGGCCCAGGAGGAGATCAGGGCGGCAGAGAGCAGGAGAGAGGAACGGTTGCCAGCGTGAGAGCAGGACGGGAAGTCGGCCCAGGCATCCGAGACATAAGAGACGGCGGCTATACCCAAGTTAAAGGAAGAAGTTGGCCCAGGTGGTGCAAGAGGTAGAGGAGGAGGCACAGAAGTGAGTGGACTGAACAGACGTGGTACCTGGTGAGGACTTCGAACTTGGCAGGATGGTGTGTGGTGACGTGAGGGCTGTGGACTACAGGGAAGAGAGAGGTCGGCCTGAGGCTCGTGCGGACTGGAGGTGTGTCGTACAACTAGGAGTGACTTGGTATGACTTGGGTTGTGCGCGTTGCTTTCTGGGTTCGGTATTGACATGACGTTATGATATGTAATAATTAAAATTCCTTTTTTTTCTTGTGTTTGTTAATTTATCCGGATGGAGACAGCCTCCGGGGATGAAATGTAAGTCTTGTTACCTTACGATATGCCAGATGTGATGTTATAATATGTTGTGTGCATTATAAAAGCCGCTGCCTTTTGCCTGTTCCCCGTTCCCCCGGCTGCAGTTTCGCGACTCCCAATCCATCTCCTTCTTTCTTTATTCCTCTTATTTTCCTGCTATACTAACCCCTGCTCACATACTTTCACCCCGGCGTCGGGAACTTGGCGCCCCCATCGCCCGGCAGCAGCCGCAGTAGCCCCCTCCTGCACTGACGGTTGGGTCGCCGCAGGAGGGAGACCCCCACGTATAGCTGTGCGTGGCTTTCCCGTGTCTGGGGAAAGGGGGATCCTGGCAGTTGAGTGGACTCGGAGGTTGGTGTGGACCCTTCGGGGCCCCTCCGGGAAAACAACGCACTGCTTTGGCCCCAGCTTCCCATAGACGGGTGGTCCTGGAAGGCCCGGCCAGGACTATTCAGCTAGTCGCCATCTCTCCTTTCATTGCTTTCTCTTTATCTTCTCCCCCTTTGCTCCCTTTCTCTTTTCACCTACTTTGGCGGCAAGGGTCAACCTTGGGCAGTCTTTCACCCTCCAGAAGCTGCACGTGGGTATAGTGTGAACGTACCTGCTACGGCGCTAAGCGCGGTCCCCTGGTTGGGCTCCGTGGTGGGCGGCACGACTTTTGCACCGAAGAGTTCCATTATATGTATGGCTTCTAATTCTTTATCACCCAATGATCGGAGCCTGAAAAGGTCCCGCACCGAGCATAAGAATACTTTCCTATACAGACCCGAACCTGAACCATGGTATGCAAAGTTTCTCGTAGTACACTCCGAAGACGAAACAAAACCACTTTCGAAAATGTCACCATTTGCAGTTGCTAAAGCATTGGAAAGTGTAGTTGGCAAGAACTACAGCGCCAAGAAGCTGAGAAGTGGTGACATTCAAGTCCAAGTGGATAACCGAAAACAAAGTAGTGCACTGCATTCCCTCACACACATCGGAGAAACAGCTGTAACCGTAAACTCTCACCGCACTTTGAACATCGTAAGAGGTGTGATATCTGAGAGTGAACTACTTGAGTGGTCAGACTCCGAACTCGAGGAAGGGCTGGCTGACGAGGGTGTAGTCTCGGCAAAACGAATCGTGATGCGCAGAGATGGGAAAGAGGTTCCCACGAAACATGCAGTCCTATCTTTCAAGCTCCACAGTCTTCCATCAACAATCAAAGCTGGCTATCTAAACTGTCATGTGAGGGCATATATCCACAATCCAAGACGCTGCTACAAGTGCCAGAAGTTTGGCCACGGTTCGCAGGTGTGCCGTGGACAGGCTGTCTGTGCAAGGTGTGCTGGCAAAGACCACTCGTCAGAGACATGCTCAAATGATATTCGTTGCACCAACTGTGAAGGTAGCCACCCCGCGTACTCGAGATCCTGTCCTTTCTGGCAGGAGGAGAAACAGGTTCTCAAAATAAAGATCGAACAAAACGTCACGTACCGAGCGGCGAGAGCCCAGTTGCAGTTCCAGAAGAAAGGAACTTTCTCTGATGTGGTGCGCAGGGGAGTGGCACCACTCAGAGTTTCAGTGGAGACCCAGACCACCGGGCCTCCACACCACACTCCCCAACTCCAAGAGAAGGTCACAGAGGTGCTTCCTCCAGTGGCCACACAGCCAATCAGCCAGGGAGATGCCGCCACAACCTCAAAGGAGGTTGTTGCATCTCCCTCTGTTTGGGACGGGATTGCCAAGGGCCCGTCCCAAAGTACAAGTCAAGACATGGATGTCGATGATGACGACTGCTTATCGCAGAAGTCGTTATCGAGTCTTCCAAGTACTACTTCGTCCTTGGGCAAAAAGCAGAGAAAGAAAAACACCGGCAGAGGACGGGGTCTGAAAGGCAAAGAACAGCAAAAGGCCCCTCCACCAAGGATACAAGCTCCTTGATTCTCCACATTCATGTTCCAACATTTCGCAGGGTCTTCACGTTTTCAGGTTGCGTTTCAGTCCTTGCTGACCCCCTTCTTCTGCTTACTCCTAATGAGTTCCAGTTGCAAGAGTATCGTTCAGTGGAACTGTCGTGGTCTTCTGGGGAATCTTGATGACATCGATGATATATCAGACAGACACAGTGCTGTCTGTTTCTGTCTTCAAGAAACTAATCTGAACTTTGAAAATCCATGCCACCTCCGACGGTGGAACGTATACAGAAAAGACCGAACGAATGCTGCACGTGCTTCTGGAGGTGTGGCCATCCTCACGGCGAGAGCACTCCCCGCGAGAGATGCCCAACTTTCTACAAATCTTGAGGCTGTTGCAGTGCAGATTTGCACTGACCGTGTGATGACGGTGTGTTCTCTGTACCTGCCGCCATCAGCTAAGGTTGAAGAAAAGCAACTTCAAGACCTTCTCAGACAGCTGCCACAGCCTTTTCTTCTGCTTGGAGATTTTAATGCACACCATCCTCTGTGGGGTTGCTCAAAAGTTGACACACGAGGTAGGATGTTAGAGAAAATGCTAACATCTTTGCCAATCTGCCTTCTCAACACAGGGAGTGCAACACGTGTCAATTCGGCTTCACAGACTTTCTCAGCTATTGACATTTCACTATGTAGTCCATCTCTATTCCAAGACATTTCATGGACTGTTGCCGACAGTCCTTACAGTAGCGACCACTTCCCTCTTGTATTAAAACTCAATCAACTGGCAGCTACCCTCACTACCCGACCACCCCGTTGGAAAACACAATTTGCCGATTGGGGCTCCTTTAAACAAGAAGCCATTCTGTCAGCAGAATCACTTCATGGACTCGGCATTAATGAAGCAAATGACATTATTACAGACATTATTATTGACGCAGCCACTAAATCCCTTCCGCAATCTTCAGGTCGTCTTCCTAGACGCTGCAAGCCCTGGTGGACGAGTGATTGTGCGAACACCAGACGGGAGCAGAACCGTGCATGGGGTAAGTTTAGACGATACCCAACCCCAGCAAACTTACTCGCTTTTAAAAGAGCCCGTGCGAAAGCAAGGTGGACACGGCAACAAGCGAAACGGCAATCTTGGGAAAATTTCGTATCCACCTTAAATAGTAGCACTCCATCCAAGTTTGTATGGGACAGACTGAAAAAAATCAGAGGCGACTACAGGAGCTTCTCTGTTCCACTTCTGCAAATAAATGGAAGCATGTGTCAGAGCATCGAAGACCAGGCTGACGCCTTAGGTGAACATTTCCAAAACGTTTCCTCTTCTGCTCATTACACACGGGAGTTCTTGAAGATCAAGGATTCTGCCGAGAAGTGCACCCTGTCATGTGGTACTGGTGACAACTACGCTTACAATAGGCCTTTTACCATAACAGAACTTTTAAGAGCACTGAGCGTTTCAAAACAGACAGCTCCAGGGCCAGATCGCATCACGTACTCTATGCTGCAGCATTTAACACCTTCATCGCTAGAAACTCTTCTATGCTTCTTTAACTCTCTCTGGCATGAGGGCTGCCTCCCGTCCCGCTGGAAGGAGGCGATCATCATTCCACTGCTAAAACCAGGGAAAAGTCCTTCCAGTCCAAGCAGTTACAGGAATATTGCCCTTACCAGTTGCTTAGGAAAAACTTTTGAACGTATGGTAAACTGCACGCTTATGTACTACCTTGAAGAAAATGAATGCCTAGACCGATATCAGTGTGGCTTTAGAACTGCATGCTCAACAACAGACCAGCTATTGCGTTTGGAGACTGTTATTACGGAGGCCTTTGTCAGACGGCAGCATTGTGTATCCATCTTTTTCGACCTCGAAAAGGCGTACGATACCGCCTGGCGGTATGGCATCCTTCGTGACCTACACTCTTTTGGGATACGTGGTCGGCTCTTCCGTTGCGTTGCAAACTTTCTTCAGGGGAGAACATTTAGGGTGCAGCTGGGAACTGTACAGTCCCGCCTGTTCACACAAGAGAATGGAGTCCCGCAGGGGTCTGTTCTAAGCGTAACACTCTTTATTGTAAAGATGAACTCTGTCGTCCATGCAATTCCACCGTCTGTCACGTACTCCTTATATGTGGATGACATTCAAATATCCTGTTCTTCCACAAGCGTTTCCAGGTGTGAGAGACAGCTCCAGCTCACCATAAACAAACTTTCAGACTCGTCCACTAAAAATGGTTTCAAGTTTTCTCCTGAGAAAACTGTTTGTGTTCCATTCTCAAGAGTGAGGGGTGTCTTTCCTGAGCCCACACTCAGAATGAATGGCCAGGATATTACTGTCATGCCTGAACACAAATTCCTGGGTGTCATCTTTGACCAAAAGCTCAATTTCGTGTCTCACATAAAAAATCTCAAAGTCAAGTCAATGAAGGCCTTAAATATACTCAAGATCTTGTCGCACAGGTCTTGGGGTGCAGACCGGGAAGTCCTGCGTCGTATTTATATTTCCGTCATTCGCTCAAAGCTTGACTACGGGTCTTTGGTTTATGGCTCTGCACGGAGGTCTGCCCTGGCGATTTTAGACCCAGTTCACCACCAGGGTCTCCCTCTGATGTTGGGAGCTTTTCGAACATCTCCAGTTGAAAGCTTGTATGCAGAGTGCAATGAATGGTCGCTGGAAAAACGGAGATTTTACCTTGCCTCTACATACGCAATGAAGGTGAGATCTTACCCGCAGCACCCTGCTCTAGCCTGTGCCACAGAAACCCGTTTCCAGCAGCTGTTTCTGAACATACCTTCTGTCATCCCTCCTTTTAGTATGCGACTGTCCCTGGAAATGGAAGCTTACGGCTTCCCTGACCAGGGTAGGGTGACTCTAGTAGCAAGTGGTGGGAAGCCTCCCTCATGGCAACCACCACCAACACACAACACATCGTTATTAAAATATAAAAAAACAAGAAACTTCTACAGCTGTGCTCCAGCAGGAGTTCTTATCATTAAAGGACAGTTTTGGAGACCATGTCGCCCTTTACACGGATGGCTAGAAAGCGGGCTCAAAGGTTTCCTGTGCAATGGTCACAGGCACGTCTGTTGTGTCTCGCCGTCTGCCAAACAATTTTTCCATTTTCAGTGCAGAGGTATATGCTGTGATCCTTGCTTTTAATCATGTGTTGCAGTCTCACACTGATACGTCAGTCGTGTACATTGATTCCCTGAGCTGTCTACAAGCTATATGTAGCTTACGGAAACAAAAGAACCCGTTTGTGCAACAGGCCCAGCATTTATTCAGCCAAATAACAAACAAAGGTTTCTCTCTAACACTCTGCTGGGTGCCAAGTCACGTAGGTATACGTGGCAACGAGCAAGCCGACAAGGCCGCTGTCGAGGCACTGTCCGGCGACCTCGCATTTACAGAAGTGGCAGCTGAAGACTTGCGCTCAGTCATACGAAAGACGATTAATGAGAGATGGCAAAAACAATGGAACACACAGAACACAAATAAACTCCATCTAATCAAACATGACATAGGCAAGCCCACACATGCTTTCAGCAACCGGCTTCACGAAATTCTGTCGGCTCGGTTGCGTATTGGCCACACCTACATGACACACGGATTCCTTTTACGGGAGGAGGATCCACCCCAGTGTGTGCCTTGCAGGGAACCGCTTTCTGTTCTGCATATTCTGGTAATGTGCCCACTGCACGAAGCTCACCGTCGCCGCCACTTTCCCGTCTTTTATAAATATAACATTCCCTTCCATCCCGCACTTTTGCTGGGTGATGAGCCCCTGGTTACTTTTAATTGTGTATACAATTTTTTAAATGATGTTGGTTGCATCAAGTACCTTTAAACTAAATTTTAACTGAATTATTCCCCTTTTTAAATAGATAACATTTTACCATTGTCTTGGCGCATAATAGCCGTAGTCGCTCATGCGCCAGAAAAACCTCAATCACTCACTCACATACTTTCACTATCCTTAGCTGTCTCTTTTCTGTCTGAGGCCCAGGCTTGCGATACCTTGTGTGGTGCGGGTCTGGGTCTCTCTCTCCTTTCTATTACTTCTCTCTCTGAAAGTAATGTCTATGGAAACACTACTCCTACAAGAAAACATTACAAGAAAACACTACTCCCCCCTGCTCCAGAGAGGTAATCTGAAGATCGGCTGGAACCGATGCATTGTCGAGGAGGCACTCAACATCAGACTTTGCACGGCCTGCCTCCTATACGGCCACTCCAGAAAGTTCTGCAGGGAGCTAGACCAGGGAAACCGCTGCCCGAACTGTGGGAACCACCACGAAGGGGAATGTACCAAACACCCATCCTGCAGGGCCTGTTTGACGACCAACTACCACAGAAAGACCAGCTTTGACCCAAGACACCACTTCTTCGACAGGCAATGCCCACTATATAGGGAGGCTGCCGACCAAGCAAGAGCCCAGCTCCAGTAAACTACACCGGAACGCCCAGCAAAGATCCCCACAACAACACTTGTAAATACAAAACAAAACCGCACTAACCTACTAACACCCAAATGCCTCGGCCAAGACAAGGACTGACTGCACTACAAATCAACCTCAACAAATCGAAGGCAGCGACCCTTACCCTGTTGGATAGGATCCGCACTTCCCGCCCCAACATAGTGGCAATCCAAGAACCATACATGAGACGCCTACAAAACGACCCGATACTAGCCCAAGTAGGCTACACAATGATAGCAAACAAAGACGGAACAGATGTGGTGACTCTCATACAGACAGACAACTACGATGTCTTCCCCATTCTGTCCCACAAAGAACTAAACATCACAAACCTACGGAGCAAGGAAAAGAGAATAACAATAGCAAACATATATTTGGCACCCAGCAACGACCTTAACTCTCTTCAGAAACTGCAACAGCACATAGACAGACACCCGAATGAAAGCATCCTAATAATAATGGGAGATTTCAATGCGAAAACCCCGCTTTGGGGAGGAACAGCAGCAGACCACACAGGAGACACAATCGTGGACTTCCTCTTCCTGAACGGACTCATGTCCCTCAACGACAGGAACAGCCCTCCCAGCTTTGACGGCCCACGACGGACCTCATGGATAGATATCACGGTAGTCAATGAGGATCATAGGGAAGAGTATCACGGCTGGCAGATCCTCGACGCATTCTCGTGCAGCGACCACCGCTATGCCTCTTTCGACATTTTCTCAAAACCCAGCAAATACATATATAAAACAACAAAAAAGAGCATCTAGGGAACACATGCTGGAAGAAATCAAAAGAGACACCTGGTTCAATTGGATCACCGGACACTTCAGCCTAGCTACCCTTAACCCCGACGCCACCCTCTACGCTCTAAGAAAACGAATCGCAGCTTACAAAGAAGCAGCAACGAGAAGAATCAAAATGCACCACCACACAAACGACTGGTGGACAACAGAGCAGGATGAACAACGGAAAAAAGTGAGAAAGCACAGATGACAGCTACAACAGGAGAAGAAAACACATGCCACGCCCTCACCCCCTCCCTCCTGCTCTACAAACGAGCAGTAGCAGTTTACAAGAAGAATATCATTCAAGCAAAAGAAAAAGCAAAACAAGCAAAACTCGCACAATTAACCGCCAAATACCCATTCGGAGAAGCATATAAAATGGCCAAAACAGAATCGCGGCTCCTGCCGAATATCCTGCCAGTTAAAAACAACCTAGGAGAAATGACAAGAACAGTGGAGGAATCACTCCACCAAATATACCGCTCGACCTTCGGGGACCCACGGCCACCTACGGCCACCCCAACAACCGAAATAGAAAACAGCCCAGGGCCACAGGAACCAGACATCACACCCCACGAACTGAGGAGAGCCACGATGAAGACAGCAGCAAACCAGGGATGGGCAGTATTTAAATACATTGTATTTAAAATATAAATACATGTATTTAAAATACGTATTTAAATACATTCATAAAAAATGTATTTATATTTATATTTAAATACCATTTCAGTCGTATTTATATTTAAAATACACTGTAAATACACCGTATCTCATCTATTTTCCCGACCCATTGAATGCTGTGATGCAGGTTGCATTGCAGAGTGCCTTGGATAGAGGTTACAGGTCATTCATCCCACGTGTTTGGGGATTCCCATCCTTCCAGCCCAGAAAACAGTGGAGCCAAATCATTCACCCCCATTGCTTTAGTCTTGGGAGCGGGGAGAGAAAGAACAACGCCAATTTCGGAAGAATGTTATTCATGGACCCTCTTGTGATGATGATGATGATAATTAGGGGTTTCATGGCGCAACGACAACGAGGATCATAATGCGCCAAGACTCTGTTGAAGTTTAAACGACATTTAACTTAAAAATAAGCTGATTAGTTTAAAACAGGGTAAAAAAAAATTCAGAGGGTGTGAAACACATAAAAGTGGGGAAATAAGACACTACAATTCGTTGATGATGCCTATATTTCTTAAAAACTGAACGATGTTATCAAAAGGAATGAGGGCCTCATCCCCTAGCAATAGGGCTGGGTGAAGAGGCAAAGAGTATTTATAAAACTGAGTGGGGGGAAGTAGTTTTGGCGATGTTGTTCGAGAGCTGGGCAGCCAATGAGTATATGTACAACTGTAAGGTTTCTTCCACAGTGTTCACATTGGGGTGCATCTTCTCCCCGTAGCAAATGTCCATGTGTTAGGTAAGTGTGTCCCAGCCTTAAGCGGCTTGATAATACTTCCTGTAGTCTGTTTTGAAACTGCAGTACCACTCTACCTATGTGTGGCTTCACAGTGTGTAATTTGTTACTGCTTTGTTCTTTCCAAACATCTTGCCATTTTACATTAATAATCTTTTTTAGTTCTCGCAACAAACCATCATACGGTGCGTCAAAGGGTGTGATGTCATTGCCGTGGGCGGCTGCCGCCTCGCGGTCGGCCCTCTCGTTGCCGCTTATACCGACGTGACTAGGAACCCAGCAAAGTGTCAAACTGTACCCTTTTTCTTATATAACAGCTGCCAGGTACCTAGCACGTCTCACTAATAGATTCTTGCACGGTTGTGGACTACATATGGCACGTACAGAGCTCAGGGAGTCTGTGTAGATGACTGACGATGATATACGTGTCTGTAAAATATGATTAAGAGCGACAACGATAGCGTACATCTCTGCACTGAAAATCGACAATACATTGTTCAGGCGGTGTGATTTTGTGCATGTGCCGCTTATCATCGCGCATGCTACTCCTATGTCGGTCTTCGAAGCATCAGTGTACCAAGGCTTTCTCTAAGATGCTCAAATTCATGCTGTATTTCTTCAACAGCATTTTCCCGTTTATTGAACTTAGTTAGTGAAATATTGTATTGTGGTGCCGGCTGCCAAGGAGGCATCATCTTGCTAGCCTCTAAGGAAGAATGGACGTAATGTGTAAAACCAAAGTATTCAATATCTCGTTCAAGCTGAATGCTAAAAGATGGTATAGCTTTGGGCTTGTTTGTGAAAAACTGCTTGAAACGAGTGCCCTTTACACATGGCAATGTAGGATGTTGAGGGTAGCCTCTAATCCTTAAACCATACGATGTTCCAAGATAAGAACGCCGTCTTTGCAAAGACCATTCATTCGATTCAACGTACAGGCTCTCTATCGGACTGGTCCTGAAGGCTTCAAGCACCAACCGTAATCCTAGGTGGTGCACAGAGTCCAATGCCTTCAAAACTGAAGGGCGTGCTGATCCGTAAACGAAACATGCATAGTCTAATTTCGCACGAACCGTGAATGTGTATATACGATGGAGCGTGCGACGGTCTGCACCCCATGATTTATGTGATAGGATTTTAAGTATGTTGGAAGCTTGAAGACACTTAGCTTTTAGATTCTTTATGTGGGACAAGAAAGTGAGCTTTCTGTCAAATATGACACCGAGAAACCTATGTTCCTCACTAACAGTCAGGCTGTGACCATTTATAGAAAGTGCGGGGTTTGGAAAAAGTCCTCTTCTCCTGGAAAATGGGACACAGACTTTTTTTTTCCGTGGAAAAATTAAATCCGTTCTGGTCAGCCCATTTAACGAGTTTGTTTATTGTGAGCTGCAGCTGCCTCTCACATGTGCTCAAGTTTGCTGATGAGTACGAAATCTGGACATCATCGACATACAAGCAGTACGATATAGATGGAGGGATAGCACTAGCAATAGAATTCATTTTCATTATAAAGAGAGTGACACTCAGTACGGAGCCCTGGAGAACTCCATTCTCTTGAACAAATAATTGCGACAGAGTTGTTCCTAGTCGAACTCTGAAAGTTCTCCCTTTAAGAAAATCAATGACACACCGAAGGAATCGCCCACGTATGCCAACACTGTGAAGATCTCGAACAATACCATACCGCCAGGCAGTATCGTATGCCTTTTCCAGATCAAAGAACACTGAAATACAGTGATTTCCCCTGACAAAGGCTTCTCGAATTGTGGTTTCGAGGCGGATAAGGTGATCAGTTGTTGAGCATCCTGCACGGAATCCACACTGGTATTTACAAAGACAGTTATTCACCTCAAGGAAGTATACCAGCCGATTATTAACCATCCTTTCGAAAGTCTTTCCCAAACAGCTAGTGAGAGCGATGGGCCTGTAGCTGGTTGGATTTGAAGAAACCTTGCCAGGCTTCAGCAGTGGAATGACTGTTGCTGTCTTCCATGCCATTGGCATCTGCCCCTTATCCCAGACTTTATTGAAAAGTTTTAGTAAACATTTTTTGGATTCCTCTGATAGGTGGGTGATCATGGGGTATGTCACGTCGTCTGGGCCAGGAGCGCTGACCTTCACTGAGGCCAATGCTCGCCGGAGCTCTACCATAGTGAATGGCTGGTTGTATGTGTCATTTTCGCCACCCACGGTTGAAATCGTTTGTTTTTCAGCACGATTCTTTACAGAGAGGAAATTTCTGTTGTAATGAGCAGAACTGGACACACTTTGGAAATGTTGACCTAGGAGATCGGCCTGTTCTTCTAAACTCTGGCAGGGGACTCCATTAACACAAAGAAAAGGAACAGAGAAACCCTGGTAGTCTCCTTTAATTTTCCGGAGTCTGTCCCATACTTTCTTTGACGGTGTTCTATGTGTTCTATGAGAAGAAACGAAATTGCACCAAGAAGACTTTTTTGCTTGTTTTCGCGTCCATCTCGCTTTGGCACGTGCTCTTTTGAATGCAAGGAGGTTATGTGGTGTTGGGTATCTACGAAAGATACCCCATGCACGTTTTTGTTCCTTTCTCGTCTTCGCGCATTCGTCAGTCCACCAAGGTTTTGGACGCTTGGGGAGCTGACCTGATGTCTGCGGAATGGATTTGTGAGCAGCATCTATGATCATACCGGTAAGGACACTGTTTGCTTCTTCAATGGACATATCTTCAAAATATGACAAATGGAGGTTGGCTTTCATTCGAAACTCACCCCAATTAGCCTGAGATAATTTCCATCGTGGTGGTCGTGTTGAAAGCGAGTTCGCAACACCACGAAATTTTAGGATGACAGGAAAGTGGTCACTTCCCCTTGGGTTCTGCTGGACTGTCCAGTTAAAACAATCGAAGAGGGAGGGACTGCACTGCGAAATGTCTAGACAAGAGAAGCTTTGTGTTGCAGAGTTGATGTATGTAGGCTGTCCTGTGTTAAGCAGGCAAACAGGCCTTGACATCAAAACTCTCTCTAACATTTTCCCTCGACCATCCAGCCTTGTACTGCCCCACAAATGATTGTGAGCGTTTAGATCCCCAAGTATCATGAATGGCGGAGGAAGCTGGTCACAAAGATGCTCAAAGTCTTTTTGTTCAATTGAAATTGAACGTGGAAGGTACAGTGAGCATAATGTAATCACCCTGTCGAGGCATATTTGTACAGCCACGGCTTCCAAGTCTGTGACAAGAGGAAAGGGGGTTGCAGGTATGGACTGTGGGACAATGACAGCGACACCTCCAGATGCGCGGGTGCTGTCTGTGCGGTCTTTTCTAAATACATTATGTCGACGAAAAGGATTTACACTGTTCTCATGTAGATATGTCTCCTGTAAGCAACAGCAAACTGCCTTTTGTTCTTCTAAGAGGTCATTAATGTCATCGAGGTTGGAAAAGAGGCCTCGACAATTTCATTGTATTATATTACCTAGACCCATGAGAAGGAAGACAGAGAGGAGAAGGAGCAATATCTTCATCGTGCCTTGGATGCAGTAACATACCCCTATGGACTGTGTGTACATGAATGTCTTATTCAAGGGGGGGTTATTCTTCGTGGAGGTAATTTCTGCATGTCTTTTGTTCTGCTGCTCAAGAGAATCACAGTGTACAGATACCCCATTGACTTTCCAGACACAGAGCTGGAAAAGGTCCTTGTGGGCTACGGAAAGGTGGTAGAGACCACCAGAGAAATGTTTGGCGGGATCCACGCCGATTGCGAAACGGGAACGCGCATTGTACTAATGGAACTTACAGGCGTGCTTCCGAATTTCGTCACGGTGAAAGGGGTGAGAGTTGAGTGGTACTACATGGGTGTAGAAAAGAGATGCGCGAGGTATGAGTCAGGTTCTCACTTGCTGGGAGACTGTGTAGCGGAAAAGTGCAAGGCATGTGGGAAAATGGTTAATGGAGAGCGTGAGCAATGTGGGATAGGAGTAGAGAGCAGGATGTGGGTTCCTAGAAGAGGACAGGTAGAGTGGGGGAGAGATTTCACACAGAAGGAAACGGAGCAGGATGTGATGAAAGATCACTGGCTTGATGCGAACGGCTTCCCAAAGCTGAGGAACAACAGACAGCTGATAAAAGCATCAGAATACAGACTATGGACAAGGTGGTTGGAAATGAGTCGGAAATGGGAACGAAAAACAAATCGAAAATGAGAAGGAAACGAACAGTGGAAAGGAGGTTGAAAACCTCGATGGGACCTGAGGGTGGAGTCGCAGACAGGGAACCAGCGAATGAGAAAGAAGGCGCAGAACCTCTGCAGTCAGGAGACAGCGTGGTCCCTGAGACTGTTGAGTTGATATAGGTGGAGGTGGAGGAGTCTTCTAAAGCAGATGATGACTCGTCCTCCACCACAGTGGAGACAACTCCAGAGTCGACCATTAGTTGGTCCGAATCAGAAGCAGACTCAACTCTAGTGAACGCTGGGGAGACGGAGGAAGAATCAAAGACGGAACGTACGGACAAAGAAAAAGGAGAGGAGTTTCTAGTGCCTCCCAGGAGGAGCGCTAGGAAGAGCGCCAAGGCTAAAAGACGGAAAGCCAGTAAGAAGTGAGTTTCTACCATTCCAGCAATAATCATGGCGGAGGGGAACATTAAACCATTATAAAAAAATATGGATATTAATTTCCTCTCACTTAACGCACGCATATTTAGAGAATTAGTAAAACAAAATGAAATTATAGGCATAGCAAGATACCTACATATTGCAATTCTTCATTTACAGGAAACGCATATTTTTAAAAGAGACGAAGTTACAGCTATTGAAAGAAATCATAATGTCCAATCCAACTGGAGCTTTGGCACACACAACGCCAGAGGCGTAGGAATTATCATTTTCAATCGCGCAAATATTAAAGCGGTAAAATGAAAAAGAGATACCGAAGGAAGAATAATTAAAATTACGTTAAAAATTAATGGGGATGGACTTGCACTTTTGAGCAGATCTATATATATATACAGTCAAACCTCGCTTTACGAACACCCTTCGTTTCTCAGAAAATCGTTCGTAAATCGAGGTATTCGTAAATCGAGGTCCGAGATGTGCAGTGCACAAATACCTCACAAAACCACGGGAAATTGATTTGAATAAGTTTTATTTTTGAAAATACTGCGTAATTGTGCTTTGCGCCATACTTTCTGCAGGGTCTATCCTGTTTAGAAGAGATGACAGAAGTCTGACACTTGACTCATCCACCCGGTCCTCAAGGTACGGTATCGCGCGTGGATGAGACTGTTTCCAAAGGCAAATAACACGCTTGTCACCGGCTGTCAGGGATGAACGCCTTCTCTTGGAACGGCAAGATGTTTCCATCTCGGAGACCTGGTCCAAACTGACAACCGTTCGGCTGTAAACGCCCGAATTATTCTTTCACGAAATGGTGAATCATGTTTGTGGAACGTAGCGGCGTTGGGACATTGTATGTTTGAGCTTGGCAGCATGTACTGAGGAACTTTCATTATCCTCCGGTCCATTGGCCTGTCCTCTGTACGTTCATAACACCCGTTCGTATATCGAGGTCAGAATGGCTTGGCTACTTTGGGTCCGTTCCCTAATAATCCGTTCATAGTTCGGATATCGAGGGTTCGTAAAACGAGGTCAAAATACACGGAAAAAGTTTGGTTCCCTGTGGAGCCGTTCGTAAGTTGAGGGAATTCGTATATCGAGGGTTCATAAAACGAGGTCCGACTGTATATACTTATGGAACGATGCGGCAGCACCAGAGGACACGTGTTTCGCCGTGTTTGCGGCTCGTCAGCCCTGGGTAGCTGCGCATCGTTCCGAATTGGCAAACCAGGAGTCACTCAGCGAGCGATATACACCTGGGAGGGTGACTGAGCACTCCTCAGTGCCACAGTGCAAGCCAGTGAATTACAATGCAGGGAAAAAAGCCATTAAAGAAAGCCATAAGTATCTGTTTCTCTGCGTGCAGCCATAGAAGCCATGCTAATCTGTAAGTTTGAATTTCAAACACGTCTAGTATCATTCATTTGTTTCTTTAATGGCTTTTTTTCCTGCATTGTAATTCACTGGCTTGCACTGTGTGGTGTTTTTGCGGCAGCTAAGGCAGTTGCACCCAGGCTTGAACGAGGGGCCGAGCACTTGGCAAAGGATATTATGAAGTCGTGTGCAACAACCTCGAAGGAGCACGACTGTTCAGAGAACGGAGGAAACTAACAATCGATGGAAGAGAGATAGAACCATGGCCGCTAGATTTGAAGGTAAAACGGGTAACCGTCTACAGGTACCCAATCGACTTTCCCGATACTGAGCTAGAGGCTGTCCTCAGAGAGTATGGGAAAGTAATAAAAACCAATCGTGAAATGTGACTGGGGAACTTTCGGATTGCGAGAGCGGCAATCGGCTCGTGCTCATGGAAAGCAGCACGGCCGTGACGAATTTGCTGACTGTCAAAAAGGTACACCTCGACGCAAACTGACAGCAGACAACGGCCAGCCCGAGGCGGCGATGAGGGATGATCCTCGTCTTATTCTCGCCAGCGGCGTTGCCCGCCGACTGGAGCACTTCAGGGACGATGAATTCGAGCACGGCTACGACATAAAATGCTACCACAAGCTTCGCAAAATTGGCTTTGGGTAGGACGCGTTAAGTACAACCGAGGGCGAACTCAGGCATTTCTCTGATGGATCGTGTCTTCCTCTTTCAGTCGGTAGTGCCAGGTTTTTCACGATTTGATACGTTCATGCTGGGGAGGTTAAAGACAAACTGACAGCAGACAATGGCCAGCCCGAGGCGGCGATGGGGGATGATCCTCGTCTTATTATCGCCAGCGGCGTTGCCCGCCGACTGGAGCACTTCAGGGACGATCAATTCGAGCACGGCTACGACATAAAATGCTACCACAAGCTTCGCAAAATTGGCTTTGGGTAGGACGCGTTAAGTACAACCGAGGGCGAACTCAGGCATTTCTCTGATGGATCGTGTCTTCCTCTTTCAGTCGGTAGTGCCAGGTTTTTCACGATTTGATACGTTCATGCTGGGGAGGTTAAAGACAAACTGACAGCAGACAATGGCCAGCCCGAGGCGGCGATGGGGGATGATCCTCGTCTTATTATCGCCAGCGGCGTTGCCCGCCGACTGGAGCACTTCAGGGACGATCAATTCGAGCACGGCTACGACATAAAATGCTACCACAAGCTTCGCAAAATTGGCTTTGGGTAGGACGCGTTAAGTACAACCGAGGGCGAACTCAGGCATTTCTCTGATGGATCGTGTCTTCCTCTTTCACTCGGTAGTGCCAGGTATTTCACGATTTGTTATGCTCATGCTGCGGAGATTAGAGACAAACTGACAGCAGACGACGGCCTGCTCGAGGCGGCGATGGGGGATGATCCTCGTCTTATTATCGCCAGCGGCGTTGCCCGCCGATTGGAGCACTTCAGAGACGAGGAATTCGAGCACGGCTACGACATAAACTGGGCTCGCCTGCTACCAGACGCTTCGCAAAATTGGCCATGGGTAGGACGCGTTAAGTACGACCGAGGGCCAAGTCGGACATTTCTCTGATGGATTGTGTTTTCCTCTTTCACTCGGTAGTGCCAGGTTTTTCACGATTTGATATGTTCATGCTGCGGAGGTTAAAGACAAATTGACAGCAGACAACGGCCAGCTCGAGGCGGCGATGGGGGATGATCCTCGTCTTATTATCGCCAGCGGCGTTGCCCGCCGATTGGAGCACTTCAGAGACGAGGAATTCGAGCACGGCTACGACATAAACTGGGCTCGCCTGCTACCAGACGCTTCGCAAAATTGGCCATGGGTAGGACGCGTTAAGTACGACCGAGGGCCAAGTCGGGCATTTCTCTGATGGATTGTGTTTTCCTCTTTCACTCGGTAGTACCAGGTTTTTCACGATTTGATATGTTCATGCTGCGGAGGTTAAAGACAAATTGACAGCAGACAACGGCCAGCTCGAGGCGGCGATGGGGGATGATCCTCGTCTTATTATCGCCAGCGGCGTTGCCCTCCGATTGGAGCACTTCAGAGACGAGGAATTCAAGCACGGCTACGACATAAACTGGGCTCGCCTGCTACCAGACGCTTCGCAAAATTGGCCATGGGTAGGACGCGTTAAGTACGACCGAGGGCCAAGTCGGGCATTTCTCTGATGGATTGTGTTTTCCTCTTTCACTCGGTAGTACCAGGTTTTTCACGATTTGATATGTTCATGCTGCGGAGGTTAAAGACAAATTGACAGCAGACAACGGCCAGCTCGAGGCGGCGATGGGGGATGATCCTCGTCTTATTATCGCCAGCGGCGTTGCCCGCCGATTGGAGCACTTCAGAGACGAGGAATTCAAGCACGGCTACGACATAAACTGGGCTCGCCTGCTACCAGACGCTTCGCAAAATTGGCCATGGGTAGGACGCGTTAAGTACGACCGAGGGCCAAGTCGGGCATTTCTCTGATGGATTGTGTTTTCCTCTTTCACTCGGTAGTACCAGGTTTTTCACGATTTGATATGTTCATGCTGCGGAGGTTAAAGACAAATTGACAGCAGACAACGGCCAGCTCGAGGCGGCGATGGGGGATGATCCTCGTCTTATTATCGCCAGCGGCGTTGCCCGCCGATTGGAGCACTTCAGAGCCCTGTTGGAAATTCCTACTTGACTCCATATGGTATTATGACACCAGGTCCTACATGATGAAGGAAACTACATACAAATAGGATCCTGTTTAATTGTGGGTCCTACATGCAAATGCGATCCTACATATAAACAGGATCCTATTTGATTGCGGGACCTACGTTGGGTCCTACATGCAAATAGGTTCCTACATATACGCTAAAATGGCGGAATACCAAGTCTCTCGTGGTGATCCCGTATAATTTGTGCACCCTATTGTGCTGTGTATATTAGGAAATAACACATCATGCAGCTTCTTTCTTTTTTTTTTTTTTATTGATATCGTTCATCATCCCTCTGACATGTCTGTTGAACAATCACACTCTTGCCTGATGTACAGCGTCTTCAACACCTTTACAGATCATGCTAGACGATAGCTCTAAGATATATTTCTTGGAGGCACCTGAAACAATAAAGCGAATTAGGAAGCTAGATTTAACAAGGGGTAATACATTATGTGTCACATAAAATGTGCCAAAACCTGTGCACAGGTTAACTAGACTTGCCACATATGCTGTTACTTGAGGTCCAAAGACAATTGTTTTGTTTGTTAGCAGCAAGATCAATTAACTATGACAACTGGGGCTACAGCAAGGGTGTCAGTAAGGCATTACCTGAACAGGGTGAAAACAATGCACGTTGAGTTATAATATCCGCGATTGTTTACATTCTGTGCATATTTCTTCCACACTCGGGGAAAATATGCATGACTCAAGCTGAGTTATTATGAATTAATAACAAAAAAGGAAGATCTGTATCTTTAAAGCACCGGTACCCTGTAGCAGGGCCGCTGAAGCATCACACATGATATCTTCAACCTGATGTTAATTGATGATACAGGTTATAACCAACAGGGTAAGAGCACAATATTACAAATGGAGGATAAGGCAATAGGTAACAATAGGGTAATAATCGCACTGAGCGGATAAAGTTATAGGAACCCACACGCTAGGAAGAATACCAAGCAAAAGGTGCACGAAACATGGCATTACATGCACACAACTAACCTTCAATTCACGAAATCCAACGGCTTTCGGTCTTCCAAGGTACACACACAGAAACAGGTCCAGATACCACTAGTAAGGCATGAAACACAGTCACAGCACTGCGGGGCACCAAAACCACCAAAACTACGACGAAAGACGCTTCCCGAACGAGAGCTCTCTGGACACACGTCCGAACGCTTCTAAGATTTCCCTTTCAAATGAGCTGGAGGCATTCCAGGCTCCAAGGCCGCGCCGCCTGTAACGGCTCTCCTCGTCTCCTCCATGCTCTCCTCGCGCTACATCCAGAAAGCAGAAAGTCGCGCGTACGGGCGACCAGCGCCATTGGAAAGAGGGCGTTTTCCCCGTCAAAATAAGTCTTCAATCACATTTCTACGCCAACAAACAACCGATATCGAAAAAAATGCCCCCAGCCCTATGTATAACGAGCCGCTGTTGCCATGTTGTCCTCACTCGAGAATGGAGAAAGATAGAAAGATCCCGCAAGTTTCTAGCCGTTCGGTGTTCGGAGTGCACGAATCCGTTAATAGGTGATTCAGATCTCCCGCAGGGTTCAAACCTAAAAACAGGGACGAAGGTTGCAGAAGGAGAGTCAGCCTAAGGAATTTCGGAACCTGTAGTAAATAGACGGGGGGTGCGAATTGAAAAGTTGTAGAGCAAAGAACGGAGAACGCGCATCCAAAATTTCCAGTAAATTGGACATTAGGTAAGCGAGATTACGGCACTAAAGGAACGGCACCCACGGAAGCGTCTCCGAGCGGGCGTCAGCCAGACTTGCTGGCGCCAGCGCCATGACCCTCCAACTCCAAAGCCCATATCTGGGGAACGGAAAGTCGCGCGCTTACGGAATTAAAGCGGTTAGTAAGAGCACGTCGAGAGCTTCAAAACTATGTCAAACACGACTCTGTAGGTGCAATGGAAACGTTTTTAGGAAAAAAACGGCCGGCAGACCCATGTATTGGGAGGAGTGTAAACACGGAAACCGGTAGCTCGAGAACCAGAAGACTTTGACAGCTGTAGTAAATTTTGCCACGTTCACCGAGTTGAGGCGAGTACACTCCAGAAAGATGAAAACTGTCCGACGCGGGCTTCCTTCCGAAAAAGAGCCGCAAAGTTTAGAAAAACAGAGTTACAAGGGCGTCTCCGCCCACAACCCACGAACCGCTAAAGACCGATCCATGATTCCATTTGACCGATCGTAGAGCGACTCAAGTCCTACTAGGACGGAAATTCTGGCGTCGACCTGACTAGCGGGGCGGATGTTACGGAGCTCCGAATTATCGGAAGTGCAGACGAAGGCCTGGAATTTCCAAGTATCTCGACTACTTTTAGGATTTCCTGCCGGCCGTGAGCGTGCACGTGAAGGGGAAGGATTGGGGAATCCGTCACAACAAACCGCGTCCTGATAGAGCAGGTTTAGACCTAGATATTAGACCGAGAACCCCATCGACACCGCAATGTCGCTCCATGGGGTTCAGCCACCTCGACCGGTTGCGCATTGCTGTCGAAGTCTGTGCTTAAATAGTACTGAAAGGGATGCACGCATCATTGTATGCTTGATGTTTCGTCGACTACACTCTAAACCCCGTAACGCATGTGTACCTTCTGAACAAGAGGTACATTTTTTTAAAAAATGTACCTCTTTAAAAAATGAGGTACGGTGTACCTCATTCCAGGACCACTGGTTAGCAGGTACAGTGAACCGGATTCTGCACGGGGTACACATGAGGTACCACAATTAATTTTCGTTTGGTGGGGAACCTGAATTGGCACGACGAGCAAGGCAAAGGCAAAGCAAACATTGTTTGCATGGGCCCTGCTCGAACATGCCAATTCAGGAGAAAAGTGCAGCAACCAACGATCACTTGTACGAGGGCGGGAAATAACACCCTGTCGGCTACGTTCGTCACGTCGCTGATAGACACACAGACGCTAACACAGACACTGTGCAAACACCTATTTTATTGACAAATCACATACCTTGAATTCGGTATCCAACGTCATTCAACGAACAACTGCGCAGACAAATGCTTTCACAACATCGTGCACTCAGATCACAGCCGCAACAAAGTCACATCGTGACACCCACAAACGTCACCGAAGTATGCATGTCGTCACACTGAAGATCAGCGATATGTACAGGATATGAACGGGGTAGTCACTGCACCACACACTTCAGATTAGAAGAAACCTGAATCTTGGCCGGAAACACGAACGACGTACTTCTCCCATACGACGTATGAAAAAGAACTGGTCGCCTGGAATACCGTTTCACTCAAGAAAGTTTGTTCGTCATCCCGTCGCTGTTCGTTTCCAAATTGTCACACCAACAAAGAGCAAGAACTTGGTTAGCCAATCCGCTTGCCAATTTGCTGCAGGAAGGCAGAAAAAAAAGTATTAAGACGGGCCGCAACACATGCCACAATTAACTTACCTGGCTCCCTGGGCACTGTCGTGTCAGCTGCGTGAGGCGTAATATGGATTGTCAGTCAGAACATTGAAAACAGTCAATGGCTCCTCAAATTAAAAGATCTGACAATCCGTGCTTACCTTGTTCGGCTGCTTACCTTCAACAACTGACTACTTCATGCCCACCCATCTTCCTTTGTCGCCCAAGGTGATGATGATGGTGGCGATGGCGCGTCTGTTCACTTCGTCGCCTCGCAAGTGCGTTGTAGATAATGAGCGCTTTCCAACCGGAAGCCGAACTGCTAAGCCGTTGCCTTTCGACCCACACTAAGAATAAAAAAAGTCAGCACACTCCAATATGACCACTTATTTGCCAATAACCTCCATTGCAGGAGGAATTCAAAACTGTTTAGGCCTGATTAGGTTTGATGTAAAGTAAAGAGCAGATTTAGATGTTTTCCTTGGTTTCTTGAAGATGACAGAGACCCTCAAATGCAAACAAGCTCGGCTTCAGAAAAGCATGCAGAGAGCCAACACACAGTCACAACCATCATAAGGCACATTTTGTTAGTCATCACTAGTTCCTATAGTGGGGAAAATGTTTGTTCTTGTCTGTCCAAGTATTTACAAAGGAAAACTAGTCGAAGGGCAGTTTGATTTTCCATGCTTGGTGTCGCACCATAATTGTCTTTTGCGCACAAGCAACAAGGAATTCGAGCTACTTACAATTAGCTTGAATTCCTTGTTTACTGCAATGAACTAGATGTAAATTTTAACCTTTTTTTCTGTGTTTATTTTAACGTTGATAACATGCCACTGTACAACCTCCAGTCCACCTACATGGTTTCCTCTTGGTGGTGACGAAATGGCTGAAAACATATCACCGTATATATCACAAAGCAAAATTAGAATGCTGCCGATTAACCTAACATGTATTTCGTCTACCCTCACACCCTCACAAGGGGATGCTGAAGGACCAAAAAGATAAGACCACAAAGAATTGAAATGAAGCAGTACAAAACACTGAGAAATGGTACTCGCATGACATTGCGCTCACACTTTACAGATGCTGCAATATGTTACGCTAGTAGGGATTCAATACTACGACTATAGTGACTCGAACACATGAACATTCTGCATAATCCGAGCGAAATTAGACAGTCTGGTGGCTTTTGGGGTGCAGGTTAAAATTATGGCTTAAAGGGAACTGTAAGACAACGATTGCAGAAAACTCTCCCTAAGTAAATGAAAACAAGTAAGAATTTATGCTTAACACACACTTATTTGCCACAGATGGTAACAGAAAAGGTCGAGGAAATATACGGCGATTCCAGTGAAATGCAAAATGAAGGGCAGTTCTGAAGGGGGCAGAGATAATTTTGAACAACGACTCTTCTTTGGCGGGCCACTGTCCTCATCAGAGGCATTACTAAAACTGCAGGTCTACCCGCCCTTTAGACATGATGGCGAAGCTCGGGAAGGTGCACCGACAAACAACAGTCTCTGTGAGCAATATCAGCTCCCCCCTGATACTTTCCTGTCACTTCATGAATCATAATTCTACTGTAAACTGCACTGCGTGAACTGAATTGCTGCTTAAGTAAAACAAATCTGATACTGACTGTTTAATTTCACTCATTGGGAGCTCACCGTACACTGCAATATTTGTATTTCACAAATATTGAAATTGACTAGCATACAAAACAATAGATAATGACCACTGAGCATCTTTCTTAGCAGACCTGTGCACAGTCATAAATAATATAAAAACTTGTACTAGATAGGAAGCGATATCACAGAATACCAACGTGGCAGGGAAATGAACAAAGACAATAGGCACTTTTAACACCAGCATTCCTGATGGAACACAATGTCCTAGGAACGGCCACCGAAATAAATAACAGGTACAGCAGTGCTTACTCTGCCTGTTTTCTGCTCAGTTTCTGCAGCAGTTTTTAACAGAGGACATGCAACGTTGTAGACCCACGGAACAGTGGTGAGAGTCGCCTGCCTTGGATGCAGTACCTATAATATTCAGTTAAAATAGAATGTTCCTTGCAACTTCTGTTCACGCCAGAAAAGCCGTTGATAAAGTGCATGCTTCAAGTGGCCCTCCACTGACAATGCCGTTTTTTGTTTGGGACGGTAAGAACAAAAAAAAAAAGTATTGTCCAGTTCGACAAACTTTTTCACATCAATGCGTCCATGCTATTGCATAAGTGAAAGCAAACTCTGTGCTCTTTGAGATTCCTGGCAAGACATGCCCATCTCTTTCAAAAGATCAGCAAGACGTTTTGTTTGCATAGCGGGATCAAAATAGGAGTCTTTGACCAGGAGAGTTTGAAGAAGACCCAAGGTCTGTCCAAAGGCTTGCGGGTAGCTGAGGTTCTTGATATAGTATATGCACAAAAGCACTACAAGAGCTTTCTCCATAGAAGAACCGCTGCTGAGGGTGACCACTTCGTGCCTTGTGTGAATTTCTTTCTTGGAAGCAAAAAACAACTTGGGACCAGGGACACGTTGATCTTTTGGGTCCTCCTGTTTGTTGGTGAACACAAGTTCGAAAATTATGAAGACATATGTTGCTACTCTATGGAAATGTGACAAAAGAGAATGCAGGCAAGCTGGTATCAATGTATGGTGAATTGGTGCTTGTGACATGAATGGCTTCTTTTCAATGTCAAGCAAGTTTGTCATGTCTCCAGATAAAATGGTTAAAAAGCAAGCGAGCTGGTGGCTAAGATCCATGACGAAAAACCCGAGACTGGGAAAAAGGACGAAAAGCAGACGACACAACACAAAGTCTCAAACACAGCTAAAGTTTAATCGACAACCGCACACTTTTAACAACATCAGGTGGGGGAGGAGGGACAGTGCAAAAGGCTCGCCAAAGGAGGGCCGAAGGTCACAGACGCTTTGCTGACACAGTTCGCAGTCCCCAAAATTGACAACGTTTCTCTCAAAAGCCTCCGACTGAGGTCGGTCTCCCTGGCCTTGACAAAGGTCTCTTCCCATATGGGAGAACAATTAAAGCAAACTTTGAGATGCTTTGCCAATTCCGGCGACTGGTCCTCATTTTTCACCTTCGAAGCGTGCTCCCGGAGCCTGTCATTCAAGCAACGTTTCGTTTGACCGATATAGCAAAAACCGCAAGCGAGAGGTATCTGATACACCACATTTGACTGGCATTGTACATAGCTATTTTTATGCGATTTACAAACTTTGTAACGCTTCTGGAAAGGACAGAGAGCATCAAGTCTAAAAGGTGTCCGGGTTGTTTTTAAAAACTGCTTTAGACTTGATGCTCTCTGTCCTTTCCAGAAGCGTTACAAAGTTTGTAAATCGCATAAAAATAGCTATGTACAATGCCAGTCAAATGTGGTGTATCAGATACCTCTCGCTTGCGGTTTTTGCTATATCGGCCAAACGAAACGTTGCTTGAATGACAGGCTCCGGGAGCACGCTTCGAAGGTGAAAAATGAGGACCAGTCGTCGGAATTTGCAAAGCATCTCAAAGTTTGCTTTAATTGTTCTCCCATATGGGAAGAGACCTTTGTCAAGGCCAGGGAGACCGACCTCAGTCGGAGGCTTTTGAGAGAAACGTTGTCAATTTTGGGGGCTGGGAACTGTGTCAGCAAAGCGTCTGTGACCTTCGGCCCTGCTTTGGCGAGCCTTTTGCACTGTCCCTCCTCCCCCACCTGATGTTGTTAAAAGTGTGCGGTTGTCGATTAAACTTTAGCTGTGTTTGAGACTTTGTGTTGTGTCGTCTGTTTTTCGTCCTTTTTCCCAGTCTCGGGTTTTTCGTCATGGATGTCTCCAGCTTCTAGATTCCTTCCCCTCCCATTCACTTGTTTTCTGGTATTTAGGCAGGGCATTGCAGTGCAAATATTCTGTGCAAATAAACTGACTTCCACCAAGGCAATCAGACCAGAAGATTTCCAAAGCAGTTTTGAGTCATTGCAGAAAAGTTCACATCCTTGGTACACGTTGATACACTTTGACCACTAGCATATGCTCCAGGCAGCAGCCGACTTAATGTTACCTCGGAATTCACTGCAGGTGCACCACTGTTATTTTACATATCTACTTAATAACTGTTGTGCTCCTGAGCAAGTAAAATTACAATATTCCATTTTCAAAACGGAGAACCAAATGATCTCGTTTTCCCCGTGGTACTCTGCATGAGCCTTGTTCTTTGCTGTGGCAGGCACAGCCTTAGGGAAAATCAGAGGGACCTAATTATGACTGGACTCTGAAGTTTTAGGGTTAAACCTGATTTTTCCCCAAATCTGCATCCGAATCAAGATTCACCTGTTCAGGGTAAACCGACTTCTGCCTGCAAACCCACACTTAAGCTATGCACCACAAGGCAATGACATACTAGTTTTTCACACAATATGTCACTGACCTTGACTCCTGATCCTCTGGATAAACGGTACAAGAAATGTTTATTCTACAATAAAGCAAGATGATTTATACCCGAATTCAGTCCGATGGCAATTTTTCCATCCAAATTTGCATGAATTTTCGGAATGAAGTTATTCGCCCGATTTTTACCTCCCAAAGTCGAAAAAAAAGAAAACAGAAAAGTACACGGACACGTGAGAAGTCTCATGATAGGCGGAAACTTTAAGCCTGAAGACAATATGAAAGGAAAGCCCGAGTTATCACACAGCAACGTCACTTACCAGTGTAATAAGTGCAGCTTTACACTTTTTAGAGCGCAGGTAAGAATCTACATCTGCAAAGGTCTCTCCACCATGTCGCATAGTGAAGTGTTGACGAATGCTGTTCAGTTTCTCCACCATTTCTCCCATTTGGAGCTGAAACCGAAGTTCAGCCTCAAAGCTGAGCTGGAACAGATCCATTGTACATATGGGAGTGATCATGCTTTGTGTGCGACTGTACAACATATGTGTGGCCTCCATGCCACTAAGCTACATACCACATCCTCATTTAGGAAGTAGGACGGCAGTTTTTCAGGGAATTCCAACTTCCTTAGATCATATGACAGTCGCAACAGCTGTTGCAGACGAGGCAGGTTGAGATTCATTGTTTGATGTTCAAAATCTGCTAGTGCCTGCAACAATCATATGCTTCTTAGCAGTGCTTCCGTGCATCTTAGCCTCTTAATTACAGATGCTGAGCAGCTGTTTTTAGTACAGCAAAACTTTTGAACTTTTGAACTCTGTATCTCTAACAACTCCTTATTAACAATCACTGCACCTGTGCTGTTCCACTGAAAATACATGGGGAACGAATTCTCTACGTTAGACACCTGTCCATTCGTCCTGTCCACAAAATGTCCATTCACTTTCTGCGCTACATGGAATGACTGTCAGCATTCGTACCATTCATGTGCAATTAACATGTACCATTCGTAAGAAGCCCTATTTCCAGTATTCATCCATGGATGTATCCTTGCTGCACCAGCTACATTGCCCACACTTCCTTCTACCACTATAACCATATACAGTGTGTCTCAAGATAAGCTGACCAGACAGTTTTAAGAATGGAGCTATAAACGGAAAGCTGAGGTAAACTTTGTGGTACTTGAGTTAGAAACAGGTGCTACAGCAAAAGCTGTGGTTCTCCAATCACTGTCACTCTGCAATCATGAATTCCACGAGAAATCGTGTCCTAGGCATGTAAATATCATATGCCACAGAAAATCAAGGCCGTTGCTTGTTTCGCTAACGAGACTTTTACTGACTATGAAAAACCGCTCTTTTAGGAGAGGAAGTGCACCGCACAAGTGTCAAATGTCACTTCGGCCGTGCGTCCAGTGGCGGAGAAAAATTGCAATCCCAAAGACCCTCCTTGCCCCTCACGCACACCCCTGATAAACAAAGAAACAAATGGGAGAGAAAAAAAGACAGAGCCCTGTCGTACCTAATGGGTAGTCACTTGACTTGCTCAATGTTTGTGACAGGGATTCGTGTTATAACTGACAGTACACATGTGAGGATTGCTTCTTTCCGTGGCAGGAGGGGGCACGCTGCTGGTAATTGGCCCTCCGGCTCCTCGGCAATGGTCAATGCGGCCCATGGCTCATTTTGAGCCTCAGACCCCTCCTCTAAGAGGTGAAACAGAATATTCCGAAAAATCCTGAAATCACAGGATTTTCTTAGAGAAATCCTGGGATTCAGGATATCCTGATTGACCACCCTAGGGGGAACACAAACATTGGACACAATGGTTTTCGTACAGTTGTCATGACATGCCTCTTACATGCGACCCCTGCGCTGGGAAGATGCTTTGGAAACGCATTTGGAAAGCAATAAGCTGCAAGCTCAAGAAGCTCCAAAATGGAGGTAGGAAAGAAGAAATGCTCCTTGGTTCCAGTCAAAATTGGCTGTAAATCTGAAATTTGAGCTGCAAGTGGGTGAAGCATGCAGTACGAAACGCAGTTAATGGTAAGTTATTTCTGAAAGGCACCTTTATATTTTTAACTGTGGTGCTAAATACCGCACCCAAGCAACGCAATAAGATTTTTGCTTTTCATTTCCCATGTCCTTTGTGCTCGATTCTGTAGCTCAGACACCTCCATAAGTTTTTTTCTTTTTTATATAATTCATGGTTTATGTCACAAGACAACCAGAATCATGAGCGATGCCACAGTGCTCGGTCTGTGGATTAATTTGTTGAATCATTATGCATGCTCTTCTATGATTTATTATCCATGAGTGGGATTCAGTGACAGCCATACACTGTTTCCTAGCTACGAAGCTGTACCATCCTACTAGCTTTCCAACCAGAAATGTTTACAATAGCTAAACAGCCTGACAGTGCTCGGCACAGTTGTTTGCCTGGTCAGCATTCCAGTTACCGTTGCTGCAACGGCACGCGAAAAACACTGACTTCATTTTGGTATCCTCGCTGCCTACATGCATTATGCAGCAGTATATGTAAGTATACTTCAAGAAGAACAAGCCGTGTGAACCATCTGTCCATATAGAACGTCCATCTGCCGTTGTATGGATAGATGGTGGTTTACGAGCTCAGAACAGGTGTCGCTTTCATTACACCATCCACCTATTACACAGGTAATAATAATAATATAAAAAAAAGAATACCCATAAGAAGGTATAAAACTGTTAATTGTGCAACTAATACACATAAATACAGAAGTCATTAGGAACAAGAAGTGAATATAGGCACTAACAAATTGCATTTAAAATGCTTCTTAACTTGTGATTAACACTCATTTACTGAGCAGGTGCCATAGGGAGGCAAAGGAAAAATATGCATTTTGCCTTAAGATCTGGTCTCTAGTCATTACGATTACAGGAACAGCAGCATGTCCTCTTATTTAGCTTGTCAATAAGTCTCATTTTAAGCATTGCATCATTATCCACCAGATTTAACTCAGATTAACAATGAATGGAACAGACCAATCAATAATGGAGACGAACATGTCACAGCCAGCACTGAGGAGCATAAACATATAACTATAACACCATACACTGGGCCACTTAACTGAGCAGTCAACTGCACTTACATTCAGTTCGTTTAGCGCCTCATCACAGCTCATGTTGCTATCAAAAATTTCGATGTCATCTGCACCTGTAACCATAGCAGATTGAGCATCAGCTGCTGCATGCTTATTTTTGCTTTGCCTCGCCCTCAGCCTCCGTATCTTGCGTTTCAGTGAGAGTCTGTGTACGAATACACTCTGAAAGAGAATAGTGTGTAAAGCATGAGGCTTGAGAATATGGCGTATTGTACCATAAATTGGAACATGTAGCAAGAAATGCACCAGACTACTTAGTACTGTAATAACGGTACTGTATAAACTAGGGCATACCCAGCAGTGTTTCGTATTTCTTTCTGCTTTTGAGCCAGGTTTAGCATTCGGCCACGTCATGCATGGATAAGATTGGAGCAGACATCGTCCAAGTGCCTTGTACTGCTGTCTAAGCTGCCATGGCGCCTGGTTTATTAGAAGTTGATTCTCACTAGGAGAAAAAGTCGAAAGCTTAGTCACAATAACACAATGCTGTACACCCATCAGGCACTATATTTTCAAAACGTAATGTTTGAGGTTCCCAAGCACATAAGTAGGACCAGGTAAAAAACCCCCCAAGATAAGCATGCAGTTATGCACTAAAAACCCTGAATTGTAGTTCATGTCAGAAAATTTACCTTTCAGGTGTTCATAAATAATTCGTATTCAATTCGAAAACTATTTGCCTTCGATGCGAATTGGACATTATTCGTTCGTGTTTGATTCAAAATAAAAAATCACTATTCACATATGCCGACAATTTTTTTGACTGGTACTGATCAGGATATTGCGCTCCCACTCAATAGCCGAACCGGCACTGAGCACTGGCTCTATTGACCTGCAAGGGGCATCAGCTGCGGCAACTTGCGAACATGGAGGCAAACTTAGTACACCCTTCGACTTGCAGAATGCCTTTACAGAAAGAACACCACCTGGCCATCAGGTGTGTGTTTTCTCTCTACCGCCATAGCACAAGGAGTTCACAGAAGGCGCCCATTCTGGCTTGAAAATCACGAAATTTAGGAACCCGTGCCGTGGACCCTTGTATGTTGCCTTGGTGGCTCGGCTGGTAGAGTGTCGGCTTTCCAATCACAAGGACATAGGTTTGATCCTGGCCGAGGGGGCTAGCAATTCGGCGGCGGGTATGAATTACTTATGCACGCTAGAGCACTGCACGGGCCCGGGCCCCCGACCCGGCCCGGGCCCGACCCGGCCCGCGGGCCGGGCTGGGCTTGTTATTGGCTGTGTGCTCCGGGCCGGGCCGAGCCCGGGCCGACAAAATACGCCAGCACCGCGGGCCGGGCCGGGACCGGGCCGTTAAAATACGCCACCACCGCGGGCCGGGCCGGGCCCGGGCCGACAAATATGTTCCCGAGAGTCAGGCCCGGCCGGGCCACGCAGCTAATTCCACACATTGGAAACGCATTAGTTCATATCATCATGCGCTTGCGTCATTCCTGTGCATATTTTGCAAAGACAAGCAAAGGGTACTGCATTATGCATATGATTCGACCCTCTAGAACATTCTCCAAGCCACTTTACATTGCTCCTCACTCCTCACATATTTCACAATCACTTTGGCAAAGCTTGGTGTGAGGGATAGGGACGGGGAGAAGTAGTTTGTCGACAGCATGCTCTATCTCCGCAAAATCTTGACAGTGTAACGATAACTCCCCGTGCGTTCTGGATTTAATTTGGTCTCGTGCGGTTACGGTGTTAAACCGCCATCACTTGTATGTTTGTCTTCTCTCCTTATAAATTTACTTATAAATTTGTTTGATAATCGCCAGAAACGCGTACGTCGCGGCTGGAAATACTAGGCCGGGATCTACTCGCCGGGTCACCGGGCCGGGCCGGGCCGGGCCGGGCTCTATTTGCTTAGACGCCGGGCCGGGCCGGGCTCTAGTCACTGGGTCACCGGGCCGGGCCGGGCCGCATAAAAATATGAAGGTCCGGGCCCGGGTCGGGCCGGGCCATTTTTCGATGCGCCCGGGCCGGGTCGGGCCCGGAAAAGTCGGCCCGTGCAGTGCTCTAATGCACGCTACCCTTGGAAGGGACGTTAAGCAGTGTGTCCCATGTGTGAGGTTTCACGCATGTTAAAGAACCCTCTGGTGGGCAAAATTAATCCACAGGCCGACCACTGTGGCGTCGCTTATGACTGTAGTTGACTTGCGACGTAAACGCAAAATTTTTATTATCCTTCTCTATCATGTATATATTCCACCAGCTGGCCCATATTTATGTCAATCGAAGAAGGCATTTTGCTGTGTTCTACTTACTCCAGATAATCTATCAGTTCATCCTGGAGCTGTTGGTGGAGGACCTTTTCCATTTTTTCGGGAAGGCATTTCCCATCTAGGAGAGGCTGCACCATCAGTGAAAACTGTGGTAATTTCGGCTGTGACCGGTGGTCAACAGAAAGAAAGATATGTCAGTGATGCATTTCTGACCACGACTTTACCACATAAAGTTTACACTGATACAGGATCATTTCACTGAACAAAAAAATGTGAAGCACATCCAAGCTACACTATGGCACAAAATGCAGGCATTTCGGTATGCAAATAACTTCACGATTCTTTGAATATACAAAACATGGCCAGGGATACAGGAGACCTTCAGCAGACAAGATAACGTCATGCTCTGATTGTTGAAGAACGAACGCATTGATTTTGCGTCTAAACTCTTTTTTCATCATCAGTTTAGTGCAGAGGTACTTGGTGCTGTCACAGCATAGTATCTGCACTACTTTCACAAATCTAACATCAGCTGTGGGGGTACCGCAGATAAGAACATCCCCTGCTTTAACAGCAACATTATTGATAACGGTGCCAAACATGCATGTGACATCAGTCCCAAGCAGCTCTGCTGGCAGGCCTGCTGAGACCATCTGCTCATTGACAGTAACAGGGATGGCAGGTTGCTCAGCGTCTTGCTCGATGCAGTACTCTTTCTTTGGAGCACCAGACCCTTTCCAAAGACTCACAGATGAGTGCACTTGGTAGAGCTCACTAACTGAATGTGGCAAATTCTTAAAGTTGCTGAACTTCTTAGACTTTGGAATAGCATTGGTTGTCTCACAGCTCATTGTTGAATGGTGCTTCAATGGCCCAAACTGCCTTACTTGATCTACCAAGTGCACCATCATGTGCATCTTGGGAATAAAGTTGGAGGCACCATAACACTCGATATACAGACTGCTGTGATCTGCGACTGCTGTTTCCAGATCAGTTAAGCAGTCCACGCTCATGACTGGTGAGAAACACACCTGAACAATCTGGCTCAGGAGGACAAGGGATGATATATGACTACCCTCAGGTACAAGTTCATCCATTATAAATGGAAGGTGCAAAATCAGTAGTGATGCCGCACTTGCAGATGTCACCAAAGAAAGGTCAGCCTCAAGCACCCGTGGATGATCGCTGGAACTTACGCTACTATGAAATTTGAAATTCTGCAGCTGATCATTTAAAGCCTTACGTGTGAACAAGCATGCAGAACGCACACAATATCTGAAGAAAAGAGTGACTTCCTTGACAACAATGCCTTCTAGCAGGATGTGCATAGGATCAAACAAGATGTCGGTTGTGAGCGAAAAGTTTTGAAACCTGGTTAGAACAGAGTCACCATTCAAACCAAATGTAGCTGAGAGCTTCCTGCGCTCGTTTTCTGTCGGTGCTGTTCTGAGCTCATCAACTTGTTTCTGTATTTCCCTGTCTGTTCTTAGAGGGCACTGCGTGTGGTAGCTGTACTCTGTTAATTCTGTTGAGGGCACTTTACATCTGCGGCAACTTAAGAGAACATTTGGCCCAAAGGACTCTTTGAAGCCTGCCATATTGTGGCAAGCAAGGCTGTCACCCATAAGTGCAATAAGTGCTCCGTGAAAGAGCTCTTCTCCTTTCAATGTGACAAAAGTCATTCCATCTGATGAGAGACAGTTTACGGTCTGTATACACTCCCTTAGGAGGGCTTCCTTGGCCTCTGCAGACTTCAAGCTTTTGGAGTTGCCAACACCAAGCAAGAATATGTTTGATACCTGTGACCGTACGAAAGGGGGCATATTTGCAAAAATAATGTAAAAGACAGTCAGTTTGCCCCTATTTCCTCTCTTCATTCCCAATGGGTTAGCTACCTCTATGTCATCGCAGTAGAGGAGCATTTTGAGGAGCCCACTCGCAGCCCATCATGAAAGTCTCTAAGCATACCTGTAGAAGGACTTTCCACATTTTGTGACAACCAGTTGTATACCTCAGGGTGCTTTAGCAGGTTTGAAAGCAGTCCCCTGAGTGGGACATAACATGCCTTTTTTCCATCAGGTAAAACTATCTGTTTGGGCCGAACATAAATCCCACGTTTCGTGTACTCAGATTTCCTATCCTTGTCGGAAGACAGTGCGGAAAGGTCACAAGGGATGTTGCAAAATGCCATAATATTCGTTACAGCTTCGACAACTGCATCAATTGCCTTTTTTGAGGAACGGTGTTGGCCCTCCAAGGTGCGACAAAGATCTGACAGAAGTGCCTCAACGTTGTCGCATGGAACATTTCCAGCAGAACCTTCGGAGCCCAAGTCAGCAGCACCATCTTGACTGTCACGCGTATCAGATATGTCTATTTGTAACTCTGAACCCAGAGTGTCAGCGGATGTAGATGAAGATGATACAGACAGCACCGCACGGCAAGAAAGAACATGCTCCTTGAAACGCTTAGCATAGCGTATGTTGCTATGACAATGTGGACAAATGAATGAGGAGCGAGCAGAAGGTGTGCAAGTTTTACAGTGCACCCTAAAACGCTGATAGTTCGTAGATGAGAATCCGCAGTAACCACAAATTTTCAGCACCTTTTCTGCTGCGGACTGTTCTGGTCGGGGACGCTGAGCATTTTCAAGAGACTGCAAAACCGTTGGAGTTCCAAACGCAGTAGGCCTTTCCTGAGGACTGTTTGAGGCGCCTGTATATAGATAGTGCATTTGAGAATTATAATGTGAGCAGTTCTTTATGTTGCTTCACCACAGCACATGTTAGCTCTGATACGGACCTGCCTCATGTGAGTCATCAATCAGTTCGTCATTGGCACCTGTAGGTATGGCAGCTACGGACGTCCGGGCATCTGCAATCAAGTTTGTTCATTATCACACTGCAGGGAAGAAACTGTTCAACTTCTCAACAATTCTAAAGCAAGCTCGTGATTGTTCCATTTGCAAAGTAGGCCGCACCACACTCAGTACCTTTACAGCAGATGGGGTCGCAGTTCACAAGCACTAGTCTTTCGAATGTGTTCAGGTTTGAAACAAGCAGAGGCATGCACTAAGGTTTGCACCATTGCAATCCAGCTGAGGATCACTTTTCATAGCTTATGTCACCGGGCGAAGTCATCAGTGGATAGCTTTTCCGTTTCCGAGGTGGTAATGGTACTCAAACGGATCTTGTCTGTTTTCGCACTAAAAGTCCTCGAAGAGGGAGATTTAAAAAATATTTCACCCAGTTTGACCATGTTTCCTTGCAGAAGGGAAACTTAAGCCTGGGGACTTGGGAGAACTGGGGAGCTATTCTCGTCAAAAGTAATCGAGCTTGATTACTTTACGTCACTAACTGTTGGACAGAGCTACCAGAACACACTCCGCCCATAAACTCTGCCTATTTATCTCTAGCCGGTATGCCTAGCCGTCGTCCACCGGTGTCTCTAGCGCATGAACAATAGGAAGTTCGCGCTTTCCTACGACATCCGGGCGCTATGTGCTATACTGAAATAAACGACAGGGGGAAAGGAGGAAAAAGCATGGAGCATAGGCGTAAACGTGTATTATGATTAATGTGATGTGGTGATATTCCGTTCACTGTGGAATAACCTTCATGTGCATAGATTGCCAAACATTGCACATTTTGCCACGTTGGGAGTCAAGTGGCGCCACACTGTAGGCTATGCACTCTATGCGCACATATTGCACGTCGGCACAACTTTCTGTTTCATGATACAACCTACAACCTTCCGCTTCCGATGAGAACACGCGGAACACGCGCCTCGCTGTGATATGATAAAGCGCGAAGATTGCAGGATCAAGGACTCGACTATTGGATGAAGATGCATGGCATTCACCCCTGATCTTCACGCCTTCTTCAGGTAACGACCAATGATAGGTGAGACACATTGTAACCCAGGTCGATTACTTTGACGAGAATAGCTCCCCTGAACTCTTCTCTGCTGCACCAACATGGAACAGGATGGATTAGCTAGGTGTTAGTTCTTATTCGAAAAGCATTCAGAATCGTATTGATCCAGTAAGACCTATTTAACTCCACCAGAAAACTCATCACTATTCGAGCGGGTCTCCAAAAAAAGGCGTGGTTGTAAAGCTTCACAGAAATAATCTTCATCGGTGGCACTTTGAAATTACTACGGCCAGCAAAAGAATGGCTGGTTTATCATGTACACCAATGTGCTCTTACATACAATGTGACCCAAATAACATGCCAAAAAATTCTAACAATAAAACTATTGGCTGCAAAGTTATTTGTCAATGGCGTTCTGATCTTGGACAGCCCTTGTTGTTCATTGCAACTGTTTGATGTACGTGAATTCGAAATTGTGGCAAATTTAATGAGGCTTGTGCAGTGACGTCATGTGTGGTCACGTGACATTGGGAAACATATTGCCACACCGGAGTCGGAGTAGGGGGGAATGCCGTGAGTTGTTCAGGTATGCGTGCAATTACGAGAGGAAACTGTAAAAATACACGCTGCTGCCTCATTCGGCACGCAGTAAGACGCCTGTGACGCATCCCCATGTTTTCCCATGTCACGTGGCTCCAAGGCGCTCAAAGGCTGTGCGTGATGTCATGTGCACAAGCCTCATTTCTTGAACAACTATGGAAATTGAGTTTGAGTTTGATTTGAAATTTTCTGGTGCAAAAAGTATCACAACTATGGAAATTGCCAAGTGAGTAATACGTTTTGGCCCCCAAAAGCGGCAATTGCAGCTAGAGTTTCCCCAAATCAAACAGAAAGTATGCTCCATCCGGTACTAGAAGTCACTGAAAAATACAGAAAAATTGCTACTTGGCCACTACCTCTCTCCAACAGGAAAAAGTCGTCCAACAAAGATGCTCTCAAGGGAGCATGGTAACATCACATTACACTTGCGTCCTTGATTCACTTTCCAATAGCAGCTCGAATGGTTCCCCTCTCACAACAGCAAGGAGGTGAGACAGCATTGACCTCATCATCTTCCTTTTGTTGCTTCTTTGTCGCATGTTGCATTTGCCCTGCTGGACAGTCGGAGTGGCAAAGTAGCGACATTTGTTTCAACACCGCATGGAACATATTTTATGGTGGGTGAACTTAGCAAGCGTGGCTCACTTGGCAATTTCCAGAGTTCAAGTCAGACACTGCCTGTGCAACCTTCCAGCCAATAGTTTTGTTGTATGAATTCTTTGACATGAGGCTAGAGAAGTGCACTGCACCATCCTGTAAAGCACCGAGGCCTGGCCCAGCCTAGCCCGCTTGCTCTCGGGCATGGAGTAAGAGAGACAGGAGAACAAACACGATATAAAAGCAAGCAAGAGTGTGCGACCACAGTACGTCAACTTGGGGGAGAGAGAACAGGAGTTGTCGTGTGATTGGATGGATGGCAGCACCACAATGTTCTACCTCTCTGTTCTGCATCTTCCCATGTTTTCCTATGGGAAAATAGCTCACTTTTCGTGCCCACTTGCCAACTCGAATGCTGACCAAATTATGCAACAGTACTAAGGAACATGAAGCACGATTGCTTTGACCGAACCTATACTGAAATAAGCTGCGTCCATTACACGTTAGACTTGTTCCAAAGCCCTCCAAAGATGTCGCTACGATCATGTTGCAGTTGACACACTCAGGCCATGGGAAAGGAGAAGTCACTCCTCCTGTTTCTTTTACTCAGTGTTTTTGGGTGGGCACAGATCCATGCAGTGGGGCCTTCGTGAAGCACCTGCTTCTCACAGTGAAACCCATTGCAGTTAAACACAAGTTCAAACCAACCTGTTGCAGCTGTTTTGCTTTGAAGCAGCTCCTTGTCGGGGATGATAGAACACGGTGAGGCCAAACTTTCTGTGAACAGATACCCATTACAGCTGACGCTTTTGTAAAGGTCAAATACATTTTGTACCTTTAGCCCACGGAAACACATTGTAGTTTGACTAACCTGCAACATCTGTAGCAGTGTGGAACGACGGGGGCTGGCCCGACTGTTGTTGTTCCGAAATAGTCCATTCTTGGGTGGACTCAGCTTGAGAAAAGTGTGCTGCGCCCTCAAAAATGTCTGGAATAGGGACAAGTGAGCTGGATATGTGCATGCGTGGGAAAAATAGATGTGGCCAGAACAAAAAGCCAGAGATTGCATTGCACGAATTCCATGGCACATGGCATGGCAGTTAGGTGTTTTCCAGCAGAGGTTTTGTATTTTGTGGTCTCTGCTAGTTCTTTTCACGGCATGAAACAGCAGTTAGAATACAGAAATCTAGTGATAAAAGAAAGCTTGGAGGAGGTGGGGGTTATCTTTGTGGCAATTATGTTTGACTGAGGCGGTACCCTGTGTTCACAGCTCCAGCTCAACAACACCAATAGCCAGAACCCCAAAATAACCTCCCGTTTTCCTTTCATCGCTCTCTTTGTGCATTTGTTTCCTGTCAGCGCAGCTCGCCTGTTTTACAAAGTTAAGCACACAACAAAGAGCAAATTCCAAGCGTGAGCCTTCAGTTGCTAGGACCTCTGTCTGTAGCTTGAGGTTTAAAAAAGTACTCACCAATCCCGACATGAGACACTGGCGAATGCCTGCAGTACTCACACCACCCAGGCGGGAAAGGCCCGTATCTGCAGACTTCCGTGCTCCTGGTGAACGACGTGCACTCACAAGTCGTGCACGCACCTCGGACCGTGCCGCGGATGTCTTTGTTTGTGCTCATTATAGAAAGTTGACGACACGGCACCTAAGATAAAGCACCCACTCTGACCACTGAAAGTGAAAGCAGTACGGTTCATCAGGGGAAGGCAAAAGGCAACTTTGAGGGAGCCTTTATGCTCCAATTCAACTTTGTGCTCACTCACCGACGTCCAGTTCACGCATCTACGCAATTCTTTCGAGATGACGGGCAAGGAAAGGAATTCGGGCCAGCCAAAGCGGGAAACGTACAACGAGAAACGATACTACCGTACGGCGAGACCAAGGCGAAATGCGCGGCACAAACACAATGAACGAACGCAGCAACATCAGTGCAGTAAACGGTTGAAATGACACCTGATAAATGATATTTCCAAAAAGCTACAATTGAAATTACAATGCATGGATTCAGATGCAATCAACACGAGTGTGAGGGATTTGTGAATGTATTACGTACCTGGGCTGTCATCATCCGCTTCCGCAGAACAAAACCGAATTCGAAACTTCGAAACCAACACCTATTTCGCAGGTATTAAAGTCGCCACTTCGGCAAAAAAGGTCCTCACTGGATCCATATCGTCAAACGAGTAATCTTCATCAGGTACACAAGAACCCATTTCGAGGAACCGAGTTTTCATTCAGGAGGTACAACTCTTTGTTCACGGGTACAACATTGGGTACCTGTTCCGTACCTCATGGACTTTGCAGTTTTCGGTACGCGGATAGTGATGTACCCGATGGTAAGGGCCTGCTGCCTTCTTGTACCGGATGTGTACCTTTTACGGCGGCGCTTGGTACTATTCACGAGGTACACATGCGGTACCCATGGGGTATCTGATTTAGAGTGTAGTAATGGACATACTCTATGCATGTTCCATAAATGAATGCAACCAGTTCATTCAGTTGTTTTCAACCTAAAAATATATATCATGGCAAACATCACTAGTTCGTTCTGGGCCCCAGTTTTGAAGGATATATATATGCAATCAAATAACGTTTGTTGCTGTGTTAATATATCACTTCCATATCTCAAAATAATTCCCCACGTCCTCCCCACATGAAACCAAACAGGTCACGTAAGATCTCCTGTAGCTCCTTTTTGATGCCTTGAAGGATCCTACAAGTCTCCTCGTAGCCGGATATAGGCAATGTAGTGTCCTACAACTCTCCTATATTGCCGCATATGGGACAAGTAGGACACCACAACTCTCCTACATAGCCTAATATGGGACATGTAGGATCGTATGACTCACCTATATGTCAATGAATATAGGACATGTAGGATCCCACAACTTTCCCACATGATACAAAATAGGACATAAAGGATCCTACATCAATTTGTATAGGATAAATAGGATCGCATACAACCTATTTGGCTCTTTTTCAACAGGGAGACGAGGAATTCGAGCACGGCTACGACATAAACTGGGCTCGCCTGCTACCAGACGCTTCGCAAAATTGGCCATGGGTAGGACGCGTTAAGTACGACCGAGGGCCAACTTGGGCATTTCTCTGATGGATTGTGTTTTCCTCTTTCACTCGGTAGTGCCAGGTTTTTCACGATTTGATATGTTCATGCTGCGGAGGTTAAAGACAAATTGACAGCAGACAACGGCCAGCTCGAGGCGGCGATGGGGGATGATCCTCGTCTTATTATCGCCAGCGGCGTTGCCCGCCGATTGGAGCACTTCAGAGACGAGGAATTCGAGCACGGCTACGACATAAACTCAGGCGCCTGCTACCAGACGCTTCGCAAAATTGGCCATGGGTAGGACGCGTTAAGTACGACCGAGGGCCAACTTGGGCATTTCTCTGATGGATTGTGTTTTCCTCTTTCACTCGGTACTGCCAGGTTTTTCACGATTTGATATGTTCATGCTGCGGAGGTTAAAGACAAATTGACAGCAGACAACGGCCAGCTCGAGGCGGCGATAGGGGATGATCCTCGTCTTATTATCGCCAGCAGCGTTGCCCGCCGACTGTAGCACTTCAGAGACGAGGAATTCGAGCACGGCTACGACATAAACTGGGCTCGCCTGCTACCAGACGCTTCGCAAAATTGGCCATGGGTAGGACGCGTTAAGTACGACCGAGGGCCAACTTGGGCATTTCTCTGATGGATTGTGTTTTCCTCTTTCACTCGGTAGTGCCAGGTTTTTCACGATTTGATATGTTCATGCTGCGGAGGTTAAAGACAAATTGACAGCAGACAACGGCCAGCTCGAGGCGGCGATGGGGGATGATCCTCGTCTTATTATCGCCAGCGGCGTTGCCCGCCGATTGGAGCACTTCAGAGACGAGGAATTCGAGCACGGCTACGACATAAACTGGGCTCGCCTGCTACCAGACGCTTCGCAAAATTGGCCATGGGTAGGACGCGTTAAGTACGACCGAGGGCCAACTTGGGCATTTCTCTGATGGATTGTGTTTTCCTCTTTCACTCGGTAGTGCCAGGTTTTTCACGATTTGATATGTTCATCCTGCGGAGGTTAAAGACAAATTGACAGCAGACAACGGCCAGCTCGAGGCGGCGATGGGGGATGATCCTCGTCTTATTATCGCCAGCGGCGTTGCCCGCCGATTGGAGCACTTCAGAGACGAGGAATTCGAGCACGGCTACGACATAAACTGGGCTCGCCTGCTACCAGACGCTTCGCAAAATTGGCCATGGGTAGGACGCGTTAAGTACGACCGAGGGCCAACTTGGGCATTTCTCTGATGGATTGTGTTTTCCTCTTTCACTCGGTAGTGCCAGGTTTTTCACGATTTGATATGTTCATGCTGCGGAGGTTAAAGACAAATTGACAGCAGACAACGGCCAGCTCGAGGCGGCGATGGGGGATGATCCTCGTCTTATTATCGCCAGCGGCGTTGCCCGCCGATTGGAGCACTTCAGAGACGAGGAATTCGAGCACGGCTACGACATAAACTGGGCTCGCCTGCTACCAGACGCTTCGCAAAATTGGCCATGGGTAGGACGCGTTAAGTACGACCGAGGGCCAACTTGGGCATTTCTCTGATGGATTGTGTTTTCCTCTTTCACTCGGTAGTGCCAGGTTTTTCACGATTTGATATGTTCATCCTGCGGAGGTTAAAGACAAATTGACAGCAGACAACGGCCAGCTCGAGGCGGCGATGGGGGATGATCCTCGTCTTATTATCGCCAGCGGCGTTGCCCGCCGATTGGAGCACTTCAGAGACGAGGAATTCGAGCACGGCTACGACATAAACTGGGCTCGCCTGCTACCAGACGCTTCGCAAAATTGGCCATGGGTAGGACGCGTTAAGTACGACCGAGGGCCAACTTGGGCATTTCTCTGATGGATTGTGTTTTCCTCTTTCACTCGGTAGTGCCAGGTTTTTCACGATTTGATATGTTCATGCTGCGGAGGTTAAAGACAAATTGACAGCAGACAAGGGCCAGCTCGAGGCGGCGATGGGGGATGATCCTCGTCTTATTATCGCCAGCGGCGTTGCCCGCCGATTGGAGCACTTCAGAGACGAGGAATTCGAGCACGGCTACGACATAAACTGGGCTCGCCTGCTACCAGACGCTTCGCAAAATTGGCCATGGGTAGGACGCGTTAAGTACGACCGAGGGCCAACTTGGGCATTTCTCTGATGGATTGTGTTTTCCTCTTTCACTCGGTAGTGCCAGGTTTTTCACGATTTGATATGTTCATGCTGCGGAGGTTAAAGACAAATTGACAGCAGACAACGGCCAGCTCGAGGCGGCGATGGGGGATGATCCTCGTCTTATTATCGCCAGCGGCGTTGCCCGCCGATTGGAGCACTTCAGAGACGAGGAATTCGAGCACGGCTACGACATAAACTGGGCTCGCCTGCTACCAGACGCTTCGCAAAATTGGCCATGGGTAGGACGCGTTAAGTACGACCGAGGGCCAACTTGGGCATTTCTCTGATGGATTGTGTTTTCCTCTTTCACTCGGTAGTGCCAGGTTTTTCACGATTTGATATGTTCATGCTGCGGAGGTTAAAGACAAATTGACAGCAGACAACGGCCAGCTCGAGGCGGCGATGGGGGATGATCCTCGTCTTATTATCGCCAGCGGCGTTGTCCGCCGATTGGAGCACTTCAGAGACGAGGAATTCGAGCACGGCTACGACATAAACTCAGGCGCCTGCTACCAGACGCTTCGCAAAATTGGCCATGGGTAGGACGCGTTAAGTACGACCGAGGACCAACTTGGGCATTTCTCTGATGGATTGTGTTTTCCTCTTTCACTCGGTAGTGCCAGGTTTTTCACGATTTGATATGTTCATGCTGCGGAGGTTAAAGACAAATTGACAGCAGACAACGGCCAGCTCGAGGCGGCGATGGGGGATGATCCTCGTCTTATTATCGCCAGCGGCGTTGCCCGCCGATTGGAGCACTTCAGAGACGAGGAATTCGAGCACGGCTACGACATAAACTGGGCTCGCCTGCTACCAGACGCTTCGCAAAATTGGCCATGGGTAGGACGCGTTAAGTACGACCGAGGACCAACTTGGGCATTTCTCTGATGGATTGTGTTTTCCTCTTTCACTCGGTAGTGCCAGGTTTTTCACGATTTGATATGTTCATGCTGCGGAGGTTAAAGACAAATTGACAGCAGACAACGGCCAGCTCGAGGCGGCGATGGGGGATGATCCTCGTCTTATTATCGCCAGCGGCGTTGCCCGCCGATTGGAGCACTTCAGAGACGAGGAATTCGAGCACGGCTACGACATAAACTCAGGCGCCTGCTACCAGACGCTTCGCAAAATTGGCCATGGGTAGGACGCGTTAAGTACGACCGAGGGCCAACTTGGGCATTTCTCTGATGGATTGTGTTTTCCTCTTTCACTCGGTAGTGCCAGGTTTTTCACGATTTGATATGTTCATGCTGCGGAGGTTAAAGACAAATTGACAGCAGACAACGGCCAGCTCGAGGCGGCGATGGGGGATGATCCTCGTCTTATTATCGCCTTTCGTTGCCCGCCGATTGGAGCACTTCAGAGACGAGGAATTCGAGCACGGCTACGACATAAACTCAGGCGCCTGCTACCAGACGCTTCGCAAAATTGGCCATGGGTAGGACGCGTTAAGTACGACCGAGGGCCAACTTGGGCATTTCTCTGATGGATTGTGTTTTCCTCTTTCACTCGGTAGTGTCAGGTTTTTCACGATTTGATATGTTCATGCTGCGGAGGTTAAAGACAAATTGACAGCAGACAACGGCCAGCTCGAGGCGGCGATGGGGGATGATCCTCGTCTTATTATCGCCAGCGGCGTTGCCCGCCGATTGGAACACTTCAGAGACGAGGAATTCGAGCACGGCTACGACATAAACTCAGGCGCCTGCTACCAGACGCTTCGCAAAATTGGCCATGGGTAGGACGCGTTAAGTACGACCGAGGGCCAACTTGGGCATTTCTCTGATGGATTGTGTTTTCCTCTTTCACTCGGTACCCTGTTGAAAAAAAGCCAAATAGGTTGTATGCGATCCTATTTATCCTGTACAAATTGATGTAGGATCCTTTATGTCCTATTTTGTATCATGTGGGAAAGTTGTGGGATCCTACATGTCCTATATTCATTCACATATAGGTGAGTCTAAAGATGGACCAAAGGCCGGGAACATACATCTTTAATTACCGAAATTCACACCGGCTCACAACAATTAAAAACAGTGAATTAAAATTGACGTTTCGGAATCCATCCGGATTCCATCATCAGAATGCGGTCTAGGTGGTCGTCCCCGCTCTTTTATACATCAAGGAGCGGGGACGACCACCTAGACCGCATTCTGATGATGGAATCCGGATGGATTCCGAAACGTCAATTTTAATTCACTGTTTTTAATTGTTGTGAGCCGGTGTGAATTTCGGTAATTAAAAATATAGGTGAGTCATACGATCCTACATGTCTCATATTAGGCTATGTAGGAGAGTTGTGGTGTCCTACTTGTCCCATATGCGGCAATATAGGAGAGTTGTAGGACACTACATTGCCTATATCCGGCTACGAGGAGACTTGTAGGATCCTACAAGGCATCAAAAAGGAGCTATAGGAGATCTTACGTGACCTGTTTGGTTTCATGTGGGGAGGACGTGGGGAATTATTTTGAGATATGGAAGTGATATATTAACACAGCAACAAACGTTATTTGATTGCATATATATATATCCTTCAAAACTGGGGCCCAGAACGAACTAGTCATATTCAATCATGTTTGCCATGATATATTTTTTTAGGTTGAAAACAACTGAATGGACTGGTTGCATTCATTTATGGAACATGCATAGAGTATGTCCATTACTAGTCGACGAAACATCAAGCATACAATGATGCGTGCATCCCTTTCAGTGCTATTTAAGCACAGACTTCGACAGCAATGCGCAACCGGTCGAGGTGGCGGGTGAACCCCATCGAGCGACATTGCGGTGTCGATGGGGTTCTCGGTCTAATATCTAGGACTAAACCGGTTCTATCAGGACGCGGTTTGTTGTGACGGATTCCCCAATCCTTCCCCTTCACGTGCACGCTCACGGCTGGCAGGAAATCCTAAAAGTAGTCGAGATACTAGGAAATTCCAGGCCTCCGTCTGCACTTCCGATAATTCGGAGCTCCGTAACATCCGCCCTGCTAGTCAGGTCGACGCCAGAATTTCCGTCCTAGTAGGACTTGAGTCGCTCTACGATCGGTCAAATGGAACCATGGATCGGTCTTTAGCGGTTCGGGGGTTGTGGGCAGAGACGCCTTCGTAACTCTGTTTTTCTAAACTTTGGAGCCCTTTTTCGGAAGGAAGCCCGCGTCGGACAGTTTTCATCTTTCTGGAGTGTACTCGCCTCAACTCGGTGAACGTGGCAAAATTTACTACAGCTGTCAAAGTCTTCTGGTTCTCGAGCTACCGGTTTCCGTGTTCCGGTGCCGTTCCTTTAGTGCCGTAATCTCGCTTACCTAATGTCCAATTTACTGGAAATTTTGGATGCGCGTTCTCCGTTCTTTGCTCTACAACTTTTCAATTCGCACTCCCCGTCTATTTACTACAGGTTATGGCGCTATTCCCGAAATTCCTTAGGCTGACTCTCCTTCTGCAACCTTCGTCCCTATTTTTAGGTTTGAACCCTGCGGGAGATCTGAATCACCTATTAACGGATTCGTGCACTCCGAACACCGAACGGCTAGAAACTTGCAGGATCTTTCTATCTCTCTCCGTTCTCGTGTGAGGACAACATGGCAACAGCGGCTCGTTATACATGGGGCTGGGGGCATTTTTTTCGATATCGGTTGTTTGTTGGCGTAGAAATGTGATTGAAGACTTATTTTGACGGGGAAAACGTCCCCTTTCCAATGGCGCTGGTCGCCCGTACGCGCGACTTTCTGCTTTCTGGATGTAGCGCGAGGAGAGCATGGAGAAGACGAGGAAAGCCGTTACAGGCGGCGCGGCCTTGGAGCTTGGAATGCCTCCAGCTCATTTGAAAGGGAAATCTTAGAAGCGTTCGGACGTGTGTCCAGAGAGCTCTCGTTCGGGAAGCGTCTTTCGTCGTAGTTTTGGTGGTTTTGGTGCCCCGCAGTGCTGTGACTGTATTTCGTGCCTTACTAGTGGTATCTGGACCTGTTTCTGTGTGTGTACCTTGGAAGACCGAAAGCCGTTGGATTTCGTGAATTGAAGGTTAGTTGTGTGCATGTAATGCCATGTTTCGTGCACCTTTTGCTTGGTATTCTTCCTAGCGTGTGGGTTCCTATAACTTTATCCGCTCAGTGCGATTATTACCCTATTGTTACCTATTGCCTTCTCCATTTGTAATCTTGTGCTCTTACCCTGTGATTATTACCCTATTGTTACCTATTGCCTCCTCCATTTGTAATCTTGTGCTCTTACCCTGTTGGTTAACCTGTATCATCAATTAACATCAGGTTGAAGATATCATGTGTGATGCTTCAGCGGCCCTGCTACAGGGTACCGCTGCTCTAAAGATACAGATCTTCCTTTTTTGGTTATTAATTCATAATAACTCAGCTTGAGTCATGCATATTTTCCCCGAGTGTGGAAGAAATATGCACAGAATGTAAATAATCGCGGATATTATAACTGAACGTGCATTGTTTTCACCCTGTTCAGGTAATGCCTTACTGACACCCTTGCTGTAGCCCCAGTTGTCAGTTAATTGATCTTGCTGCTAACAAACAAAACAATTGTCTTTGGACCTCAAGTAACAGCATATGTGGGAAGTCTGGTTAACCTGTGCACGGGTTTTGGCACATTTTATGTGACACATAATGTATTATCCCTTGTTAAATCTAGCTTCCTAATTCGCTTTATTGTTTCAGGTGCCTCCAAGAAATATATGTTAGAGCTATCATCTAGCATGATCTGTAAAGGTGTTGAAGACGCTGTACATCAGGCAAGAGTGTGATTGTTCAACAGACATGTCAGAGGGATGATGAACGATATCAATAAAAAAAGAAAAAGAAAGAAGCTGCATGATTTGTTATTTCCTAATATACACAGCACAATAGGGTGCACAAATTATACGGGATCACCACGAGAGACTTGGTATTCCGCCATTTTAGCGTATATGTAGGAACCTATTTGCATGTAGGACCCAACGTAGGTCCCGCAATCAAATAGGATCCTGTTTATATGTAGGATCGCATTTGCATGTAGGTCCCACAACCAAATAGGATCCTGTTTATATGTAGGATCGCATTTGCATGTAGGACCCACAATTAAACAGGATCCTATTTGTATGTAGGTTCCTTCATCATGTAGGACCTGGTGTCATAATACCATATGGAGTCAAGTAGGAATTTCCAACAGGGTAGTGCCAGGTTTTTCACGATTTGATATGTTCATGCTGCGGAGGTTAAAGACAAATTGACAGCAGACGACGGCCAGCTCGAGGCGGCGATGGGGGATTATCGCCAGCGGCGTTGCCCGCCGATTGGAGCACTTCAGAGACGAGGAATTCGAGCACGGCTACGACATAAACTCAGGCGCCTGCTACCCACTGATCTCTATCTATAAAGGCTGGATGGCGCATGGGAGAGGGGCTTGCGGGGGAGAGGCGTGCATTCGGGCCGCCATCTTGGGAGGCCCTAAAGCTCAGTGTGCGCCCATAGAAAACAATGGGAGGCAACGGAGATTGTGAGTATTTATAGCGCTGCAGGCGTTGATCGTTGCTTGTCATCACACAATTTTGTAAGGTGCCAGTATACTGATGTATCCTAACAGTGTTTCATAGGTGTCCTGCCGTTCGATTCTTAATTACGTTATGTTTTGCATTCCGAAACTAGACCGTCACAGCAGTGCAGCGCTGGGGATTGTACTACAGTACGTTTCCCAGCCAATATTTCAACAAGAAACGATGTGAGGTTAACAACCACCATGTATGTAATATCCCGTGCTGCGTTCTGGACAAAAATTGTTCCATAAAGAACGGTCCGGGAAAGGATATACTCGCATGGCAGAAAGAGATCGTTCTGTAGAATCACAGCCGTTGTTTTAGCCGTGTATCGGTTTCGTATGATTTATATCAAGCACCGACGCAGAAAGTGTCTTTTAGTGAACGACTGCGGTGCTTTGCCTCGCAAATATGGACACACCGAAGCAGCCCAAATATACGTTGTGAGCGTGATCTAATTGCTTCACGCAATTAGAACACGCTCGTTAGGACAGTTAATCAGATAGTGATGTAAGCTTAATCAATTAAGTTACTTAAAAGTGGTAACACCTCCTTGAGACGCAAGATTTACCTCTTTTTGAAGTACAGCCCTTCTATGTTTGTTTGTTTCTTCCTTCATTTGTTCTGATTATTTGCAGGCGCGGTTGTGCCAAACTGAATGTCCTTCTCGAGTACTCACATGATTTTGCTGAATACAACTGCAGCGTGAGCAAAGCCGCTTAGGAACGGGGCCTGCTATCCAGTGCTGACTTTGTCATGCTTGTTATGTGGAGCACGTTCGAAAAAATGCAGCTGCACATCTGAAACTCCAATGAGTATCATCGTCGTCTAAAAGAGAGCGTCGTAGCACCGTTGTGAGACCAGACACGCTTTCTGAATATCTTCTATGGCACCTTCCGCAGTTTGCACAATTTTGTTCAGCATCGAAGTCTCTCATAGGAACCACTTTGCATTAACTGTGACTCCCATCTTACATTTTGATGTGCAAGGGCCTTCTTGCACTACACACGTATGGTCTGCAACAGGATAATTGCAGCAGGACGATTTGGAGCTTGAAACAGTTGTGATTTTGTCATTTTGGCCCTTGTGTACCCTGTCTGTGAAACGTAAACAAAACAAATCTAACACGATATGCTTTTGTAAAGAAGGTCACTGATGGTGAGTAAAGAGAATATACAAGCTCAAGTTTATTCCACATTTTATATCATACATTATATTATTCAACATTTTATATCAAGTTTATACAACATCAAGTTTATTAAAGTTATTTCTTGCACTTATGCGTTTCAGGATACAATGAACGTGCAGGGAGGTCACAAAAGATTACATTTATTCTAGCACTCAATTTTAGGTTAGAATGAGCAATGAATAGCAACTTCCCTCCTGGTATTTTCTTATATATGATGAATTTTGAATTTAATGTGATCAAATATGTGTTAATATAATAGTATATATAAGAACATAATACGTGATAAATGAATGTGATCAACAGTAGATGTAAACAACACCAGTAGCCAGAGAAGTGCATTCTCAAGAAATAATTTTCTTCTTATAGCATATATGTGCATGCCTATTAACTGAAACAATTATCACGGTTCTCACGGTTTTAATTTCTGAGAGTGTACTGTAGAGACGGCTTAGATCTACAACAGTTAATACAAGGTATTATATACTGTGAATACGTTTAAAAATCCCATGTGACACATACTTGGAGGTGCTGTGGTAATCAAAGTTTGTGGGTATTACGCAGGTTCTGCACCCATTTCTTGAGTATGTCAAGGCAGCTGTGAAGTAACCTGCATTGATGATGATTATTCCAATTTTTATGGTGCATCGACAACAAGGGAAATAATACATCAGAACATTGGTTTGGGTGCAACCAGTTAAAAATGAATATGTTGTTTAGTAAATGCATTGGACAAATGTTAAAACATCAGTTTACAATCCCTGTATCTTCTAAAAATTAAAAAGATTAAAAACTATTCGAAAAAGAATATGGGGAACTCTTCGAAAAAGAATTATAATCTCTAATTATTATATTGCTGGGTGAAGGAGCCTGAAGTGTAAGGTGTGTTTCTGATGTGAACATGTAAGAAAATATGCAAAACTGAAAGAGGCTAACCACAGTGCGTGCACTGAGGTTGTTCCTTCCTGTAAAGTAGAAACCAGTGGATGAGGAACGTGATACTTAACTGTACACCCAGCCGTATCACACTACACAGATTATTCACTGGGTAGCCCTCATGACGAAACCTGTATTGAGAGACCACTTTTGCCTTAAAAACTGCTTCAAATAGCACGACACGCTACAAATTATTACTATCGTAACAAGCTGACGATACAGCTCAGACAAAGGCGTTATTCAAGTCGCGCCACACCACCGTTACGTAGGATTCTTTGTCACAAAACAATACCAATACATGAAAAAAGGTGACAATCGTGGTCTCATTATGACGTATTACCGAACTTGTGCGTGAAGGTAATTCAAAGAAATGAATGTGGCACTTGCTTCCACAGAGAACACCGTGTACCATGCTAGCAATGCATGCAAAAAAGCGCTCGAGTGCTCGCACATATATTGATGACAACACTACCTGTGTAGTGTAACGTGTTCTTTCAAGCATATTATGCACTCAAACTGTATTTGCCGCCGGGTAAAATGCAAGTGTGCTCGATTGAACGTCGGAAGAGCGATCAAGCAACCTGCATCCAGTGCTCGTTTTGGACAAAAAAACACTTCATAATGGTCACCTAAATATACAAAATGAACGCCTATTTATTCCTCGATAAAGAGTAACTCACCTGTATAAATTTAGGCCCTGTAACCTTGCCAGTACGGTTGGTACGACCGTAATTGCAAGAAGTTGCCATGATCGCTGCGGCGACTTTTGTGAGCACCGTAAGATGGTGGCCGGTTTCTTCACGCTCGCGCTCCCTATCCGCGATCCAGCCTTTTACAATCGAGATCAGTGCTGCTACCAGACGCTTCGCAAAATTGGCCATGGGTAGGACGCGTTAAGTACGACCGAGGGCCAACTTGGGCATTTCTCTGATGGATTGTGTTTTCCTCTTTCACTCGGTAGTGCCAGGTTTTTCACGATTTGATATGTTCATGCTGCGGAGGTTAAAGACAAATTGACAGCAGACAACGGCCAGCTCGAGGCGGCGATGGGGGATGATCCTCGTCTTATTATCGCCAGCGGCGTTGCCCGCCGATTGGAGCACTTCAGAGACGAGGAATTCAAGCACGGCTACGACATAAACTGGGCTCGCCTGCTACCAGACGCTTCGCAAAATTGGCCATGGGTAGGACGCGTTAAGTACGACCGAGGGCCAAGTCGGGCATTTCTCTGATGGATCGGGTCTTCCTCTGGGTGGGCCCCTGTCGGCTGACAACCTTTCATTTCTTTTATCAAGAAGGGGGGTACTGGCTATCCTGAGGGATATCGTTCGATATGCTAACACTCTGTGCAGCTTTTTTTTTGGTCTCCCGTTCCCGGGGCTGGTCATTGTGGGTGTGCTCCGGTCATGGCCTCAACCGACCTGCCCTCATGGGGGGGGGGGGGGGGGGGGGGGCTAGGTCTTGGTTGTGAGAGGGCCAGTGGATCCTGAACGGGCCGGCTATGTCGCTGTTGAGCGTGGGGCTGTTTGTGACCCCGGCCCCCCTTCCACCGGGGTGGCCCGGCCCGGGATGGAGGAGCCCCTTGTGGGTGTTCCATGTGTTTGCGTTTGACCGGATGCACACAGTTCTTGGTTTGTGGATGTTGCCACAGTTACGGGTGGTTACCGTACGGTCGCTGTGTGGTGGGCCAGCCGGGAGCGGGTGTTTGGTCACTTGGTGCCATGCTTGCCTTTTTGGGTGGGTTCCACGCAAGCATTCTGTTTATTATTTTTGTTATGGTTCTCGGCTGCGGGGGTTGCCTGCGAGGTCTCCGGTCGGGCGGGGGGCGCTCGGTTGTTGCTGCGGTCTGGCGGCTGTGCGCGGCGTGGGTTACCGCGTCCTGTGCCCTGTGTTTATGGTTTCTAGACATGACGGCTCGGTAAATTTCAAATTTTTAATCCACTCTTTTCCGTGGATTTCGGGTTCGGGCTGATTTTTTGATGGGCTGCCATGCCGCTGGCGTTGGTATTGGCCTGTACACACTGCATATTATTTTGGGATGTAGAGTTTATGTGAGTTTTCTGGGCCATCACGATACTATTGGTGCACCTGGGTGTTGGTTTGGCTTGTTTTGTGTTGTTTTTTGGGGTGCGCTGCCGTAGTACTGGGGCACTTGTGGCTAGGGTTATGACAGGACACTTCAAGATTGGAGAGTGATGTGAACAAGATGCGCGTTTCTTCTAAATCAAGGCGTTGATGATTTGGGGGGGTTGATTTGTTATGAATTATTTGGGGGGAAGATTAAGTGTTCGGTTGATGTTGGTTCTGAAGTGATGTGACTCTAGAAAGAACTCTTGCTGGCGTGCAGCAATTTGAATATTTGAGAATTTCCGAGTCACATAGATATCTGAAGAGGCCTTTCTAATGTTTCCATCGTATCTGAGATTCTGTTGACTAGCTGATAAGTAGGGGATGAAATTTGTGCTCTTGTATTCGTTGAGGGTAGAAATTTTCATTTAATTTGTTGCTTAGCTCTTGTTCGATTGTAAGAATTATATCCTCTGTAATAGTACAATGAAAAAGATAATGATCTAGGTTTTCTGCTGGATTACCGCATTTACATAAACAATGCTTTGTAAGGTGGCTGGATTTGAAATAATATGGAAATCTTCCATGATTAGTAATAAGTTGAATGATTTGAGTTTTGAGGGGAAAAAGGTAGCCGGTTAGATGTATGGATGGAATCCATTTAACGATGCCCTTAAAGCTTTCCAATGGGAATCCCATTTTTTGTATTCTATATTGGAGATAATGGTTTTAACTCGTTTTTTATCCAATTTTAAAGGAATGAAAGTTTCTGTAATATATGTTCGTCTGATAATTTTATTGAGTTCTCTATGAAATGGTAATGGAAATTTCTCGTTATTAATAAGTAAAACTGATGTGTTAGGTAGGAGTTGAACGGATTGTTGAATTTCAAAGATATATGGATTGGAGGGGTTGTTGTGATTGAGTTCTTTGATAATTGGGAGATGTGTGAAGTGGATATTGATTTTCGTTACTTTAGTAATATGTTCTTTTATAATGCGAATTGCTTTTATAGTGGTTAGCAGGCAGGCTTCATGATTGTTGGATTCTTTTGAAATACGGAAGATTTTAGAGAGCTTTTGGTTATTTAGTGGGTTTGAGAAAATATAAGCAGCACCAAGATGTTTGTTTAATTGTTTGGAGTCTATAAAAATTTCAAAGTCAGCTGAGGGTTTTTCTTCAAAATTAGTGTATGGTATCCTAGTTTCATGAGATGGATGTATAATCCATGGATTTGGTGGACAAAGGATTTCAGTAGGAGTGATTAATGTGTCGGTAATGGTGATGGGTTCTCTAAGGTGCATGAGTGAGTTCGTTTTCGTTTCAGCTTCGAGTTTATAGATTATGGGAAGGGTATTACAGGGTATAGGGAGTGTTTCATTAGGCGTTGTTCTATGTGTTTTGCAGGTGGTAAGGAGAGGGATAAGTTGAATTGCGAGTAATTTGCTAATCATATGTGAATTATTAGTGCTTTTCCACGAAGCGTTTGCTCCATATAAGATTAAAAATTCCGTAGATTTAATGTAAATTTCTCTTAAGACATTTTTGCTTAGTCCCCAATGTTTTCCACCAAGTTTTTGTATTCTGACTGTAAGTATTGTTACTTTCTTTTTACTTCGTCAAGATGTTCCAAAAGGTTGAATTTGCTGTCAAATGCTATACCTAGTATTTTGAGAGATGGGGTATATTTGATGGTTTCGTTGCTGAAGCTTAGTGATCGGTGGTCTATTTTGATACTTGTTTCCATATGTTATAATCAAAGCTTTGGTTTTACAAGGATTAATAATTAGTGCTTTTCGATTAGCCCAGGAGCTTATGTAGTTGGGGGATTGGTTAGTATTGTTTTCAATTTCTCGTATTGTAGTTCCTGTGACGGTTAGAAGGTCATCCGCGTAGGCTTGTATTTGACAATTGGGAGGTGGGGCTCTTGAAAATAAATCATTGATGAGTTCGCCCAGAGAAGTGGGCATAGACTGGAACCTTGGGGGCAACCTTGGTGAATCGGAAATGTGAAGGAGTCAGTTTTGGCTATGTAGGTTACTCTTCTGTTATGAAGAAAGTCGCTAATTATATCAAATAGAGCTTTTGGGATTTGGTTTTACTGAGATCTTCTAGAATGGCATTGTGATTGGCGGAGTCAAAGGCAGATTGAATGTCTAGCGAGATGATATTTACGCGCTGTTTTTTTTTTTTTTTTGCATTATCAATTATTTTTCTTAAGTTGGTTAAAGCAGTAGTGGTAGAAGGGTTATAAGTAAATCCGTGTTGATTTTCATGAAGAATATATTTTTATGTATAATGTAATAAAGACTTTTAAAAAGGTTTTTTTTTTCAAAAATTCAGCAGACAATAGGAATGATACTTAGTGGTCTATAGGCATTTGGAGTATTAGCTCGTTTGTTGGGTTTTCTTGGGATTATTAGTTTGGCGTTTTTCCAATTATCAGGGAATTGTCTAAGTTTTACTATGGAGTGGGTCAGAAAACTGGGGTGTGAGTTCTGCAGTACCCGAAGCGTAGCGACATTAAAGGGACTATGAAACGACATTTTTATTGGTTTCGTTCGAAAGAAGAAATTTTTCTGAGTCTAGAACCGAAATTTTACCTTCGTCGCGCGAGCGGTTTTCTCGGGAGCGAATTTAAACGGAGCGGCGAAGGGAGGACAGCTGGCGCCGCGCCGTGGCGAGCTGCCGAGCGGAGACACAGCGGGCAACTTGACGGGACCACGGCTGGCTCAGCAACACGTCATCGTGACGTTTTGCCGAGCCGAGGAATTCCGCCAGGAGCATGCGCCGTAGGATCGCGCGTATCCGTTCATCGGAAGTGGAAATCTCCATGACGGCAGCTTTCGCGCGATGGTCGCATCCTGTGGTTTTCGTCGACATGCCGAGACGATGTTGGATAGTTGCTTACCCCAATTTACGTCAATATTCGCCTGGTATCCAATGTTTCATGCTTATCAGTGACGAGACGGACAGCTTTTGACGGCACAAAGCAATCGGACCGCCGGAGTGGAAAGACGATGTGGTGCCATCGACTAGCTGCTCGTGTTTGTAGCGGACATTTGCATGATCGAATTTACGAAGCGTACGCTGAACCTCTTCAACGTACTGGATCACGAGCTTAGTGTCGTCTGAGTCAAGGTGTAGCACCATCACAATACCTGTCCACACCGGGGAAAGAACATCCACCTAAACGGCGCAAAGGTGTGAGTATTTTTCGGTATTGGAGCTAACAAAGGTCTCTCAGTCTGTGTGGTTCAAATACTGTCATAGATTTCAGGATTGTGTGAATGGGTTAATTCTCATCTGCGTGACTCTGAACCTTGCCGCGTTTACGGCAGAGAGAGAGAGTAAGAAAAAAAAGAAGTTACCGAATCTAGTCCCTAAACTCAGGCGGTGCACTGTTGATAAAAGTACACTTCGTTTAGCATGATCTTAGAAACCATATTTCAACAGAATATTTATGTGATATGTTGAACATACGTATCCGTTCTTTTCTCTTCACTAACCTGCTTTCATGTTCACAGGTGACTTCCTCAGCGGAGCCTGAAACCTCTTAGGTGAGACAGTATGATCATTGTAACCCACTATTCAGAGCAGAAAAATGCTGTGCACCCTCTTTCCAGATTCCTCTTTAATGCAGTGTCTTGCCTACCATTCGGGCTCTGTATATTGTTCATAAGTTTTCTTTTGACCTTTTTTGTTATTTGATCTACAGTTTGCTTTATCATGTGCACAAATGTGATATTGAGGGGGACATTTTCTTGTTTACACTTCTTATCTTATAATCACTGCTCACTTAGATTACATCATTTGCATGTATCATTTGTTGTGTACATTTTTTTTTGTACATTTGTTTTGCACATCAATTGTTGTGTATTGTGTTTTTTTTTTTTCTCAAATCAGGGCAGCCCATGTGCATGGCAGCTGAAGTCTTTCACCAGGGTAACATGCCAGGACAACTCCAGCAAGTGCTTTCCAGGTTACATCTGAATTAAAGGAACCTACCTTTGGTGCGCTATGTCCTCATGAGATTTTGTTCCTGCTACAACTCTGCGCTTTGTTTCACGTTACCAAAAAATTAACCCTACCAACCATTATGATACCAGTGGTGTACTGCTGTGTTCAACCAGTTCAACTTGCTCTGAGCATCCTGCAAGGCCGTGCAGCTACTCCAGCCCTTATTTTCTGGTAATACGGGTGCCAATACAGATGTTAGATGAGCTGTCTGACAGTGTAAAACAGAACATATCCTGTGTTCTATTAAAAATAAAAATTATGCATGTATAGCATATAATGTGTATGTCTGGATGTTAGGTCTTAGTTATTGTACTATTTCAGCTAAATGCCGACATTTCAGCTGTTTGAGCCTGATGCCCTCGTCCTTCACGCACATACAAGTGCGCCCACACCTTCGGAGGAGCCTGCATAGCGAGGACTCTGTCCCGGTGGCAAATGGAACAGTTCTTTCACAAAGAAAGCAGATTTCCGCCAGAAGACCAACAAGCAGTTTACTTGAAATAGTACCAATTACTTGTCGCTTTTCTAATTGCAAAATACTGGGCACGCTACGTCAGTACTGGGTTTTTTTTTTTTTTTTGCTTCTTTCCGGTTACTCAACTAGTAACTTCAAGCTTACGGAACACAACAATAAAAGAGGGCAACAAAGCAGGCGAACTGGTGTCGTGAGATTGTGTCCCCCAGTCTTAGGGTTATGGATGTATTACACAGTATTGGAAACGTGGTTGAACAATAAATTTGTTAAACGACAAACACTTATCAGAAATCAATACGATGTGCAGGATACTCTTACAGAATACGCTATAGCTGAGTTTTTTGTAGGCATGGTGGTAGGCAACGCTAAATGTTCAGGTTTACGACGTGTTCAACATTGAATACAGAATACGTGACGTGTTAAATAAATTCTTGCATGAAACATAATCTGCCACCTGTAGAACAATAAATGCAGAGTAAATCAAAATCGCCTGAAGGCGCGAAGCTCATTTGAATAATAACAGTAATGATGTAAATGTAATGAGTTGAAACAAGTAAAACAAAACATTAGACCAAACCATTAGATCACCCAGTCTTTGACGAGAATTCGTGCAAACAAATCGAGCAACAACGGGGGCATCTTCCAAATATCACAGTCTCACTTCACAACGCACTTCCTTTGTTGTCAGATTGCTAACATGTAAACATAACTGCAACTGACGTAAATATAACTGCAACGCGAAGCAACCACCAGACACTTTCGAGTGGTGACGGCGACACAACCAATACATGTTGCGATGAATCGCTAGAGGCCCACGTAACTCGTCAGCAAAACTCTCAAAGCCACGGAGGTGCGTGAGTTCCTTGTTGTGAACGGCCGCAGATCAGACGACGAATACATTCGATGAAAAAAGTACAGCTCACATGTCATACTTGCCAGCTCAACTGTAGCAAACGATTCACATGCAAAAAGCTGTTCATTATAGCGTGTTATCCGGACGCCTCCAATCAAGAAAACGTAATGCTTCAACTTCAACCCTCAGACGCGATCAGAGACCTTGTGACCTTGTATGTGCGACTGGGCGGCGGCAGCCACAGCAGGCTCCAACAGCTCCCCATAGAGCCCATAGTTTGAGATAATTCACACAACACTGGGCACACGACCAATGAAATTGCAACGTGGTGGATATTATGCACAACCAGTCGGCCAATCAGGAGCCCCCATGTCTGGCTGGCTTTTCGGTCGGTCCTGGCTACCATCGACTTCTACTGGATTTCAAGCCTGCCGCTGTTACTCGGTATTCAAAATAACTAAAGCGGTTTTGGGGTAAAATAAAGATTTATTTGATACAAAGCACTAATTGAAAGATCTGATACATGGGTGTCCTGTGCGTACAAAGCCCACTGCGTTGCTGACACACTGGGACAAAGTTCGAACATGAAGCAGAACGAACGCACCGTTCAACTCCTAATACCGAGAGCCAGTCTCATGAGTGCGTACCATTTCATGATGAGCATCTTCTTTCGCTGCCTGCGGTGCATCCATTATAGCGAAGCGAAAAGCGGTTCGGTGGCACGTAATCCTGTCTTTGTTGACAGTCCTCGAAATCCAACGGCGCCCGAACCTTTTCTTCACGCTCCAACTCATGAAGCATTCCGGTACCGCAGTTGACAAATTGTTCGTGGGATAATAGTTGTGTCCAGGAACAGCACAGCACGCGTAGACTCACAATAACGCACGAATAAATCAGCGAACATATTTCTGCAAACTGTTCTGTCGATTGACACCACCGAACACAGGAGGACGACATGCCGGCCATGCTATTTCGAAACTATGCTGAAACGGCCGAGACGCTGTACGCACATGCGCGCGTACAAAATGCGATTTCAAAACGTTCTCGACCAATCGGAGCGCGCGCACAGTCTAGGCCAATGGGCTTGCAACATGGTGTATGGGCGCAGTGGTACATACTCTACAGCCGCGCCCGCGGGTACCTGAGGAGGACTGGCCACAGCGCGAGTTCGCAGCATTACTTGCCATTGTGCAACACCGGTGACGTAACGGGGAGCCGAAGTGCGGTCCGTACAGTTCACCATCCGTACACCATCTACAGGAAAATATGCGCGGGAGAGGAGGAACGCGGAAGAGACATTTCGAGCGCGCGCTCCTCGCAGAGGTGGAGCGATTTCGTCCGGAAAAATTTGTCGCATATTAGTTTCTGTGCGGGAAGAACAGTTTCCAGCGAAAAAGCATGGGGGATCGGGAAATTTCATAGCCACTTTAATATTGTCAAGCCCAGGGGCTGTGTTTGGTTTAAGAGAATATTGGACTACTAACTTCTTCAAAGGTAATTTCAGAGAAGCTTTCTTCTTATGGTAATTCTTCCTGAGTTTGTGATGGTTTGAATATTATGTAGCTTTGTAGCATTCCCTTAATTATGTATTCAATATATTCAGAGAGGGATTTAGTCATTCCAGTTTCTGTTTTTAGGGGTGGAATGATACAATTTTGTTTCAGTTTATTTGTAGCAATTTTGCGTGGGAGAGTGAATGGGTTACTGCAGTTACCTTCGGAACACATTTTTCGGAAGTGTTGAGTTTTGGCATCTATTATTAGTTGTTTATATTTATTAAATATTTGGTAGTAGACATGTCTATGTTGTTGTTTGGTTTCCTCATCTTTTTCAGTTTCGTACTTGCGGCGTAATTTTCTCACTCTGGTGCGTAAATCACCTAGTTCCTCAGACCACCAAGGGACCTGTCGGTGAGAGTGATGGACATTTTCTAAGGTTTTATTTCGGTATGTTTGTAGTTTGTCGGTAAAGCTTTTAATTGTGATTTTAAATTATTGTTTGTCAGAGAAGATTGTGGTTTGGTTGAAGTAATTGTCATCGGAAATGTATTTCTTAAGTGCTATTTGGCTATTTTTTTGTGAATCTTAATTGTTTTTCTTTTTTAGGGGTAGTAGCGCTAAATTCAATAAATCTATGGTCGCTCAGAGAAATGATGTCAAGAACATTCCAAGATGAGATTTTGTGAACGTAGTTTAAGGAGGTTATAGTCACGTCAATCCATGATCGACCGTTACTTGTTTCAAAAGTGGGTAATGAGTATGCGTGGTTGACTGTTGATAAATTGTTAGTGATCAGAAAGTCGAGGAGTTGATCACCTCTTTCGTCATCACCTCTTTGCGGTTGCAAACACGTGGTGCAAGTCGTGCCTGGATTTGGACTACAAGTTTGCCTGTTGGCAACATAGGCAACGGATGTTGTCCACGGACGCTCTACATTCATGTGCGGCGTGAAAGCTTCCGCATTTGTAGCAGTTTCGGTTTGGGAGCTCCTTGCAATTTTTAGTATTATGTCCAAAACACATACAGTTGTAGCATTTACGGATCTCAATCGATTCCTCGATTGTGGCACGAAGCCATCCGATGTAGACGGTCTGACGGCGCATGAGGGATTTGAAGAACTCTGGGGGGGGTTTCGACGATCCACGTTTTCGTTTCACGCTGTCGGAAGGCGGTTTTGATTTTGAAATTTTCCTTTGTTAGGTGCAAGTCGTTTTTCTCATTGATTTCTTCAATTACGTCATCCTAGAATCCGCTTGGATCCGTTCCGGAGATTTTTATTCGGGGGTTATTTAGCTTGCGGACTTCCGCAGTCATGAGCTTCCTCGTGTTTGGTTCCTCTTCTAGAGCGGAAGCGAGGTCTTTCAATCCTTGCTCGTTTGACGCGTCTACAATGACGTCACCCTTTGCGGTTCTCTTCAGCTCAACGTCCGTGAGGCCGAACTGAGATGGTTGAAAATTCTGCTGTAGAGCTGATTGGATATCTGCTTTAGGATTTTTAGTTTTTATGAATAGAGTGTGTTTAGTTTAGGCGATTCGACTGGCTTGCAGACTTGTGCGTGTGCTTGTCCGGGAGTGATTCTCAGTTGAAGATTGATGTTGCTCAATGATGGTTTGCTGATTCTCAACAGTTTCTTGAGCCTGTTGGAGCCTGTCTTTTAGCGGACATGTCATGAACTCGGTTTCTTTGATTAGAAGCTCCGCTATTGAAAAAAGCGACATCAGGTCTGACGTGATTTGGGACACTGTCTTGATGCTAACACCAGCTGACGTTAACATCAGAGCCGCTCTGATGCTGATGTTAACATCAGCTGATGTTTCCATCAAGACAGTGTCCCAAATCACATCAAATCTGATGTTAACATCGGAGCTGTCCAGGCTGATGTTACCATCACAGTTGTCTTGATGCTGACGTTGACATGAGAGCTGCATTGATGCTGGTTATGGCATTTTTGAAAATGCACTTTATTCACCACTCCGGAGTACGTACCTTTCAACGCATGTCCATTTATCATCAACATACCTGAGCGTTGAACTCACGGGGACACAAAACTGGTAATGATCGAACGGCGAACAACAACGAAAAAGAGCACACCTAGGTCCTCATTTCCGGTCCAACTTGTCCGTCTTCAGAAAAAGCACTTCGAAGCATTGTCATGTCGAGCAAGAGTCCCCACCACATTGAACACGGTGCTTGCGTTTCTCTTGCTGGAGGCCGCTGCGTCATAAACGCTCAACCCTCAAGAAATATCGTTCCAGGAAACAGGATGGCAAGATACCTATGTAGAGTAGTGTGGACATATGACATATAGTCTGCACAAAGCATACAGTCGATTTCACCTAACATTCTATCTCCCTGTCGTTGTGCAGATCGCCTAAAAATAGAGTACATCGGACAATGAGAAGGCATGGCGCAGTCGAACATATTACTTCAGTTATATTAATTACACACCTGAAACGGCACGAATCCTGAATTCGAAGAGCGATTTGGCTTCACAACCAGGGAAGCGTCTTCACTTGACATTTCAAACCAGACTGACTGGTCTGCTCGCGGTTTGAAGATACGCTTCCACTTACGGACAGTTGCAATGTCAGACGGGTTGCAAGAACGACGCATCAAGTGAGAGCAACAATACAAAGCCTCTAAAACGCTTTAGACTTGCTGGAACGCTCGAAATTACACGAACTACACGCGGCGACGAGGAACGTTCGTTAGAGCAGCCAAAGCGAACCCAACAAAAACGGCGCATGCGCGACACTGGTTGGTGGCATGGAGAACAAGCAAGGACGCGCGAGCGCGGGCGAGCCTGTGTTGAAATGGGCATGGAGCCAACATCTCCGCGCAATAGCTTGGCAGACGAAATATGACGATGGTAGAATCGTAGTACCTCTTGTGATTGTGGTCGTTCCAGGATGTTTCTGGAAATGCTTCTGTTTTGATAAGAACTACTGAATGTTGTGTTTGAAGCAAAATTGCAACTTGAGATTGCCCAAGGCTGAGCTATTAGTTAGTTATGATTGTCCACAGAGTGTCAGTGCAATCGGACAGCGAGAGATCGATGGAATAAAAAAAAAGTGCACTCACTGTGTTGCAGACCGTTTCTCTATCGTTTTTCTTTATTTTTTTTTGTTATGATCAAAGAAAGCAAGGTTAAATGCTACACTTTTTCTTGACTGTGTGCGATCGTGTACATCGCAGGTTCTTAATGTGCCATGAAACTACTTAAAACCTGCTGATGCTGTGAGGGTATCAAACTTTCTGATGTGACATCAAGCGAGATGGTGTTCGCCTGATGCTGGCATCAAAGCATATCTGAGACACCTGATGCTAGCACTAAGAGCATGAAGAAATCTTGATGTGACACGAGAAAGTTCTCATGCTTCTTGATGTCACATCAAAAAATCTTGATGTGACATCAAGAATCATCAAGAAACATCAGAATTTTCTGATGTTCATTTTGATTGATTGATTGATTGATTGATTGATTGAATATGTGTTTAATGGCATGTAATGGCATGGCATGGATGTTCATTTTCAATAGGGTCATAATCGTCCATAATGGCACGAATTTCCTCGGAGATTTCTGATGCGAGGAGCTTATCGCAATTCCTAAATCTATTCCTTGGTTTCCTGAGCTTCTTTTCCAGCCTCTTTTGATCTTTTTCTTCTGAATCGACAGTCTCTGTAGCCTGGGAGGGGGCAGAACATGTAGGATATCCATCCTCGATGGTATCCGCAACTTTCAAGTCGATTTTCTGGGCTTCCTGTTGGTTTTTCGGCAATTTGCCTTCCTCTCGGTTACTTTCTTCTTCACTTCCCTCGCCAGGGCGCCCAGCGCTCGTATCGAGCGTGAATTTATGAATTTTTCTCAAGAACTACCAGTCTGATTTTCAATTGTTTATAAATTCGTGAATCGGAACAAAAGATATATCGATAGAAACCTAGATCATCGACCTAGGTGCAGTACTTCAAAGGTTAGCAGTCACATGGTCCGTGGTTAGGGTTAACAACGTGACGACGGTTTTTTGCAGTTTTTATGAAAATTAAGCGTTGTGGATTGCAAAAAATGCCTACCGGGAGGTCTTGAGGTACTTTGTGGTGATAAGAAGGGTGCCTCATCTTGCGTCACGCTGCGCTGATAACCCGTCACGCCGCGCTGATAACCTGTCACGCGTTGAGAAGGGGGCGTTCCTGTCAGCTATAAAAGACTTGTTAGCGACGGCATGGGGCTTTTTCCTGACTATCGGCAGGCCGAGCGGAGCTGGGGCTCTCTCTTGTAACTGGTATGTAATAAATGGCTTTTTGTTGAGTATTTCTCGCCTATAGATGAGCGAACGCGGATGGCTCCGGGAGTGGGATTGCCTGCGGTGTGGCAGGAAGGAAGAAGTTTCCCACAACTTATACAATAATAATCAGTCCTTGAAGCACACACAAAGGTTAAAAAAACACAAAAATATGAACTTTTCACGGAGCAAGTGCAGGATCGGCCGTTAATCCATTCATGCGCGTCACAAAGCGTGCGTTCACACGGGCCGATTTTCAGCACCAACTCGGACCAACTTTGGAGTTGGTGGCAGTCGGCCGACACCACCAACCATGACCAACTCGTGACCATGACCATGACCACCAAGTTTTCAGAAATCAGTCGTGTTTCAGTTTTCAACTTCAGAAATCGGTCGTGCAGAGGTCAATCAGCAAGAGGAGTATTGCCACGTGACATATGACCTCACTTCCCGAACCCCCTCTGCTCTTTGTTGTCCCTCCCTCTTCCGAGTGGTTCATATCCCGGCGTCTACCGAAACCAGAACTTGCTCCTTGCATGTGGTCTCTCGGCGATAGCTGAATATGGTATGTTTTGCGTACATGTAATGCTGCGTACTAACATGGTTCCTGCACAGGCATCTAACTTTGAGCGGACGGCTGAACGCCTGCATCTCCTCATTCGGTTTTTCCAAGAACGGGAAAACCTATACGACGTAACCCACGCGCAGTATAAAAATCGCACGTTGAGGCAACGACAACTGGTTGCGACAGAGGTTGCGAAGGAGTTGGGATGCGACGGTACGTTGTTGGAGAAAAATATAAGTGTGCCTTCCATGCACGCAGGTGTGCTTTTCATCTTGCGTTTATGCGTGCGTCCCATGGTGCGTCCTCTCTAAACTTCCACCGTGAAGTCTCAGCTTTGTCACTTCAAACTGAATTGCACGCTGTCGTCAAGCGCAAAATACTTATGATTACTAGGTACATGAGTAGCATTAGCTAAGTGACTACACAGTTCTATTTTTGTGCAAGCATTAGCGCTGTTGCAAAGCTGTAGTGATTGAGTCTCATTCATAGCACCTTCTTCTAATACATCCTCATGAAGTTTTGGGGGCAGGTTCAGTTGCACATTAGCTGTAAAGTGATATGCTGCACCATGAAAAGATCACCCATTAGTACAAACATTGCTGTTGTTACCTTGTCCTCGGCTTTGAGAAAACTAACCACAGTGCATTCATATTACGTCTCTCCTCAGCAAAAAGTGCACTGGCAAAGTTTCAAGACCTCAGAACATACTTCCTAAAGGAACACACAAAGGCCAGTGAGAGAAAGTCTGGCAGTGGGACAAATGAGGTGCACGTGTCAAAATGGGACCTCTATGACGAAATGAAATTCTTGGTCGGCTGCTATAAGCCAAGGAAGGGCGTGTCGTCCATGGAAATAAGCTTATCGCTGCCAAGGGATGCCGAGGACCAGGATCTGTCACAAGCACCTTCAATGCACCAGCCACTTTCTCCCTGTTACCCTGACCCACCTTGCGAAAGTCCCACAGACGAGGTAGCAAACTTTTATTCAGCACATGATTGAAAACACACAAGCAAACATATTAAGATAGCTGACAATTTAATAAATTCAGACAGTTCCCTTGGAGCCACCTCCAAAAAGGAAAAGCCCCCCGTCAAGCTCCAGCAACAATTCCAAAAAAAAAAAAAAAAAGACAAAGAGGGTGGCTACAGAGCAAGATATGTTGAACAAGGAGATTTCAGTCCTCAATGAGCCGGAGGTTGAAAAGGATGTCGATTATTATTTCGGAATGCAGATTGCAGGAGAACTGCGTGGTATGGATCCCTAGCGAAAGGACATCCTGAAATTGCACTTAATGGAACTTGTAGTCCAGACTAAACACAATGTCGCAATATCGAGGTAGATAACTTCCTTGAGTAATTTAGAAAACGTGTGAAAACTGTAGACAATTGACTGTAGACTGTGGACAATTCGTACTGGAGAAATGTTGTACATGTCGTTTTTCTTTTAACGATAATTGTAATTCTGCATTTCGAAATTTGAGTTATTTTGCCAAATGAACACTATGACCTGTTCCTAGTACGACCTCAGGGCAAGCAGCACGTTATGCTTGTGCCAAATTTACAGGGTGTGTGCAGAAAAACATGACCCGCATTTTTACATGTAACTCGTTGTCTACTTAGCCGAGGAACTTCCGGTGGCGCACGACGGCGTATTTATGCGTCCGAAAGCTACAAAAGAATCCTGGAAGCCATACTCAGTGTAAAACAATAAACAGAGCGCGAAAACATGGGCTTCCATGCACTAGAATAGGGCGGTCATGACAGTGCATTGTAGTGCATTTCTGTCTCATGAGAGTTATGTGCAGGCACCGCTAGGGGTACTACCGATGAGCATCCATGTGGGACATCGTTTCGATTTATGCACCGATAGCTCCCCTAGCGGTACTTGAACACAACTCTCCTACGTGCACCATGTTGCCCTTTCACATACACTCTGTTGTCCACCATGTTGCTCTATTCTGATGCACGGAAGCCGACGTTTTCGTTGTTCCGTTTATTTTTTAAGCTGAGTATGGCTTCCACAATTTTTCTGCAGATTTCGCACGCATAAATGCGCCATCGTGCGCCACCGGAAGTTCGTTAGTTAGGTAGGCAACAAGCTATGTGCCTAAATGCGGGTCATGTTTTTCTGCACACACCCTGTATATTCATTGTAGCTACTGACACTTCAGATTCCGCAGAAACTAATATGCGACAAATACAAGTACACTGCCAGTGATCCTCCTTTGAGTAATTATAGAAGATGCGAAATAGATAGCAATGTTTTTGCTGATTCCAGGCCAGCCCAAGGTTTGACGCAAGTTGATAGGTTGTGAAACAAGCACCGTGGTCACTAGTTTTAGATCGAGCACTTTCACTGTTCAATTTCAAAGAAAAGCCATCTGTGATAACTCCAAGCGGGAGGCAGGTGCCATGCACACTGGAGGAGGTGTTCCCCTACATGAGTTCTGACCGACGATGATGTAGTAGTAGCGGCTTTACGTTGCAATATAACTATGACGGAGGCTTGAACTTTTATGGACCAGTGAAGTGCTGGGTGACGAGCACATCAATCCAGCAGTTTCAAATACATTTCCACTGTGGGACAAACCTGCCTGTAATAATAAGTCAGTGGAAGGCTAGTTATGTCCAAACCAACAGTATGGTAGCACAACATGTTCTTTTTATGCCTGCTTCAGGTGAAGTGTATGACATTACACAAGTAAGAATTAAAATCTTCCTTACATTTTAGTGTGCATCTAGGTATTTCTCTTGCCACGACACGGAGCCCCGCTCGCTGACAAAGTAATCCCTCAACCTGTCTCTTGTTGTTCGAGCATTTTCCGATGACCTTGTGCCAAATCCTGACAGGTCTTCAAGAACTCCAGTTGACCGTGATGTCGCTCCTTGGTTCCCCTTGTCAGAGCCGTATATTAAAAGGGAGTCTGGCCATTAATGGGTCATGCCTATACCTGAAGCTCCACCCACTTTTTCAGCTTTCCGACCAATGAAGTCTTGAAATATGGGGCGCTATCAATCAGCCTATCCTCACTATTTGCCCCCTTATCCAACATGGGCAGCGCCATTTTGGGTGGCAAGTGGATTGGATGGGATTGAAATGGATACCTCTCGCAATCTGCAAAACTAGTGGATTGTTGGTGCAAATTTGATGAGCGCCACCTAGGGAGCGTAAGGCACGTCGGGAATTGTCGTCTGCTTCCGTCGTTGTACCGCTGCCGGCAGAACCACCTGCTGGGACACGTTCTGTTGTCGGTATGATTTTTAAACAAATCTACATGAATAGTTGGAATATAAGAGACAAGAATGTTTATATCCATGAAATCCAGCTGTTAAATATAAGATTGTACAGCACAGCGCCGTTTTTGTTATGATTTCGTTGTGATCGCCGTGTTCACTAGGCCTAACACCGGCGACAAAACGTATTATTTTCAGTTGGATATCGATGGATGAGCATAAGTTGAAACTGATTTCCGAGAAATTTATATTAGGATGTACATTTGCAACGTAAAATCAGGTTAGTCTGTGAAAATTTTTTGTCACGAAGTCCCCGCTTCACTGTGTTTGTTTTCGTCGCCATTTTGGGTGGCAGTATGGTGTCATGGCGACCCCCTTGGTAAAAAGCAAACCAATCAGAGGAACGAAACTGTGATTGACAGGTCGAGCCTCTTTTTGTGACTCCTCCCAATGGCCAGACTCCCTTTTAATATACGGCTCTGCCCCTTGTGGCTCACGTAGTTGTGTAGGGCACAGCATGAAAGTATTATCTCTGTTACGTTGTCAGGCAGTCCATTTAGCTGGGTCAGCAGGACACGAAGTCGAAGAGCAATGTTACAGTTATGCATTCATCGGGCCGCTCTTTCGCCTCGGAGATGCCAGTATCCATGCGGTTCAGAGCCCATGCTGTTGACCACAACACCGAGAAGTCATGATGGTCGACGACCTCTTCAAATGAAAACACTGGTCACTGCGCCGCGTTTTCATGACTATGCATTTGAAAACAAGAAGAAGCACTATATTTAAATACAAATGTTTGTTTACACTTAGCAGCATCACTTACGAGTCTCCGCGACATTCGTCTTTCGAAATCAAAGCTGGCGGAGCTTGGGCTCCAGCTCCATCAAAAGTTTTGTTAGGAGCAGACGTGTCTCCTGTGTCAGCGTTCAGTTCATCACCTGTCCTTTCCACGACGTCCGATGAACAACGGCGCTTCCAGCTCGGTCGGCTTGCCGGCGCCGCGACTCCGGACAAATCGCAAAAAAGAAAGAAAAAGACGGCGCGGCCATATGACATCAGGGGCGTGGAGGCGAGAGAGGGAGCATTTCTGCCGCGAGATTCAAAGCTCCATCGCGCGCTACGCTCAAACTTTTTGTGCGAATATGCATCACAGGGCTCAGAATCTTTGTTTCTACTTCTCCCGTCATATTTCATTCCGATCATTTCCAGGCTCCTTTAAAGTATTTCGCTTGTGCCCGAGGCCCACTAGTTCGCGGCCAGTGTATTATATCTCCACGCCGCCATGGTTTTTGGTGAGGATGGAACGCGTGGAAGCCATCGAAACCGCTCTTCCGGTAAAGCTTCGTCCGCTGGCCCAAGCCCGGGCCCTTACGAAAGCGTCTAACACCGACAGCCTGCATGCCGCCCAAGACCAGCAGGCACTGGGTCACCAAGACATGGACTATTCATCGGATACATCGTCGGAGACATCCCTAGACAACAACAGCGACATGTGACCGGGAGACGAGGAGGAGGCATTCCAACCCTCCTCGTACGAGAGGAAACGCCGCCGCAAGCACCAGCGTGTCGTGTGGCAGCGACGAGACAGTGAAACCTGCCCCATCTCGTCGTCGGGACTTCGGCCTAATAGTGCTTTTCCGGGCCACAAGGAAACAGTAGAGTGTGACATCTTTCCAGCTCCTCAAACTGGAGAAGAACGCATCCGAAGCGCCAAACGAGCTCTCGGAAATCCGAGTAAACAGAGCTAAGAACATTATCGCTCTAGACGTGAAAAGTGCCAGGGTGTAGATAAGTTTCTGAGTCTACCTCGCCTCTCCTCTACACCTGCGAGTGCCTTCCTGCCTGCCCTCAAGCAGGCTACTATTGGTCAGTGTCCCAGATACCTGAATCAGTGATGCAGTGTTACCGCAACGCGTCCGATCGGGGGATCAGTCTCACAAACGTGAAGCGTCTCGGAAAATCCCACTCCATGAAACTTGTTTTCGCAACAACCCCGGCTCCGAAATTTGTTCACATCGGTTCTGTAAAGTTTCCTGTTTGTGGATTTAGGCCTCGGCCTACCCAACACTACAAATGCGGTCGCTTCGGCCATAATGGAGCGACCTGCTCCCGCCAAAGTAAGTGCCTTCAGTGTGCTGAAGACCACTTCATGTCCGACTGTCCCGATAGATTGATTGATTGATTATGTGTTTAATGGCACAAAGGCAACAAAGGCCCCGATTGTCCCGAGCAAACCACTCATAAGTGCTCCAACTGGACACGCCCATGCCGCCCTCGACGAGTCCTGACCAACTGGAGACTGCAGCACACCGACTTAGCCTGAAGAAGGCGATACCCACCGGCCAAGCCAGGGAACTCCTCCAGAACGCGAAAAAGCCGGCCAAACTCTGATACCTTCACCGAGGTGCCGCCAAACTATTTGCTGTCAGCTTCACCGAGATGACAGGGTACCTGCTGGAACCGGCTGTTATGTCCCAGGATATTCCCCATCCCATAGAGTCCCCCTTCACCTACAGGAGCTCAGGTCGGCGCTACACGCCAGCCCTTGTCAAAGCAGTCCCGGCAAGGGTGACATCTCCAACCTTGTCCTGAAGAGCCTAACCGCGGAAGCGGAAGGAAAACTCCTGGCGGTCTACAACAACGTGTGGGCCTCAGATGTCGTACAGCCGATGTGGCTACACTTTGTAGTCGTCCCCATCCAAAAACAACGGAAGCCACCATTCCTCACCGACTCCTACCGCCCAATCTCTCTCGCATCCTGTGTGGCTAAAGTCATGGAGCACATGGTCTCGGCGAGACGATAATGGCACCTGGACTCTCACTTTGTGTTACCTTCCACCATGACGGCTTCCGCAGGAGACTGTCAGCCGCGGGTCAGCCACCGTGTTGGAATTCGCCTCAGCCGCGGACAGACAATTCTGGTGGCTTTCGTGGATGTCCGCAAGGCCTTCGACAACGCGTCTGCCAAGGTGGCCGTTTCCCAACTCCAGGCGACTAAGGTCGGCGGTCGCGCACTCCGCTCCATTGCGAACTTCCGACAGGATCGCACTACGCAAGTCAGACTAGACTCCACCTTAAGACTTGTCCAGACCTTAGTTTGCCCCAAGGAAGCATCCTCAGCCCGCTACTATTCAACGTGGTCCTAATTAAACTCGCCTTCGCCCTCCTCCGAATCTCGCCACCAATGCCAATCAGCATCTATGCGGATGACGTCACACTCTGGACGACGGGACGCGGGCTTCTACCTTCCGCAAAAACCTACGAACAGCCCCTGACTCCACCAGGACACACCTCCAAGAAGTCGGTCTATCCATGTCGGCAGAGAAATCTTTCTGCATGATCATAAACAAGGGAAACCGAAAAGACCCGGCGACCCTCAACGTCGACGGATCTCCTATCGCAAAAGTAAAAAAGCTGAAACTTCTCGACGTGACCTTCGATGATAGGCTCTCCTGGGTCCCCTTCTCCTCTTGAGTTGCACAGACAGCCTCCCCCTACAAAAACGCCCAATGGCGACTATGGGGAACCTCTTGGTGTTCCTCCCTGCAAGCCTTAATCCTGCACAATGGCCTCACTGTGGCAAAAATTATATACTGCCTCCCCTATGACCTCCCCAGCATCTCAAGAACAGAGAAACTCGAAATCATCGACCCAGCAGTCATGAGAACCACCCTAGTGCTGCCTCAGACAGCACTAGGGTGGTTCTCATGACCAGTGCTCAGGTCTCATGGTGGTGCTCAGACAGCAGCAAACTCCAAGGTCTAAAAAGAAGCCCGCAGCATTCCTCTAAGACTGGCTGCCACCCCGCGGGTCCTCCTCGAGTTCGACAGGCTAAGGAAAAACCGAGCCGGCAGAGCCATCATAGGACGCCTGGAGAACCACCACGCTTCCCGCTCGCTTCATCGGCATGCTGCGCACCTTTAGGCACTTGGCACAGCCATCCCCTCTGGAGCCCCCCCACCCCCACCCAGACCCCCCTGGTAATGCTGGGAAATATGCTGCCACCCGACCATCCTCCATCTCCTGAAGAAAAGACACTCCTCTACAGCAGTCACGAGGATCCTTGCCTTGAAACACATAGGGGAACAGCCCTAGTAGCTTTTGCGCCAGAAAAACCCAAATCATCATCATCATCAACATAGGGGAACATTTCGACGGCCTACCTCAAGATCTTCACCGACGGCTCTGTGGCCCCGTCACCGGCATCCAGCACAGCAGCATACTGTGTCCCCTCAATAGGTCCAACTTGTAACGGCCGCCTCTTGAAGCAGGTCTCTTCCACCACGGCGGGACAAATAACCATCCTCAACGCGGCAAGGTGCCTGGCAGACATTCCAGCGCAAGAGGTAGTAATCCCCTCGGACTACCGTGCTGCACTCTGCCGTCTTCAGCATCCTGACCCTCAGGGTACCCTCTTGCTATACATCCGAGATGTCATAGAGACCCTTGAGTGACACTCCTTCAAGATCTCCAGCGGCTCCCATCCCACGTTGGTATCACCGGCAACAAACTTGCAGATCGACTAACGCTGGAAATCCATAACCACGTTCCCTGCATCGACACCCCAGACGACCCCAAGGCCACACACCAAGCTATCACCACCCGCATGAAGAATGTCCAACTCGCCGCAGCACCATCCCTGGACAAGATCTACCTGAATGCCTAACCAAAGACCTCCCGAAGGACAAGGCAACATTACTCAACCCATCCATTCGCCCTTCGTCCCCTTTCCCCTCAGAAAGTGAACCGTGCCGCCATATATGGGCAGGTAGACCTCACTTCGCCCCCCTCTACGTCACACCACCGCCACCACCACGATATGCTGCTCCCTTCATTTGGTCAACGCCATGCCGCTGCGAGAGCTTCGCGGCCGCGCCAAGTGTGCCGCCACGGTAGCATCGATTGGGGTGCCATTACTTCGTTAGACTTCATCACGAAAACAAAACCCTACTTAATAGGTGTACTTCTTCTACAAAAACTGGACAAAGTGCGAGTCTACGTTTCTTTGAGTAAACTCACTCTCTTCCATTTAGAACGTGTTTGTCACGGGTCACATTCAACAACTTTCCCGCGCTACCGTCCCGCGTCGAGGAGAATGAAGAGAGAAGGGTGAATGAGGAGGCGACAGTACAGTGGTGGGATCCTCCAGAGGAGGAGACAGTTACTCGAAAGGACCCTGTTGGAGGTCGGCAGGAACGGGACGTTCCTGATGACTCCGATCAGGTGGTTTTGCAAAAGGACCCTGTCGGGGAACAGCGGGGAATATACCCAGATGACCTTGAGCAGGAGAGATTGACGAAGGACCCTGTCGGGGATCGGCGCGGAATGCTCCCCGATGACTCAGAACAGGAGAAATTGCTAAAGGACCCTGTTGTACAACAACAGGAGAGAATCGTGTCGGAACCTGTTGGTGAACAGGAGGTGCAGCGTGAGACGAACGTAGACGGTGCATGGGAGGAGCCCTCGGTGGACGTTTCCGTGGTGCCGGAAACGCGACCGTCGGATGTGGCGCAGGAGCGGGAAGGGGAGGATGCCTCGGAAGAGGAAACAGCTTCCTCCACTACTGTGGTGACCACCCCCATTCGCTGGTCTCATACACTGCATCCGAAAGTGAAAATGAGGAGATGAAACTTTGGTCGAGGATATCCCCAAACGTGGCAGTAGCTTCAGCGAGGAGGACATATCTCAAACACCCAAACGGGCCCTCAGAAGGAGCTCCAGAAAAAGGAAAACACTCTTGTATAGACCGCTTTGTCAGCCACCCTAACCACTTCAGATGGACGTCAAAATTTTAATTCTCAACGCTCGAGGCTTTAGGGACAAAGCAAAACCAAGTAATAGACTTAGCAAAATTTTTAGGTGTCACATTCTTGTTACTGCAAGAAAGCCATGTTTTTAAACGAGCAGAAGTAGTTCAATTCGAGGAGACCTTTGAAGTTAAATCTTACTGGAGCTTCGGTTCCCATAATTCGAGAGGGGTAGGTATAATTATTCTAGAAACCAGAAATGTTACTGTACTGAATTGGGACAGGGACACGGACAGAAGGATAATTAAAGTAACTTCAAAAATAAACGGGGAACATTTGTCCATTCTAAGCATCTACGCCCCAAATAAAGCCGAGAGTACTTTTACCTCCTTCGAGGAAGAATTGCCAAAATTTCTAATGGGAAGCCATGACTGTCTAATTGGAGGAGATTATAAATGTGTGTTAGATAAGGCCGTTGACTCGTCCAGGGGAACTCACAGAAACTCTAGGAGGGCCGAAGAACTAGCTTATCGTGTCGAGTGTAAACAGATGGTAGACTTCTGGTGCCATGCTGCAGCAGGGGACAGGGGTTACACCCGATGGTGGCAAAGTGCGGGCAACAGGCTCGATCGTTCTTATGCATCAAAGGGGATTTCTGTAAGAGCATCCAGAACCTCAGTTTGGACACAGTAGGTATCACCGACCATAGAGGAGTTCTGTTCACGCTGATGTTCACGTCGGTGGCACGGGCCCCCAATTGCATCCGTGGAGAATGAACACGAGTCTGCTTGAAGACAAATACATTGATAATGACATAAGCAATCTTATCCGGTGTCGGCCTCAGGAGAATGGTGAATGGCTCCCTTGGTGGGAGGAAACAAAGGAACAGATCAAAAATGCTTTAAGACACTGGGGCAAAGAGAAAGCGAGACAGCGCCGTCAGGACCTGGTTACTCTACAGGGCCATCTTAGAGACTTGGAAAGAGGGGAGTCCATTCTGACCGGCGTCACTAAAGAGCAAACAATGGAGCACTTGCACCTCCTATGGGAGAAGCGATGGGAAGCTGCAGGATACCGCACTGGGCGAATATCTTTTGAGAACGAAGCTTGGTGTTCTCGTGAGCTACTTGCAAAAGAGACGGCACAGGCCAGGAGGCCTATGGAGGCCCTGGTAGCCGACGACGGAACCCGGCTGGAAACGGCCGCAACGATGGCTGCGGAGGCCAAGCGCTTCTTCGAAGCCCTGTACGCAGGGGCCTCCTGCAGCATGTCTCAAACTGAGACACACTCTGCCTCAGGTGTCGAGTTCAGCTCCGAAGAAGTCATAAATACAATGAGACAACTCAGGGAAAGAAAGTCACCAGGACCTCATGGCATTAGTAACCGGCTTTATAAAAAAATATGCGAATATCCTGGGACCGATATTGGCTAACGTCTTTAACTAGGGACTTAAAAAATGAACTTTCGGAACTAAGTTTTTAAACGGGCACATAATTTTAATATGTAAAGACGAAAACAGAAAGGAGCATTTGGGTGCCTGGAGACCCATAACGCTACTCAACGGGGATTTAAAAATACTGAGTAAAGCCTTAGCCAACAGACTTTCGGTTGGTATAGAGCATAAGATTTCCAGTTTCCAATGTGCCTCAGTGCCAGGTATGAATATCAATAGGCAAAATACGGAGCTCAGAGACATCTTAACATGGACGGCCGACAGGAAAATCGAAGGGTTATTAATTGCGGTTGATCAGAGAAATGCTTGCGATAGAATAGAACACGAGTTTTTATATAGGGAACTACACAATAAAGGAATAGACGCGGCTTTGATAGCAGCCATTATAACATTGTATAAAAATCCGACTAGTTCGGTCGTGGTTAACGGGGTACTTAGTGAACCTTTCCAAGTGTGAAAACAGCAACGGAATCTTCGGAGACCCGGTCGCAAACGACAGGGGAAAGAGTTGGTGGTAGCTTTCATTAGAAACGGATGGGCTAAATTATAGGAGATGGGCACCTCTCTCATAGGTGTTCCGTTAGTATCAGTTTGTGATACAAAGCTATCCGAAACTTTGGGAGCGACCTTTGAACCGTTAGCCATTGGAGTGGAAGCAGCGGAAGGCGGAAGCTGGTGCGTTAATGTATGCTTTGTATCACCCTGTATTTTTGAAAGTAACCAATCGTATGAGTTATGACGAATGTGCTTGGGTGGGTGCGTGAACTGATGTGCGATTTTGTATTGCACATACTTTATAGACACCAGTTCCGGATACCAGGATATACGCCAAGCAAGACCGCACTTGTAAGAACAAGAACACTAGTATTTCTGCGAAGGCAGAAACCGGAATTGCAGGGTTCACATTTGATCGATTATTTTCAGGTCCACCGAGGTGCTGGACACCAAAATTGCTTTCCTGTAAGCGTTGTGTACGTACGGAAATCCATATTGAAATGCCAAGGAACCGAGCAAATATTTAAATAAAAAATAAAAATAATAAAAATAAAATAATAATACAAAAATAAAAGTAAATAAAAATAAAAATAAACATTTCAGACGGTCGCCTGAAATATAAGTTTCATGATACTGGAAAGCACGTCACAAAGCATGCCTCCTCCTGAAGAGGCTTGTTCTGAAGAGACCCTGTGATATGTCTGTTAACTATGTAATTATACTTTTTGCAACGCCTGTGCAGTGATTTCGAGAAAGGTAGTGAGTTGACAGCCTGTTTCAACTTGTGGCACGGTCTCTCTTCGTGAGCCGGGTGCTTCTATATTTCTTGGGAAAAGGACAAAGTGATAAACAAAAAAGAAAAGTAGAAATATATAAAAGGAAAGCAAGTACGTGTTTTTGGTTAAGTAGGTGTGAAACACCACAGTACTTGCATGTGGCACGCCCGAGGTGCGTCCTCCTTCCCCTGGAGTGGGGCGCTCCCCTCTGACGTTGGCAGGTTGCGGGGTTCTTTTTTTTTTTTCTGAGATAAGCTCTCCTGTCTGGTGTCAGTCGCGGGTTGCCGGGGTCCTCTCTGGGGGTCCGGTGTGCCGATTCCCGGCGAATGACAACGACAGGAGTGACTTTGGTGTTGAGAAGTCGGCCCAGTGTCACGACCTGAAGATATGAAAAGCCATCAATGTGTGGCCGGGTTGTCGGGAGACGTTCGTGTTCGGACTCCGTAAACGTTAAGTAAAAATTGCTGAATGATAAGAGCAAGTGGAACTGGTTATGAGTGGAACGGCGATTAAACATTTTTTTTTTGTGTGTGTATGTGTGTTTTGTTGTTTATTTCCCTGAAGAAAACCTATGTATCCGGGAAAAAATGTAAGTTACATTGTATATTGATGTATGCAAGTGTATTATGTGTTGTTGATAACTCATAAATGCTGTTGGTTTTTGCCTGTTCCCCGTTCCCCTGGTTGTGGTTTCACGGCTCATTATCTATTATTTTACTCATTTCCTGTTTCTTCTTCTTTCTATCTCCACTAACCCTAGCTGAGCTGCTTTCTCTTTTCTTAGCTTTTTCTTTATCTATGAGTCCCAGGTCTGCGATACCTTGTGTGGTGCGGACTTGGGTCTCCTCTCCCTCTACTCTTTCCTTTTTTCTGAAAGTAATGTCTGAGTTCCTTAGAGACTTTGCCGGCGGGTGGCGAAGTGAGCGGACGTGTCTGTCTGGGCTCCTGCCTCCACTCTTTAGGGATGGATTAATTGTCACATTTTCTTCAACAGGCTTGCGAGGGATTTTGGACGGCTCACGGACCTCCTGGGGCGAATAATTGGAAGAATTTCGCCTGGTTTGCCAAGAGTTTTCATGGAATTCAAGACCAATAACAAGTGAAGGTTAGGCCTACCGCCGCTGGAGAACCGTGAGTCCGTTTGAGTTCCCGGGGCCTTTTGGAGTTGACAAATTGAAGGAGAACATTAATTAGGCTATCTAGAACGCCTAATAGATGTAGTTTCAGCCGGGGGGGGGGGGTGTATTTCGCAAAAATTTCCTTTGTTTACATGTGTGGGCGGACCCGGGATGCGTGAGGCGGATGTGGTCGCCGTGGTGAAATTAGGGCCTCTTGAGGTGGACTGAGGGCTGGTTTTGGTTACTGGAAGCACCTTTTGTGCCTGGAGTTAATGCTTTTGGGGTTTTCCGCAGTGAAATTTATGATTCAGCAAAAAGGCATGCACATGTGCCAGCCTGCTGGGTAGTCTAATTCCGCGCCGTCCCGGGTTCGGTTCCAGGCCGTGACATTTTTATTTTATTTTTTTTTTTTTGATTGGGGGGTGAGGTTAGGATGAGTGCAGCCCCGGATCCTTTTGCTCGGAAAAGTGAGATCCTTAGAAGCCCGCCTGGCAGGGAGAGGTCCCGTAGTGCTGAGGCACAAGGCGGTAGTGAGACTTATCAGGTTGTGGTAAAGGAAGTTGAGAACTCTGGTTCACCTATGGAACAACAGGTTAGGCCTGTAGAGACAAATTCGGGTGGGACTAGCCAGGCCATAACGAAGGGAGAGGGAGATGGCAGGAGTAAATCTGGGTCCACTACTGATCTGCGGGAGGGAACAGACATTACCATCCTAGTTAAGAGTGACGAATGGGGAGAGTGGCCTCTCGAGCATCGACTAAGGGGACTTAGATCAGGGTATATTGGCCATATACACTCGTTAACAGTACCTAAGAGAAATGCCCTTACGGCTATCTTTTTGGAATACGAGGAAATGGTCAGACAGTTCGAGCTGACGCATCGGGAGGCCGCTTCTCAGCTGTCGTTACTGCGTGAGGTCAACAAGAAGGGCGAAGAGGTTCAGGCTGAGCTAAGGGTCGAGGTGAAAGCCCTGATAGATAAGGCTGCAGCTCACGAGGGTGCTCGCGGCGAGGCTCTTCGACGAGTCGCAGGAGCTGATTGATGACCTTCGTAAAACAAATTCGGAACAGGAATGTGATTTGGCAATCCTTCGGGAGAAACTTACGGCGGCCACACGGAGGGTTGAAGATATGAAAGAAAAAATTGCAGAGCTCGAGAGTCACGTCGCCGCGGGCAAAAGCTTTGCACAAGTGGGGGAGCAGCTGGCCCGGGAGTCTGTTGGGGAATCCCCCGAACCATTTGTACTTTTTGTGCATAGTAACGGTAAGGATAGGCCCTAGGACATCAAGACAGTGCTGCGAGAGAAATATAGCCCAGAGGAGATCGGGACACCTGATGCAACCTTAACTGCGATGAGAAATGGGGGCGTAATCGTTAGGTCGAGGTTCCGTAAAGGCTTAGAAGAACTCATGGAGCGAGTAAATAGAGACGAGCGTCTGGCGGGCCGACTGCGGGAATCATTCCCCAGGAGTATAAACCCCCGAGTTAGGATATGTAACGGCGTAAGACGGATAACTGCGGACCAGTTGCTGTCGGTGATCAATCTTAAAAACGGGCTAAACATTAGGGCAGAGGACTTTAAAATACTTGACGAATACTCGACACGCAGTGGGAACACTTTTGTTGTTGAGGCCACGTGTTATGTTGCGAAGGCCTTGTGCTCGGTGAGGGAGTTATACACAGGGTGGTCTCGCTGCTTTATCGAGGAACACGTCGTGGTCAGGGCCTGTAGGAAGTGTTTAGTGTACCATCACTCGACGGGAGCAACACGAGAGCAACAAGTTCACAAAGAAGAGGACACAGTAGGGGTGAGGGGGTAAGTAAAATAGAGAAAATAGGCATAACTAAAACTGGCAGACCAGCACAAGAGGCATGGAAGTACGTTGGAAATGAAAATGCTCTGTCGGACTCAAGTGCAAAGGCAATGATATATCCTTTTAGAGGGATTGATCAGTTGCAGATTTCTAGAGAGATATATTAATGGTTAGGATTAGGGGTGTAATAGGGACAAATTGTTGGGAGATGGACACCTCAAGGTCAAAAGTCACTGTGACGTAATCATAGACACCGTAGACATCATAGGTGGGGAGTAACGCATCAGAAACTAGTGCGTTACCGGTATCGCGTTACACTTGAGTAGTGAAATACGGTAACGCCTTATATTTAGGAGAAAAGTAATGAGTAACGTAACGTCATTACATTTTTACTAACTAACCCGTGACGGCGTTATGTGTTAAAGCGCGTCCGGGAACATTCATCGTCTAAACTTGAAAGCTTCAGCGAGGACCGTGCCTGCAGAATCCGAGAAAATTCCCGATATTTCTATTCATCTTCAACAATGACAAAAAGGTCACATCGACACCCACAAAGAACGTAAAAGTAGGATTATTGACCTACCCTGGTTGAGATGTCACCTTTGTTTACAACTTCTATTTTTCACTCCCTCTGGTATTGTTCGGACGAATGGGGCAAAAGCTACAGAAAAATAGCCTCTAACACCTGAACAAGTATCAGAGTACCAAGGGATTGGCTGTTTGGATTTGTACTGTGTGAGATAAAAGGTCACCGATCTCTATCAACCTTGACAACGAGCACTCACTGGTCATTAGGTGTCATGGAGTCAGCGGACAAGAGCGTTCCTTTTTTCTGGACGAAGCTAGCTTCGTGTTTTGAAGTAGCTAATTGCGGTGGGAGGAATTTCACTGTTCAATGGAAGCTATGCGTCCCGTCGAGCAAGACATATTCCACAAGCATCAGGTCATCATCAAACCTAAAGAGGCACATCCAGGTAAATGTGTATCCCAAATTTAGTAGCTGGTTTACGCTTATGAATTCTGTGTGTTTCATTATTGTATAAAAGCATATACTTATTTTTGCATTACTTTTCTAAATCATGTTTTACATGCGATGTGTAGGCGCTGCCATCCGGCGAACATGAAAGAATATTCATAGAATAAGACAGGATAATCGCTGGAGACACTTATGTGACTCAACCAAAATGGTACATATTATAAGAACAGCTGGTGAATGCATAACAGCATTACCTATCAGAAGTAACAGCATTGGTAACACATTACCTACTACCACAACAGTAACGAATAGCGTAACGCGTTACTTTTTGAAAAGTAGTGGGTAATGGTAGTGCACTACCAAATAAAAGTTACTTCCCCACCTGTGGTAGACGTAGTGCAACCGAAACAGCGTTACAAACACTACCGTTTCACAAAGTCATATTCCTTCACGAAGGTCACGGGTGGCTTCTTCGTATTCGTAGCACACACAAATAAGGTCACGTTATTAGCTGCTTTCGTGTCTTCACTACCGGGTTCTCAGTCCACCGTGGAAGGAAAAGAAGGCTTCATCCCAAGAGTTGCATCGTCTGGAAGTCAATGTCATAATCCTGTGTGGAATGTGGTTTGTTATTATGACTTACATGCTTGCTTTGTACAGGGACACCACGTGCACTCAGGGAGAAACTCGGAGACCCTTAAGGCTCCAGAAGGTGGAAGAGGCCGGTAGCCATCTTTAGAAAGGGATACTGGAAAGGTAGGGCTATCGGTAGAAGAACAATGCATATACAACTAAAAACCTGTAAGGAATTATAGAAAAAATCGTATACTATGAGAAGCCACTTTTAAACGTGGCTTTCTTGTGGCTTATTGATTTTGGAGGCGCTATTGTACCATCTCACGTTATTTGTTGGTAAACAGGGATAGGTCTATACAAGAGCGTTTCTCATGTTATTTTGAAAGGCAGCAGTACGTATGCTCGTGGAAGTGACTGTTGTGCTTTTGTCAGGGCTCGGTCGTCGATCGTGGTTGCGTATAATAATTGCATCCGCATCGACCATCGCTTGTTTATCATCTCTTGCGCACCCTGCGTGGTGAACTGCAACGATAAGATAGCTTCTCGATTACTGGGACATTCGAGCGGCTTCTTTTATATACCACTGTCGTGCCCACTTGCGGTCCGTGGCAGCGACGCCATGTTGGTTCCAAGATAACTTCCGGTCTCTGCGACAGTGTGTTGGTGCATTGGCTGAATCTGTATTTACATGCTGACCTACGTGTGAACCTGGCGGAAGAAAAATGGTGCAACGCTGCTGGTGTTTTATGCGGTCGAGTGCAAATACGGTGTCCCAGGACGTTTCATCGCATTTCAAAGGAGTGGCCAACAGCCAAAGCGCCAAAGGCCAACATAAAGGCCAACGGAGTGGGTGCGTGCCATCAGCAGAGGCGGCTACTGGACACCGACAGATTCTATGAGGGTATGCAGCAAACACTTCGTAACGGGTAAGTTTTCCGCTACTTTGTGCTGAATATTCGAGACTGGTGTCCAAAGCACAGAGAAACGTCCTCCACGTTCACGTCCCTTCAAAACAAAGGGAGGCTTTATCGGTCCCTGGGAACCAGGCAGGTAATAAGAAACATGAGCCACAATTAAGTAGAGAAGAGCATTTCGAAGTAAGTTCGTGCGAACAAAACAACCTGACGAACCCCTGATAAACATTAGCAGGGCAATGGCGACTAAAATCCCACACGAAATTAAGAAAGGTAGAAACGCCCCACGTGACCCTAGAAAAGAAAAAAAAACTGGTAAAAGAAGCCATGGAGCTTCAGAAAGTGAGCTTCTCTTTCGATCCAAAACCAAATGACACCGAAAATGGGCCCGACATGACCGAGGCGGCAGCATGGCTCGCCCGAATGCTAGAAAGAAAAGCAGAATCAATGAAAGGGAAGAACCGGGTGTCGTTAGATGAGACCAGGTTAAACCCTGAACTTGGGCCAAAAAGAAAACGAAAAACCCGCAAACGCCAAAAAAACTACGCAAACCGCTTGCCAAACCAGTGAATATTTCGGTCGAAGAAACAATCGCGTTTTTTGAAAGCAACCGTCAAGCGCCACACCTCTCTTCTAATAGTAGCGATTCAGAAGGCAGTAGCGGGTCCCAGTCCGAAAAACAGCCTGTGAAAAGAAAAAAAAAACAACTAAAGAAGCAACCCACGACACAGAAAATAAGAGCGAAGAGCAAGTAATCGTAAAAGATACCGTGGAAGCCCAGACTTCCGCACACGGTACCGACGAATACAGTGATAGCATGGAGTGTCTCTCGTGGGATACATCAGCTGAAAGAATCATACCAGAAGATGATAGTAACGATTTCGAACGAATCGCCCGAAGAACACACTTAGATAACTACGCTTTCAGAATGGAAGGAATTATAAGCACAAAAAGGTTGTCGGTGCTTTCGTTACTAATTACCCTCATGCTCTCCAGCAGCTTACTTCTAGGCACGTGGAACGTGAGGGGTCTCAGCAGTAGAGTGAAACAAAATGAGGTAATAGAAATTGCCAAAGAAAAGCGGCTAGATATTCTGGCCATACAGCAGACATACATAGACGATAGAAAATACATTAGGGATTTTGGCTCTATTTTTAACGTTAAACGTTATTGGAGCTTCTCATACGGCCGATGGGGTGGAGTGGCGATAATAGTTTTTGGAAATGCCATGCAATTTTCTTTCTTTTCACAGGCTCCTCGGCTCCTGTCGAGTGAGGACGTGTTTTGGGACTCTCCTAACCTCGAGTTAGCGCCTCCCTGCCTAACAGCCCTTTTCAGGGCTAAGTGCCTCATTCACCCTTTTTGTGATTTTCTTTTTGCTTTTACAGGAATGAACCTGGAACCGGATCCCGCCATGCTGCTACCGCCGGCGACCCTGTCGCGAGACCACGTGGCAGCGAAGGGCCCCCCGTCCACGCCAGCGAAACGTCCAAGGCGAGTCTCTCCTGACGACGTTTCATTCCGTTCCAGATCCCGCAGCACCAGCGCTACCAGCCACCTGCAAGACGACGACAACGGCGACAACGACTTCGTCACAGTCGTGTACAAGAAAACAAAAAAGGTCGGCATCCCAGTGGCCTTCACGCCCGTGGACCGCCAGGTAAGTCTCCTCAACATTGACCCGAATCTTATTGCTGCCCAGGCACTCCACCCAAGAACGATGGTGTTTTGGTGCTTTATGGCACAAGAGCGACTAAGGCCAAATAGTGCAAAGACACATGATTTATCTCTGTGCTGTGTTTTGTGTGTTCTATGCTGGTTTGAAACAAGAAGGATATTACGTGTCATTGATTTAAAAGAAGCTGTGACTGTTTTTGTTTTGACTACAGTGCTAAGAAAGAAAAATAGGTATGTTGTTAAGTTTGAAGCAAGGCACGGAGAAGTATGTGGGATTTAGCCACGGCAATATACTGCCACTGATACTCTCCGGCCTCCCTTCTGTGACTGTCGCATCCATGGCGCCCACCGCACTGCGAGGGTCCAGAAGCTTTGGGAAAAAGTCTCTGGCGAGGGAGTCGCCTATTTTCCTCTGTCTAAAAAGACTTCGAGACATTTCCGGGGCGAGGAGCTCACCCGAACTACCCTACCCATGTTGGGATTCTGGGCATCCCCAGGCGAGGGAGTCGCCATTACTCCTCTCTCCACAGAACTTCGAGGTATGTCCAGACGGGTGATTGTTTATTCTCCTGGTTCCGTCACACCCACAACCAGCAGACGCCCTGATGAGATGCTGAGCTATATTAACTTAGTAAACCCAAGAACGAGTGAGGAATCACTGTTTCTCGCGGAACGGAAACCTAACTGTGACGGTCGCCTCGCTCCAAGCTGCCAAGGCCCTGCTCGGCGTCACGTGCCTCGGAAACACCGCCGTCACCACCCGGATCCCGGAGTCCTACGCCAGGAACGTGGGAAAGATCGTCGGCGTGAACTCCAGCTACACGGACGCCCAGCTGCTGGAATACCTGCGACCCTTCGCAGCCATCGACGCCCGCCGCCAGGTACGCTACCGCCCGAACCCGGACGGCACAACTAGGACCCAGGCAACGAGCAGCGTCGTCGTCACCTTCAAGAGCGACGTCGCCATGCCCGAGGAAGTGCCGCTGGGCTTGAACAAGTTCAAGGTAAGTGAGTACTTCTCACCCACCCAGTGTTTTTCGTTGCCAGGGCTTTGGGCACGTCGCCAAGTACTGCTGTCTGTCGGAGCGCTGCCGTGCCTGCGGCGGGAGCCACGCCTTCAAGGACTGCACGACGCGGAAGGAGCAACGGTACGTCAACTGCGGGGGTCGTCACCCAGCCAGCTTCGCAGGATGCCCCAAGAGGAAGGCCGCCATCGCAGCCGTGAAGACCGAAGCCTGCGAGGTCCGCCCGTCCCGGAGCGGCCGCATCAACCCAGCCGTCGTCAAGCCAACGCGTCCAGCTCCCGTTCGCAGCGCCGACGCCTTCCCAGCACTGCCGAAGCCAGCGGCCCCTGCCAAGAAGCTGCTGCGAAGACTTCTGACGCTAATGCTACCCCCAGTGTTTGGGATCTGCCCAGGGACTCTGCCCCGACCCAGAGTCAACTGCCGCCCGCCGCCGACAGAGCCCCACGGACGACGCCGGCCCCTCCCAAGCCTGCGGCACAGGCAGCTGCTGCCAAGCCGGAACCTGCACCTCCCCAGGGCACACAGCTGGTGATGATGTTGGTCCCTCTGTTCATCACAGCCTTCCGTGCCATGCTGGCTGCGATCCCAGCTGCCAGCAACATCCCAGAAGTCCAGGCCTTCAAGGTAATGGAACCGATGCTTGCCAGTCGGCTTTCTACTTTCAGTTATGGACAGTAAGCCCCACCGAAGCCAACAACCCACCGCACCCGCCTTCCCTCGCATCCTGCAATGGAACTGCGCCGGACTACGACCCAGGCTGGCCGAGCTCAAGCAACGCCTCACCAAGACCAGCTACAGCGTCATCTGCCTCCAGGAATGCAACATCCCGGACACGATGGGGCTACCAGGCTTCATCATGTACACCTCTCCCAGCATACCACACTTCAGCCACGGCTGCACGGCAGTCTTCGTCGCAAGGCACCTGGCACAAAGTCAGCTGCCCACAGACCAGCTGTCGTCAGCCGTGGTTGAAATTACAGCTGCAAAGGTAAGTTTTGGAAAGGACGAACTGACTGTCGCCTCTGTTTACATCCGTCCCAGCTCAGCGGTTACGGTGGACCAGATACCTGACGACTTCCTGCAGCAAGTGCAGTCCTCCCTGCCAGGCCCTCTGCTTCTCTGTGGAGACCTCAACGTGCACCGTCCACTCCGGGGTTCCTGCAACGCTGACCGCAGTGGTCGACGCCTAGTGCAGTCCCTGAAGGATTGCAGCCTGCTCGTCGCTAACACAGGTGAGATAACCTTTTACAGGCCACCAGTATCTACTGCTATCGACGTCACCCTGCACACCCCGGACGTTCCTGCACACTGGGAAGTCAGAATGGACAGCTGGGGCAGCGACCATTTCCCGATCAACGTGACCCTGGCCTACAAGCACCGGGCCCCGAAGCGCCGGACCACCATCGCCGTGTGGGACTCCTTCCGAGCCTGCCTGAACGGAACTCCAGCCTCCCAGGACATCTGCGAAGATATCAGGACAGCCCTGGCCGCCACAACCAAGTCCGGGACAGCGACAGCAACCGGCCCGAAACCTGACCTCAAGTACTTCCGTCTGTGTGCTGCAGGGCGCCGCGCACAGAGGGCCCTGCGTCGGAACCACTCCCCCACGCGTCTGACGGCATACCGACGAGTTTCCGCCGCCCTGCGCAGATATGCGGTCACGCTGCAGCGCTCCCAATGGAAGCAGTTCTCAGCCTCCCTGACCAGCAGCACACCGGCCCGGAAACTCTGGTTGTCATCGACGCCCTGGGGGGAAGGAGGAAGGCGAACCCCTTCAGCTCCATGGCTCTAGCCAAAGGGGTCTCCCTGGAGGAGCTGGACTTCGCCGAACCTGTTCGGCGCAGGGAGGGACGTCCCTTCCACGGCGGCGCCTCCAGCATCCCCCACGGACCTAGACAACCCCTTCACAGCCAGCGAACTGCGCTTCGCCCTGGACCACCTGAAAGCCAAGTCAGCCCCTGGGATGGACGGACTCACCTACCAGTGCCTGCGGAACCTACCGGACAAGACAACCTCACGGCTCCTGGATACCATCAACCAGCACTGGGACTAGGGCACGCCACCACCATCCTGGAAAGAGAGCGTTATCGTGCCGATATTGAAGCAAGGGAAGCCCCCCGGGCGAACTGAGCTCCTATCGGCCGATATCGCTCACATCATGCTTGGCTAAGTTGACAGAGCGGTTGCTACACCGCATTACATGGCTACTTGACTCCGAGTCCTTTTTTTCCCCCTGCATGACAGGTTTTTGAGGCAACCTTTGCTGCCAGGACTCTGTGCTGGACCTGGTCTCGGACTTGGGTCGCCGCCGCTCAACGCAAGTGCCGAACGGCAGCGGTGTTCTTCGACATCAAGGCTGCCTTCGACAGCGTCCCCATCAACGCCGTCATGGACTCCCTCGTCGACCCTGAAATCGGAGGCAAGGCAGTTGCTTTCATTCACGCTTTACTTCCCGACCGCTCTTTCAGGGTCCGACTGGGATCGACGCTGAGCTCCCCACGTCCCCAGAACCTCGGTCTACCTCAAAGCAGTATCCTGAGCCCCCTGCTCTTCAACCTCGCCATGACTGGACTCCCCAAGGCCCTACCAGCAACAACACCTCCCCTGCAACTCTCCATCTACGCGGACGACATCTGCCCGTGGACCAACGGCAAGGACCCCTGGAAAGTGAGGAAGACCATCCAAAAGGGCATGGATGCTACGACCGAGTGCATCCGTGGCCTCGGACTCATCCCGTCAGGGTCATGCGGCTTGCCTCCATGTCAAACTGGTGTACCCTGCCCGAACCGATCCTGATGGAAAAGACACCACTGGAACAGGTACGTGTCCACCGTTTTCTCGGAGTAACCTTGGATTCCAGGTCTTCCTGGGCGCCACTCGTCAATGACCTACAGACCAGATGCAAGACAACCCTGAACGTGACCAAGCGACTCAGCGGACGGCACTCCGGCTGCTCACAGAGGACCCTCCTTACCATCCACAACGCCACCACAGCCGCACGGTTGCTGTTCGGACTCCCCTACGCCAAGCCCAGCAGAACAGCGCTGGAATCCCTGGAACTGCTCCACCGTCGCGGACTGAAGCTGGCTCTCGGACTCCCACCTGGAACGCGGAACGTCGCCGTGTACGCCGAGGCTGCCGCTCTCCCTCATTAACTTCGAGCCACTCAACCCATGCTGAACCAGCTCACCAGACTGAACAAGACAACAACCGGAAGGGCGCTACTGCAGTGTCTAAGGGACCGACAACAGAGCCGTTTTTCGTGTACACTTTTCACGCAGGACCAGTTGTTCCAGCCCATCCCACCAGTCCCCAGCCCAGATGCGCCATGGAGGCACCTCGGGACCGCTATCCACACAACACTGCCAGGCCTGCCACGGAAAAAGGACGTACCGGATGCCGTGGCACAGTTCCTGGCCGCTCAGCGCCTTCATGAGAGCTACCAGGACTACCTGCAAGTGTACACGGACGCCTCAGTCGACCCTGGACGACGCGCCTGCGCCCTGGCCTGCTACATCCCAGCAACACAGTTCTCCTGGGCCGAAGGATTGTCCAGATCCCTCTCCTCCACGGAAGCAGAACTCCTGGCGATCACGGAAGCCCTGGACATCATCGCCAAGACGAGCGCCACCAAAGCGGTTATCCTCACGGACTCCTACGGGGCCCTGTCGAGGCTGAACAACAGTTATGAACACTGCCCTCTCTCTTTCAGAGCACACCAGAAGCTGCAGCTTCTCCTGGCATTCGGACACCGCATCGCGCTGCAGTGGATCCCATCCCACAAAGGCATCCCCGGCAACGAGATGGCGGACTCCCTGAGCAAGCAGGCCACCACCAAGACCCTGGTCCGCCAGGCACCATCCACCACCAGCCAGGCTAAGAAGAGCATTGCCCTCCACGTGCGCAGCTTCCACGCGGACAAGCCCACGCCGGAAGGGACAGCACCCCCACCCTGAATGACAGCCGGCCTATCCAGGGATGAGACAGCGCTGTTGCTCAGGCTTCGTGCGTCGTGTGCCTTCACACGGGCGTACCGCTTCACGATCGGCCAGGTCGACGACCCACGCTGCGGAACCTGTGGTGTCCAGGAGAGTGTTGCTCACCTATTCACCCGCTGCAGAGATATCGCTTCTCAGAGAGATCTTTTTCAGAACCTGTCCAGCGCCAGCATCACAGACCACAGCCTGGTTAACCTGGTCTACCCCAAGGGCCCACGACACCATCGCCGACGTATCCAGAGGGAGCTGCTGCAGTTCTTAAGGTCTACCGGCCTGGACTCCCTGACTCACCCAGACCTCCAAGACCACTCCAGCAACCTTTCACCCTTGCCACCCCGACCACCCCTGACTGGTTTCTTCTCTCCTCTCTCTTTCTCTTTTCCTCACTCTTCTCCCACCCCTTTCCCAGCGGGTGAAACTTGCCGTCGGTGTTGACAGGTAGACCTCCCCGTTTTCTCTCTACGCCACTCCACTCCACTCCGGTATGGTAAGAGATTACGAGGGCAAATTAGTGAGAGTAAGTCTAAAGACAGGTGTGAAGGTAGTCAATGTGTATGCACCAGTGAGAAGCAACGACCATGTCCCCTTTTTTGACAACTTAGATGACTATGTAAATAACACGAGAAAGCTAGTTATAATGGGCGACTTTAACTGCGTCGAAAACGAAATAGCCGACAGATTCCCAGCAAGGGACAGAGATATTAGCTACCGCGCAAAAACACTAATAAACTATAAGAAGGGCTGCAATTTAGTGGATTGTTAGACTTCCCCAAAACCAGGAAAACCAAAATTGAGAAATAAAAACTACCAAGCAAGGCTAGATCGAATCTATGTTACGGAAAGCATTGAAAAGCAGATTAAGGGCGTACGAGTCGATTTCTCGCCTGTGTCAGACCACGCCCTGGCTTCTTGTGTACTTGAAAAAGGAAAAAATAACAAGAGGGAAGGGAAGATGGAAATTAAATACATTGCTCCTAAAGGATGACAGAATAGACGAGGAAATAAAGAGTATGTTATCCAAAAACTTAAAAAAAGCAATATCACCTGAAGAATGGGATAATATTAAATATAATCCCGCGAAAATATATAAAGAGTGGGGCAGGAAGATCGCCAAAGAAAGGCGATCAGAAATACGCACTGTAGCTGATGCTGGGGAGGAAGGGCAAGTGACGTTGTGATCACCAATAGATCTGCATTTTTGGGTGAAATAAAGCCAGGTGACCTCATCATGGCTGATAGGGGATTCCACATTGAAGAGCTCCTTGCTGTGCGTGGTTCATCAGTCATAATGCCATCATCAACCCGAGGAAAAACCCAGCTCACAAGGAAAGATGTTGAAATATCCAGAAGGATATCTAGGGTTAGAATACAAGTGGAAAGGACAATCCGTAAACTGAAGACGCTCCACATATTGAAGGGCATTGTCCCAATCAGCATGTTAGGAAAGTGTGACAGAAGCCACGCACGAGTGGACAAAATCCGTGTAATTTGTGCAGCTCTATAGTGAACATGCAGCCTCCAATATATTGATTTGTTGCCTGTATGAATGTGTAAAACCATTTTACTGTTCCATTTCTTCAGTATAGGTACATTTTTCAATAAGGCAGAACAAGCTGTTTTTCGAGTTTTAGTCTAATTGACGATGATGCCACTCGGGGGTGAAAACAGGTTCAACCAGGTTTAACCCTAAAACACAGGACCCCCTACAAAGGAAGTAGTTTTGTCTTTTATTTTTTGCAATGTGGACAGAACCATTTTCCTGGTGGCTTCCGTGTGAGTCTCATGCATTTGAGTGGAACCACAATGTCATTGTCACAGGCCACCGTCGTGCTGTTGGCATCTGCATCATCAGACTTCTTTTCTAAACGCCGTGTGGCAAGCTCTGAAAGGATGAGCTTCAGAAAAAAATATTCCTGCTTTTGAATGATGCTATCCCAGAATTGTTTGTCTCTCTCTATCTTCACAACTACAAGAGACTGTACTGTCCATACAACAAAGAAGCATGTGTCGAGGTCGCTGACAGCCATTTGGCCTTGTACCTGACAGTAGCAGGGGTGACCTTCTTTCAGTTTCATATTCTGAGTGAGGTAGAAAGACTCATCTCTGACGTCTTGTATCTTTACATCCCTGTACTCGTATGGGCATTTGATTTCGACAGCTGCTTTTGGACAGCAGTAGCATTCAGCGAAGGCATCTGGGCTAGATCCAAGGAACGGCCACTGCGTGTTCACTACAACTCCAGCTTGGCGAACCTTGAAATCCACATGCCGATCACATTCACTCGCTTCAAATGCTTTCCTTGCTTTGTTCTCATTGTTGACTCCCCAGAGTATTGGCGGTGGGGCTGCCGCGGTACTACAGTACCCCATAATGTCTCGAATTAGTGGAATATGACTGGACTACTCTCTATGGTGCACAATCTTGTACAGCATTTAGGCAGTGATTCGGCCACGGCGATGGACTCTCCATGTCTCACACAGCTTTTACTTCCTTGTACTTTCCTCGAGACAGTTATTTTCAGCCTGGCTGATGAACAAACAGTCATAGAGAGAGATCAGGAAATTTTCCAGTTCCTCTTAGAATATCCTTTGTATTCGTCTCTGTACATGTATGTTAAAGGTAGTGACAGGAAGTTGCTGTCAATGTCATCACTTTCAGATGCAGTGTCAGTTACCTCTGCATCCAGGAACCTTCGTAGCAGCATCTCCACTATTTTTGTACTTGGCACTGGATCCTGCGCAAATCACATTCATGTGAAGTGTTTCAAGTGTTGGGGGCTCACCTTTACACGTTTTAAGAGCTCCATGGTATCACCTCTTTTGAGTGACGAGTCGGACCCAGCACATCGCTGCTTGGTTTGACTGGAGCGTTTTGTCTTCGAAAAGCCTATTTCGGAAATTGGAGCTGGTTGTACCTATAACATTTAGCACGTGACCTTCAGTACCTCACATAGTGACTTGTAACCTGAATTTGAGGGCACTGACCTTCGTTCACATTTAGGCACAGCCAACAGTTCGTGGGGATTTTATCACAAGGCATTGTGTCCCTCAACACTATCTGAAAATGCATGCCAGCAAGTCTACCAACCTTTCTCTGTTTCTGTGATGCCTCCCATGCACAAAGCTGAGACGTGCAGGAGGTGTCTGCCTCGCCATGTCGGACAGCAGCTTCAGTACAGAACAGAAGAGCTGCGACGTGGCTGCACAGCTCACCAGCCGCTGCAGTGTACAAGTTCCGTGAAACACATGTCACGATCAACTGTCACGAAGATGCACGACATCCCACTCGTGTTTGAACACGCCACGGTGAATAAAAATAAGATTCGCTACTTAATGCACAACGAGTCCAGGCAGTACACACCCTGCCATGCAGGTGCAGTGACCACAGGCTACTGTTCCTGATGCTTCTGACACAATTCATGCACGGTAGACGGTGGCATCACGCTGCCCAGCGTACACCTCTCCTAGTGAAACACGGCACTCTCCACGGAAAGTCCTTTCAGCTGATGCACGCGAATGTCTCGAACTTTGCCACACACGAAGTAATTATATGCTTCGAGGGATCTGTATGCTTTCGGTTGCTCACCTGAGTAGAATCCACGGGTGTCTACCAAGTACGCATGCAGCTCGGCATGCATGCTGCACGTTATCTTCGGCAGTTTACTCGGACTTTTTTCAAAAAGCTTGGCGTTCGTCCGGTCGAAAAGGTCAGGGAGCAGTACGGCGCCATCATACGACAATTTCTCCATGTACCTTCGCTGATCATCCACAGATAAACTCTGAAAATATGCGCTCGACATGCTTTCGCGGGAAAAAAACAGTCCAACAAAACTGAGCTTCAAAGCTTCTGAAACAACCGCTCGTGAATGAGCACTCGGAACACACCACCGCAAGTCATTTTGGCAAGCGGAAGCCACCACCTTGATTATTTATGTTTTCGCGGAAGAAGGGTGTATACGCTTTCCAGCCTGATGTCACGTTCGCAACGCGTGCGCAAGCACTTGATCACGGTAAGCTACGTAAACAGAAAGAACATTGATGAAAGGTTGGCCTTATCCTGCATGGGACTCCCACACGCACAGCTTTTACGATGTTACGGTTTTGAGAAATCGACGTGGTGCTTTCAATGTGTCGCAAATCTGCAACGCCTTAGAACATCTCTTCGTTGACTGAGTTTCTTCGGAGCACGACTCATACGAGAAACGTACTCATGATGCTGTCTTGTTTACGTCGTCGCCCTGTGTGTGTTTTTTTTTTGTTTGTTTTACACTGTTTTCAGGGCGTCCCTGCTTATGAGCGTGGAAGTTGCCAGTGTAGTGACCCCCTTCGAGTGCGGCGGGTGCTGTGCTTAATTCTGGCCTCTTTTATTTCTGCATCTCTGCAGATAAGATTATTGTACAAATCACCAAGCACTGAATTGCTTGTTCTGTTAAGCCAACAAGGATTCATCGTTACGTATATAGGGTGCTGATAGGTCGGAAGAAGAAGAGGCGAAGAAGAAGTTACTTGGAACTCGGGAAAGGCCCTGGAATAAAAACTAAGGTTCTTGTGTCGGGCATATTGCAACGTTGTGATTGTCTCTTGCTGGGATGAAATTTCACAAAATGGTAAGGTCTTTGCAACCTAATGTATATTCTTGCCATTACAGTTACCCACAAAACACTGAATATCCTCTGGATGCGCGAATAATGTCCTAAGGAATTCATACGTCCGACGGATATACCTCAGATATCCATCGGACGTACAAAGCTGTTAGGACATTATTCCTACATCAAAAGGATATTCGGTGTTGTTGGGGTATAGAGCGTACTTGTCGTCATCTGATAGGACGCACTTGACATCACAGACGTCATAATTGCAAGAATAAGAGGCCACTGTTTAATTCCATTAGAATACATCGGAGCCATTAAGAATTTGTTGTTTACTGAGACCATGTAAACAAAATATAAACAAACTTCTCCTTGATGTTAAAATGAACGAAATACCCCATAAAGAAGAATGTCCTATACCGACTTCAACAGTGGTGTTTCAAGGATGGAGCAAACAAGAATGGACCATGGCAAACACACACACAGAACAACAGCTGCAACAACAGCTACGAACAAGTCTGTGCTGCTATTTTATTCATTAATTGTATTGTACTTATTCGTTCAAAGTCATATATTATTGATTAAACACTTTTACGCACCTGGTCGCGGACTTATCTATCTTTCCATGCTCATTCTTTCCAAACTCCTCTCTCGACCTCATACTAGCATTGTAAACAATTGCACTAGCATAATCATGTCACCATTACATGTCAAACTATCACCACCACCAATCCCTAAAAGCTCCCCACATCCCATGCCATGCTTAAGTATGCCGGCTCCCAAGAGCACGTCATGCAGTATACTTTTGTAATAGAATGTAACGTTTATGAATCCGACACGAAACAGGTACCACGGTATCCAGGCCATATCCGGTTGCGTTTCCTGTTTCTTCCGTTTTTGGTGCAGGGAACATGTGCTTTTTCGCTCCGTACAAAAGCTATGTATGTCTTTGTGCGGCTTCTAAACGAATTAGACAAAAGTTATATGCCCTCCCAGAGGAAGATTTCAGAGATTTCTATCCCAATCACGAGAGAGATTTCGACAACAAGGCCGTTTACTTTGCCCTGTGGAGGGAAAGTGGAGATGACGAACACTTTCCAGTGCATATCCTTATATTAGCAGGTAAGGTAGGGCGCATACTGAAAAATAGTGTGAATGCAACTGTGGTTTTCTAACAGAAACCGAAGATTTATTGGAAAAAAAAAGCAAACCATGAAACGTGTGCCAGTGCCTCCGCTGCATGCATCAGAATGTGAAGACGCCGCGTCGCTACAGAACACTCTCTCGCAAAACAAAAGGCAAGACAGGTAAGTCCCGATTAGTGCACGTATATGTCATCATATGTCAACACAAGTGACTGCATCGTTCCATTTTCATGAAAGGAACAGAAAAAGAAGAAGGAGAAAGTGCCCGCTGCCCATGATCTTGCCTACAATACTATTTTAGAGGAGCACCTCAAACGTGCAAGAAAGAAGATTCAGCCCAGAGCCAAATCTCTCCCGAAGGTATGACATGTGGCTCTAAAATCCTATTGCCTTTTTCGGTGAATGCACAGATATGTGATGTTAACATGCATGAACATGGTGGCCTGGATGTGCTTACTTCAGCCACAGAAGAGGCGTCCAATAAGCATATCTAGCACTGTCTCTGAGAGTGACAATGACCCACCACTTGTGAAGGAGTCAAAGCTGAGAGACGCTGTAATGGAAGAAAACAAACGACTCCAACAGAGTATGGACACGAAGCTGTCTGAAAGTAAGTTTGGATGATGACCTAGCAGAGCTCAACCCGTTATCTTTTGTTCATTGCTCACATTGACATTTGTTTCGCTTCCAGTACACGCCATAGTGACACAAATGTCACAGACCAGAGGCCAACCTGTGCACTGCACATCATGTTCTGCACCAGGTGGAGTGATAGTAGCCTTTCTTAATAATTGTGGCAATTTTTACCATATGTCGAGATATGTATGAATTTGTCTTGCGAACACTGATCCCAGTTGAGCAAAGCAGAGGGCACGTCAAGATACTAGGTAACTCAATTGGATTTATTCACTGACGTCACCTCGCCGTCATACTGGTCCCTCGAAGTTATGTTCCCACATTCATTTGCTGCCATATATGTTTTTTGGATGACTATAAATGTCAAAAACATGAAAATTGCTTGGATGTACTACAAATCACACAGCACAGTAACTTTGAAAAACCAAACATACGGTGAGTGCGATATGGGTGACGGCTTGAACAGGACCTACAATATGGAGGTCGATGGCAGCACATCTGCTTACTAGCCACAGTGGCGGTCTCCTGCAGATGACGTCATGTGAATAAACCCTGTAAATACCTTAATCACATTAAACTCACATGGCACGCTTATTTTTATGCCTTTCCTGATTGAGTCTGGGTTGCAGATGGTTGCTGTATCTGCAAGACGAAACGCCGATATGCAGGATGAGGAAGAAGAAATGCACGAACGCATTTCATGCACCGCCACCGTTCAAGGCTTCTACCCTTCGCCATTCATCCCCTCGGCACGGTACGGATAACACCTTAGGACTGGGGGCTGGGGTCCGTGGTGGCGCCACTCACCAAACACCAGCCAAAGCCGGTTCTCCCTGCGGGGTGTAACCGTAATTTAATTGCCGTGTTTTGTATAATTTGTACTCTAAGGAAAGTTATTTCTTCAATTGAGTTTCCATGCCGGTGTTAGGTACTGGAGTAGAATCTTTGAGTGATTATAATGACAACTTCAGAAATGTTCTGTGGTTAAGAACAAATTTATCAGCTTGGGTACCAAGCAAGCATGTGGCTTGTTTCACAAGTTTGTTTTCAACAAGTATTGCGTTTGATACACTGTGTTCCAAATGTTTTCATGTTGTCGCCTTGAATATGAGCAACCGGAAGTAGTAGAGAAGTAACACAATGACATTTCAGGACTAACTGTAACTGAGGTATAATTCAGACTCAGTGACATTTCCTGTAACTTATTACTAAAGCCCGGATTCCAAGGCAAATGCCTATTTTTTTCGTGTGATCCTAATAGTGCCTTTTCAATACAGGAGCATGAGTAGGGTGCTGGGGAACCTCCTCTATCGTTTTCATAGTGCCTATAAATGCCTAATCCGACGTTGGTGCCTATTTCGGTGTAGGTGCCTAAAACTTCGATTGAACATCGAAAAATGCCTATAATAGCCCTCAGAGCCGTGTATGCCAAAGGGAGTCTGGCCATTAATGGAACATGCCTATACCTGGAGCTCCACCCACTTTTTGAGCTCTCTGGCCAATCACTAGCCAAAATACAGTTCGCTATTAACCCCAGGCTATCCAAGCTATATATTACCTGTATTAACTGGGTGCCGACATTTTCGGGAAACTGGATTGGATTAGATTGAATAGGATATTCCCTGACGACCTAGCAACATAATTGATTTTGCGTCCACTTTTAACGGCGCCATCTGGATGGCGAGGGGCACGCCGGGAAGACGCAGAATAGCAGAAGGCAGAAGTAGCAGAAGCAGAAGTGCTTGCTAGCAGAACTGATTGGCCGGCAGAACCGCTAGTTGGAACAGACTGCCGGTATTATACGTATTTTAACTATGAAACATAACAAGACTGAACCAAGAACGGGCAAAGGTGTGTATATGAATAAAAGTATGTCATAAAATGAAAATTTTTGGCCATTTGTAGCGTTTTTCTTGCTATTTGTCTGTGATCGCTGTCGTTACTAGGCCTAACAAGGACGACGAAACATATTATTTTCAGGTAAACATCGACACTGGAGCGTAATTTAAAGGTGATTTGCAAGATAATTGCAACAGAATGTACACTTACAGAATAAAATTGACGTAATTTGTGAAAAAAAATTGTCATGAAATCCTCGCTTCGCCGTTCCAAGCTACGCCGCCATTTTCGGGAAAATTTTGGTGTCATGGCGGCCCTCATAGAAAACAGCAGCCAATAAAAAACGCTCAATTTGATTGACAGGTCGAGCTCCATTTTTAGGCTCCTCCTAATGGCAAGACTCGCTTTGGCATACACGGCACTGATAGCCCTTAAGAAGTGGCGACACTCTGTTGTGGAGGCGAAATTGACATCGGTCACCTCGCACGACATTTTAAAACCATCGATATCGCTTCGAAGAAGCGAGTATCTCAAGGGTACTGGAAAGTAAGCTGGGAATTTAAAATCTCTTGCTCTGTCAGTACACTCGCTTACTCGTTCACTCTCTCCCTTCGAGAATTGTGTCATTGTTGCGTGGGTCGCTATTATAAAATATAGACACGATTCGTAGCGGTTTTGTCGAAATATAGAACTTTCAGCATCATTATGTGCTTACATCTAAAACAGCTTTTAGTTTCCATCTGTTTCCTTTTTGTTTACAACGAATTTGACACACGTTTAAATTCCGGGGAGGGGATGTGACGTACGAAGGTATGTACAATCCCTGCAGTTTGGCAACCTTTGGGGATACCGCCCCCTTTCATGCAGTTGGTGCCAGCAAGGCACACTAGCGACAATGACGTCTCGTCCAGTGTGAGGAGACTTGATCACCCATATTTCCTGGTTCCTGGCTGTTGCGAACCTTGTGGTAATGCTGAAAACGAAATCAAGAAGCCGGGGCTTAAAAAATTCAAATTATGACAAGAAGGTCACGTCGCCACCCACGAAGAACGCCGAAGAAGGATTATTGACCTACACTTGTTGAGATCTCACCTTTCACCGCCTTTATTTTTCTGTCCCTCTCTCCCGTACTGCGACAATCCAGACGCTGACCGATCGTCACGTGCACCAGGTTGATGACACCATCACCACCGCTGCAGCAGAAGCCCTTCCGCAACTTCGACGGTCCACGAGGATCAGGAGAGCAGTAAAGAGATACTCACCATAGGGTGGAGGCAGAACTGTGAAAGTTGCTTTGATTTGATTTGATTTGATTGTAAGTTTAATGGCGCAGCGACAACTGAGATCATAGTGCGCCAAAAAAGTTACTTTGAAAATGTAATGAAGTTACAGTTACTAGAACTGAAATGTAACCGATTGATTGATTGATTGATTGATTATGTGTTTAATGGCACAAAGGCAACAAAGGCCATAGAGCGCCAAAACTATGGTGAGTGTGTCGGAGATGATTATGGGAAAGATGATGTGAGAGAGAGTGTGGTAGTTAAAACCTATATACAGGTATGAGCGATGATTGATTGACCAGGATATGAGAGAGGGGGATGACGATAGCAAGCGAGCATGGCAGTTAAAAGCTATCTACAAGTGTGACAATGAGATATTTACATGAGGAGTTCGGTGATAATGGATAAAAGCGGAGCAATGCTTATCATCTACATCTGACTAAGAAACCCACACGTGGTCAAAAATTTGATTACGTTATCAAACGGCACAAGAGGGGTGTCACCCAGTAGAAGGGCTGGGTGGAGTGGGACATGGTATCTGTAGAATGCGGTGAAATACTGTTGGCGTTGGTGTTCGAAGTGAGGGCAGGATGCCAGTACGTGCAAGACAGTCAAGCTGTCACCGCAGTGCGCACAAGCTGGCGGATCCTGACCTCTGAGTAGGTGGTGATGCGTGAGCCATGTGTGTCCAATCCTCAATCTCGCGTAAAGAACTTCGGATGATCTGTTGATGTGTTCAGTCCGATGCGGGGGAGAAACGTGTGGCTGTGTGAGGTGTAGCTTGTTATTTTCTTCCATGTCCCACTCCTGCTGCCACTGTGTGCAGACAGCTCTCTTTAACACTGGCAGGATGTCTTGGTAGGGTAGTCCTAGAGCTGACTCCTCTTGTGCCAACGCTCGCCGAGCCTCACGGTCGGCTCGTTCATTCCCCGGGATCCCAGTGTGGCTGGGGACCCAGCAGAGACAGATTGAAAAGCCTCGGGAACAAAGTTGGGTCGCAAGCGCTCGTACTCGCTTGACGAGGTGATTCTTGCTGTCATAGCATGAAAGCAGCGCACGCACAGAGCTTAGCGAATCGGAATAAATCACTGAATTTTGAAGGTCGTTTTGTTGAATGTGCCGCAGAGCCAGGAGAATCGCGTAAAGCTCTGCGGTGAAATGTAACCGAGTTACAGTTACTCTCGAAAAGTAACTGAGTTACTTTCAAGTTACTTTTTGTTAGGACACGGGGGCTACCAAACAAATAATTTCGTAGAAGCGTCTATCCGTGTATTGAAGGACATAATCCTCTGCCGGACCAAGGCCTTCAATGCCGTGACACCAGCAGATTTCGTTGCGACGGTGTGGATAAAGTGTATTTTAAAGTCCACGTATTTTGAAGTCCACTCATAACCAAGTTGCATCCCACCACCTACTGTACGACAAGCTGCTACGCCAGATGCCAGATGAGGCTGCAGAGTCAATTGTGCAACTGAGTAACAAGCTCTAGTGTTCCAAGCAGCAATGCAGGTGTAAAGACGTATGAGGTGTCTGCTGACCTTGGTACGTACACCTGTTATAGTGGCCTCCAGAGAGCTTTTTGCCACCACCAGGCTCTCATCCACAAGGTACATGGTGGCACCTTCCCAAATGCCCCAGTGTCGACAACAGAAGATCGTTATAAACTGGGAGAGCTGGTGCTTGGGGAGGAGTGTCCACCACCAACTTTTTTCGCAGCGTTTCGTAGTGCTGATGATGGCGTGGCTGACAAAAGAGATGTTTGCACCATAGACGACATGCAAACTCTCTCATGTGAACCTACAGTAGAGGAGTCTCCCTGTTATGAAGCATAGCCATCCACCCCTGGCCAGAGCCAGCCTAAGGAGGAGAGCACTGTACTCGTAACAAGCTTGATGTTCATACTGACCATGCTCTTTCCTGCCATTTTAGGTTTCAAATGACTGACGGGTGGCCATCCAGAAAGAACTACTGTGTATAACCTCTCTGGCTGCAGGAAATGCCACCTTTACTCAGTGCCTTCAAAGAATAAGCGAGCGGCTGAAAAATGTAAGGACGCAGGGTAGTGCGGTCGAAGTGGCCCTCAAGATTAGTGACGCTGTAACAAGCAGCACCGGAAGGGTGGACGCATACATGTCCAGCGGACAGCAATTTCAAGGCACCGTCCAGGTGTAACAAGGGGCTCGCGACGCATACCGGCAGGACGTCCCCCAGGCGAGCTACCACAGAAGAGGCTTAAAGGGACTATGAAATTTCCCGAACCCCCATACTTTTTTTCGATGGAAACTGTTCTTCCCGCAGAGAAACTAATATGCCACAAATTTTTCCGGACGAAATCGCTCCACTCTGCGAGGAGCGCGCGCTGGAAATGTCTCTTCCGCGTTCCTCCTCTCCCGCGCATATTTCCCTGCCGATGGTGTAACTGTACGGACCGCTCTTTGGTTCCCCGTTACGTCACCGGTGTTGCACAATGGCAAGTAGTGCCGCGAGCTCGCGCTGTGGCTGCCGCCACTGCCGAAATCTGCGGATCGCGCGAAAGCTGCTGTCATGGAGATTTCCACTCCCGATGAACGCATACGCGGGATCCTACGGCGCATGCTCCTGGCGGGATTCCTCGGCTCGGCAACACGTCATGATGACGTGTTGCTGAGCCGGCCGTGGTCGCGTCAAGTTACCCGTTGTGTCTCCGCTCGGCAGCTCGTCACGGCGCGGCGCCAGCTGTTCTCCCTTCGCCGCTCCGTTTAAATTCGCTCCCGAGAAATCCGCTCGCGCGACGAACGTAAAATTTCGGTTCTAGACTCAGAAAAATGTCTTCTTTCGAACGAAACGAAGAAAAAAATCGTTTCATAGTCCCTTTAAGAGGTGTCACAAAATAGGTGCTTGTATCAAAGACAATGTTCTATCAGCTAAGTCACATGGCAAATGTCACTAGTGCACCGCATGTGCCTTCGGAACATCTTTTTTATTCCTTTTTCATAGAGTACGGATATCAAGTGAAATGCTATTTCAACTTTTATCCTGTTGTTTTAGTCTAATTGGTTTGGTCCTCGTGTTCAAGACAGGAAGGGAGGGGGCCACAAGAACATTGGAAAATGTAATTCTCAACGCTGTATGAAATGTTCTTATGTTCATGGGGCTGGGCTTACCAACGATAACCTTTGCCCAACCATATAATATTTGCCTTTACATTGTGACACAGGTATGATCATGAGCCACACCATACTACACCGCAGGAGTCAGTTGTGGACTAACCTGTTTTTGCTTTTGGCATAGCACACTGCGTTTGTGTCTCATCTATTGCATGACAACCGTATCAGTCATTGCAGAACAGCGCTGTAAAGCAATCGATTATAAATAATGTGGTCACTGTAATTAATTCATGTAATTTCTGTGTAGTTAGTTAGTTCCACAATTACGACTCATATTATGTAAATGTGAATGTCATTTAATTAATTGTGCATGTAACTTCTCTTCTGAAACAGAGTAGCTTACCAGACGACGCATTGCACCCTGCGTTGAGAAACGGATCGAATGTTGCGCTGGTGAATGCAACGAAAGCGAACCCAATACGAACCCGTGTTTGAAGCTTTAGCTGTGTACAAGATCTTTAAAACTGAAAGAAAGTAAATGAGTGCAGTTGACCACTCAAAATGAATTGCAACAGCCGGTCTGTTTTTATTTGCCTACAACTTAAAAAATAAAGAAAAAAGAGAAAGAGACGGCATGCACAAGAACAGCACAGAAGTAAAAGAAAAGATGCAGTAATAACTGTTATGGAATGTAATGAACTGCACAAGATGCATGTTCGGCCCCTAAATATAACAAAAACTGCTCCATGTGCTGTGTTTTCCCTTGAGCCTGGCGATCTGAGTACCCTCCGTAGGCAGCGCCCCCCCCCCCCCCCCCCCCCGGCGACACGATACCACGTGATGCAGTGCGGCAGCGACGGCGTCGTGGAGGAGAGCTGACAGGCATAGTCTACTTAATATAGGAGGCATTGGTTGCACTCACGTCATCGTGAAATACAATGTGCCGCACATTAAAGATTTCTTGGCATAGATGAACCTCGTCAATTTAGTGAACTGTTGCGATCCAACGGTCTCTCCTTTCCTTCCCATGTGGCTTTCCGTGAAACGGGTTACACGAGGCGTGGATATCATCGCGCTGTTTGTTTGTTGTAGAGCAATAGTTGCCTCTCGACGACCATCGATTAGGATTTTCGCTTTCCATGGCACAACACGCGAAGAATTCGGCAAACAGAGAATGTGATAGCTAACGAGCCAGCGAAACAGAAGAGAGCTATCGCCACCGCAACAGTGGATATATGCGCGCTCCTGCCAGAGCGTGGTGCTCGTGTCGCTCCAAAGCTGTTGCGCAGCTCGCCTACATATTGAACCTCGCTTCAATCGCCTCAGTCGTTGAGGTGCCCAGAAGACCGTTCCAACGGCGCCCAATGTTAAAAAATTTATATTTTTTCAAGTGATAAACAGTTTCACTGTTTCTATTTCACACTTTTTTTTTCTCTGTCGATAATTTGCGCCCCAAAAAGTCTTGCGCCCTGAGCGACCGGCCCCCATGCTACGCTTCTATTGGGGTCTGAACGCAATGTATATGCGCTTAGGCATTACATGCGTTGCTATATGACAAAAACTATCCCCATTTTGTTCACAGAAGTCTGAATCAGCACCAACAAGTATCTCAAAAGTGGCCAGAAAGTAGTGAAGTCACCACCGCCCAAATTTCGGTTTCACAACAATCATCTTTCATGATTTTTGAGCCAATTTTATGCAAAATAGCCAAATCTTGCAACCGCCCTCATACTTTCTCGGCAATTTTTATTGAATTTCATTTTAACTCTACATGATATGGTCAAATGTTGCTCATTCAAGAGAGAGAACAATAGACTGGGCATACTCCGTGATATGTTTTCAGCCTTATATCAGGTATGTTGCTGTGCTGCCTCTTTTTATTTTCCCATGCACTGGGATTTTATGGGTTTTATTATGGTCTACAAGTCACCTCAGTTTCTTCGTTTTTTAACCTTGTGTCTATCCAAGCGGGCTTAGGGCTGTGTTCTGTCGTCTCTTTTTCATGGTCCCCCACACTGGGTATTTATCGCTTTCATTACTGGTCCCACATCCAACTTAAATTTTGAAGAGGAATCTTTGATTTGAGTTGCTTTTAACTTGTAACAGGCACGTACTGGTAGTTATGAATTAGGAATTTGATGAAGAGTTTCAATGTGCACATACAAAATAGATGCTATGAAGACATCTTTCTCGTGTTCTTCTACTTCATGTATTCATTTTTCTTTCCATGAGAAACAGTTGTACATTACTCAGCACTACTGAGCTACCTCTTGTATTGCCACATTGATAGTAGATCCAAGGCTGTGAAGTGCCAGAACCGCAGAGCATGGGTGGAGTGAATGCTGCTACCGACAGCAGATGCGAGTCACAACCCATCACTGCTTGTGCGTGATTGATTGATTGATTGATTATGTGTTTAATGGCACAAAGGCAACAAAGGCCATGGTGAGTGTGTCGGAGATGATTATGGGAAAGATGATGTGATGTGCTTGTGCGTGAGTGGAGCCGAAAGTAAGCACATGTGCCAATGTGACACCTTCTGTTGGCATCGCAGAAACCACCTAGGTGGCTATACTCTGAAACTCAATCTATTAGCTCGTTCCTCTTGTTTGTCATCAGTCACTAAACTCTTCATTTGATGCGATGAAGACTGGTGCTGTGACTGAGACGTGCCTGAAGTGGAAAGCTCTACATCTTCTGGTGTTTGCATGAGAGAGCAGAGCCATTTTCAGCATAAAATTTCTTGTGAAGATGCACGTTCTTATTTGAACTTCCTGCATTTCAGGCTGACCTCGATGAAGGAGTCACCATAGCCGCTGACAAGCTATCTCTCGCCATGGAGTCCACTTCCGACTCCATCTTCGTAAGGGAAATAGCGAGGGCCATCTGGGCACCACAGGAACTGCAGGGCCGCAGTGTAACAGGCCAGCCCTGCCAAAGGTTCCTGAAGGATGGGGCAAAAGGAAAGCGTGCCTCGACTCCTCGGAAGCTTGCAGCATTAAAACGTAAGAGACATTCTCCTCTCTATCAGGGCAAATATGTGGTGAACAAGCACGCCCAGGTGATGAAGGATCCTTTTTAAAAGTTATAGTACACCTAAAATTGAACTAATTTTTACTAATTATAGGCTATAAGTAATATGTCCACAAGTTACTAAGTATGTAAGTCCTTGTACATGATTACCTCAGCCTTATTTTGTGTTACTAATCTATACATCCATCCATTATCTTTTGAATAAATAGTAGACTCGTATTTCTTTCACTAACATCCAGAAAAGAAGTTGGAGATTGTGAAACTTTTGTGCAAGACACTACAGCTCGGACCCGACTGAGCCTGCTCCAATTTATTATTGCTTCTGACTGATCTGATTATGGCTTCTGACAGGCTAGATTGGATTGAAATATTTTTTATGAGTATTAAGAAAAAAAAAAGTAGTTCCTTGAACAGTCAACTTATGATTCAAGAAAGAGGGAAGTATAAGGAAACTTCTGGAAAATATTAATATTTTTCAATAGTTTTCATATTGCATTTTTGCTAGATGTACTAGCTCATGTACTGCTATTAACCCCATCTAGAGCTTTAATTTATTCCTCTTACTATTGTTCAGTTACTCTGAAATGGCTCTGCGACCAGAAATCTTCCAAGTTTTATCCTACTTATTTTTATTCCTAGCACTGAAAGCATTTCAGCATGCCTAAATTTTGCTGAAGAATGTTGGTTTATGTAGATAACTTACTGTTCTCGAGAGCAGTATTTTACTTGGTTAACAAATTCATTTTATTAATTTCAGGTTGCTTCCAGGGGTATGCCACCAGGAAGGTGTGCAGCAAGGGGCGAACCTTGACTGAAAGATTGGACAAAATTAGTGGATACCTAGCAGATTTTCTATTAAAAAAATGTGACATATATTAACAGTAAATAGTGTTGGAATTTTACATTCTGTGTTTGTGTTACCTCGAATCCGTACAGATCCATAGACATGAAGTCCGTACAGGGTCGTACATGTACGGACTCCATACAAGGCCATAGGCCAATGGAGTCCGTACAGTGCCATCCACGTATGGAGTCCGTACAAGGCCAATGGAGTCCGTTGAGCCGTTCAGTTATACCATATAGCTTTGAACGGAAAGTTGTATGGTTTTTTCTACTAGGGTTAATGCACACCTTTCCAGACTTGAGAGTACTTGTTCTTTGTAAACTGATCTCACCTACTATTGGTACCCAACACAAAGGTGGTGAATGTAAGCTCATTCTATATTTTCAGCTATTTCTAGTGGGCTGAACGAACGTAATCTCAGTTCCTACACCATCGGATATAAAAACTGTTTTCAGTACAGCACTGCCGTTGCTTTCGCCGTTATTTGTACTGTTAACACACGAATGGAACGGCATGATAAATGACAGTATCATCCAGATCAGCAAGAAATAAAAAGGTTTGTTATTGGGTGAAAGTGTAGTTTGCTATTCTTAACTGCTTGAAGCAATGCTAATCTGGGCAGAAGCTTGGCTGGCTCGGCTATGCCAGTTGGAGGTATTTGTTGAACAACGAACCTTCGTACCTCACGGAGCTGTCACCATTTCGCCATTTTTCCCTGAGCTTGTGGATTCTCAGAGTGAAGAGTGTAAAGTCTAATATAAAATTCTGTTCACGTAGAAGGGCGAATCTTTATATGCTTGGAAGGTGTCGCAATGAACACCCCCCTCACGAAGCCTCGTTCCGTGATGGCTATAGAGTCGTCTCCTGTATTAGATGTATGTATTTCATTGCTAAGCTTATGCACTGGTGGATATTGGTCTCTCTCACTCTTTCTCTCAAGCACAATGAACAACTACACAGCTAAATAACTCATGTGCAACGAACACACAGGCGGTTAGCCTGCAGTTTCACTTGCTTTGTTGTAGAAGTGCACCCTGATGCTGCACTGCCTAGCCTACTTTTGAAGCTCCTCATGCATTGCGTGACAGCAGGTCAAACTAAAGGCTGGTTCACACTACTGCGTTTCGCGGTTGCGTCTTACGCTTGCGTTTACGTGTTTTTCTTCGCGCAGCGGACTTACGTTTGAGGGTTCGTACTCCCGTTCACACTACCGCGTTCAGGCGTTAACGTTCGTCCAATGAATGAGGCCCGTTTGCAGCGCCCCGAACCTTCGCTACCGAGTCCAGTAATGGCGACCACCAGCAGCTCTTCCGAATTCCTTGACGATGTTTTGAAGTTCGTCGCCGTTTATATGGGACGAGCACGACCAAATAACTCTGCTTTGATAGCACAAGTGATCTCCTCGTCGCTCCTGCTGCATTACGAGCAACGGGAACGACGAGCATGGGTACGGAGGCTTCTACGTAACCGTGAAAGCTTCGGCGAATATCATCACCTTGTGCAAGAAATGAGGCTATACGTCGGGCCAACGTACTTTACGTACTTTAGAATGACAAAAGAAATATTAGACTTGCGACAGTGTTCCTAATTTGGTCTGCTGCACACTACTTCGTGCAGCGAGTGTCCTCATGTGTCGTCTACTTATACACAGGTCTGATCAGCTGCTGTCAATGGTGGAGCCGCGTATCAGTCGGATGGATACGACTTTCAGGAAGGCCATCCCTGCAGCGGAAAGGCTGGCGATGACACTGAGGTATTGCCCCTGCAAGCATTGTTTGAACATTTGTGTAGGTTATATATACAGGGTGTCCACGCTAAATGTGAACAGATTTTTTTAAAATATATCAATCACTTTTTCCGAGATGAAATCAATTGCAATATAGCATATGCTGAAGGGCACTTCCTAGGGGGCCATTAACAGAGAGACCTTCCGACGCCACTCGCTCAAACGTCGCCCACCTACGCATTGCTGATGAAGGCCCAATAAGGTCGAAACAGCGGTCCAATGCTGGTGTGGCGACGTTTGGGACTTAAAAACATATGTTCAACGTGCAGCCAAAGAGCCTATGCTAATTTTTTCCCCTATATATATATATATATATACGCTACAAAATTTAGGTTCGAACGACCAGGATGTTGAATATAGATAGGGGAGAAAAGACACCAGAGACTGAAGTAGGGAGTAGGGGAAGTTATTTATTAAGCTGGCATTTAAACTAAGGGTCTGGGGAAGTCTACGTTTCGGCGGAAGCTCCGCCTTCTTCGGGACGTCCCGAAGAAGGCGGAGCCGAAACGTCGTCCCCTATCCCCATATGTGTTAATAAACTCCCCTTTGTGTTTTCCTGTAAGCTCTTTGTCGTCTTCTGATTTTTCCTGCTTATATATATATATATATATATATATATATATATAAGGGGGGAATTAGCAGGAGCTCTTTGGCTACACGTATAGCATATGTTTGTTTCAGCATACTGAACGTAGTAGTGTGAACGGGAGTACGGACCCTCAAACGTAAGTCCGCTGCGCGAAGAAAAACACGTAAACGCAAGCGTAAGACGCAACCGCGAAACGCAGTAGAGACGTTCGACTTACAAACATATGTATATATATATATATATATCCTGCCTTGAAGATGTGAAACTTGCACCACAGAATGAGCTCAATGTGTCGAAAATATAAATACGCTTGTGCCTCGTTGCTATGGTCGCTTCTGTGCCCGACAAAAATCATCAATCAAGCAAGTTTTCGATATTATCAAGTACTACGGAAAGGGGGTTTATCCAAGAAATTAAGCAATGAATGGCTGCTTGACTCCCGAGATAACCCCATTTCCTTCTGAATACTTATGACCTGACAAAAGAATGAATGTCAAAGCCCATATCGCTTCCCTTTGTACAAGATAGCACTTTGAACCACACTACGTGTATCTGGTCAGTTCAACCCATGCCGATTTTTTTCTCGACGCAGCTTCATAGAGATGCATCAAATTCAAACCACAACATCAGACAATGGCAACGCCTTCGACCATTGTAATACCCCAAAACTTGTTGTCTGAATAATGCAAAAAGTAATGCAATTGAAGGTACCTTGCTCACAGCTCCTCGCAGCACATGTGCTCCATTAACTACAGGATTGGGAAGTCGACGGTGTGCAAAATTATACGGGAAACATGCGAGGCCATATGGCATGCACTTGAACCTGTCTACCTGCCGGTATGCATTGTTTGCATGTATGGTTATAAGAAGAGATTCTTGTTTACAGCAGTGAAAGAAAATATGCCTGTCTCCTGTGTTCTGTTTGTTTTCTCCATGTTTTCCTGGCACTTCATGACACCTCCAAGCATTTACCCCAACTATGTTCTATTTCAGTGTCCCACAATGTCGATTGGGGAGAGCACAGCCCGTGATTTTCAGGAGATGTGGGACTTTCCCAACTGTGTCGGTGCCATAGATGGCAAACATGTAGCCGTTCAGAACCTTCCAAACGGAGGATCAGAGCTCTTTAACTATAAGGGCTATTACAGCATCATGCTACTAGCTGTCTGCGACGCAAGGGACAGGTTCTTGAAAGTGCACATTGAGGAGCAGGGCCAAGGGAGTGATGTTGGCATATTCCAAAATACGGACTTTGGAGCTCAGCTAGCCAGTAGATGCCTGGATATTCCGCAACCAAAGAAACTGCTAAAGAGCTCGGTGCAGTTAGTGCATGTAATCGTGGGAGATGAAGCATTCCCACTTTTGCTGAACTTAATGCGGCCATACCCAGGGAAGCAGCTTAATCTGAAAAAGGCTGTGTTTAACTACAGGCTGTCAAGGGCCAGGAGGATCATTGAAAACTCATTTGGCATTCTTGCAAGCAGATGGCGTATTTACAGACAGCCAATAATAGCAAGCCTGCCAACATTGAAAGAAAATAGTCGTGAGTACAGTATGTCTGCACAACTACCTCCGCGCATTAGATGAAGCAGCAGCTGTTCAAGATCGTTGCTATTGTCCACTTGGGTATGTAGACATCGAAAGTGTGTCAGGTGATGTTGTGCCTGGGAGATGGAGGGCATCTGTGACATGCAGTGATGCCATCAGGGATGTGACATCCCTGAGCAGGAACATGTATTCTAGTGATGCACGGAAAGTGCGGGATACATATGCAGACTATTTCTGCTCCATTGGAGAGAAGCCAGGTCAATACAGCGTAGTTTGTCATGGATGCCAGCCAGAAATGTAAGCTCGAGGATGCACTGAAATTATGCGTTTTGTGACACTTTGTATGGCTGACAGGTGCACCACCATGAATATGTAAAAAATGCAGTGACACAGTTTTGTAAACTATGTATTCATTAAACAGTTACTCATGACCATACGTCACATGAAAAAGAAGCTGCTGAACGCGCAATAGCATAAGATGCTTTTGTCTATCAACCATTTAGCAAGCATTGGCCGAAGGCTCAGCAAAAAAAGAGTGTCGCTGTCCATCATGTCAACGTAATCCTGCGAAGGTGCTGAGGCTCCGCTCATTTGCCTTGTTGCGGACACAAGCACCTCCTGCAGCGTTGCAATTGTTTGCTCCGGCCTTCTGCACTTCGGTCTTCATGATCCTGGAGAGACTGGAAATCCTGCGTTGGCGTGAACGCAGAGGCCGACGAGCCGTCCTGCAAATTAATATATTGAACAAAGGTGTGAAGAAACATTGGCATGTGGCCGGCCTGTGTGTCATGACAGAGCCTGAATTTTTTGGGAAATATTTTCTTTTTCTAAACTCGCGGCGTAAAAATTGGGTAAATAAACATGCGCTCTAAATTCATGCCCTCCAGTCCGCTAATTTTGGGGAGAAATCAGGCTGAGTTTCTCAAACTAACTGTAGTGGTTTGGAACACACAGTGACGTAACTGCATTTGCTGCGGAACAAGTTAGTGTGTATTCCTACAGATGGTGCAGTGAGTGCAATTTACCGCTTAAATTCTGGTTTCGCCCTAAAGAGGCAAGCTTCAGTTCTGGGAAGAATCGGGTTAAACCCTAAAACTTCAGGTTCTAATGACGATTAGTTTGTGATAAGTCTTCATAAGCAAATCATAAGCAACACTTAAGTAAATTCCAAGGGCCTCTCTGGTGATAAGCTAAGTTTGGATTTATGCACTCGAGATTTGATGGATAGCAAGCAGGAATGGGCATAAATACAGTTTTTGAGTATTTAAATATAAATACAAAATACTTTGTTGAAAGATGTATTTAAATACTCTGCATAAATACTTTTCAATATGTGTATTTAAATACCATAACTACTACCATAAATGCTGTGAACGTCTCATTCGGAATTAGAGAACTATTAACAATCAGAACAACAAATCACCAAGGAAAAATGGCATTGGTTTGTTATTAATCATGACAATTTTAATATTACAAGTTTCTGAATGCATCTTCTAGGTATCCTCTGTTCGGCCGTAGAATCACATTCACAAAGGAGAACACCGCTGGACAGGTGATGGTGGTCGTATACTTGGTTTATATTTTAAATAATATTGTAATTACAATGCATTTAAATACTGCCCATCCCTGACAGCAAGTACCCAAACCTCTGACTATATCCTTACCGATCTTCCTCCGGTTACTGGTGACGGAGCGGTCTGTGACAGAGTTTCCTTTTGTGTGCCTCCAATCAGTGAAAGCAGCATGGCTGTAATAAAAGTGCTTCACTTAGGGAATGTTGCTGTGGGCCGGTTTCTAAACAGCAGTCCAACGTTGTTAGCAATAGATTGTGCACTTGTAGCGATGTAAATGTGAAGTGATATCGACCGCATTTTACCTTGACGGTCGCCATCCATTGCTGTGGTTTCACTGATTGAAGTTGTGTCCTCCCGTGTACTGGTTTGCTTTGCCCATAAACACTGAAAATGAAGAGAAGTGAATGTCTTATATACAGTGTCAAGATACGCAAAGAAGAATAGTGGATACGTTGCCAGCAGATTTATTTTAACTCCTGTGAAATCATCGATGACAAGCTGTTCTTTATCTGCACAACAGTATGTTTTTGCACTAAAACATCAATATTGCTACATTTACACGCATCAAGAAGCGGTGGGCTAGCAAAATTCAATAACTATTTCCCGTAACTGGTTCGGGATCCAGGAGCATGCCAGCTATGACATGTACGAAGTGGATAGTGTTGTGTGGAGCACAATAACGGTGAACAATGACATGAGTACCGTATTATTTGTGTTAACTGCTTTGCGATATGCCATAGCCTCCAGCCTATAGTTATCAAACTCTGATATGCGTTTGTAAGTCAGGAATTCCTCAGACTTCCTAGAAATTATAAATTCTTTTGTATAATGTAATTTTCCTTTGAACAAGTGCCATCAAATCATTTGTCATCCAAGGCCTTGGACTACGATTTTGTAGTTGTTGCTTCATTGGAAAATGAATCTAATAAATCATACCAGTAGTCAATCTACTGTCATGTGCAGTTTACTCCTGTCAAAAATATAAGTTGTAAATGTGCTGTAAACTTGCTGCAGCCTAATACGGCAGAATACAACAGGAACGCTGGCAATTTTGACGCTCTGCTGTATACAGCAGCGCTGCTGTGTTTTACTGTAATTGAGCTATTGTGCAGCAAAGTGTTTTGCTGGAATTGTAGGTTGCAGGGTTCCTGCAGTGCTTTGATGCACATTTACTTTTTAGCACGTGATTCTGTGGCATTTTGGTATGCACGTGCTACAGTAAGTGTAGTATGTAACATATAGCTGTACTCATCATAGCAAACAAAATTGAGCTAAATAGGGAAAATACATTTATTAGATCAATTCTTTTTAGGCAGGTACTGAATTTTGTCACTGACAATTCTGTTGAGTGCTGAGTGACTCGATGGACAAGCTTTTACGGCACGACTTTCATTGGCTAAGCATATATACTCGTGATAGGCACCTGAAGATTAAGAATCAACATGTCTGACATACTGCTAGACAGCTTAACAGCTACAAACAAATTACAAAGAATGAAACATGACAAACTTAATTGACCAAGCTCTCGTGCAGATGCCGCACTTCTTCATTTTACAGAGAGAATACATCCAAGAGAATTATACCAGTGTATCTAAGAGGGAGGAGGCGACGTAAAATGCAAATACAATTGAACACAAGGACATGAACTGCACATGGCGACATGTTGCCATTAGTGGTTCGCATCCTTATGTTCAGTTGTACTTGCATTTTATGTCATCTCCTTCTTTCTCTTACTTGCACTATATAGGTTGTCCCAGCTAAATGCGAACAGATTTTTTAAAAAATATACATATCGCTTTTTTCGACACTAAGTGAGTTGCAACATAGCATATGCTGAAGCGCTCTCCTTAAGAGGGCACCAGCAAACCGGTAAGGCAATGTCCTAATTAACCTTCAGTCATTAGGTTTTTAATTATAAAAGCTACAAATTGTTCCATTTTTAGAACAAAAATCCATTGGTGTATAGACAGGATAGACCAGCCCATATTTAATCTACGCTTTGTCACAAGGGACACCGCCTCCTCAGGAGCAACTTCTGCAACGTAATTAACAGAAACCCCCCTGTTGCTGGCTGGAGATGATTTTGAAATCGTCTTCGCTGATACTAAGCCCATTTATTACTTCCCTTAGAGAGTCTTTTTCAATCTTTTTCTCCAACCCCCACAACCTAATTCCAGTTTTTACTCCTTTTCGGAGGGAAGCCTTCATCATTCTGGATAAATCATAATTTCCTGCTATGGCATCAGCCAACTGTGTCAGTCCTTTCTGAAAGTGTGACTTTACACTTTAGCAGTACTCGCCCCATTCCTCATCGATCTCAGCTGCAGCCAGCACAGAACCCAGTGGGAACACAGAGGAGAAAAGCGCTGCTGATTGGTCAGGAGATAGGAGTTGTACTGCACGGAGCGGCTGTACGTCGCGCCTTGCGGGTCATCATTTGTTTACATTTTGCACAGAAAGGAGCACAGTCGACGATACATCACAACTCTCGTGCTTTCGACTACTGTTCCGTGTGTTGTTTGTTGTATTCCTCAGGGCCCGAAAAAATGTTGCCCCTTGTGCACCAACTTCTGCTTGTGCTTCTTCTGTGTTGTGTACCACAGTAGAATCTCGATGATACGAATCTCACGGGATAGCGGAAAAAAATTCGTATCAAACGACTTCAACCAAAATAAAAATTGAGGCAAGAAAATAGACAGTGACTGTTCATTTTCCGTTACTGTCAGTGAAAGAGGTCGGTCGTATCGCTCATGTGTCTACGCTTCTGGGCAATGCTGACCAAATTCGCAAGGTGACTCAAAAGACCACTGTATTGTTCACGTCTAGTCGGAGGTGCTTGAGTGTAGTGGTGCCGTAGTGTGGTATGGTTTCGCTGCCACGCGTGACGTAGAGGTGGCCACGACGACAATGACAGTGCGGACGTGCAGTGCAGCACGAATGTCACAATTGGTGACTCGATAGCAGCTGCGGGTACATGCAAGAATTCCTGCACACGCAACTGTAGTGCGTAAGATGACCACAAGGAGTAGTGTCAAAGAACGTGGAGAAACTTGTGGGACAGGTATGCATGCGAGCTACGTGCCACGAAACAACCCAGTGGGTCTGGCCGTTCAACCCAGGAAGCATGGGCCCTTATGAAGCCTCCGAGCTTCCTTTCAAGATTCATCAGGCCTCGGTACGTGAGCACTTAGTATTTTAACTTTTAAAGCTTTACTCACAGTATTACGTACAGCAAGATATAGCAAAGTACTTGTTAGGCAAAAAACAGAAAAAAAAAGCTGATGAAGTCATATTTATGTCTTATGTTATGTTATGTGCGCATACAGGTCACTTCTGGGTTTCATTTTCTCACTCCCCCAGCTCTGTGCTCCCAAAGACGACAGGTGCCCTTCTGTCTAGTACACGGGAGGACACAACTTCAATCAGTGAAACCACAGCAATGGATGGCGACCGTCAAGGTAAAATGCGGTCGATATCACTTCACATTTACATCGCCACAAGTGCACAATCTATTGCTAACAACGTTGGACTGCTGTTTAGAAACCGGCCCACAGCAACATTCCCTAAGTGAAGCACTTTTATTACAGCCATGCTGCTTTCACTGATTGGAGGCACACAAAAGGAAACTCTGTCACAGACCGCTCCGTCACCAGTAACCGGAGGAAGATCGGTAGGGATATAGTCAGAGGTTTGGGTACTTGCTGTCAGGGATGGGCAGTATTTAAATGCATTGTAATTACAATATTATTTAAAATATAAACCAAGTATACGACCACCATCACCTGTCCAGCGGTGTTCTCCTTTGTGAATGTGATTCTACGGCCGAACAGAGGATACCTAGAAGATGCAGTCAGAAACTTGTAATATTAAAATTGTCATGATTAATAACAAACCAATGCTATTTTTCCTTGGTGATTTGTTGTTCTGATTGTTAATAGTTCTCTAATTCCGAATGAGACGTTCACAGCATTTATGGTAGTAGTTATGGTATTTAAATACACATATTGAAAAGTATTTATGCAGAGTATTTAAATACCTCTTTCAACAAAGTATTTTGTATTTATATTTAAATACTCAAAAACTGTATTTATGCCCATTCCTGCTTGCTATCCATCAAATCTCGAGTGCATAAATCCAAACTTAGCTTATCACCAGAGAGGCCCTTGGAATTTACTTAAGTGTTGCTTATGATTTGCTTATGAAGACTTATCACAAACTAATCGTCATTAGAACCTGAAGTTTTAGGGTTTAACCCGATTCTTCCCAGAACTGAAGCTTGCCTCTTTAGGGCGAAACCAGAATTTAAGCGGTAAATTGCACTCACTGCACCATCTGTAGGAATACACACTAACTTGTTCCGCAGCAAATGCAGTTACGTCACTGTGTGTTCCAAACCACTACAGTTAGTTTGAGAAACTCAGCCTGATTTCTCCCCAAAATTAGCGGACTGGAGGGCATGAATTTAGAGCGCATGTTTATTTACCCAATTTTTACGCCGCGAGTTTAGAAAAAGAAAATATTTCCCAAAAAATTCAGGCTCTGTCATGACACACAGGCCGGCCACATGCCAATGTTTCTTCACACCTTTGTTCAATATATTAATTTGCAGGACGGCTCGTCGGCCTCTGCGTTCACGCCAACGCAGGATTTCCAGTCTCTCCAGGATCATGAAGACCGAAGTGCAGAAGGCCGGAGCAAACAATTGCAACGCTGCAGGAGGTGCTTGTGTCCGCAACAAGGCAAATGAGCGGAGCCTCAGCACCTTCGCAGGATTACGTTGACATGATGGACAGCGACACTCTTTTTTTGCTGAGCCTTCGGCCAATGCTTGCTAAATGGTTGATAGACAAAAGCATCTTATGCTATTGCGCGTTCAGCAGCTTCTTTTTCATGTGACGTATGGTCATGAGTAACTGTTTAATGAATACATAGTTTACAAAACTGTGTCACTGTATTTTTTACATATTCATGGTGGTACACCTGTCAGCCATACAAAGTGTCACAGAACGCATAATTTCAGTGCATCCTCGAGCTTACATTTCTGGCTGGCATCCACGACAAACTACGCTGTATTGACCTGGCTTCTCTCCAATGGAGCAGAAATAGTCTGCATATGTATCCCGCACTTTCCGTGCATCACTAGAATACATGTTCCTGCTCAGGGATGTCACATCCCTGATGGCATCACTGCATGTCACAGATGCCCTCCATCTCCCAGGCACAACATCACCTGACACACTTTCGATGTCTACATACCCAAGTGGACAATAGCAACGATCTTGAACAGCTGCTGCTTCATCTAATGCGCGGAGGTAGTTGTGCAGACATACTGTACTCACGACTATTTTCTTTCAATGTTGGCAGGCTTGCTATTATTGGCTGTCTGTAAATACGCCATCTGCTTGCAAGAATGCCAAATGAGTTTTCAATGATCCTCCTGGCCCTTGACAGCCTGTAGTTAAACACAGCCTTTTTCAGATTAAGCTACTTCCCTGGGTATGGCCGCATTAAGTTCAGCAAAAGTGGGAATGCTTCATCTCCCACGATTACATGCACTAACTGCACCGAGCTCTTTGGCAGTTTCTTTGGTTGCGGAATATCCAGGCATCTACTGGCTAGCTGAGCTCCAAAGTCCGTATTTTGGAATATGCCAACATCACTCCCTTGGCCCTGCTCCTCAATGTGCACTTTCAAGAACCTGTCCCTTGCGTCGCAGTCAGCTAGTAGCATGATGCTGTAATAGCCCTTATAGTTAAAGAGCTCTGATCCTCCGTTTGGAAGGTTCTGAACGGCTACATGTTTGCCATCTATGGCACCGACACAGTTGGGGAAGTCCCACATCTCCTGAAAATCACGGGCTGTGCTCTCCCCAGTCGACATTGTGGGACACTGAAATAGAACATAGTTGGGGTAAATGCTTGGAGGTGTGATGAAGTGCCAGGAAAACATGGAGAAAACAAACAGAACACAGGAGACAGGCATATTTTCTTTGACTGCTGTAAACAAGAATCTCTTCTTATAACCATACATGCAAACAATGCATACCGGCAGGTAGACAGGTTCAAGTGCATGCCATATGGCCTCGCATGTTTCCCGTATAATTTTGCACGCCGTCGACTTCCCAATCCTGTAGTTAATGGAGCACATGTGCTGCGAGGAGCTGTGAGCAAGGTACCTTCAATTGCATTACTTTTTGCATTATTCAGACAACAAGTTTTGGGGTATTACAATGGTCGAAGGCGTTGCCATTGTCTGATGTTGTGGTTTGAATTTGATGCATCTCTATGAAGCTGCGTCGAGAAAAAAATCGGCATGGGTTGAACTGACCAGATACACGTAGTGTGGTTCAAAGTGCTATCATGTACAAAGGGAAGCGATATGGGCTTTGACATTCATTCTTTTGTCAGGTCATAAGTATTCAGAAGGAAATGGGGTTATCTCGGGAGTCAAGCAGCCATTCATTGCTTAATTTCTTGGATAAACCTCCTTTCCGTAGTACTTGATAATATCGAAAACTTGCTTGATTGATGATTTTTGTCGGGCACAGAAGCGACCATAGCAACGAGGCACAAGCGTATTTATATTTTCGACACATTGAGCTCATTCTGTGGTGCAAGTTTCACATCTTCAAGGCAGGATATATATATATATATATATATACATATGTTTGTAAGTCGAACGTCACTACTGCGTTTCGCGGTTGCGTCTTACGCTTGCGTTTACATGTTTTTCTTCGCGCAGCGGACTTACGTTTGAGGGTCCGTACTCTCGTTCACACTACTACGTTCAGTATGCTGAAACAAACATATGCTATACGTGTAGCCAAAGAGCTCCTGCTAATTCCCCCCTTATATATATATATAGGGGGGGAAATTAGCATAGGCTCTTTGGCTGCACGTTGAACATATGTTTTTAAGTCCCAAACGTCGCCACACCAGCATTGGACAGCTGTTTCGACCTTATTGGGCCTTCATCAGCAATGCGTAGGTGGGCGACGTTTGAGCGAGTGGCGTCGGAAGGTCTCTCTGTTAATGGCCCCCTAGGGAGTGCCCTTCAGCATATGCTATATTGCAATTGACTTCTTGAAAACGCGTGTCGCAAACGGGGGCTCCGTCCTGTTGTCCGTCCCTTTGCGGAAAAGACTTCCAGAGTTGTTCGCCAGGTACCAGTTGGCCCTCAAAGGATATGCTCAACGGCGCCACAGTTTCAGTGGTTGGGATGATAGGGCAAAGTCAGTAGAAAACGTACTGTTTGTGAAGGCATCACCGAGTAACGTTTCGTTACGGCCAGTCCTTGTGGATGTGACGTTCACAGAAGAGGTACACGCCGTTGTCAAACTGTCATGAAAGCTCTCACTACGAACGGTGTTGAGATTGAAGATGTGACGGCGCGCCGTACATGAAAAAGTCATTTGGCGAGTGCATAAAGCCGCTTTGCGGAAATGCAGTGCGCGTGACGTGCGTCACTCACAGCATGAATTTAGTCTGCTCTACAATGCACAAGTCATTTCCCTTGGTTGACAATTTCGTCGCGGAAATGAAGAAAGCCTCTCGACTCTCCAGCGGGAAACGTGCACTATACAAAAACCACCTAGAAGCATGTGGGGTGCCAGGGCCAAAAGCGCCGCCTTCTTTTGGATAGAGACTGTTCCGCACCACTCAGAGTACATTGATCAACTACCCCTCTCTTCTGGGGAGGGTACAAGAGAGGTATGGAGATGCTGCTGGCATTGAAAGCTTGGTTTCAATGATGAATGAGCACCATACAGAGTTGAAGTACTTAACTCGCTGCATTGAAGACTACAAAGCGCTTATGGAGCTAGATGGCGTGTCACGTGGCAAGGCTAATCACATAGGGGGGAAATGAAAGCAGGAATGGTGCAGGCAGCACAAAAGGCACAAGAATTCCTGGAACGTAGTGACAGCTGGAAATTCTTCAACAGCATGGTACTCTAGATCCACTGCAAGTTAAATCCATGTCACTTGAGCTTTGAGACTGAGAGAATACCAGGCATCAAAGGTGCTTCAGACATTTCGGCAGAATGGCTGCTGTGTGTGGAAACAGCAAAAGGACTAAAGTCTAGTGACCGTGATATGGCCCAATTCGTGTCAGAACAGATGAACCCGCCGGCACAACCCTTTGACATATTAGCATTCTGGAGTGGAATGTAAATGCTGACCCCTACTGTGGCATTCATAGCTATCAAGTACCACTGTGTGTCAGTAAACTCTGTAGATGCAGAAAAGGTCATTTAGCAGGTACAACATGATAGTCACTGACAAACGTCACTCCCTCTCAGAGGAAACTACAATGTATCTTGTTATGCTTAGTCATGTAAGGTGCCAACGAGGAAGACGAGAGGGCGGGGCCACGAGCAAGAAAGAAGATGAGACAGTTTTAGTGTTGGGTTCCTTCGGGAACGAACATTACAATTGGAGCAGCCATTTTTTGAACTTGTAACCATGTTCCTCCACATCAACAACTAAGAAAGAGTATTTTCTGTGTGAACTAGGACAATTTACCTTTTACCGCGGAAAAATGCAGAATTCAAGGGTCCCTGCAGCGGAATTCAGGATTTGCCGCAGCGGAACAAGAAGGGCTTTAACAATAAGGCGGCCACAGCCTCATTTGGCGGAATGGGCTGACCGAACTTTCGAGTGTCCTCGTGAAGAATTAATGCGTATTTATTAGATGAAACAGGAAATAGACAAAAGAATACGAGACTCCAGCGCCGGCATCAACAGGGCGAAGAGCAAATCCCTTGATGGGAAACCATATAAACGATTGCCAAAAGATGGTGCAAAAGGTGGGTCAGGGAAAAAGCGAGACAGCGACGACGAGAAATCAAAAGCCTCCAAAAGCACTTGTGAGCGATCGAAACAAGGAACTCCATCCTCATGGGCATAAGTACAGTCACTGTATAAGCCACAGTACCGGAACGCTTTTCCCCCATTCAGGAAGCCGGCGACAGAGTTCATTGGCATCACGCTTGACGGGACACAACTTCTGAAATGGGACGCTGTGCCCACAATACCGAGAAGCGACAAGAGTGGAAGGAAACCCCAGAAGAAGCTACCAAAAATTGCATTTTTTTACACCTCCTGAAAGATCTTTCAGCATCTACACACGTAGACGCTCATGCAGATGGACATCGAGGTGGCACTAATCCAAGTGATACACTACATGTTCCCTGCCGCAAGTCACAATGGCTGCCACTTCCACTTTGCCCAGGCTGTGTGGAGGAAAAGTACAAGAGCCTAGGCTGTGCAGTGTATATAGCGACGATACAGAAGCGGGGATCTTCATTAGGAAGGCCATTAGCCTAGCGTTCGTTCCTGTGCCATTCGTGTCCGTTGCCAGGAGCCAACCAGACAGTCGCCGAGAATTCCAGCTTTTATCCTGTATATTGAAGATGCCTGGATGATGGGAACCTTCGATATCAAGCAATGGAACCATCATAGCAACTGCAGTGCCTGGAGAAAATATAAAAAAGGAGGTTTGGCACAGATCAATGATGTCGCACGTTTCGTCTGGTTTCCGGAAGAATATTCGTGAAAGTGATCCAGACCTTGTTCTTCCAGGAAGATTAACGGCGTGCTTGGAGGGCGCATCCGAAATATCAACACATTCGTCAACCTAAAAAGGAACAACGAAGCAATAAGCTGGGTGACCCTCCTACAGTTTTCCAGTGGTGGCAGAGCACGAAAACCAACCACGAAGTGGCAAAAGGAAGACTAGGAGAGCCGAAAGTTGGAGGAGAGCCTGAGCCATGGGGAGATGAACCTTACCGAATTCCACAACAAAATTAAAAAAAAGGACCTCTCGTGTGAGGTCCTTCGTCCAGCGTGTTTCCTTGTCTCTGCATCGTTTGCATCTGCGGGCATATTTCTACCTATTGTTGAAATGTATTTTTGTGTACGTGGAGTTCGCATTTGACCAGGAGAGGTTAGTGACGACCTCAGACTACGTTAAAAGCTTTGACCCTGACAACGAACACGGCTATGATGTGGATTTCAAGTATTCTGTGCATTGGCCTGGGGACGAAGAGATGGCTGGCAGAAACTATGAAGCTAAGATACTTCACATGGCAGGTAAGGATATGCAACACTTTCTTGCTACATTGTGACGATGATGATTGGGAGTTTAATGGCGCATTGACAACAAAGATCATAATGCGCCATAAACTGAGGTATGGTTGAGACAGTGGTGATGTTATGGTTATTTAAGAGTAAACACGATGACTAATAAAAGATGAGTGTATACGTGTAAGACTACAAAAGGCTAATAACGCCAACGTCTCTCAGGAAATCAAAGACGCTGGTAAAAGGGACGAGAGCCTCGTCACCAAGCAATAGGGCTGGGTGAAGAGGTAAGAAGTGTTTATAAAATTCCTTGAAGTGATGTTTGTGATGTATTTCATGATGTGTGCATGTGATGAGTATGTGTACAAGAGACAGGAGCTGACCACAGTGCGCACACTGAGGTGGCTCCTCTCCCCGAAGTAAGGACCCATGTATAAGGTACGTATGGCCTATACGTAACCTTGCACGTAAAGTGCACAACAGGCGGTTTTCCAGCCGGTCTCCTGTGTCCTGAATGTGAGGTTTAACCAAGTGGAGCTTATTATTTGTCTGTGTGTTCCAAAAGGCTTGCCACAATCTGTGTAGTGATTTCTTGAGTGCCGATCTCATGTCTTGCACGGACATCTCAAAAGGAGTGATGTCATTTTGGAGAGCAGCTGCAGCTGCTTGATCTGCTAACTCATTGCCTTTGATGCCTACGTGACTGGGCACCCAGCATAGCATGAGGGAGTACCCCTTTGTTCTTATCAAACTGGCTAAAGATCTTGCTTGCTGCACAAGAAAGTTATTTGTTGTGTGCTGACTACAAATTGCGTTAATGCAACACTGACAGATTAGCAGCTGACGTCTTGATCATTACCATCTGCAATGCTAATTTTACCTCACATAGGCGACCACTTGATTCGCTATTTTTCCCGCATGTTAACCACGCTGTTCGCTGAAAGCTAACGTCCTTTGCAGAGACGATGGCGTCCGTTACCAGAAATGAATCAGAGCTGGAGCTTCACAAACTCCTTCAATGAGCAGATCTTCCCTCCTACTACGACAAATTCATCAAGATAGGTGAGCCAAAACGGGACTTCATGATGATGATGGTGATCGTGGTGATCGTGATCATGGACGTGACGCTTTCGTCGTCAACCAAGCAGCGTCGATGGATCGCGGGTTCAAAGCCGTATACGATACCAGCAGAAGTTCGGTCATGTCCTCATCTGAGATTATAGCCAAATACGCTGTCCTGTGTGATATATCCTCGATATAGTACGAATACAGTTCCTGTTCGAGGCAAATCCCCGAAGTTATTAGAATACATATTTCCTTTCTGGGACCGCGACGAGGCGAAGCATCCAGCACAAAATATCGTCTGCACGCCACCACGGTTGTCTACAGTAAGGGATATGTTCATCTTAATGTAATTCGTTTGCAAAAATATGTTTCAAAGTCAACTTTAACCTAGCAACCGCAGACGTGCTTAGCACGTCGCCCGCTTAAAGGGATTGTCGCGTCCATATGTGTGTGCATGAAATCGATAGTGTAATGTTCGGCACCGCTTTGCAGTCTACGTGGTCACGTTTCTCTCCCGAAAACAATCCTCACACGTAATGGCAAAATCTGCTCCGATATGAATTGCGTCGACCCCATAATTCCATTTAATTAACCTTAGTCTCATTTACTTTCAATCACCTTTTCGCAACCGAAAGTAGCCGCATGAGGTAATCTCGAGTGGCATTAAAATCCTCTTAATTACGCTTACTTGCCTTAATCAGTGTAAATTTCCTCTTTAATTGGCATTAATTACCTTTAATTACATTTATTTACCTTGGTTACCTTCGCGGTAATGTACAATTTCATTCATACTTTTTCAGCTATGATTACATTCATTACCGTTAAACTCAACTTTCTTGCTTTAATTTCCCCTAATGGCCTCTAATTGCTCTTATACCTTACTCGTTATTACCTTCAACTACTTCAATTCCATACCATTTGCCTTCATTTACATTTACCTCTTATCTCTCTTTTACATCTCCAGTTCCAACTCTGCCTTGGTGGGGCTTCACCCTTCTCACACACTTACAGCTTTCTTTTTTTTATGTTGTTGTTCCTTTTGACACTCCAAATGCTGACGCACTAAAAAGAGGCGCTGCTTACCACGCAATGCCTATTTGGACTCACGTCTGGTTCTCGGGAGATGCCACGAGAGATGTAAGTCACAGCCAGCGTGACCGCACCCATAGAAGCTGGTACAGAACCCGATTGACACGTTCTCACTGTAAACGCCGACTCGCATACGACGTTTTCTGGACGTTTTCTCGGCGGGAAGATGTATGGGGCCCGAGGGTTTCCGCTCGGTTCTGAAAACAATAGTCCTGTTTCGCTTATATGTAGGATGAACAGCTAGGTGATTAAGTCGAACGGCGTATGTGACCCAGTGCCTTAACCAATCGCTGCCAGGAGAGTTTGGTCCCGCCGGTGTGGACAGGCAATGAAAGCAGTAGACGACAAAATTGCCGAACGGACAAAGTGAGAAACAGAGTTAAGAAGTTCAATTGGAAAAGAAGGACACAGTAGCTTTTTAATTACGGAAGCAACCAAAATAGGTTGTTCTATTTACAGAACACCTTGATTGTCGCAACGGATGCTTCTCTACTTTTTAAAGCCCTACGCTTTCAGAAAATGGGTGGTCTGTTTTGTAGAGGACTACAAACCATTTTATACATGAACACTACAGGGTGTTTCGCCCAAGGTGATAAAAAAATTCGAACTGGCTACGTGCTTGCCGGGGGATCGTTGGACTTTCGGCAGTTACCTTCTGGAAAGTTGCCACCATTCAGGAAGGCTTTGGACAATTTTTAATTGAGGGAAATTTATTTTTTCAATTGAACTTTGAAAATTGCCAGGCGAACCTCATTTTTTTACATAAATATGAAGTCTTTCACGGATGACCACACCTTCATCCGAAACTATGCACAGTATCGCCACAGAAAAAGTCTAAAAAAAATGGTAAAAATTCGGCTTTAGCCCCACCTTCTTGATTGTAGCAAAGAACACCGCATCGTATTTGCGGGGAGACCTTTCGGACCTTTCTTTGCGCGGAGTTGACCATGATGCTGGTGACAACCGTCATATCACAAAGAAGCCAAGACAAGTGATGGCGGGGACACTCGTCTAAACGCAGATTTCGCGCGCGCTTCTCTGGAAAAATCAAGCAGGCAGGGCTAAAGCGTAATTTTTACTAATTTTTTTGACTATTTCTGTTTCGATACTGTGAATAGTTTTTTTGGGTGTGCGGTTATCCGTGGAGGACATCATATTTCTGTAAAAAAGTGTGGTTCGCCTGGCAATTTTCAAAGTTCTATTGGAAAAAAAAAATACCGTAATCAAAAATTGTCCAAAACCATCCTCAATGATGGCCAAAGTTTCCAGAAGGTAAATGCCGGAAGCCCGACAATCCTCCGGCGAGTACGTCGTCAGTTATAATTTTTTGTCGCCTTGTGTGAAACCTAACCCTGTATATTTGCAATATCCTCTCCTTAACCTGACCCCCGTATATACGTAATCTGACGTAACCTGACCCCCGTAATAACGTATTTATAACTGGTTTTGAGTCCTGCCAGACTGCCTCTTGTTGTGGTACCTCCGTGTTATCGCCACGAAGCAACTATGGCTATGAGCGGCGTACAGACGTGGATAGATGGAGAGAGGACAGCAGGAAGGAGTGGGGGACAGAGGGGGACAGAGGGGTTAGTACGCGTCCTGGGCCGACTTCAGGGGGAACTGTGCCGATATCCGTTTGGAAAGACTTGGGAAAACCCAGGGACAACCTCAGACAGCACAGCCGGTGACAGGATACGAACCCATGTCACCTCCCAGTCTCACCGTGGAAAGCGATAATGCTAACTACTATGCCACGGGAGCTGGTCCCTCCGTTCTCATAAGATTGAGGTGGCTACAGGAGCGATGTCGAAACTCGCAAATCATGTCTGGCTATTCCGATGACTGTCATGTTTCAATTGTTGACGTTATACTTCTTATACGTATACTTCTACTCCCCGGACTAAAAACGCCGCAAGCAGCTTTGAAGGCCAATGATCGCCGACCTCGCCCAAGGAGAGAGAGAGAGATTATGGTTTTAATGGCACAAAGGTAACAAAGGCCGCCCAAGGAACCTTCGCGAAATCCCCGTGTGCTAGTGGGCTCTGACGAGTCGACGATATACCGCAGTAGAGCTCGGCATCTTTCCCACGAGGAAACGTTGCACGCAAACGTTGAGTTTGCAGAGCAGTCACTCGCATGTATCGCGGTTGACTCGACTCTTTCGCATATATCTTGGGTTTACTCACCTTTCAACGTCGCTATTCCACCGGTAGCCACACGCATTCCCCTTCAGCTGGCTTCAGTGATACTTTCATAACACATCGAGGCACGTCAGTTGCTACCACAACTGGGTACATTAACCTCACTTTTGGAATTGTCTTTAGGCGGAAACAATGTTCAGCAGCTTTATGACTCTACGGCGGACGATTTCCAAGCAGTGATCGACCTTGTTGATATGGCCAGAAAGCCACTTCACCTCAGGAGACTGAAGAAAACACTGGGCCAGTGGACACGGCAGTCAGGTAAATGAAGAAGCAAACTTGGAGAAATGACTCCATCTTCGTGTACCCTGTATTAGCATTCTGTATTGGTATATAATGGCACACTGAAAGCCGGCTAGGGTTTCTTCGTTGACTCACTAATCCGTCCTTACACGCGAAGCAGTTGACGAGCTATTTTCTGGAATCACCGCAATACACCTAATCAGTCTAACTGCGAAGATGAACGTCTCACATCGAAGCAAATGATTACATAGGCCCCTTGGGGGTACTGGACCTCCACAGGCATAACTATAGGGAGAAATGTAGAATAGAGAGATAGAGGTGCCAGTAGTATAGTGACGACACCTACCCACGACTGACTCGATCCTCACATGTGCTGTTGCCACATCAACCACGCTGCTGTTTTATCTCAGAGCACCGTTAAATCAAGAAAGTAACGGGAGTTTCACATTGTCTTACAGTGCAGAAGATTTCAACCCTCTGTGCATGTTGATCTATGACTTAAAACGACATTGCTTTACAGTCGCGGTAATGTCCACTGCGGCCGACGAATCAGAAGGGGAACTTGACGAATTACTTGGAAGAGCGGATCTTCTCTCCTACCACGGCAAGTTCATCGACCTAGGTGAGCCGGAGAACATGCAGTGTAGCTGTGTGCATCGAATACTAGTGGGATGCAGACAGTCTGCTCTATTCTCAGATGTCTTGGTTCGAACATTCACTGGGACAGTGTTCCCAGATCGGTTAGCCTTGTCCACAGTGAGGAAGATAGTGAAGAGACAAATAAAGCTGAAAAGCTGCCTATTATGCGATACATATTTTGTCACACTCTCACGTTCCCATGAGAGTTTGACACCCACTTCACAGTTCCCACTCCACAATGAACGTAGTAAAACGTCTTCATGAGACTTGGAACGTGTTTAATTTAAGCGTTGAAATTGACTTTAGGCGCAGACAATGTGCAGCAGCTTTTTGACTTGACGGAAGAAGAGTTTCAGAAGCTTATGGATCTTGTTGGCATGTCCGGAAAGCCTTTCCACGTGACGAGGTTCAAGAACGAACTGGAACAGTGGACAGGGCACCCAGGTGAGCTACTCACACTGAACTGAGGCACACACTTGGTGTTTGTGTACTCCGTCTTAGCATTCGTGCGCGGAACAACACTTACAGAATGTCGATATATATATATAAACCTTTAGTTGATTCAGAAGTTACACGCCCACCAACTGTTTTTCCAATCTCCGAAATGCACCTAGTGCCCTATTAACTTACGACGCAGAACGAATGGAGGAAGACCGTATGATGGACACACCTACATACACAGTTCTTTTTTTCCTCAATTTGTAGGCTGCGTAATACGTCGTGCGCACAATTCAAACTAGCAACGTCTATCGAGGTCTGGCAACCTTTTTAGATGCGTAGATAAACAATCGACCGCTGTGCGTGTACTTATCTACCACACAATGTACACCGTTTCTGTCTTTTTTTTTCGCTATTTAAATTGACCCGAAAGAGGTTGATGTTTTTGGGTGTCATAGGCTAGCCGAAGCTGGTATATAACAATAGTCAATGTTCAGTATTTCAAATAAACACAATGCAATGTTGGAAGATTCACAAGTGCGTGCTACATCGCGATGCGCGCCGATTGTGAGGTGTATGTAATGAGGAATTTCACGTCAAGATGAGGAAAGGATGCGTCGTCATGACGGAATGTCCCACCTGTATGTAACTGCCTTGAGGTGCTTAGCTTAGGTGCAGTTTTGTGGGTAGGAATCAGGTTTAACTATAAACAGGTGAACCTCGATTTGCAATGCCAGTTCAGGGAAAAATTATGTTTAACCCTAAAACTTCAGAGTGTATACGAAGGGTGGTTTCAAACACTGTCTTTTCCCCCATCACGTACTCCTTGTGATGGCCAGACCGAGGACACACGTGTTTAATTTAAGTGTTCAAATTGACTTTAGGCGCAGACAATGTGCAGCAGCTTTTTGACTCGACGGAAAAAGAGTTTCCCCAGTCACGGAGACACTTGCTGCACACCGTCTATTCCTGGCAAGGTAAATGAAGAAAACGCCACAAGATAGGCATCTGAGTCGCATTGCAGATGACGTGGCAAGAATACATGGTGTGAGAAGAAGACTCGTTGAAGGAGATCACTCTCTGACGGTAGCAGACGTACTTGCAGAGTATCTGGCTCTGGCGCTGGAGCATGAGGTGAGTCTTAGCATCTAAAGGCACGAAATGTCCTTCCTAGACGTTCTCCACTACTGTGCTTGAAGCTAGATGTTCTCATTCGTTCGCTACATTGTTTCAGATCTACGATGAATTTCATCGACTAACAAGCTGCCGGGCAGAGAGTGCTTTGGACGCCTTCGCTGAAAAGTACGGGCGCGCCATCATCGATTCAGCATCCCGTCGAAAACATGCGAAAACAAACTCATTGCAGACTTCCCACCACATACTGCCGATGCTGTGGACAATGGTGAGCGGTCAAGCGACCGACATTGTGCGCAAGCACTATATCTCAAACATGACTGTTTCAGCATGCACACCAGCAGCTGCGTGGGTCGTCCTGTCAGCACTCCTGAAAGATGATCCTGGTGACATCGTTCATATTGTAAGTTCGTCTTATTACCAAGTCATTCGGGGGCAACGGTATAGATAGTACTTCCCCAAAATCGTGTGTGCACAAAATTGTCAGCGAGAAGAAACACCTAGTGTTATCTTAGATTCCGCAACAGTGTTCCTCAATTCTTCGTCTTTTGACGGCACCAACAAGCATTAACGCCTGCCCAGGTATTCCTTGTGGTTTGAAAGTCACACGCTGTTCTGTACAGAGGGAACATGTTTTGTTATGGCAGGAAGAGCATCGATTAGTTCTCATTGGAGAGTTTGCTTTGCGTCTCACACAGATTGAGAAGTTTTAAACTGTGCTTGGTGACTACTGACCACTCAGTAGCCACGAAGCACAGATTTAACGCTTCTGCAAGAAAAATTACAAATAGGAAATGGAGAGAGATTACAGCTGGACCATTGCACACAAAGTATGACATGCATGTTGTGAAGCCCGCTTTAGGGATGTTAAAGTTGCGATGGTATTTGAAGATTGTTAGAAAAGTCCAATCATTTAAGAAAGACTGTGTCCCAGTTCTCCTATATTTCCATTGTCTTTGTCTTCTTTTTTTTTACCTCTGAAACAACAGCAATGGGAAAGGGATCTGCACGTCATTACCTGCTGACAGTGCAGCTTACCTACGACTTTGATTCGAAATGCGGGGGCGATATAGGGTGAAGCTGTCAGATGCACTGGTCACACTGCAAAGCCAGCTAGGTCACGTGGTACTTTCAGACGTCTGCACGTGTTTCTTCGAACCCGAGAAAGAGACTACGGTAAATCTTGGTTATAACAGCCCCACTTATAACAATTTCTGGTTATAACGAACACATCGCGAACGACCGTCAATATTTGACTCAATTTAAGGGGACTGGGATGTAACAAACACTTTTCGGGCGACCGTCGAGTTCTTTATAAACAGGATTCGCTGTACTTACAGGGACGGCGCAACATCCTGGATCTAGGGAGTCCCCAGATGTTTAGCGGCACCCCCCATCCCTTCAGCACGCTGAGACACCGACAGTTCATAAGCGGGCACTGCGAACTTGAGCTTAAAAAAATAATAGTAATAGTAAATAAAAATTTAAAAAAGAAAAGCGACTCCCCAGGCTTCTTGGCGACACCCTCTCGCAGTCGGTAGATCTGTCTAGTTGCAACGTGTTTGCCGCTGTTTGGAGCGATACACAGGGCACCTTACGTTGAGGGCATTTTGCGCCCCCCGTCCAGGATTTCAGGGAGGAAATAGCCCCTCCTTGCACCATCCCTGCTTGCAACCAATGCAAATAACAGGTATCAGACGAGTACGGTTGTCAACCGACAATTCAGACTCCAAGTAGCCGTGGAATTTGTCAGAATTATTCGTAACCGATCGAAATTCGCTACCAGTACAACACTTGTTTGGAGCACTCGAAGTAGCTCGATAAAACTGTCGATTCCCATTTCCTTAGTAGTTCGGAAACAAGAACGGGTGTTACAGCGTATTTCTGTCAATGCTGCGCAGTCGGTATGTACACTTCAAAGTGTATTGAGACTGTGGGGATCGGCCACGATTTTGGGACGGTTCTTGTGGAATGACCCAGCTTTGACCCTGACAACGAACACGACTATGATGTGGATTTCAAGTATTCTGTGTATTGGCCTGGAGACGAAGAGATGGCTGGCGTATACTATGAAGCTAAGATACTCCACATGACAGGGTAAGGATACGCAACACTTTCTTGCTACATTGTCAAGTGCCATCTCTATGGCTTAAAATTGTGTTTGTCTCGTGTGACATGTTTGCGCTGAGCAGCATTTTTTGTCTAGCAAAACAGGAATCCTATACTTTTGAGAATCCTTCATTCGCGTTACTCTCTGGTTTAGAGTAACTTTAAAGTTGATTGTTTGTATTTGCGCCCGTGCTTTATTCTGCGCTGTTTTGCTAAATGCCACGAATATTTGACTTTGCAGAAACGAAGTGCGATATGGATGCCTATATGGAGAGGCATCACAGTGTTTTTGCGACACGGCGCAATAAACCTCAAAAAAAAAAAAAAAAAAAGAAAAAGGCAAGGAAGCCATGCAGTACGTTTCGTAGCTGACTCGCACATTTTTTATGTGAAAGAAGGTACAGTAGTTGTTGATTGATTCCTTAAGACAACGAGGCTCTCTGCGTCAATCGTTTCTTTTCGCTTTATTTCGAGGAATATTTTGTGGGTTTACCGCACGGTTGTTATGACGCAACAACCTCCGGCATTTGCTAGTCAAGTTAGCCTTTTTATGCCACCAGAGAGAAGTCTGTGCCAGCCAGTGATGAGCAAAGTACCACCAAGTTGTACTAGCAGTAAAGTACCAACAACCTGTGATGAGTTGTACTCCAAGTACAGTACGAAGTGCATGACATGAAATGTACCTCAAGTAAAGTCCAGGTACCCAGAAATGTACTCAAGAGTAGTATTTAAGATACTTGAAGTACACCCAATCATTTGTGCCAGCATTACTCACCCAGTATACGTAAGACGGCCCTTAGCTTGTTATAAGGCACGTGCAGTCACAATTCCTTCACCGTAAATTTTGTAATGCTGCCTGCTCAGTGTCCCCGTGCTTTTCAGCAGTTTTGCATGGTGTCATACAGCTAACCTTGCCTTGCGATTTTTTATTTTTTTGCGTAGGAGAGTGAGAGGAATGTCTCGCAGAGGAAGAAAAGAAAGGTCGTGCAAAATTTGCAGGAGAACCGTATGCTACAGGCCATTGAAGAATCGAATGATGAGGAATTAATATTGAAGATCTGAAGGACTTGGCCATGCCCTGCCTGTGCTTGTAGTCTTGACCTTTTCTGGAATTACTTTTTTGCTACTGTTTGCAAGCACACCAAAGCAATGTTTTAATGGGTTCTCGGTAATAACATCGTTATTCTTTTTGCAGCTCTATGCTGGAAAGGACATATGGTTGGCCAGTCTGCGACAAAGTTTTCCTCTACAAAGAGGATTCTATGTTCATTCTTCTCTTCTTCACTAACTGAGCGGGAGTTGGAACTTGGTGGCTGTCCAAAAGGGCGCCTGCAGCTCCATTTCTTGTGAGTTTCGCCAATATGGCAGAGACTATCATACGTGACACTCTGTAGTGAGCATCACATGTACTATTGTGTTTTGTTTACACTTGTTCTTCAGTAGCGGCTCGATATGCCGCTATTCTTCAAGAATGCACATAATGCTTTCATGACCTTGTCTTGTTGTTGAGGACTGGACTGCCTTGGCCATATGGCCAGCATTGGCCCTCATCGAAAGGACAGTATCTAGTGTCTGGCTGTCGAACCGTGCGATTTCAGAGGGCCACACGGAAGTCAAGCCTCCCCTGACTCCTCGCAAGATAAATGCCTTGTATTGTGAGTATTAATTCGTGACATTATAAGGCCGATTTTTCAATGAGGCCTTCGTTGCAGCTCTTTACAACCACGGGCTGGGGGCAGTCTGTGAGGACATGGACCCCAAAGAAAAGGGATAGAAAGGAGGGCCACAGAGGAAAGGGTGCGGCACTATGTGTCGCAGAAGATCTCCGACCTGCGTAGATTGCAGACGATGAGTAATATTGAAAAAGTCAATTACACTTTCACTCTTGTGTCTGTGATTCGCTGCCCATGTTTCATTTCGATTTTTACGATATGCATGGTCGTCACTCTACCGCGCTGGTCCAGCAAGGTTCTCTACTGGTCCAGCAGTCCAGCAAGGTTTTCTGCTGGAGTCAGTCCCAAATTACGGTCTGCTGGTCCAGCAGCCTGCTGGCCTGCTGGAATTTTTGATAGGGTCGCCTCCATGCGCGCTGAAGTGAGAACGCAGTGCGTTTATCCGCGCATGACTGCCGGGGATTAGATACGTGCGCTGCAAGGCACGCGAAAGCGCGGAAGAGGCTCTCACACGAAGTAGAGAACATTGTTCCCTCTCCACATCGTTCTCTCGTCCTCTAGCCTTTTTTTTTAGTGTCTAGCTGCGAGCTTGCTACGACAGCTTCCGCGGTTCCGAAACGCTTTTTGACGAGGAAAGACGCATTGCTCGACCCGAAGCTGCATGCGGTCTACGGGTTTTGTACTGTTGCAAAACCGCGTTGTGAAGTACCATGGTTTCGAAAACGTGTACTGGCAGACATTTGCGGGTCGCCACCCAAACGCATCGACGGATCACCCGTAGCGGAGGCGCATTCTGATGGACCACGCAGTCCCGATTGTGAGAACGGTGAAGGGCATGTCACACTGTAAGACAGAACACCGAACAACGACAAGACAGGAGCCGCGGACGCTGTCGGTGTTTCGCGTTTTGTCGACGTGGATGTCACATTGGCGTGACAACGCCACCAACACCAGAGCAAAACATGTTGTGGCAGTGTGACATACTTTCCCCACAAAAACATCGACAAAACATGTTGCAAGACCTGTTTTTGCTGTTTTGGCGGCTGACCAAATTTTTATCGGCAAACATAATGGGAATTTGCGAATTTCTTGCAATTTGGGTGTGCGTTGTCACCAACATCGGGTGACACCAGACCGCCCATTAGTATTCAGGGGTAAGCCCCACAGGGGCAGTGTAGCCAGCATATATTTGATGCTATAGAAGAGGTAGTGCCTGGCAAAGTGGAAACTGTGCAGTCCCTGAGGGGCGGACGGTATGATGTTGTTGTTAGCAGTGTCGCTTCAGCACAGGTTCTGGCTGATGTTGGCAAGGTGAAAATTGGTGGGCAGCTATAGTTGAGCTCAAACACCTGAGGAATAACTTCAAGCTGGCAAAAGTACATTTTAGCCAGTGGATTACGAGGAGCAACCGTTGGGAGTCGGGATAGGAAAGTATGGAAGGATAGAAAAAATGGAGTGTGGACTCATGGAATAAAAAAAAATAATACGGGTACAAAGAAGGTGTGGATAGAAATGGAAACCCCACTCTCAAACTACATGTGAGTTCAAAGAGAAACAGGTTCTGTGATCATATTATGGCATGGTCAGGCAATGCCTGAGGTGCGGAGAAGTCCTGCATTTTGTAAGGGAATGCCAGGCTGTGAAATGTAAAAGGTGTGATCGTTTTGGGCATGATGAGTGCCAAGCAAAATGCATCATTGATATGCTGCATATCATTACTGTAAAGTAAGAGGGTACCTCATCGGAGGCTCTCACTTTGTAGTAGCTGCAAGCATGGGAGGGTTCTTTCTGCCCCAGCGAAGGACAACATGGTGGCACCTTTCACGAACTGTGACCAAGTGTTTGCAGATACGTTCTGCCCAGACTGAGAATGGACGAACTCGGATTGGCACTCTTTACCCCATATGCCACGGGGGGATTTAGTGGGGTGCAAGCCGTCGGCTCCGACCGACATGAGGTGGAAGTCACCTCCGCTGAGATAGTGACCAAGATCCTGGAGGCCCCGTTGTTGTCAATAAAGGGCAAAGAGGTGAAACTTCACTGCATGGGGTTCCGCATGAAGGAAGTTCTTATTATGTACTTCCCTTTAGACGAGTCTCGTGAATATGTGCGCAACTCCCTTGGGGGATTTGGCACTTTTCACGAGGTAAGTGAGGTAATGCACAAGAAGTTCAAATGACGCACGGGCCATCTCCACATCGTCATGGATATGGCCAAGACTGTGCCGATCTTCTTGCGCATCGCGCAGTGGACCGTGCATGCAGAGTACACGGGTGTGCGTCGCTTCTGCAGGTGCTGCTCGTTGGAGGGACAGATCGCGATGCAGTGCACGGCCGTGAAATATGTGAGGTGTGGAGCGTATGGGCATGGGGCGTGTTCTGCCGCCTGCCCGCACTGCGGACCGTGCAGTCAGTCAGTGACGTCGGTGCACTTTTGCGTCGGTAGCTGGCTACACGCATGCCGCAGTGCCCGATCTGCCTCTCGAGAGGTTACCCCGGGGTCCAGCGTCCCCCCGCACATCGGACACCATGTCTGCAAACAGGGACTGGAGGAGATCCCATGCACCATGGAACCTGTTGCCCTGCCAACCGACACCAGCGCCAATGACTTCCCCCAGTGTGTCAGCCGCCGAAAGCAACGAGGAAACTGCGGCGGAGCCACCTTCTCCCGCAACTGTTGAAGACGAGTTTACCCGTTTGGTCAACGACCCAGACCGAGTCCACCGGGACCCAGACCAGGTCCAGACCGGGTTGTTACGTTTATCGCTTTTTGACATGCCCCTCGCCTTTAACGTTCGGGTTTCTCCCGGTTCGGTAACTCCTATGGGTTTCTTTGTGAAGCGTTGTCTTGTGGCTGCTAACGAAGTCGTGCCTGAACTGATTGGTGGTGGGCTGGCATTAGGAAAAGGATACTATATCAAGTACATAGCCACAACCTTGAGGGTACGCACTTGCTCAGAGAGCGACAAAAGCTCACCATGGATGACAAGGAAGTGGAACTTTGGCCGCTTGACTCTAAGGTGAAGCGGGTGACCGTTTGTTGCTACCCGATTGACTTCCCCGACACTGCGCTTGAGCCTGCATTAAGACATTAGCACAGTACGGGAAAATCATAAAAACAAAACGTGAAATGTTTGGAGATGAGCACTTTGACTGTGAAACTCGCACAAGAATTGTCGTTATGAAAATGGTGAACCCGATTGTAAAGTTGCAACCTGCTGTGCGACTGAAATGGTTGGTGGCTTTTCTATTTTTACTTCTATGCGTCCCCACGTTTCCAAGAATACGGCCTGACACTTTGAAGATGTCATCCGTTCCTAGCATGTATGGGGTCTGGATAGTGCTCCTAGAGTCTGAAGCGAAAACACGGATGATCAGGTTACTGTGAGGGGTTCTCACAATAGTTCTGTGTACCAAACAAGAAGCTATAAATCTCAGGGTAGGGGGATGGTTTGGACAGCCGAGGTAACGTTTGTACGGGTGTATTGTTCTTGTCTTATTTTTGTCAAGTGTGTAACCTAAGCAGTGCGAAGGGAAGGGCATCATTGTGGGCTCAAAGACAACGCCATGAGCGGGAAAGTGAAAAACAAGGAGGGATCTGGCTAATGGACTCGGAGGCGAACGGACGTCTCAGGACGAACGTCTTGACTGTACTTTGTAAATATCATCGTGCAAATAAACCTGTCGTGGAGTGACCAAGGCGTTGCCAAATTTCATTGTGAACACCGCGGAGACAACTGGCAACGGCAAGCAGTGGTATCAGCAGAAAGAAGAAAACAAAAAACCCACAACTTCAGCAACTTTTACTGGTGCAGTCGACAGGATCCCCTGCTTGACCACGAAGACCACCGATGATGCGCATGGAACAACGTACAGGCAAGTCATTCACGAGCACTGCCAAGGACCAGACAGGGCCAATCCGCGACAAGAACAGACGACGGCTCAAAATCAGCAAATGAACACCAGCTTGCTCGCCTCCTCTACTTATGTTCAACACGTGATTGGAAGTCAGGGAGAAATCAGGTTTAACCCAAATTGGTCCGAAACTGCCTCGGGAGGGAATAATCCAAGGGAATCAGGCTTAACCCGAGAAAGTCAGATCCTAGTCATAGGCACTCTGCTTCCGTATTGGCTGCTAAGGCTGGCCACGTGACACTACGCTGCAGCAGAGAGTGTGTTGCTCTACTGATGGTGCATGGTGGTGTTACAGTATTTCCCAGTTACAGTATGGTGGTGTTACAGTGGAGCACTACTGTGTCCCCTTATCTACAACGGCATATTAGTTATATATATATAGTATATATAGTATCAACTATATATACAACGTATGTATGTACAACAACGGTATATATAGTTTCAACTGAGGTTTGTTTGGTGGCGGGTATAAGTTACTCACTGCATATTGCACTGCAGTTACTGTGGTGACTACATATTTTGTGTTACTCATGTCTGAAGCAAGACACAGAGGGTACCTGGGTCAAGACCCATAGCAATACCAGCCACATGGTCCTCTGGTCTCCCTTCACTGACGACCAACGTCTGTGCTGAGGGTTCCGAAGCTTCGGGAAGTGTCTCCTGCAGTGATGGAACTGACAGGAAGCTGTCTGTAGCGGCTGTTGAAGCAGGAAAAAATCCCATTTTGTAGCAGCTTTTATAGTCCATGGAGCAGAGCATACAGACTCCTAATTTTCTTGGACATGGTGTAAGCGCTGTTCTAAGTCACAAATTTGCTGTTTGCATGAGACTGCATAAAACACTATCTTGCTATCATGCAAAAATAGAAAATGTTCCAAACTCACGACCCATCATCATTCACTTAGAGAAAGGACAAGGCACTGAATTTTAAGTTATGGGTATGAAGGGAGTTGCCTCAGGACAGAAGCCGCCGATATTTCGAACAGAGACTGTTCTTCTTCTGGGCACCGTCCTCATCATTGGCATGATATTTAAAGGGTTAGGTGTGGCGTGTTTAAAGGTTCATGCGAATTGTGAGTGAACAGCCCGGAGGGAAGAAAGGTTCCGTATGGGCTTTTACGGCCGGAGTGAATGGCTGCTTTGTTAGAGTGTGGAGGGGATTATGTGAACGTAGTGATCTAGGCTACAGACCGGTTACAGAAAAATGGAAGGTTCACGAACACGTGGACGAAACGGGACAACAGGCAAGAATTGGCAAGCATAGCGAAAGATAAGGAGGTTAGTGGTTACGTGGGGAAAATTCCAGAACCAGCAAAGGTTTTTTTTTTTTTTAATATTTGTAATGCAAAGTTGTGGCATGCAATAAAGAAAGTAGAAAGCAGTGGCATGCAGAACATAACAGATGATAATGGAGGTAGAAGGGAAAAGCATATTTTATTTGTGAAGTGTTTCTAGGGTGCCTTGTGAGTTGTTGATACCGGACGGGTGAAGAGCGTTGAACTTGTATATGAGATAAGACTCCCTATCACGTCTGTCACGTGTGGATCTAAACCCGGTTTCTAGAATATATAGTTTAATGTTGTCAAAATTGTGACCAGGAACGTTAAAGTGTTCGGCGACTGCTTTGGGGAGTTTGTTGGACGTGTCGGTTCTGTGTCCGGTAAGGCGGTTGTTCATTTGTTGGCCGGTTTCACCAATGTATTGCATAGAGCAGTCGTCGCATTCAATGCAGTATATGACATTAGAGCTTGTGCATGTGAATGCGCGGTTAACGGGGTGGGTGTAATTGCTCGCAGTGTTTTTGATGGAGTTAGCGTGTTGAACGTGCTTGCATGTTTTGCAGCGCGGGAGGTTGCAGGGTCGTGTTCCCGTGTACGTGGTGCTTGCTTTGCTGATTTTGGCATTTGGCAAACGACACAGATTACGCTGAGAAGCTTGACGAACTCTGCAGTACACTTGCCCAAAGGGACTATCCAGACTCCCTCCTAACCGAATTCCGTCGCAAGGCACTCACACTCGATCGAGACGAGGTTCTGGAAAACCGAAAAAATCCTGACGCGTGCCAAATAAGCTTCATCACAAGATATTCCAACGCACTTCCAAACATCAAAGCCATTCTACAGAAGCACGAGCCCCTCCTCCAAAGCAGTGACCGACTTAGCAATATATTCACAAATCCCATACAGGTGACATACCGACGCGCAACAAACCTGGCAGACTCCTTGGTCAATGCCAAAATCAGCAAAACAAGCACCACGTACACGGGAACACGACCCTGCAACCTCCCGCGCTGCAAAACATGCAAGCACGTTCAACACGCTAACTCCATCAAAAGCACTGCGAGCAATTGCACCCACCCCGTTAACCACGCATTCACATGCACAAGCTCTAATGTCATATACTGCATTGAATGCGGCGACTGCTCTATGCAATACATTGGTGAAACCGGCCAACAAATGAACAACCGCCTTACCGGACACAGAACCGACACGTCCAACAAACTCCCCAAAGCAGGCGCCGAACACTTTAACGTTCCTGGTCACAATTTTGACAACATTAAACTATATATTCTAGAAACCGGGTTTAGATCCACACGTGACAGACGTGATAGGGAGTCTTATCTCATATACAAGTTCAACGCTCTTCACCCGTCCGGTATCAACAAATCACAAGGCACCCTAGAAACACTTCACAAATAAAATATGCTTTTCCCTTCTACCTCCATTATCATCTGTTATGTTCTGCATGCCACTGCTTTCTACTTTCTTTATTGCATGCCACAACTTTGCATTACAAATATTTAAAAAAAAAACCTTTGCTGGTTCTGGAATTTTCCCCACGTAACCACTAACCTCCTTATCTTTCGCTATGCTTGCCAATTCTTGCCTGTTGTCCCGTTTCGTCCACGTGTTCATGAACCTTCCATTTTTCTGTAACCGGTCTGTAGCCTAGATCACTACGTTCAGATAATCCCCTCCACACTCTAACAAAGCAGCCATTCACTCCGGCCGTAAAAGCCCGTAGGAACCTTTCTTCCTTCCGGGCTGTTGACCCACAATTCGCATGAACCTTTAAACACGTCACACCTAACCCTTTAAATACCATGCAAATGATGAGGAAGGTGCCCAGAAGAAGAACAGTCTCTGTTCGAAATATCGGCGGCTTCTGTCCTGAGGCAACTCCCTTCCTACATTCTACCGGTTCGCTGGATTTCTACCCATCTACGTTATGGGTATGTTTTGTTAAGGCAAGGAATGACGAGAAAGAGACGCACATGCCAAAAGCACAGCAGGAAAGGCAAGAACACTTCCAGCAGCAGTGGCCTGTGGACAAGTGACAGGATCTGACAGCCAAGCCGAGCATGGCAGAAACTGAAGGACTTTAAAAGTCTGAGACTTCTCATACACCGTTTGCAGTTATAAGCAGGGTGTCGAACCGAACCCGAACCCGAACCGAAATTTTCATGACACTGTTGAACCCGAACCGGAGCAGAACCGTAAAAAATAATAGCGGTAACCGGTTCGCAACCAAACGGTTCGGACATAAAAGAAGTCAGCATAAGAGTTCCTCTCTATCCCCGAACGAAGACACATGGTATCATTATCACGCGCCTATATCATGGATTTCAGAAATTTTCACCTAGCAGTGAGACGACGACGTATAGTAAGTATACTTTCAGCGTCTTTTTAACATGTTGAAGCGCAGTTGTCCTTGTGAGCGCCGCGGCTAGCGCCCCACGCACGCGGTGCGGCATCTACTCTTCAGAGACGAGGTGCCACGCGGACGAATGAAACAGGAATGGAGTAGGCCAGTTATGTAGCTCTACAGGACGAATATGCGATCAAATAAGCGCCCACGATTTCCCTTTACACGTGAGCAGTACAAATTAAAAAAGTCAGAAACATGAGAAGTGGAGAAGGAGCGTACGCAGAACGGTGCCTGTTTGATTGGTCGTGGCTTGAAAAGTAAATGTGGTTCTGCTTATTGGTAGTGCAGTTGTGTCGTGACAAATTGCCTTTGTTTTGTGGATTAACTAGTACACTGCTGTGAGCTCGGACAGAGTAAGGCTGGCAGGCTTATTTTCGACATGCTTCAGTACGGTTTCAGATCGATTCACGTTGCGAAGGCAGTGTGCCGGCTAGTACTGTCGTCTATGTTACGCTGTCCATCTTATTAGGCTTCCTTTAAGTGTATCTTGCTGGCACTGTGCGTGTGAAAAAAGAGATTTTGGGAACAGAAAGTAGCAGGACTACACCGCTTCAACAGCGTGGACTCTATTTGCAATAAGTGTTCATCCATTCCTCATTTCTCTCGCTAAAGGGCTACCTCACCGCTAGAGACGTCAATGCAGACAACAGCAGTAAGCTATTAGCCACGCATTTCCTGATAAAAGCAGTTTTATGGAACATATAAAACGGAAGCGTTGAACCGGTTCGCGAACCGGTTCGGGGCTGCGAACCGGTTCGATTCTTGGCGTGGCCGAACCGGAACGAAATCAAAACAACGCGAACCCAAACCCGAACCGTACCCGTATTTTTTGCGGTTCGACACCCTGGTTATAAGGCAATAAACCTTTTTTGTTGTGCTGTGTTCCCAATGACTTGGCTTCTCTCTCTCCTTCTGGGCCACTTACAAAGGGTTTGGAACCTCCCCGAGTGGGATGTTTTTCCCACAATGTGAAACGTTACAACATACAGCTAGAAGTATCATATCTTACACTTTCTCAGGGCCTCATGGTTTGGAAGAGTTGGAGTGCAAGGAACATTTTCGAGAGCCATTGCATTTAGAATACGGTGACAGCGAATGCTGGATTACGTGCACCCAATCATGAAATTACGTATGTGAACTTGTGTGCCACTTATGAGACTGACTCGTTACTGGGAATTTGACACTATGTGTCGCTTTGCAAGCTGATACAATGTATGACTAAGCGGAACACAGAGGGCTTATGTATGCATAGTGAACACGTGTCAGACCTTTCAATCAACACGATGTATCAAATAAATGTCTATTTTAGCCAGAAGTTGCTTTAGTTATTTTAGAATACCGAATAACTGGCGCGTCAGGCGTAAAAAGTCACAAGTACAAGTCAATGATAGCCAGGACTGGCCAAAAGGAAAGCCAAAGAGGAAGGCTCCTGATTGGTAAGCATTACGTCATATTTTCATTGGCCAAGTGCCCAAAGTTGGTGTGCATTATCCCAAACTATGGGCTCTATGGGGAGCTGCTGAGGCCTAGTCTCGGCTCATGCCATGGAACGGTGGAACGGTTCTTTGGAGGAGTGTCACCACAACAGAAGGATGAACCGTGCAACTTTCCGTTTTGGTTTCACTTTCACTGTGTGTCCAGCAGTTCCTTTTGGAGCAAATGCAATCACACAATAAGTAAAAAAAAACACCCTTTACTAGCAGCATATAGCAGGATCCACTTTTTTTAGCTGTTTGACGCAAATGGTACAGTAGTTCAATTCCTGCTCTGGCAATGGAGTGATCCACATTCCACTGTCCGAAGGGACTTTGAGACGCTTCCAGGGCGTGAAGTTCACTCATAAGTAACGGTGAGCAACAACGAAGGGACGTCGGAAACCACACTGGAAACCATCACAGGCAGGTCTTTAGCTTTGACCGCTATTGTTCTGCGGCTATTAACGAAACTCTTGTACAATCAAAATTACAAGAACGTCCTCATTGGTATGCTGAGCCAGGACTCTCTCGAGAATATATTTTCTGTGCTACGGCTGAGAAAACCTATTCCAAGTGCAAATGATATTAAGTGTGCTTTGAAGCCGATCCGCATTAGCCAGTTCCTGCACACACAAACAACATCTAGCTACAACGTTAAAGGATGCGATTGACAAGCTGTTGGTGTCTTTCAGTCCCAGGCGAAAAAAGGAACTGGGAAGTCAACTGGTACCAGTTTGTTCCCAGTTGCCTCCAACTGGTCATGAACTGGAACCTAGTGGGACCAAACTGGTGGCAACTGGAAACTAAAGTGGTACCAGTTCAAGCTGGGCTGGTGGCAACTGGAAAGTGAAAATGGTTAAAAATTGGGCTGTTCGGTGTAGCATACTTTAAAAGTGGTAAAACCCCGTGCCGGGGCACAAGTCAAAAGACGACACAACAGACAGGCACAGACTGACGAACAAGGATTTATTATTACCAAACCTGCTTTATATCCTGAACCAACAACACCCTCTTCAGCAAGGTTCCCAATCACACCCTCAGCGTGCCTAGTGACTTTATCTTTATCAAAAGCACAAGACTTATCTTGCCTCCCTCCTGTTTGAATCTTCCAAAAACTTCTCGACTGGAGCAGTTATCAGGGTTATCAGTTATCAACTGGTTACTGGAGCAGTTATGCAGGGTTGTGTTGCTAAATTTCATGAGACAAAACTTTTATATAAGAGTAATAAGGGCGATGCTTTATTATATCGTGAAGTTTTAAGTATAAAAAATGCGGAGTCCAGGTGCGTGAGTGTGCCTTCAGTGGTATATCAAGATTACAAAACAAAGGTATGGGGTTGGTCGGAAAGCAACTTTATAAAAAAAAAATATTTCTATTTTTGTAAGTTTTGTTAGTGTTAACAAAAGCTAATTTGGAATTATTATATTTGCATTTTGCGCATTCCTGCACCCCTGATGAATGACGCATTTCAACACTGTGTACCTGTCGCTGGCTGCTTCCTGATGCAGCGTTCGCACTTGTCTGCCGTGTTTTGACTTTTCACGTTAGTCTCATCATGCCTGAAGTGACATTTTTGCTCCTTATGCTATTAGCGTGATATGCGACAATATAAATTACAGTGAGTGTCTGCAGCTTCAGTACAGCAGGATGGACCTGTGTCATGCGATTGCTGTTCTGCTGTAGCTGTGGGTACCGCTTTATCGTGAGTACTATGCTCAAGTGTTTTTTTCCTATCCGTGAACAATGTAGAAATATCAATAATGGTACCGTGCTGTTACACGTAAGGTTTGTCTCCCCTAGTGTGTTCCACAAGTTCCACGGGAACATGTGGACGGCGTTCCTTTCACATTTTCTGTAACGTCAGTGAGAAACTGTATCGGTGAAATACAAAACGTGTGTTTCGGAAGTGCGCAATAAAATAATTCATGTTTATTTCAGTATCATGCTGCATATGTGGGTTCCATCATGGCAACTTAGATAAGTTCTAGAGAGGCTCAGTTCCGGTTGGGGGAGAAATCATTTACAACGTTGCTACTTCGGCTGCGACCAGTTGCAGGCTGGTATTTTGAGCTGGTACCAGTTCTAAGTAGGAACTGAGGAAAGGAGTAAAAGGAATGGCCATGCACGGGTATACTCTGCTCATTACCAACAAAAGCCTGCTTTACGTACCGACGCATCGTTTCGAAGAAATGCATCTGTTGCAGAAGAAACTTGTGAGCCAAAATTTGGCGTAAAAGGTGTAAACATACTATTTATGTTGTCTTTTTTCGCATTTCCTGGCAGCCTTGTGGTTGACTACATGCATTCTGTGTGCACTGGCTTTGTCAGATACGCAGCAGGCATGTGGTTTGACCACAAAGCAGCGTTTCCATGGAGCATAGGAAATGCTATGCGTGAGGTGGACAGAAGGCTTTTCGCACTAAAGCCAATTTGGGAATTGTCACGATTGCCACAGTCAACTCTGGAAGGCATCAGGGTGGAGGAATTGGGCTTCGTTTTTTTTCTCCTGTTGTGCTGTATGGGGTATTGCTTTCCTTGTATTACAAGAATTGGATAAAGTTCGTTCGGCTTATGCGTTTCTTTTTATGAAAATCTGTAGCACTTGACAAGCTGGGAGTGGCAAGGAAAGAAATGCATAAATTTTTGAAAGAGTATGAGACACTGTACGGCCTAGAGTGTATGACGTATAACTCACATATTCTAAGCTATGTCGCAGACTGTGTTGAAATGTGGGGTCCTTTATGGAATTACTCAGCCTTTCCATTTGAAAACATGAGTGGGCAACTCACACGGCTTGTAAATGGCACAAGGTTTGCACATTGGCAAATTGTAGAGAAGTACAACGACATGTCCTTCATGACAAAGGTTTGGGCTAATTAAATCTTGAAAAGCTCACTCCAACAAAGATGTCGTAGAGCTCATGAAATATTTTTTGAAAGGCTACAGATTAAAAAAACATGCAAAAAATCGTCTCAGGGGTCATGGTGTACGGGAGAGGAAAAGCTGTGCCAGGTGGGTTGTCGTACAAAAAAATTTCACTTGATGGCTTTGTGTACTGTGTCGCATCACTTGACAAGTCACGACGGTGCAATTCGTATGTTCAAGCTAACAAGACATTTGGACGCATAGAAAAAATTCTTAGTGTTTGCTCCAATGGCTGTGATAGCTGTGTATGCTACAAAGCTTACCTTCTTTTCTTCAACTCTAGCGCAGTTATTAACAAACAATCCAAAGCAATTCTGGAACGTTGTCAATAAACAGGCGCCCTCCTCCTTATCTTTAACGGATAATAACGGTGCGGCTGTCCCTGATTCCGACATTGCTGAAGTGTTTAACAATCTCTTCTGTAGTACTTTTTCCACTACCAGTCCGGTCCTCCCTGTTCTAGCTCCCCGTAACTTTCGCCCAATAGATCCAATAACATTCAGTCCGGCTGAAATTGCCAAGCCAGGTTAAGCCTACCTTCTAGCGCTGGGGTTGACAATATTAATGCCAAGTTTTTGAAAAATACCAAATTGCACTCATCTTTGATTCTCAGCAAAATCGTTGAACAATCCTTGGAGACTGGGTATTTGCCAGACGCTTGGAAAATTGGCAAAGTCATGCCTGTGCACAAGTCCTGGAGTAAGAATCTGGCTACTACCTACCGACCCATATCTCTCACTAGCGTGCCATCTAAAATCTTTTACTTCTCAAATTAGCTGGACTTAATATCGATCCTAAAGTTCTCTCATTGATTCATTCGTTCCTGATAGGCCGCTTACAATTTGTCACCGCTAACAATACTAACTCCACCCAGTCCCCCGTATGTTCCGGCGTACCCCAATGTTCTGTCCTAGGCCCCTTACTTTTTCTCATTTAAATCAATGACCTCCCCGAAAGCATCTCTTCCTCCATTTGACTCTACGGTGACGATTGTGTCATATATCGAGCGATACATTCTAGCTCTGATACTAACTCTCTTCAATCTGACCTCGCCTCGCTTCATAACTGGTGTTCGACGTGGTCCATGGAACTAAATATTGTGAGCAAGAGAACGGTTTGTTCTTCTGTCTAAGAAACTGTTTATTTTGCACCGAGCGAATCAAGCAGATCATCACCCAGGGAGAGCGTGGGAAGAAGAAGAACACGATGGCGATGGACGCAGGTCTGTCTCACATCTTCCCCCCTCCGAAGAACACGCCAACCTGGCGGAAGTGGAGGGGTGTTAGGCTACGGTTGAACAAAGCGCTTGAGACGGGTAACGTGTGCGGTTTCTGTTCACCTGTGCCGGCGATCGGTAGGAGTATCGAGGGGCTCGACGACGTAATTAACGGGAGAGGAGCGACGGAGGACCCGGTATGGGCCCAGGTAGCGGCAGATGAGTTTTTCTGAAAGGCCAGTTTTTCTGAGAGGGACCCAAAGCCATACAAGCTCACCGACATCGAACGTGACATGTGGATGCACTCTAAATCCTGTGACGGACATGTGCCAGTTAAAAAAGTTCCCTCAGAAAGTGCAGCCGGTACACAGCCGTAACCGTCTGGAAGCAGCCGTAACTGTTATCAAATAGCAAACACAGCGATCCTCATCGCCAAATTTCAGCAGGTACAAAGCCGTCACATTGGTATGAAACGGCTTTGTGCCGGCTGTATAATGTGTGTTCCTCCTGAACATTGTACTCGTGTGCTTGTTGAATAATGCGTGTGCCGGCTGAATATGCGTGCCTTCGTTGGAGCGTACTACGTTGTTCCGCGCTTCGCCGGTGAGGAGTGACATGGCACAACGTATTCTCCCGCAGTACGTTCCTTCCCGCTTCCCGCTTTCTTGCCGCTGTCTGCGTTGCAACCTTGCCTTTGAGAAGGATGACACCTTGCTTTTTATGTACAGGTCTAATGTTTGCTTAAGGTAAGCCAACCTAGCTGTGATGCATCGTATGACGTCTGCGTTTTACTCGTGTTTAACAATCGAAGTACATTCTGTTGCAAACGGTGAACGCATTGCAAATGGCGGCAGGAGAGGATCGGCTGCATCGGTGAAGCGACGATGTACATTACAAGCGAGGTTAATTGTATTCTTTCGTTATAGGTGACCGTGGGACTGTATCGATTGCGAGGAGGTGAGTTACAAAATGTAGTACTATTCCAGAATTAACGTTGGAACAATACCAGCGTGATATTCACTTCGGTTTCTTTACAGGTCGTTTCCTGTCTCAACGGTCACACATACGCGTGCAAGATTGCAACTGCTTCTCACATGGAATTGGTGTCTGTTGCCACTTGTTGGACAATTGTTCCTCGGCCATTTCCTTTGAAGAACCGTCGTGTTCGTCACTAAGGATCTTCATTGAGCTTTCAGTGCCAGCCTGTTCGAAGTTTCGAGGATTGTGTGTTCGGCGTTTGGAGGACTGCCTGGTGCATCTGATCATCGGATGGGTTGTGTGTCCGTGCAACGTGTGCTCCATATGTGTGTGTTGGGCTTAGTGAACCGTGTATGCTTTCCATTCTGCAAACGATGATGTACTGGATGCAATTTAAAGGTATGTGCAAGCGAATAAAATTTGGTGTTTCATGTTCGATGTGCTTGGAGCATTTTCTTCCTTGCTTTTTCTGTTTTTGCGAATCGTGGAGGTTAATTTCTCTGTTAGGGAACTCGACAGGCGCATAGTGTTTTGCGTATTAGTGGGTACAAGTAACCCTTCAATACGTCCGGTACACTGTGGCTCCTGGCGTCTGCAGGGATGTCGTACCAGTTGTTTCAGGGGCACCTGCAGCTTTCACAGGCACCGCGCGCCTCTTGAAGTCATCTGGCACATTTTTTTAAAAAATGTGTCAGTTGATCAGATGGCACCTATCCGTCACTGGGTTTAGAGTGTGGGTCTCGTCGTAACGTTGCTTGGCATGTGCATGATTGTCGATTGTGCAGTACCGGGCCAGTTTACGACACCTTTCGGTGCGAGAGGTAGCATCAGCCAAAGTCGGGTTGTGGTCGGTGGCTGGCGTGTACGGGAATAGAGTGTCGATGGAGCTGAGAGGATCCCGTGCAAATACGAGGCGGAAAGGGCTGAAACCGGTCGTGGCTTGTACCGCGGAGTTGTAGGCGTATGTAATATAAGGGAGGATAGCGTCCCAGTTGTCATGCTGGGAGGATACGTAGCAAGCAAGCATGTCGGACAAAGTGTGGTTGAAACGTTCTGTAAGCCCATTCGTTTGCGGATGGTATGGGGAGGTCGGTTTGTGTAGAATAGCGCATGCACGGAAGACATCTTGAAGGAGGGTAGCCAAGAAACAGCGCCCGCGATCGCTCACAATGACACGTGGCGCACCATGACGGAGCAGGATGTTATGGATGAAGAAGCGTGCGACTTCTTCAGAAGATCCAGACGGAAGAGCTGCAGCTTTGACGTAGCGTGTGGCGTGGTCGATGACTACAGCGACCCAACGGTTACCGGAGGGTGTCGTAGGTAAGGGTCCAAAAAGGTATATTCCTATCCGCTCGAATGGGTGGAGGGGCGGTTCAAGTGGTTGGAAATGGCCTGTTTTAGGAGGCGACGAAGGCTTCCGTCGTTGGCAAATGATGCAGGATGAAACGTAGTGGTGAACTGTGCTGTATAGACGAGGCCAATAGTATCGCCTGCGAATGCGGTCATATGTTTTCAGGAATCCGAGGTGGCCAGCCGTGATGTCGTCATCAAGCGATTGGAGAACTTGTTGGCGGAGGTCTTTGAGGACCGCAAGTAAGAGACGCTGGCCATCAGGGCAGTAATTGTGGCGGTAGAGGACACCGTCGGATAGTACGAAGTGCCTGGCTCTGGCGCTTAATTCTTCGCTCCGTAGACGGTTCTGAACCGTCAAGGTGACGAATGATGCGGGAAAAGGTCAAGTCCTGCATCTGTTGAACGCGTAGGGAGGCCGGGTCAGAGGCGCTAATAGGGCAGATAAGAAGATCGGCGGCGTCTTGGGACGGATCCACAGCGCGTGGTATTGAAAAGGACTGCTCAGGGGGAAGCGGGCAACGCGAAAGCGCGTCCGCGTCCAAGTGTAGACGTCCAGACTTGTACTTGGCGGTTACGTCGAATTCTTAAAGGCGCAATATACAACGCCCTAGTTGGCCGGAAGGATCTTTGAGTGTACCGAGCCAGCAAGGAGCATGATGATCTGTGACTACAGCAAATGGCCGGCCGTAAAGGTAGGGACGGAATTTTTGGATCGCCAAGACTACGGCAAGGCACTCCTTCTCGGTCGCAGAGTAATTGCGTTCTGGTTTCGAAAGGGTCCGGCAGGCGAAGGCCACAGGGTTCTCCATCGGTTCGTCGGAAAAACGCTGAGCCAGAACGGCCCCGATGCGTCGGTGTGCAGTTCTGTCAGTGCCAAAGAGTCAAAGTGGTGGAGAACTGGGGCCGATATCAGGAGCGTCTTGAGCTGATTAAAGGCAGAGGCGAACGCGTCAGTCCAATTGAACGGCGAATCTTTCGCGAGAAGAGGGGTGAACGGAGCAGCAGTGTCGGCGAAGCCACGGATGAACCGACGAAAGTAGGAGCACATCCCGATGAAACTTCATAGATGTTTTACGTTTCGAGGAAGGGGAAAGTCCCGCACTGTGAGTATCTTAATGCGCGCATCAGGATCGGGAGACATTCCTGACGCGGTGACGACGTGCTCCAGGACTTTAATCTGCCGGTAGCCGAAGTGGCACTTCTTGTGATTAAGCTGAAGGCCAGCCTTCACGAAGCAGTCAAAAACTGTACGGAAGCGATCCAAATGTTGGGAAGAAGTCCTAGAGTAGACGATGACGTCGTCCAAGTAGCAGAGGCACGTCTCCCACCGGAGATCACGGAGTACGGTGTCCATAAGACGCTCGAACGTCGCAGGGGTAGTGCATAGTCCAAATAGAATTACTTTGAATTCGGAAAGGCCATCTAGTGAATGCTGCTTTTTCAATGTCACTTTCAGCCATTGGGATCTGCCAATACCCCGATCGTAGATCAAGAGATGAAAAGAAATTGCCATCGTGGAGAGCGTCGAGAGCGTCGTCGATGCGTGGCATGGGGTAGACGTCACGGCTTGTGATCTTGTTCAAGAGGCGGTAATCGACACAGAACCGGATGCTGCCATCTTTTTTGGTCATGAGGACTACGGGTGATGCCCATGGACTGGAAGACTGTTGGATTATGCCGCGCGATAACATGTCGGACACCTCTTTGTCGATTGTGGCTCTTTCTGAAGGAGAGACACGGTACGGACGCTGCCGGAGAGGAGGAGACGTCCCCGCGTCGATGCGATGGTGGACGCCCTTTGCGACACCTAAGGGTGGCTTGCCGACGTCGAAAAGACGACAGTACGACGTGAGGAGTGCTACGAGAGACGTTTGGTCATCTGAAGCGAGTGTACTGTCGATCATTTTGAAGAAAATACTTGAATCAAGTGGCCCAGGAGAAGCAGTTGGGTTGCTAGTGACGTCCAGTGGGGCTATACCGTCGCATATGTCACAGGGCTGCATGGTGCCAACGACAAAGCCTCTGGGCAACAGCACAGGCCCGTCCGAGCCATTTGTGATGGGAACATATGCTTGGTTCTCAGCTAACAGTGTGAGGTTGAATGGCGTAGCGAGCCCTTTCAGGGCGAGTGCGTTAATTTTCGGCGCGAAGAGGGCATGCTGTGCTGATGATGTAGTGAGGGACGTGTTCGGCTCAAGACAAACAAACGCTGTGGTACGAGGGGGCAGGGTGACGTCGTGAGAGAGTGAGAGCTTAGTCGGAAGTCGGCACTGAGGGGAGGAGTCTAAGTCGGGCAAATCGCTGAGAAGTAACGCCTCCTGCCCGCAGTCGATTATAGCCAAGTGTTCCTGCAGAAAGTCGTAGCCCCGGATGATGTCATGACAGCAAGACGCTAAAACCACGAACTGAACTAAATAGACCACGTTTCTAATCGATACTCTGGCTGTGCACGTAGATTTGAGGAATAGGACGGCTCCTGAAGCACTCTTCAGACGAGGTCCGTCGCACGCAACAGTCACCTGTTTTAAGCGGGAGCACAAATCTAAAGCCATGACCGACGTGGCCGCCCCAGTATCTATTAAAGCAGTAACAAAGTGGCCGTCAATAAACGCGCTGACGAAGTTGCTGGGGGCGTAGCGACGGGGTTCCTTTAACGCTGTATTTGCAGTCCGCCCCCTACGGACTGCCGCTACTGGTTTCCCAGCTGCTGAGGAGATCGGTTCCGGGATGGTCGCCTTCCTGGGGATCGCCCTGGGTATGGGGAAACAGATCGGCGGCGAGGACCGGACGACGGGCCGAGCTGTGAGCCACGGTACCCTGGCGACGTCGCGCGTCGTTGTTCTGACGGGTCGGGGAACCAACTAGGTGAGGAGTACGGGCCGCCGGGAGACGTATAGGTATATATGCTGAGGTGTCGACGGGACGTCCGTACATAGACTCGAGGTCGCGGCGTCGTCTCCTACAATATCGAGCAATGTGCCCGCGAATACCGCAGTAGAAGCACGTGCGGGACTCGGCTCGTCGACGTGCAGTGGTTTCGACAGAACTTTGCACATCGTAGTATCTCGAGACTGGGGCGATAACTTCCGGGGCGGTGAAGGCAGGCTGAGGAGCTAGCTGTTGCGGTGGAGGTAGCCTAACGACATCTGCGTACGTTGTCCGAGAAATTGGCACGATAACGGCCGACAACGATTGAGCGATTTCCTCACGCACGAGACTTTGTATGAAGCTGGTAGGGGGTTCGGGCACTCCTGCAGTGGCCGACGTGGAAACCAGACCGGCGCAGACGATCTCTTCTCGGATTATATCACGAATGACGCCGCGAAGACTATCCAGGTCGGCTGCCGACGACGCGAGGAACGGAGGCCCGTTGGTGGGAGCGGCGACGGCAGGGGGCAAGGCTGGCCCCCGTGCGTTCCGGGCGTCCTGTAACGAACGACACAGTAGAACTACATCTTTGACAGCGGTGGTAGCTTTTGTGACCAGCAGCTGGAAACCGTCTTCCCGAATGCCTTTAACAATGTGTTTTATTTTGTCGCATTCTGCCATGTCCTTGTCGCGTCTGGAACAAAGAGTGAGGACATCTTCGATGTACGAAGTGTAGGGCTCATTTGGGACTTGCACGCGTTGGGAGAGCTTGAGCTCAGCGTCAGCACGACGGTAAGCTGTGCGGCCGAACAATTCCTGTGCCTTGGTGGAGAAGGCAGCCCAAGTGGAAAGCTCCTGCTCCTGGTTTAAGTACCATGTTTTTGCCAGGTCAGTGAGGTAGAATACAACGTTATTGAGTTTCGTATCGTCGTCCGACCTGTTGTAGCAGGCGACCCTGTCGTACGTCTCTAACTAGTCGAGGATATCCGCGTTGTCAGCACCAGAGAAGGACGGCGGGTCTCGTTGTCGCATGGAAGGTATGGGACCGGGAACTTGAGCAACGGGGCAACGGGCATCTCCGGCGGCGGTGCTGTCCGACGGCATCGTTCTGGTGAGTTTCTTGCCAGAACGAAGTTCCAGAGTGAAGGTGAGGCTGTAATCGAGGTTGACGGTGAATCGGTCGCGCCTCCACCAAGACCTGAGCAAGAGAACGGTTTGTTCTTCTGTGTAAGAAACTGTTTATTTTGCACCGAGCGATTCAAGCAGGCGCATCACCCAGGGAGAGCGTGGGGAAGAAGAAGAACACGATGGCGATGGACGCAGGTCTGTCTCACAATATTAACAAATGCAGGCATTTGAGGCTCTCCCGCAGCCGTAACTCCACGTACATTCCCGTTTATACAATTACCAACTCCACCTTGGAGTCCGTAACTTCATACAGATACCTTGGGGTTCAAATAGATGCTCACCTGGAAATCCCACATTTCACTCATTTGCAGTTCTACCAACTCCTACTTGATTTTATTCGTCGCGCTTTCTATATGGTCCCCTCAAACGTTAAACTGCACCTGTACAAATCCCTCGTGCGTCCCAAGTTCGAGTACGGTGCTTCGGTTTGGGACCCCGGAAGCACCAACCTTACTAATATGCTAGAATGCATTCAAAATTGCGCAGCACGCTTTATCATGGCAAACTACAACCGCACAGCAAGTGTTTCTTTTATGAAGCGGTATCTACAACTACCCCTACCAGCCTGTCGTCGTAAAGTTGCTCGCTTATCACTTTTCCATAAAATATTCTATCATGACGATCTCACCCTTTCCTCTTACATATCATCGCCCACGCATACCTCCCACTGCTTGGATCACTTTCGAAAAGTTAAAATCCATCACGCAATACTAATTCTTTCTCCGACTCCTTTTTCATTCGCACCGCACGTGATTGGAACAGGTTACCGTGTGACATTGCTACCATACAGGATCTGTCCTCCTTTAGGGATTCCATTACACAGTTATTTTCTGCATAAGTAGTGCTAAACCCATTTTCGCACTCATGCTCTCCTGTTTTCCAGTTTCTATGTGCTATGTCTTATCATATGTCTTCATTTTCATATTTCACATCTCATGTTTCGCGTGTAATGGGGTAGTGTACTGTTCTCAAGCGGTGAATCACCCCAGGCCATAGTCATTATTTATTTGTTGTTGTTGTTATCATATGTTAGATATTATGTGTTAATTGTTGCTACTATTATTTATTTTGGGGCATCAGACTGCGGCTCTCTTGCAATATCTTATAATTTTCCACCATGTACCTTTACATGCTTATTGTCTGTGACCCTGTTGTGTGTGTGCATTCTTCATTCTTTGAGTGCCCAGTGCGCCCTTTTCAAACTGTTTTTATGTTTGCTCCATTTATGTATTCAAGCCCCTCCCCTCTTTTGTGCCCTTGTGGCCATGAGGGTATTGAAAATGAATAAATAAATAAAGTTTTGTGCAAGACAGAATACAGGTTGTACTACAGTACTTCATCCCCAGCCGTGTTACATGCTGGTGTCCCACAAGGTTCCACATTGGGCCCACTTCCCTTCCTCGTTTATATAAATGATCTCCCCTTACGCTTTCATCACTCACATGTTTTTTTTGTTCGCTGATGACACTACTTTGCTCATCACTGGCCGACAGGTCATGCAAAAGGCTTCAGATGTTCAATCCGACATTGACAACTTGATTGGACGGTGCCATGCAAATGGCCTAAAATTAAACGCTGCAAAGGCTGTTTCCATATTGCCCAGTCCTCAGCGTAGCCTGGCTTTTTGCCCTACGTTGTCCATACACGACATGCCCATTCAGTTTAGCAAAGAGGTCAAAATTCTTGGCGTGCTTTTCGATCATCATTTGCGTTTTCAGTCCCATATTCGAAGCATCATACGTAAAACCTCATATGGTATTAGCGTCCTTACGAGAACTCGACAGTTCATTCCTGCGTCCATTGTTGTTGTGTAATTGTGCAAGCGTCTGGGGCATCACTTACAACACCCATTTACGTGCTCTGGAAACGGTTCAGAATCGTGCTATAACGATTATGTTTAGATTACCATACTTGTCTTCGGTTGTTTCAATCATGCGCGATCACCAGATACTAGTTATTAAACAAATGATATATCAACACATATTGCATATGACATTTGGCGTCTTGAGCGGTTTATCATGGCAAACTACAACCGCACAGCAGGTGTTTCTTTTATGAAGCAGTATCTACAACAACCCCTACTAGCCTACTACCCTACAACCTCCCTTCTGTAGCCATGTATTACGATGAACTTCGGGCTGTTTGCCACACGGGAGCAGGGGCTGAAGGTCCCTTTAACTTACCTATCGTTAAGACTAACTACGGGAAACTAGGTTTTTTGTTTCGAAGTATAAATGGATGGAACAGCACACCACCAAACATAAAACGCGTATTTTTTTATTTATTTAAGACTAGCGAAATATTTTTGGTGTAAAAATGTATCAAGATTAATTCAACCAGATATTGCATATGGTAATATTATAGATTTGGTGCACAAAGACGTGCAGCTGTATCTACTGCGTGCATTGATATTACATGTGTATTATTCTTGTGTATTGTTTTTCATCTTTACATTGTTTTCGTGGCTCTTATAGCTTTGTATGTCACACAGAAGACTCTTTAACGGGAAAAGTTTTCCCTCTGGGTCCTCCATCTGTATGGACTGTACTACCCATTAAGGTTTGTAAAGTTTAAATAAATTCAAATATTTCTAGCAGAGTCAGGCTTAGCTCCTGGTTGGTGGAAACACAAACGATGCTGATTAAAACCAAGTGGTGCAATAGATGAGGCAACCAACGTAACTCAATGCACCAGCAGACTCTCACCAAGTTTTGTGGCATTATACTTCTGAAGTAACAGTAATATGCTGCGGTGCTCCATTTGTGCAAAGGCTCTTTTATCTTGCGTCCCCTGAAAATAGTAGGTCTTTACGAGTCTTAGTTGCCGAGCATGCCGTTATTTACCTTGAATGGCTGCTGTTTCATATTTATTTCTCTGGGCAGACAAGGCCGGGCTTCCACATTTGGTAAGATTCTTCCAGCTTCGACAGAGCATTTGTGGACAGTAGTAGGTATTGGACTCTCACAGTGCACAACTGTCCTGAACACGATTTAATTAGCAATTAGAGCTAATTGGGACCCCCCACATTACCACCAGACTAATTGGGGAACGTCTAACTCGTGTCCAGACCAGCTGAGCGTTGTGCACTATGAGAGTCCATAAAAAAGAAAAAAAAATGGACAGAAGATAAAATAAAAAGATAGAAATAGAGTGGAGAGAAACAATTTATTCGAAAATCAACGATGCCGCGGCGAAGAAGCCGCTCCGCAACACCCGAGTGACCAGCGCGCGCCATGTTGCTAGTTGGCACCCAGCAGTTGCAGAGATCGACGACAGGTGGCCACTTAGTTGCAAGGCATCACACCAGATGGCACCATCGTCATAGCTCTAGACGAGAAAGACAGACAACACTAGCGCCAGGTAAAAAATGGCAACACTGCTGAACAAGTCTAGGCATGCGAGAGAAAAGGTCTAACCGCTACTGCTAAAACAGAAAACAGTACACATCGGGGAAAAAGGCTTACGGGGGCGATCGCTTAGGTCCACACAGCGTCACAACACTATGCAGCTAACACCAGGCGGGAACCACTGGGCACACATCGCTAAACATGCGTCAACACGAACAAAAGGCTTGCTCACCGCAAAACAAGTCTAAACATGCGAGAAAAGGCTTAACACGAGCGCGGTCAAATCACTCGTTGGTCACCGCTAAACACGGCAAACATACGAGAAAAGGAGCGCGTCAAATCACTCACCTTTTCCCCCGCGGCGACTGCCAGGCAGAAACTGAGCGAGCGCGGGGAACACACGTCTGCTCTCTATGACAGCCAGCCAGAAACCAGCCGCCGGCTCTAAAGCGAAACACACCGCCACGAAAATATTGTCGCCACCGGCGTGCCAGCTCGGAAGATCTCTCATTGGCTGCGCATTATATGTATAAATATTTGGATGCTCATTGGTCTAAAAAACTGGCATCAGTTTCCTTCGCGCTGATTGGGCGAGAGTCATTTGACTGAGGAGCGAGCATCCGAACGCGCGAACCGCTCAACGGAAGCAGTCGAACGGAGGAGAAAGAAGAACGACATCGCGTCTGTCCGGCCATGCGTGTTCTCTTGGACTGCAACCGTTGTGCACGCAGACGCTACGGGGTAGTTTGAGGGCTTTGAATGCTTTAGATTTAGATTGTGGCGAACTGCTAATGTGAGAACGGAATGGCACATCCACCCCATCATCACAACAGCGGGAAGACGAACATGACATGGAATCCGCCTGCACCTCCAAAGGACGCAGAAATCGTCAGAGAGGAAGTCTGCACTCTTTCCGACGTACTGCAGGTGAACGGTAAGACAAGTTTGATTACTTTTTTGTGACTGAAGGAAGTAATGCAGGTTTATCACGTTAAGTGCATTACGTACAGCATTTACGAGTCACTCGGTATGTTAGCGGCGTTTCATTGTGCAGTGCATTGCCGTAACTTGTACGTTTCTGATATGCCGTTAATCAAAATATGTGTGGTTATGCTAGTTGCCCCTCATGCGCGTCTCAGGCGTTCATTCACTGTGATCTACGAACATTCGTAACAAATGCCTTTGTGTTCAAATAATCATAGCAGTGATTTTCGTGCAGAGTTACTGATCATCGATATATTTTTTTTTGTTTTAGTTCTCCCGCAACCATAGGCAACAACGACGCACATAGCTCAGCATTGGCTTTTGAACGGCCCATGGATGTCGAAGTACCTAAAGCTCCAGTGAAGCCTGTTACAAGACGAAAAAAGATATGTACTGTAGCTTTTTCGAGGCAGTTCCCGAGGACAAATAAAGTTGATTTGTCATACACCATTGCTTTTTGATTGTCTGCTTCGGGACAGCATGATCGTTGCTCTACAGCAAGACAACATGCGCCGAAGACAAACGGACAAGTCTGGGGGGTAGGGGGGACGAGAGGAGAGACAAAAAAAAACCCGAGGAGAGAAGGGGAAGGAGGTTGGGAAAGGAGGTCGGTCTGCGCATGCGCACTGGGCCCCAACTTTTTTCCCGCGCTGCAGCTCGGGGGCGCTGTGAGTGGCTCCTCAAGATCACGTGGTTTGGGCGCCCGCCATTTTCCCTGGACCATTGCGTAAACGGCAGCTTCCGGCGGATGCCAGAAACTGAGCGAGCGCGGGGAGCGCACGTCTGCTGTCCACGACAGCCAGAGAGAAACTGACTGAGGCGACGCGCAGCGGCAGCTATGTATGCGCGCGCGCCCTCTGCTCCACCCGTCCGCGCATGCGCGCGCGCGCTCCTAGCGCCCTCTGCGCCGGCCGCGGGTGTTTTCGGTTTCGGCTCTCTGCTGCGCGCGCGCTCCTAGCGGCGACAGGTGGCTTCTGAGTTTCGGTTTCACTCTCCGTTCTTTGCGCGCGCGCGTTTATCTGTATAAAGGCAGCGCGCACAGCGCTCGCGTCATCACTACGTGAAGATGTTCAGCTACCACTCTTTACAAAATTGTTCCCGCACCCACGCTTCTTGGGAAGAAGTGGAGAATGAATGTTTCAGCAGCGAAAGTCCCCTAACGAGCTCGTCATCACTGCTTTTCCCTACGTGATAGACATGGTAGGCTTTGGCAATATAGGAGAGATCTCGCCGGGGTCGCTGCAGCAGATGGTGCGTCGGATCTACGCCCGTTACAAGAACGTCTGCATAACGGTTCCTGACGGACCCCTGGGACTGATGAGCGAATTTGTGAGCTTGTCCAACGCAGAATTCAACTACATCGCTGCAGACATCGTGGAGCTTCTCGCTCGTGCCATCGCTCATATTAAGCACGCGCTACGGAATCAGCGACATTTACAAGCAGTCTATATCGCCAACTTTGTCATTGATTTATTGAAATACCGATTGGTTATTGACATGCAACGCATTAAACCGTCCGAATAACTTTGACGAGACTCTGTGTGTTCTTTCACTGAAACATCTTTATTGAATACAAACAAAAGAGTTGGTCAATAGATGCCTGCACTCTCCGTCCCTTGTCTGATCTCACGAACGCAGCATTACGAGATGATCAGACGTGCCAGAAAAGGGGAATCTTCATCGCAGCGCCGTCATTGCGCGGGTCACTGCACCAGCACGATGACAGAATGGTAATTCTTTTCGTACACCCATTCCGCTACCAGACTGCCACGATGACCCGTGCTTCTCCTGTCTGCGAGAGAGAGAGAGAGGAGCATGTCTCGACTAGAACTTTTATTCTCGATTACATGCGCGTGCAGCTCTTTGTTCCACGGTTACTCGATGCCTGACGTCGACGGTCTCGGGCTCTCTTCCGGGTTTTCCGGTGCTGCACAAAGAGGGAGTACTATCGTAATGCGATACGCGTCAAAACACTAGGAAAACTTACCGTATTCGCAGCTCCCATAAGGGAAGGAGTGTACGGCATCCACGAGATAGCGTTTGTCGTCGCAGGGGACCAAGCTCTTCTTGAGTCTCGAAATGGTGTACATCGTTTGCTTTATACTCTGGATGGTGCACTGCTTCTGAGAGATCATCTTTTCATTGAACAGAGAATCTCGGTACACTTCGTGCAATAAGTGTTTCCTCACCACGTCTTTCTTAACTCCTTTCGCTCTCGCGATCTGTTTGTGTGACCCAGCCAAGAGAATGCTGTACGTTTTCGCTCGGATGGCTACGACTTCCTGAATAACACCACCTCCCGTCTCGTCTTTGAAGTACCCCATCTGGTTCGCGTGCTCGTCGTTGAAAAGCGGGTGGTCCGGTGGATAGGAAGACAGATCTAACTCATTTTCAATCTTCATCAGCTGTTCTTCCAGACTTGCACACGTGAGAGAGAAAATTATGCTGTCCGTATCGCTATAGATCAATTGCACTGGACACGACAAGCGAGAAAAGAGCGACTCGTAGACGTAGCTGTACATTCGGACTTTGGATATTTCTAGAATGGCAAAGCCCACGTAAAGGGGGTGCGTGCATTTGATGCGGCGCTGTTTCATCTCGTACAAGATGCACTTGTCACTCAGAATGAGAAAATGCTGACTGTCGACGGAGCTAACCTTTCGTAGTGCACTTTCTTTGTCGTAGGCTATTGCTACCTTTTCATGCGTCTCACATTTTGTATCGACTTACCGAACGTGCTGTTCGACATGGTTTTGTACAGAAGTCTCTCGAATTTCGTGCTCGCGGCATTCCTCAACGCGACGTTTCTCTGCACGAAGGTTCGCAAAAAGTCGTCTTGGCGGAACGAGAGGATGCTGTGAACACGTTTTATTTTCATGCCCAACCTCACGTACAGAGCGAGCAATGCATAATGAACGATGTAGCGTTTTTGTCATAGCACGTCAGCAAGAGTTTCTTTGTGGGAGGGGCGTTCAGCGCCAACGCATCTTTCAGGTGTCGCTGGTAGGGGGACAGTTCGTTCTCGTCCACGCACCTGTGTTCGGGTGCCAGGGGAAAATCCCTGGTGAGCGCGTGCAGTTCTTCGGGATACAACAAGTCTACCACATACACGTAACCCACTTCCGAATCGTGAGGAATGTTGAGAAAATCAATCTCGCTCCACCTCGAAGGATCGAACCACTCAAAACCACCAGTCGGGAGATGGAAAGTCATCGCGTACGGGTACAAACTATTCACGTCGAGGTACTGGATAAAAGTCTTTTCTTGCTGGGGATCGTAATCGTCGCACCCCTCGTGATTAGCCCGACAGTATTTGTGGAAGCTGTTACAAATGCCTCCCCTGATTCCCTTCTCGATCGTTTCGTACATCTCGCGATCGCTCATGAGCTCGAGTTTGACTTTGGTGAGCTTCAGAGCGCTGCCCCACGCGTAGCTGGCGAGGGACACGGTGCGTAGGATATCCATCCCATCCGTCTCTAGCGCAATCTTCCTGAAATGCAGCACGACGTCGCAGAGCTGACAGGCGTCGAGCGTGACGTAGAGACGCGTGTAACCACCGAGGTTCTTACATTCGAACAATTCGAAAATATCGAGGGCGTACTGATAGTCCGCGTCCGTGATCTCTTGGTCGTTCAGGTCACTTTTGAAAGCTTCCTTTGGCGGTAGTGCGGGCAAATTGTACGCTTCGAAACTGTCGACGAAGGTGTACGGGTAAATGCCCTTCCTGAGGAGGCGCCGGAAACGGTCACCATACATTTGGCGGGTACAATGAAACGCGCTCTCGCCACCGCTGGCGAGCAGGGTTTCCACCAGGTTCGACAAGGACAGGTTGAAAAACTGCGTGGTATCGCGGAAGTGGAGATTGCCAATGTTGAACCCTCTTATCTTTTCCGTACTCGAAGCTAAGATCCACGGCTCGCCCAGATTTAGAACGTGCATGTGGCGGAGAAGGGAGCTCAAATCGTATTGCAGGTTGTGCACGCACACGACGAGTTCTTTGGTATTACGACACGTAAGGTTACACGTATCACACAGCGTCGCGACAGAATTCGAAGAACCGGGCTCTACGAAGCGGGTGTGGTCGTGATGCGACACCTTTCGCGTTTGTCGGTTAAATTCGATTCCACAAAATTCGCAGTGCGTAGCGCTCGCGTGCCGAAAGTGGTCTTCCATACTCATGACCAACGGTGAGGGACAACGGTTCAACCTATCGATTTGATCGCTAAATCGCTTGAGCGAGATCAAGCATTTCTCCGCCGCGTTGGGTCCCAAATAGCCATCTAGGCCTAGTATTTTTCCGTCCCAACTTCTCACTACAACGATGCAGTACGAGCTCATCCTGTGCACACTCACAGCGTCCTTAACGAGTGCGTCCTTTTCCAAGACGCTCTCCGTGTCCAACACCGCGAAATAGGGATAGGGATGCATGTACTGTATCTTGTTGAAGGAGACACACTCCCCCGCTTTTGGCATTTCGAGAATCACTTCGTTTACGTCGCGACACAGACGTTCGTGTTGCTGCAATGCCTCTCTCGTCTCGTAACCGGACGTGCATTTCTCGCAATAAAAGTAGTCACTTCGTCCCATGAAAGTGCTAAATTTTCTGATTCCCTAGAAATGCTCTCTAACCTCGAGCAAGTGGACTTTATCTTTATAGAGCGTGCAGGGAACCCGTCCTGTTGTTATCGAACTCGTCTGCCCGTCGAACACGTAGATGTACACGGAGATTTTGTTTTTTCTCTCCCACAGGGAAATGTCTTCGTAAGTGACTGGGAAGCAGGGCGGCCAGTACGTTACGCGCGTCTCCGGATTCGAAGGATTCATGTATTTGCGGTATCTAGCATAATCGTTTGGGTTATTCCTCAACGGATGCAAGAGTGCCAGCACGCCATACTTGAAACACTCGTTTTCGTGATTCAGCGGAAGTTTGACGTTTGTGAGAGTCTTTCGTTTTCTTTTTAGCAGCTCGGGAAGCTCGATCGTGCATCCAATCCGCTTCGGTTTTAAGCGCGTTAGTTTTAAGTCGACACGTTGGACGTCGTTCGAGGTGAAACCAGACCCTTCTGTCGCATAGTTTTCTACGCGTTGCGAGGACTCTGCGATGGCAGCATTTATCGCGCCTTCGATTTCTTGGCGGTTATGCACCACTCTCAAGTGAAGGTTCACGTGGAGGAGATGAGAAGTCAACCCGTCGGCTCCGTCCTTAATCATGAGCGCTCAGTTGAGTAACGCTTGAGATTGATGATGAGAGAGGATGGCGTGAGTCCCTGTGTGTGTTCAGTGTCATGCGGTGACAGCGGCTATTGGTTCCTGAAAAAACAATGCTATACATAGAATACACACTCACAGCAGAGACGGTCGACTTACATTTTGGTCCACGAAACGCCTCGTGTCGTGGATGGGTGCCCCTCGTGGGCTTTCGATCAATCGTCGTAGAACCAGCGCACCTTTTATAGTCGCTACACCGCTCTCCTCCTCCTCCTCGCATTGCGACGGTGTCGTCTGTACTTTGACCACCCCGCCTTCCGTCTTTCGCGCCTTTTTGCGATGTCGCATATGACAATGATAATACCATCGACGTTGAATAAAACATTACACTATTTTCTAGCTAACACTCTGGGCCGAGTTGTATATGACGATGAGAAGACCCAGAGTGAGATTCGAACCCAGGATCCTTCTACACTGGGCGCGACACACTAACCACTAGTCTAATTCGTACTGCGTGACGTTTTTCGTATTGCGGGGTTCGTTTATACACACGTCACAACATGTTCAAACACGTCCAAACATGTTCAGACATGTTCAGTGACGTCACAACATGTTCAAACACGTCCAAACATGTTCAGACACGTTCAATGACGTCATAGAGAGGGCGAGAGGAACGCGTGTGTCCAGGGGCGACTTCGACGATTTGCCGCCCGTGTCTGAACATGTTCAAACACGTCTTAACATGTCCAAACACGTTCAATGACGTCATAGAGAGTGAGAGGCAAAGCTTTACTATAAATGTCGAAGCGAACGTTCGATCGTCATTCTCGTGCCATCATGATCAGCTTGGTAGATCCTCGTAAGTAATGCCCATGACGTCATCATCGTCGAAATGTTTGAAGAGTTTCGTTTCCAGTGTACAACACTTTTGCTGCGCGTGAAGTCGGTTTTTTCCCGCCTCACATATTTCGGGAGATTGGCAGCGCCCGCTTCTTCTGCACCAATTGCGGTGGATTGTGGTCCAAAGGTACGCTTCGTCGATCTTTTTTAATACGTTCTATAATCGCTCACATTTTTTGAGAGCAAAAGCATTGGACGGACCGATTGATTCGCCCGTTTCTCGGCTGTCGGACGGTACCGTTCGACGTACGTTGCGAAGGACTTCGACTATTAAAGGAAGATGGAGAAGATGGACCATCAGTGTCACTATGTGACTGAAGAAGATTGTACGTGTGTGTTTGAGATATAAAAACACACGTTTCTCACACTCCTTTCGTTGTAGATTACGAATGGCTACTGACGGGAGATCTACCTCTGGTACTAACCTTCAAACCTCCTCCGAAGACCTTCTTTTTGCGAATCGGTGATCAACTGACTACCTGTCGCTGCGGTGGACTGTGGTCCAGAAACCCCAGCCATTGGATAGACTCGAGCCTTCGTCCGTATTTGGGCTGTCTTCCCGGCTACGAAACCAAAGCTGGAGCCTAATTCATGTGTAACGAGAAATAAAAAAAGGTTGTCTACTCTCATTCCGTCTCAGTCATGACTCCCGAGCAGAGGTTTGCCACCTTTGTTCAAACGCGAATGTATCGGGACTTACTGCGATTACGCGATTATAATCACGGCGATAGCTGCGAGGGAGACTTTCGCTCGATTCTCAAGACGATACCCTTACTTCTGTTCACCGTCAGTGGGAAGATTGCAAAGAAAATGAAGCGTTTCGTAGATTACAAGCTCGAGCTGTTGGAAAAGTATAGACGAGGAGAGACAGTCGACCCGTGTCTCATCAACGCGGGTTTCAACCGACCTATCGTCCGTCGCTACTGGCTTCTCCACACATCCCTCGACGTCACGGTGCAGACCGGCGACGACGAGCGTCGGATCAGCACGTTGGAAGATCGTCTCGCAAGCGTCTTGTGTATGTCGTGAAAAAATAAATAGTCTATTTTTACGAAACGAGTTCGCTCACGAGGAGACGTTTTATTGTTTCGTCATTCTCTTCGAGGTTACAGGAAAACATGGATACACAATTTTTCAAGCTGTAGCGTTTCGACATGCGCGTGGCTACGTAGATACAAAAAAGCCCGCAGTAAGGCGAAAAAGGCGATTGAATACACTTGTCGTTATACTCGTCCACTACAGGTAAAGTCCTTCGAAGGTTTGCTTCGATGGGGGGAAGTCCGTAACTGTCGAAAAACACGGCAGACCCGTCGTAGTTTTTCAGGTAGAGCACCCAGTGCTGCCCGCGCCTTCTTCGTTCTTCCGTATTGATGATTAAATAGCCGGGCTTGCGTAAAACGAAGGCTTCGTCGGAAGCGCAAATGCCTCTCAGCATGGAGGAAGCGAGGGGGTTCAGGGACACGAGTTCCAAGATGTTGCTCTCGTACATCTTCTCTTATGGGAAGGTGACCGTACGGTCCTTGTCGACGAACATGAGCTTGGGACACTCGGAAATCAAGAGGACGGTGACCGCGTGTGGAAGGGCTTTAGCGAAGCGTAATTGCAGGCGAACGTTTCCTTTTCGCCACTCGTTCAAATGCGAAGGAGAAGAACACTTGTCCACGTCCAAGTTGAAGTAGAGAAGGAACCCGTTCGTTTTAAATCGCTCGTAGCTATACTTGAAATGTTTCTCTCCCAGTTCTTGCAAGAAGTTAAAGTAGGGAATTTTGACGAGGTCGTTTTGAAAGTCGTACTCGGCTCGCACTTGCTGGCCGTCCACGGAGAGCATCGAATGAGACAGGTCGTAATGGCGGAATTTGTAGGGGTTCGATTGGATGTCGCCGAGAAAATCGGACGTGGCGAGCAGGACGACGCATAATTTGGAAGGTACCCGTTCGGGGTAAACGTTTTCAAAGTGAGCGTCCAAGCTCCCGGCACTCAAGCTCCGCACCTTGGTTTTCAATCCGCGTAACACGTATATGGCCGGCGTAGTCTGAAGCCGCCGCTCGTATTCCAAAAACAGGGAAGGTGTCAACGTCACCTTTTTCAAGTGTAACGTCATTTCTTTAATGTCCACCTCGTAATTGTACGTTTTCTTGTCGTTTGGGACCGATATGAGTTTAAATTCGTCGTTGTTTAACAGGAAAACGACGCGAATCTCGACGGCAGGTACCATCAGGCGCGGCTGTTGAAACAGGTCGGTATTGATCTGACCGACCAGGTTAAAGTATTTTCCACCCTTCGCCGCTTCGTAACGCTGTTCCGGACCGCGAGACGAGACGTCGTAATCGTTCTTTAAATGTTCATCGTCCTCGACATAGAGTCCAGTCGCGTGCACTGTTTCTTGAGCCATGGGCGTGGGATGAAGCACGACGTCGAAAATACTCCTGTAGGCGTACAACTCGTTGGAACTGACGAGCTTGTTGTTCGCATAAATGGTGACCGTCTTAAACATGCCGCTCAACAGGTGATTTATTGGGAAAACGACATCTTTCTCGTCCATTTCTTCCCCGTCGTCGCGAACAATGCGCACGGTCAAAGACACGAAACTGCCGTAGAGATCTAAGTGCGCCCTTTGCAAATTTTGAATAGAAAATTCGATCACGGAATTATTTACCCCGTTGACCGGATAAAAGAGTTGGTACGAAGTATCTTCCACGCCGTATTGAAATGGAAGGGGATTCGAATATCATCACGTCACTCGTAAGACAATGCGGTGACCGTTGCGTCTGTATTTTTGCTTTCGTTGACGTCATGATGGACGGAGCGCGCACAGCGGATGTGTGACCTTCACGGCGTACCAAAGATATCTGCAGGTGCGTCGTGTGCCGGCGCCTTTTGTTGTCTTTTGCAGCGTTTCTTTCCATTGTTGTTGAGAGCCCTTGTTGTTGATTCCAGAGCCCTCCATGGAATCCAGCACGTCTCTCCTCGTTGCTATGGCCGTCTTTTTTACTGCGCGCGATATTCCTTCGCCATCGGCCAAATTCCGAGCCAAGCGCTTCAACGTTCTCTTGGCGATCGGTTTTATTTGCTGCCAGATGGGAACGATAAACTTGGATATGTTGCTCAACACACCACCCCCTCGTTGGAAAAGGGGTCCCGTGTACACGGGAATTATTTTGGGGGAATTACGGTACATATTTGAAATGCAACGTTAGATTGGTTCTGCCTTTGGACCGCAACGGCAAACGTCTTCCCGTTTCGTCCGCGAGAACGATCGTCACTGAGGGAATTTCGAATTGAGACAGGTTAAAATACTGGATGTTATCTAACGTGTAGGTGACGACGTGCTTGTCTTTCTCATAATAAAAAGGGTAGTATTTTTAATATCATTTTTTCCCGCTCCCCACGTACGTGGGTTCCACGATATCCGTGTAGACGATTATGTTGTGAAACGGGGGTTCCAGGAGTACCTCGACTGAGCTCGTGGCATCCTCCTCCTCCCCCGTAAACACGGTACGCGATTCGAAGCCCAAAAGCACGGCCAGGTACTCGGAAAGTCTTAGGGTGGAGGTGCCCTCGGAAAGCCGAATTTTACATTTCTGTTCGGTTCCGTCGAAGCTGAAGCGCGCGCGTTCGCCTACGCGCTGATTAATCGCATCCAGAAGTGCTTGCGGCGTCGCATAATAGCCAGGAGGCAGATGTACTTGCAAAGATTGAGGAATTTTCGTCTTGATCGTACAAGAAAATTGGCGCGCTAGGGGGAGAGAGACGCGTAGCGTTTCTCCGTGTCCCTCGACGGCTGTGAGATGTAGCAGCTTGACAAAGGGTTCCAGTACGTGCAACCCTTTCGGCGTTTTCAGAGAGTAGACGTTATCCGGGAATTCTATCGAGGCGTCCAGCTTGTGCGTCTGGAAATACTTGTTGAGTGTGTTACGTAGGGACGTGGTTTCCGAATTCAGAGTGACGTCGCCGAAAGCGACGGGTGCGGCGTGCTCCAATAAGATGGAGGTGGCTTCGCGTTCGGTCAATTTGGGAGCGCACGACCTGTTTCGCGGGACGCTAGCGAGGCGTCGAGCGCTTGTGCGAGCCGAGAGTCAAATTCCACGGCTTTCACGTCCACGGGTAAGACGAAGTCGTATCGCGATTTATTGTACGCGAAAGAAACGTTGAATTCCGAAAGGGCTTTTCCCAAATCCCTCTCGAGATCCGAGGTGACACGAAAAGTGCTCCCGACTTAGACCGTGTCCTCGAAAGAAACCTCGATTTTCGCTTCTTGACTTTCGTACCCGATATTTAAAAAATCGTTGCTTATGTTGAGATCCATCAGACCGACTTTATAGTTTATACCGATTCGAGAGCTGAAGCGGACTATCGAAAGCAACCGTGAAGGCGTTGAGTTTATTCGAGGGAAACTTATCCATGCTGGCGTTCGAGAGCAGGTGGACGTAGATGTCTGACGTCATTTCCCAATCTTGACCACGTCGCTGCTCAGAACCCAACTGTCGTGTTCTTTGTCGTAACCGAACCAGCGAACCAAGGAGAAGCTCTGACCGTTCACTTGCTTCTTTCTCAGCACTTTCGTTACTGGCGAAGGCTGATTGGCGTCTCGGGTTACGACGCGTACCTCCTCCGGGTAGAAAGATCCATCCACTTCCTTACCCCGGTAATCTTCCAGGTGCACGACGGGAGGGGAGGTGTCTCTCAAGCGGGAGACGGTGAAAATCTGAGGCGACCAACTCCCTTCCGAGCTCTTATGAAAACCTTTTCTGTGTAGTAGGACCCTCACTTTATCCCCCACTTTGAGCTTCTTTTTCACGGAGGGTACGACGGGCTTCCCATTCATCTTATTGAACACCTCCAATTCGTTTTCGGGCGTGACTTCGGACAGGCTGATGCCCAAAGTCCTGTGTTTGGTGGTGTTGTAGTCGCGCACTATCTTGGGAAGCGCGGAAACGAAGTGGTATTTTCCGGTTACTCTAAAATAGCGGAATATTCTGTCGCGTAAAGTGCGTATCACGCGTTCAGCCTGCGATGCTTTGATTACTGGAGGGAAGGTAGAATACATGTGTACCTTCTTTCGTGAGAGATACTCCTTGACGGTCTTGTTGTAGAATTCCCCTCCTCTGTCGCAAAAGATGCGTGTAGGTACGTTACCTCCCCGAAAAAGTCTTATCATGGCCCTTTTCATTTCGGCGGGGCGCTTCGTCTTTAGCGGGAGGGTGCGCAGAAAGCGGGAGAAGGAATCGATTGCCACGAGAATGTAGCGGTAGCCACCGTTGAATCTCTTGTATTTTGAAAAGTCGGCGAGATCCATTTGCCACACGTCGTTGATCTTGAGCGCGATGATGCGTCTCCTATTAAACTTTCTTCTGACCGGATGGTGTACCGTGTAGGCATCCAGCTTTCTGAGAATGGCGAGAGCCTTCTTTCTGCTCAAGTGATGCGCTTTTCTATAGCGTTCCGCACCCCCAAACCACCCTCTGGTTTCTCATATCCCTCCATAAGTCGTCCATGCAATGTAGGCCTGCTGCTGCTGCTGCTGCTGTTGAGGCTCGCGAGATTTGGGCAGAGAAATCAGACGCAATAGTTCCGAGACTTTGGGGAACCAGGAAGGTTTCTTTCCCGTCTTACGTTGCAACAAATAATTGACGAGTTCGTAAACGGAGGAGTGTCTGATGGGCTTGCCCGACACGGAGACACAACCCTCGCGATCCCAGGAAAGAATCTTCTTTAATTCCGAGACGACCCTTTCCGCTTCCTCTTCGTCCACCTCTGGAGAGAGGAGCGAATAGTCAAAGTCATTTGTAGCGTCGGACGCCTTGTTTTTATTGTCGTAGGGGTCAAATCCGTACTGCTTGAGTATGCGATACAGTGCTTGTAGTATGAGTTTCACTTTGACGTCGTCACTCTCCTTCGAGGAAAGAATGTTTCCGATGGAGGAGGAGGAGGAGGTGGTCACTTCAATTCTCTTGGCCATTGGCGAAAAGGTTCAACACGGCGGAAAGCAGGAGAGGAACCACCGACGAAAAAACAACCTGTCCTCGCTTCAAACGTTGCTGATTCTTGTGAATCTTTTTGTAGGCGAGCCGTCGTAAAAAGCGTTTGTGCTTCTTCAAACGCGTGAACGTATCTGGAGCTAGAGCCACCTTTCCGTTCAATACATTAAGGCAAATTTCGGAGAGGTGTTTCATGTCGGACGAGGACGAACGTCTCAAGACGTCGCGACGGCGTGGAGGGGGTAGAGTGGAGAGTACTTTGAGTAAAGTGAGGTGAGGGCGGAGATTCATTTCGGAGCGTAGATATATTGACGTTCTCCCGGAAAGATATTGCTACGCAACCTGTGATCCTCGTGCGTATAGTTGTGAAGATCCACGAGTAAATATGCGTGGGGCGACGACATCGCTTGTTTATATGCGTCCAGAAAATACTCCAATCTTTTTCTGCCAAATAGCTGTTGGCCGAAATGTTCCATCTGGTGCACACTGCGCACGGTGCGCCACAGGACGACGTAACTGGCGTTGTAGGATATTGTTCTAAAATGGCTACTGTCGAAAAAGATGTTTTGAACGAGTAAGAAGATCGATGCGTTGGCGTGGTGAGAACCCCGAATGAAAAGATCGGTTACCTCCTTCAAGGAACCGGCGTCGGTCATGTGATCGTCGACGACGATCAGCGTAGCGCGCGACGTGTCCCACTCTCGCGGTAGCTCCTTGGTAAATTTTACGGAGTCCCCGAATTCGTTCTGCATGCTCGGCGAAGCATATTTCTGCACGTAGCATATTTGTGACGGAGGCTTGTCCACCACGTCGTTCAGGTTCCTCAGCACGTTAGCAACGAAAGTAGATTTGCCGCACATGGAGGGGCCGCTTAAGATACAGCGAAAAGGATGACGGAAACGAAAAGGTTCGGGGGAAGACATGTTGCGTGCGTACACGTTGCACGAAGAGAAAGAACAGACTGAGACTCGAAGAGAAATGCATCGCTTTTATTTACACGTCGTCGTCGTCGTCCTCTACATCGGAACTGCGTTCCCAATACAGATTATCCAGGCTAAAGTTGGACTTCTTTTTCGCCAGTCTGTCCGCCGCTAAGATGCGGTCGAGCGTCTTCATCTTGTCCTGACACATGTCTTGACGCGCTTGCAATCATTCCAGGCGGTGGACTTGAAAGGCTTCCTCCACGATGCAGCGAATAAATTCGCGAAGTTCTTCGTTTTTTGTCTTTTCCTTGCGACGACGAGAAACGCAGGAGAATAAACCACACATGGCGTTTTCCACGTATCGGTCAGAATGATGACGCGAGCGCGGTGCGCGCTGCCTTTATACAGATAAACGCGGGCGCGCAAAGAACGGAGAGTGAAACCGAAACTCAGAAGCCACCTCTCGCCGCTAGGAGCGCGCGCGCGCGCAGCAGAGAGCCGAAACCGATAACACCCGCGGGCGGCGCAGAGGGCGCTAGGAGCGCGCGCGCGCGCATGCGCGGACGGATGGAGCAGAGGGCGCGCGCGCATCCATAGCTGCCGCCAAGGCGATGAAACTCGCGAGTTCCTTTGCGGACTAAAGTGAGGCGCTGCGAGCCTTTCGCGTCATGAAACGTCATGAAACGTCAAAATTTTTACGTCGAAGCGCGAGTTCTCTACCGAGAGCATCCCATTGGCTCCTGCGGCCGCTCTCCTGGTAAGCGAGCGCTCATTGGTCCGTTTTAAATTATAACCTTTTCGTGGCGCGGGAAAGCGGGCACCGCCGTGTCTGGGGTGCCGGAGCAGTGCGCCGTAAAGTTTCGAAATATGGTGCAGCAGGGACGCACGCATAGGATCTTTGCCGGTACCGCTTTGGATGGCTTTTAGTGCCCGTCAATACCGACTCTGCAAAACTCGAATCCTCTTGGATACTTCTGCAAGTAAATTCAGTGATAGATAAGTGGAAGGCGCAGGTCTGCTTCGCTTGCTTGGCGCGACAACGATTCAAGAAGGATCAATACTGTGTGTTTCCACTCGATGGCAGGTAAGTCAGTTCCTATTCCATTCTGCCGCTTAGCGTAGCATAGCATAGCACCGCACCTGTGGCATATACTCAGCATTTCGGCCGGTAGAATTTTTAGTTTTCACGTTTTCCGATCCCTATTCTGGTCTTTCTTGCTCAGGTATCAACTAGGTACTGCTCAACTCATATCTGCTTCAGAAAAGCTTCGGCAAGGACGCAATAGAATGGATATGCCTCTCTGAGTGGTTGGAACATCATCTTTTGGCCTAGCAGCTGCACAGGTTCCTTTGTGACGGGTCAGCCTTGACATGTGACACTATACAAGCAGCAAAGGGATATGGACATGTTTCCTGTCATGCTGGATTTCTGAATGTGTGTGCCTGTGCAGTGAATTTACTGATCTACTGTGAAGTCTTCCACTCGAGACATCAGGTAACAGTGAATGTGAAATTGCTTCGGCATATTACTCGAACTTCAGAAACAATGTTCATGTAAAGTTCGTGTTTGTCGCAGATACAGAAGACTGCATATGTGTGATTTGGAAATACCAATCCCGAAAAATAAAGCAACTTGTGCAACAGAAAGAGCCAACGCTTCCGCGTTTTATTTATTTCACTGGATGCGAACGAAAATCCAGAACCGCCAAAGCGGGGAGAGAACAGAGTGGAAAGGGAAAGAGAACCCCTCGGCAGCGTCGCTTTACGTCACGCGTCACCCATGGAGACAAAATAAAACAAAGGAAAAAACTACTCTACCGAGGCCCAACGATTGGCCCGACGTCTGAGGTCACGTGAGTTTTTCCCGACAATAGAAATATACTACACGTTCATTCCCCTGCTGCCGCTGCGCGTCGCCTCAGTCAGTTTCTCTTTGGCTGTCGTGGACAGCGGACGTGCACTCCCCGCGCTCGCTCAGTTTCTGGCTGGCTGTCGTAGAGAGCAGACGTGTGTTCCCCGCGCTCGCTCAGTTTCTGCCTGGCTGATGAGCAGTCGCCGCGGGGGAAAAGGTGAGTGATTTGACGCGCTCCTTTTCTCGTATGTTTGCCGTGTTTAGCGGTGACCAACGAGTGATTTGACCGCGCTCGTGTTAAGAGGGGATACCAGCCGCGGCGTTTCGCCGACTCTTGGCACGAGATGGCGCCGGGGTCTAGACAGCCACCAGATGGCGCTATAGGCGCCGGGTGCCGTAACCAGTACCGTTGTTCAGGAAGTGCGCAATACGCCGCTGGGGCATGTAGTTCCAATAACACGCGTGACCTTGTTGCATTTGTTCGGATCGACAAGAATGTACGGCTAATCTCCTAAGAAAAGAGGGGTTCTTGAAGGGAATGCAGCTTTGTGGGACAAATGTGTCTGCGGTTTCTTCCTTGGTTCGCACTCTGTTCGACTTGTGTATCGTCTTGCAGCTTTTGACTTACAGCGTGCTGCTCACTAAAATCTCCCGACTCGATGACTCGAAAACGGTTCATGCTGGTGAAATAATTTCTTTTGGGTTGGTATTAGTGATGCGCCGGCTACAAGATATGCCGCGTTACGTTTATTTGCATACTCTCACCAATTGAATAAAAATTAACTTATGAATTTCGCATGCGATGGTCTCCGAGCGTGTACCCCATGAAAGGGCACCTTCATAGGTTTCCATTTCTTTCCCCTAAGTGGTGAAATAACTTATTTGCTGTATTAATTCACGAGAAGTCTATCCTACATAAATTGTACAGCTAATTTTAATCGCAGATGTTGGGATAACAGTTCTCGTATCTTGGGTTCCTTATTTTTCGGCCTTTCGATAATTCGGTTTTCTGACTTTTGGGCCTTTTGATGGTTTGGTTTTCTGAATTTTCGGCCTTCTGCTTTTTGGCCTGATGACTGTTCGGCGTTTTAATTTTTCGGCCTTCTGATAATTCTGCCTTTTGACTTTCGGCCTTATGATTGCAACCCCTTCTGGAGAGTACCTTATTTATTTCGATAACTTAGCAGCAGCAAAAACAAAAGGTGCGTCGATAGAAAATCATCTGCAGTGTTTTCAGGTTCCGGGACATTTGATCGGACGCCGTTTGGTCGAAGGTCGCTTGATCGAACGCTGGACATTTGGTCGAAAGCCATTTGATCGAACGCCGTTTGACCGAAACGGCGGCGGTCGTTTGATCGTTTTTTTTTAATTGTTCACGCACACTTCAATTTCAATAAGCGAGAAGCAGTGTGCACTGAAAGACCCCACACAAAAGAAATCCTCTCGCGTGACGTCATGTGCACAGTGTCTGTGTATTCCAGCGTTCTCCTACGTCCAAAAGGAGAAACATGCTTTGTATTTGAATTTGCACAAGGGCATAGAAGACACACCGATGTAAAGGTTACGGATTGCAAGGGTCAAACATACGTCAACCCTTTGTGGCGCGTGGACACTGCAAGTGTACACTGTACAGTGCCAGCGAAGCCTTCTCAGAGTTGTGACGTTGACCTCCTTTGAGGGGGAAGAAAGTGGGGTGGTGTAAAATGTATCACGACTTCCCTACATAAAGCGTAGCGGGTGGAGTCACACTGACCCTTACGCTGACAGCTGAGACAGACGCATTGCGATGAAAGGTGCTCTAGTAGGCAGTAGCCAATTGAAGTTCCTCGACAGGGCCAGGTTGTTCATTGAACCATCAGTGAACATCCTGACTTTTAGCTATCCAGGAGCGACAGTTGCGCGCCTGACGGGGAAGGTTCGAAGGCTTGGGCTTCGGAGACTGGACTTTATCGTTGCCTATATTGGCGGTAATGACTTGCAAGGCGGCAAAACAGCAGCGCAGCTCATCGAAGACATTTCGGTTAGTACAAGTTAATCTCCGCTGGTTCCGCATGTTCCGCATATATGCCAATAATGCGTAATTTTTCCAGGAATGCTTGGACGAGCTCCGAAGGTACGCGGGACATGTCTTTCTGTTTCGCCTGATGCCGCAGCTAAGAAATCCCGCCGTGTCAGGCGAAATCAGACGGTACAACAAGCTGCTGGCCCGTCTCGACCAGGTGTCCTTGGGATACGTCACGTTGCTGAATATTGACGTAAGTACTCGATGCTGTTTCATTGTTTGTTCTACAAGTAATGCGCATGCTAGCCCGCAAGTTACTGTTGCAAGTCACCGTTTTCCGTATAGAGTCCTGCGCGGGTCGACTTTTTTCATCCTCACCCGACCTGCGCCCGCATGAGCATACACCCAACCCGCGGCCCGCCCATTATTCGAAGGCACCGGACCCTATCAGACCCGCAAACGTTTACTACAAGTACCCTTGCAAACGCAAGTAAACAGTAGCCACCTTATGCAAACAACAATACGTCCCAGAATGGCAAAGAATTGTATACATAAAAGTCCGGCTCAGAAAAAAGTAAAAAGAAAAAAAGCAAAAACTTCTGAACGTAACCCCTATGCGTACAGACGAGTAACCCTGTTCGCTAATTATAACGGTTGCTCTTGCTTATCAAGGTTAACGCTAACATTTGCCATGTCGCAGCAGAAATTATACCGGACGTAATAAGCTGAAACATGTACTAGGGCATGAAGGGAGTGAAGAGGTGCGAATAAGAGCGGCGCCTGTCGTCACACACGGCACGTGAAGCACGGCTGCGTTGTTTAGGTATGTTCAGGCTAAATTTTAGATCAGAACCCGCTCCGCAGGGTAAAGCGGGTGCCCGCGGGTCGTGCAGAACCTTTTTCTTCTTTTTTTTTTTTCAATTATGGTCATGGAACGTTTCTCTCCTTAGCACAAGGTCCTGACGAAAGGCAGGGTGCAGAAGCCTGGCATGCTGGACAAGGACGGCTACCGTATCTCTCAGGGTCGCGGCCTGTCCTGTATCGGCGGCATAACTGCAATGGCGCTGGTGAAACGGTACGGGGCGGCTTTGAAATCTAAAGGCACGCAGCCATGGACCTACAGGAGGAGGCCGAAGTCCTGCAACGTATGCTATGCAAAGGGCCATGACAACGGTGAATGTTCGGACTTCCTGAAGTGAATGAGGAAGTGGGCTTGCACAGCTGCATTACTCAGGGTTTCCACTCCAAGGGCGTGTTCCTGTAAGCGCGTGAGCGCCGTAGCATCATAGTGCCGCTCACTGCAAAAGCAGGGACTGCGCAACGATGTTACGGTGCTCACGCGCTTACAGGAACGCGCCGCAAGTATAGAAAGGATGCTTCACAAATTGAGCTATGAAAGTAAAACTGGTGCCTTTTCTGTAAGACTTGTTGCAAATAAACTAGCTTTACAAATGTCTCATCTTTCGTTAGCTCACTTTATGAAAAATCCCCTTTATAATTGGCATTGTCTTCAAATGGAATGTATTATGCTCACTGTTCGTGAACATAACCGCTGATTCAATTATTGCTGCGAACATCATGATGATCTTCGACACAACAGCTATATGTGTTACGCGCTTCACGGAGGCCCGGTAATTTATTGATTTCATAAAATAAACTAGTAATAAAATGGCATGACATGAGGTGGGAGCGCGAAACGTGAAAAATTTAAAACGGAGGAAATGTACAGGTGGACGAAACTAACGGACTGTGATACAAGGAATACGCGACGCACAGCAACGGCTAACCTGAACGGCGATGGAGCAGAAAAACATACAATGAACACCGGCGGCAGACTTGAATATGGCGATAGACGCGAGGAAGCAACAACGAAATACAAAAGCATATATTGTGTGTCTTCTCCTTTTTCCCCTTTTTTATTTTTCTTCACGAGTGGGGCAATAAAAGGATTTCTTTGGCAGAAGAGGAATTTGTTTGCAAAACTAGGAAATCACGTGACTTCACACAAACTTTGATAAGCTTCAGGTTGCTACATTCTTTATTTCCGTTTCCATTATGCTCCGCCCTTCGTCCACTTTGACTTTCGCTTCGTCGTTCCTTGTCATTTCTTCTTTCCTTCTTCTTGTCCTGTCTTCCTCTGCCCGAGCGTGGACTTGCCGACGTGACACGGCTGCGAACGGAAGCATCCTGGTACTTCGACCAGGATGCTTCTGTGTACCTGCAACAGCGAAGGGATCGGCCCTTAGTCTACTGCAGAGCAAAATGCAGAATGAATACTTACGTTTTTTGAAAGGAGCACACCGCCTCGAAAACAAAACGATGCAATGCTGAGAAATGTAGATCACACGTATACAGCATGAGCACGTGGACCTAGGCGTCCCAACGTTGATTGATGAAGTCGGAGCTGCTGACTGCGGGCAACACACGTGGTGGACGATTCAGGGGTGGACGAGCCGGATCCTAAATGAAAAAGGGCACAGTGCTGAAAACCAGGACTGAACGGGCAAACAGACGATACTGTAACTCACACTTTGCCAGGGGGAAAATATAACAGCTGTACATGCTGCGACGCTTCGGAGGGCGGTGGAACGTATAGCGAAGGCACCAACACGAGACGTCTAGGTCACACGTATATAGCATCAGCACGTGGACCCAGATGTCCCGACGTTGACTGTGCTCGGAGGCATTTCATTTTTCGCTACTTGTCTGTACCACTTCGCTTTGTTCTCTTCTTTGGTCTTGTTTCTTCTTGGTCAATTTGCTCGGTTGCTCCTTGGGCGTCTTTGCGTTTCTTCTCGTCTCTTGCCAGCTGTGCCTCAACAATGTAACTCGGATCCCGAATACACATTCCTCTGCTCTGTCTGGGGTCAACGAGCTCCGGAAGAAGGCAGTTGTTGAAGAACTTCTCCAGTGGTTCCAACATCTTTTCTCGCCAGAATACGTCGTCTCTAGGAATGCGTTGGACCGATATCTCTTTCCCAGAGAATACTACAAACAGACACCACTGCCGCTGGGCGATGTGCAGCTGTCCCTGGACTTGATAGTAATAGTCGCTATTCTCCTTCAGTTCAATTCGCTCATTCGCAGCCTCACGACAGTACTGAATTTTTTTTTGCTTTCACAGCCTCCAATGGGGACAGGGACTGTGCGGAATATGGGCACTTGACTTCTACCAATGTGTCCTTTCCTACAAGCCCGTCAGGTGTTGCAGCAAGGAATGGGTGCTCTTCGTCAACAAATAGACCGCATGATTCCACAGTAATTCCCATCTTCTCTTCCAGCTTCGCAATTGCAAACGGCTCATTGTCACGGCCGTATTCCAAGGACTTTGATGTGACGTCACTGTACAGGATTGAACGAACAGTGCTTTTGCAACTAGTCGTAGGAAGCATTTTGCACACTTTTCCAAACATTGATGCAGTGAGCCTTTTCCTTCTTTCTTGCATCCAGAGAGGCCGAGATGCGGGTCCAGCGGCGTCTTTCTGCAGCTGCTCTGCGTCTGCTCGTGACAGCCGGAGCGCCGCTTTGTAGTTCTCACAGGCGAACCGTAACTCACTCTGTTCCATGTCTGGCTTCTGTGCGTTAGGTCCATAGTCCAGATCAGGCCCACGTGACCTCCCGAACATGTCACACAGGGAACGCTTGCAACGAGATTGTCCTGAGATACGGTGTTTCTTCCTCGCAGCGTGTACAGCAGTACGGTGCTTGAGCATACACTTTGTGAACTTTCCTGGACTGGTGTTGTACATCGCCTTGTGAAGAGAACGGTGATACTGTTCAGAGTTGAATGCGACGACAGCGCCTAATGCCCGGGTTCCATACGAACGCTTCTGAGTATGGTTGATTCTCTTGCCGCCGATGTACTTAGCAACAACAGAATTGAAATGTTCAGCGGCGTTGTTATCAACATCGAGAATCAAGCTACTCGCATTGTTTACAACACGATTGGCTGCAGCAACGATTTCATTGAAGAGTCCACATTTACGAAGGTCGGCATTTACGGTTATGGCAGCGAGGCAGCGCATGAAGCGCGACTTGGCCGCGGGAGACGAAATGGTGCCAAGAGAAGTGTACAGTGCTTCAGCTGCGGGAAGTTAGGACACATCGCTCGACGCTGTCCAGAAAAATCATCTAGTCAATCGCCCAGCAACAAAGGAGGAAGCGACACGCGAACCAACCGGAGTTCCTTCAGAGGGAAATACAACGCAAGGGTTGCTTCAGTCAAGGAGAACCAACACACAGAGGTAGATCACGCATTGCATTCCTTCGCTTTCGAAGTTAAAGAGCACGGCACATGCAGTAGCGGATGGAATGGTTGGTCCGTCGACTCCGGGGCTAGCAGCCACATGACAGGGTGTCGTGTATTTCGAAAAGATCACGAGAAGGTGGTTACACTCGCTGACGGCAAAACCATACGATGGCATTGGAAACGTCACGTTCGAGGTAAAAAATGGGCAGGGCAAGAATTTTCTGACTGCGATGGACGTCCTGTATGTCCCAGGTATGGCCGATAACCTGCTTTCCGTGTCTAAGCTGACAGAGAATGGGATGGACGTGACGTTCAAAGGCGACCGCTGTCATGTGTATCGTGGCAAAAATTTCGTTTTCGACGCTGTCAAAGAAGAGGGAATATACAGGTTGCATGCCAAAATAATTCCACAGAGTCGGCAAGCTCAGCAAGCACGCCTAGACACTACGGAATTATGGCATCGTCGAATGGGCCACTTAAATGTTCAATGTCTTGTGCAAATGTCACAAAGTGGAATCGTTCGAGGGATCCCGAACTTGAACTCAGTGCAACTGGAGTGTAAGGAATGTGCTACGGGAAAGCATACAAGAAGTCCCTTTAAGACATCGGATGATCGACCAGTGACTGGGTCCATAACCTTTGTTGCAGATTAAGTACGCAGCAGGTAAGGAAAAGCTGAGGGCACGTCCACACTCTATCTCGTGATGGCTTGGAATGTTCCGAGCTTCACGCTCGTCATAAGCCAAACTTTATTTTCCTCTGGACACGTAAAAGCGCAGACAAGAAAGACGAAGACGTACAGGTTTAACGCGCGAATAATAATTCATATTAACAGGCACATGGTTTTTCTCCCCGTCCTTTGGACCATTGCAGAAGTAATTTGCACAACTTCGGTGGTCACCAAAGACATGACATGGGCCATTCCTTATGTCCGCAACCAGATTTTGAGTCCTTTGTCGAAGGGAGTGCTGAGTCTCTTCTTTGCGAAATTTGATAGATTTGTAGACACCAGCCCTAAGACGAGCAATGTTCTTACCCAGGGGGTTCTTCATGGTAGATGGGACACCCGCCGTTTTCTTAGTCAAAACAATATCCCTCAGTCGGCCGCTATAATTACGCAGAATATGGTTTCGACATTCGATCTTCCTTACGACTTGATTCTGGTATGGGGCTGCTTCAAGGATGGACTTGTACGTGGTCGAATCACCGTCAGCAATCAGCTGCATGTACTTTACCCCGTGGATCTCGATGCTGCGCCGAAAGCCTTCCACGATCGCGTCTTTCTCCATGCTGCTTGAGCTTCCTTCCCAGTTCTTGTAGCAGACGTGCTGTCTCGGAGTATCACCGGGTTTTGTCGGGGCACACATGGTACAGAACTTGTTGCGGACACCGAGGAAAAGAACCTTTTGCGTGCGGTAACCAACGATGGGGCCCTGAAAGTGAACCAGTACAATATTTGCAGATTGCGGTGGCCAAAATTACATGCCTTCAGAGAAAGGTAGAAAACGATGGAATAAATCACAGGTGAAATGTCAAACGATTATAAATATCCTCCATTTGGACAAATCCGTGTAGTGCCGTGCATGTTCATTTGTATAGATTTTTACTCGGATAATGCACTCCAAAGACCAAAGGAGTGAATAGAATCCACTTACCATTCCCGAAAGAGAATCGTACTTGTTTTTATACGACCGCTTTGCCCATGCGCCGTCAGCAACCACAGTGATCAATGGATAGCCTTCATTGTCCACCTCACCAGCTTCTCTTGCTAACCGGGCTTCTTCCACACCAGCCTGCCTCATTTCTTCCCACGCAGCCTTTTCTATTCCTTCAGCAACGGTATCCTGGCACCTACTAAAGGTATCACTCGCCATGCACGGGATATCGAGAGAGCCAAGCAGCTCCTGGAGACCAGATAAGCCAGAGCCGATAGAGATTATGCCGGAAACTGCAGCTGTGTTGACGTCGATGCGGCACTGGTTCTCTCTCGAAAATCGTTCGTCAGAGTGAACTATGACAGTTTTGTTGCACATTTGGCAGCGAAGAGTGAACGAGCTACGTAACCCATTCCGCTGTTCCGATATGATGTCCATATCAGCCAAGCCGCAGTCAAACGGCGTGTGTTTCGACACGCTTTTCACAGTTGAGAAGAAATGTCCAATGTCGATGATACGTCGTCCAGTGATTGCATCCGAATCTTCATGGCAATGATTCTCACTGGAGGGTGTCTCATTAGCCTGAGACAAGGCTGCGTCAACAGACTCAGTTGAAGAATCGTGCTCCACGTTGCTGCTGGTTGGATCAAAACTGTCCTCCTCGCAAGACACGTCAACATGTCGACCTGGTGCTTCAGTATTCGTCTTCCGCTGAGCTCTCGCACGTCGAAGTGAAGTCAACTGCGCTATCGTTCTTCGCTTACGGGCCCCAACGACATAACTTCGGACCATCCTTCGAATTGGAGAACTTTCCGCAACGAGAGGTAGCATACGTGTGGAATCGGCAGCCTAAATTTCGGTCAAATTCCCCCACATTGTGAATGTAAAAGCACTCCCGGCACTTGACCACCGACCTAGATCCGCCACGGGATCGTTCACCGTTCCAGGGGAGAACGTGGCTGACCGTATGCACAAAACAGTAGAAAGGAGATAACAAGACAGGTCAAAGTCTTTTGGTATTCTGTGAATGTGGCGTTCACCTCTGTGTTATAACATTTGCGTAAAAGAACGCCGTGTAAAGGAGAGCCACGCGACGCGACCTCTTGTGTCTCCTCCTTGGCCTCTACGTGGGCTGTCGCGGCCGACGCTTTACAAAAAGGTTGACTGGGCAAAGTTCAATTCAAGAAATCAAATTTACTTCAGTTGAATATGAACACAAATATTTTTTCAACGGTGGCAAACCAGTGTGCCGGAGGAAAGCCTTTAATTCAAAATTTCCCCGTAGAGTCATTTTCTTATAGAGTCATGTGACACGTCTCCTGACGTGACATTTGTCACAAATTTGTAATTTTGTCACAAAACCACCTTCTGTTGCCGTTCTACCTTGATCTTAAACATGATGCTTTAACCTTCATCGAAACTTTCATCTTGAGCCATACACATACGCTTCTAATTCGTATAAATACTCGTGAAACGTTCGCATACAACTTTCCGCCGAGAGATAACAAGAAATCATTCGATAAAAATGGACATGGTTCTCTGTTATGAGGCAGTGCCATATGTCATACATTTATCGGCATTTATTGAACAAGCATTCCTGACAACGTTCACGTCGCTACAATGCCCCTCTTCCACCTTTGGTTCCTGACAACGCACGGATTATTGGAATCTTTACGGGAATCTCTAAATAACCTTTTATGCTTTCAGTTTTTCATCTGCTTTATTTTGTCTTTTCCGCTACCAAAAGCGAAATTGATAATATAACATGTGTGCTCCCTTTCGTTTCCTTGGTGGATGGAGACGTCCCCGACAAAAAGGCTGCTACCCGTTTTCACTTGGCAAGCCTACCGAGGGCGGGCATTATCGACCTTGGCCATCAGTTAATCCGCTTTGAAGGCACCAAGTGGGCCTCCTACAATGGGCTTCTGGTCCCTTCTGACTCACACCACGAGAAGGAAGGATATGGGTTTGGAATACGGGGCATCACGTTTCACGCGACCTTCTGACGACATTTCCCCAATTTACGCATTTCCAAGCTATGTGGAGACGAGGTCCTAGTGAGGTCGAAGGAGCTACGGGTTGCCTATTTGACCTGCTGATCGCGTCTTCTTTCACTCCATCTCCGGAGACGGTCAACGCTATGCTGGGCTCTTTTGGTGCATCTCCTGGTCATGTGCGGAGGATGACAAAGAAGGGAGTTGTTGTGTAGCGGTGTGTTCTCTTCCGTGCGTTTGTCTTCGTTTGTGCAGTTCCTGAGAATGACATACCGACTGGCCCATTCTACTGTTTTATTTGAAGGAGCTGGCTGTAATGATACGGCGACATTGGAGTATTTGTATGACACACAATTTAAGATTCTTTTAACAAAACTTCGTGGAGCGGTGCCGCCAGTTACGATTCCGAAAAATATTTCAATGAAGCAGTGCTGCAAGCAACGCTACCTTTCGGCCGTAATCGAAGACGGTCCACGTAAACTCAGGTGCTATCACCCTAAGAAGCTCTCAACTTTCACCTCTCGCCCTTACGAAAATGTGTATTGCTACTATATAAAATGTCTATTGACAGTCGTCAACAGCTGTACGAAGGAATTCGATAAAGAGTTTATAAGCGTTGTGTGGTCTTGCTGTAGAAAGTCTTTTGGGTATTGCCCACTGATTTCTGATTCAGGCCTTATCGTGGTAAATTTATAAACAGATGTTTGTAGGTAGAACCTCTATAAACCATCAACGCGAAGCTTTCATAGAATCAATAACAAGTTTATAGACAATGTATGAGCTTTCGGTAGAAAGTCTGTTGGGAATTGGCCACTGATTTCTTACTGAGCTTTTATTCGGCAGAGTCTATAAATTTCATATTGATCCTGCACTCTAAGAAAAAAAGGTGTAAATTTCAACCTTTTGGGGTAGAAGTGCGTGGTCCAAAATTCTCAACCCTTTTGGGGTAGAACTCTCCAACCCGATCGAGGGTCGGCGGTTCTCCCCCATTCATGCCAAAGTTCTCCTCGTCCGTGGTGGAATGTCCTCCCTCTGAGGGTATATGTTTTCTGCCTTTTATGAGCACGCAAATCTACCACCGTGAAGAGAAAGTTGGCACCGTCTTGGTGATAAATCCTGCTCCCCTCGTGAGGGAACATTCTACCGTGGTGGCAGGAATGTTTTGCCCTAGAGGGGTATAGTCCCCTACTTTCTTGAGACAGTAGCTTTACCCCAGAGGGTTAACCTTTACACCCCCGTGATGAGAGATTTCTACCTTATAGGCAGCACATTTCACCCTGTAGAGAGGAGTGATTTACATCCTTCGGTGAGGCGTTTGCCACCAAATGCATGCTGCTTTTCTACGGCTATATCGAGAACTGTTCCCCAATGTCGGGTTGTCCCTGATGCCAATAATAATGACGCTACTGAATCACGACTTTGTTACGGTGATTTGTGTGTGTGGATAAGAAGAAAGCACATCATGAAGTCTGTTTCAAGCTCCATATTTTTATTTTAAAAACCTACTTGAGCGACGAAATCGTTGCTTTAGCACACGGGTTGATGCGAGCAAGAGGTACATCAATTCAAGTGCAGAGCATTTGCAGTGTGGAAGCGCACTTCGGCAGGAACTCAATGTCCATCACCCAGTAAAGGGCGATGAGCGTCACAACTCCTTCGTTCAAGCTTGATACACCTATAGACTCCGCCTCCAGGCATACCAGCACTCGTTCTGGAGAAGGCCGCTCACCGGAGTAGCACACCACAGGGTAGATGTGCTCGTCGTTCGCTTGGAATGTTATAATAGAGTAAAATTTTCGAAGCCTTTCTAAAACAATATCGCCTTCAAGGTTCGCACCAGCGGCAATAACGGAAAGGCACGCACAATGCCATGGTAGGGTAGCAGAAAGTCACAAAAGAATACCTTTCACTATGTGATGTCTAAAGCAGAACTCAGTAGTGCAATCCAAACAGATTAAGCATGAGCCAGAACACTCACCTGCGGTTTAATGAAAGACTCGTATCTTTCGCGTACAAGACTGCAGTGCCGCAGCTCCCCAGTTCAATGGCAGTTCCGCAGTGCCGCAGTCATTGCTGCATATATTGAAAACGTGAACGTTCAATAAATATACACAGGGAATATTCCACATACCTTTTTTTTAACACAAGCTACGGGTATTACATAGAAGCTTTCGCAAGGTCATTTAGCGTTTATGTCGGATAGTATATCGGGTATAGTACAATCGCAATCGGGAATTCCGGACGTGGAGCCTTCTGACAGACTGGTAAACTGCCAAAATACTAACCTGACCTCAGAAAAATAGCGTTACCTAACCAAATTCCAAATATGCGTGCTTCTATGACGCCGGCTTCCTTGCTAACCCTAACGGTCAGCAATAAAACCTCGTTTTTATTCGTGGCAATGCCCTCGACTGATATCTAACACGCGCGAATTCATCGTGTGAGGAATTCAACCTCTCCCTTTTATTTTGTTAACATCAACAATCAACGCGCGATACTGAGAGAATTATCAGGGATTCTGGGTATTTCAGCTCGATACATAGATTCATACGTCGTCTTGATACTCAGAAAAGATACGCATGCACTACATATATTATAAAATGGATAAAGTATTCGATATTCTTAATATGAATTATCTTACCGTCATTTCCTTCCGAGCTGTCCAAAAGCGTAGAGAGACCTCTCAAATGACGCCTGTTCCTGCCATACTTCAAAACTGCCCCTGAGATGTCCTGGAGCGCTCGGTCGAAGGCAGTTTCAACGTTGCTGCCTGTCAACGCGTTAAATTCCTGCCGAGCCTGAAGGACCATAAAATAATTGTTTTCCAGACATAAACTATGTGATCCATGCAAATTTCAGTCCGCAATGAGCAAAAGCTAACATTAATTAGAGCTAAGTACAAGTCATAAGGCAATGAGAAGTACCTGCTTGGGATCTTGAAACGCAGGGTACGTTTCCAGCACCTCCTTGAAGCATGGACATTTGCTCACCATCCATGCACGGCGGTGATCCAATGTGAAGCCCGTGCTGCTTTCAATTCACAACACACAATTCACAACGTCTTGTATCCTGCGAAGATATTTGTATTATGCACGAAAAAGTCAGCAGTGATATTAACATACGGTTGGTAATACTCTGCAGCAGTCACTTATTGGCACTTGCAACCTCGCTACAGTAAAACGGCAAAGAAGTAGGCAGTCTGGTGATTGTGGTAATCTGATCAACGCGACGAGACGGGGAAACAAATAATGACACGAACAAAAACTGTTCGTGTTGTTCTAGCAAATGATGTTAATGGCGTGACCTGAGAACTTACTTGTGTCACCGGGCCTTGCCTCAACAAATAAATTGCATTTCTGAGAATTACTTCCTATCACTTCATTCAAAAGATATCAGACGAAGAAGGAAAGAAATGCTCTCAGCTACAAGGTCCCTGTTTCCAACAAAGGGCCGACTCACATTAGGCTTCCAGACTCGTTATCTTCGAAAAGGATTCTGTCCTTAACTTGAACTCTGGCCGATTGGGATGTTTCTACGTATGTTTCAAAGTCACCATCGTAAATCTGAAAGAAAGGACAAAGCAATACATCGTAATATCGGCAACTTCTGTCCCGCAATGTTGTTCCAAGAAAAATGTACATTATACTGCTCACCATAAGGCGCCGGAACCTCAATTCCTCTTCCGTCATGCTTAATACAGCAGCAGCCGGACCAATTACGTCATCAACGGTCGCGATTCCGTCTCCGGACGCTACCGCTTTTCGTCCTCCGTAACTTACAAGCAGTTTCATAGCGAACTTGGCTGCGTGCACGACTGTCTGAAATCGACGTGGGCCCGAAACTGACGCGAATCTACTAGTCCTTTTCCGAACATAGATTTGCCTGCACACGGGCCTTAGGTCTCCTTCCTTTCGAACCGTGACCTCAATAGCGGGCGAAACACATTCCCTCCGGATTAGCGCTTTTGTAGTAGCGTGGTTACCCTTGTTCCTGGAATCCCTCCGAAGGGACAGCACAGATACGGCGAATGAGACCAGACTGCCCAAAGACTTATGGCGTGAAGAACGGACATGCAGCCGCCTGTCCGTTGTAAGCCGCCTGTAAGAGATAAAATGGCAAGCATAGGGCGCCGGGAAGCTTCGCTTCACTTCCACCCCACGCGTGGTAATCCTCTTACGATTATCCTGCCGATAAGGGGGAGAACGGCTATGGACGGAGTAGAACTGAGGCGTTTTGACCTTTCGCGGGAAGAAAAAAAGTAGGTCGGGAAGAAGTGACGCGCTTCTACCCCTTTTCAACCTTTTTTTTTTCTTAGAGTGTGTGTTGCCAAACGATCACTGTGTCTCTATTGAACCTATATTGTAGTAGGCTATAGAGTTCCTATTGAATCTTTATCACAAAACTATTACTGTGCTCCTAGTGAGTTCTTATTGAAAAAAAAAGTCTCAGGGTTTCTACGTTTTATTATCGCCGCGAAGCAATTGTGGCTGTAATCGCCTAACGGACATAGACAGATGGAGAGAGGAACGCGGGAACGAGTATGGGGACAGGGGCTTAGTATACTCGTCCGACTTCAGGGGAAAGTGAGCTGATAACCATATGGAAAGTCTGCCGATGCGGGAATTCGAACCCGCATCATCTCTCAGTCTCGGTGTGGAAAGCGACCATCCTAACCAGTATGCCACGGAAGCTGGTAGGATTCTTGTCATGCATATATGTGTCTTCATTCAACAGAGAGATTCAAATTGAGAAAAATCTGTAGAACATATGAGACCGAGAAACAATGAGACAGGTTTCAGGTCACTGCTGTTTTCCTTCCCTTACAACTAAACTTGCCAAGCCGTTCTTTAACTTAGTGTCATCCTTCAGCTCGTATATGCTGACATCGTGTACGCTGGAAAAGAAAATGATGTTCTGCGTGGCATGAATATAACATTCCGCAGCACAATCCCTTATAAAAATAAATTGTTTTCCATTGACGTCGTATGTATTTTATATGTGTACTCTGTCGCCTTCATATTGATATTGACCTTCCACACTCTACAGCAGTGTTCAACATAAGAAGGAAAGGGAATCTAGTCTGTCAACAACATACACCGTTGGAGATAATGAAAAGCAATAGTGTGCCAAGAAAAACGAAGAAAGTAGGAAGTCACTGAAAAGGTTAGCCAGCTGCATGGCATACATGGCTGCATGGCATATAGGTTCATTAGGGACACAATAGTCATTTTTCACCGCAGGCTCAATATCAAATTTACAGACCCTGTCAGAATAAAAGCTAATTAAGAATCAGTCACCTATTCCCAACAGATTTCTACAAGACGGACAGAGTCTATAAACCTCTTACTGATTGTACGGAACCTTTGTGTTGATGGTATCTAGATGTTCTACAACCATTTGTTTATAGATTTTCCACAATTGCAGCTCAATAAGGAACCAGTGGTCAATTCCCAACATACTTTCTACAGGAAGTTCATACAGTTCTTATGAACTCTTTATCGAATTTCTCCGTAGAGCTATTGACGAAGGAAATAGACATTTCATGCAATATTAATACACTTTTTTATAGGGAAGTGAATCCCCACGCACAGGATGTCAGTGATACAGCAGAAAGTATTTGGTAACAAATGTTAAACATTACAGCCGAACACGCAAACTTGTCCAATCGCTGCTTATAGTATAATGTCGGGTTTCACCGCGTAGTAGTAGTTGTTGCTTTTGTATCCTTCTTCTTGTTATCCTTTTTCAACATATTTTAATGCAGCCCTGAAAAAATTGTGAGGACGTCTTTCTTTATGTGTCTGTGGCGTAGTTTGAGTAAAGGAGCTATGCGCATTAGGGGATACCACTCTGGAAAGCGCAAATAAGCTAACCGTCCCCTCTTCCCTCGCTCCCACGTCCCTCTTCCCCAAGCAACGCACCGCTAGCCTGGGCAGGCAGGCCGGTCGTCTTCCACCCACCTTCATACCCCCTATTCTGGAAAGGGGTTGTGTACACTCACTTTGAAGCTGTGTATACTGTGTCCCAGAAAACGTGTCATTGAATTATAATTAAAAAAACTACACCACCAAGAACCATGCGGTCAATGGCATTTGTTCTTACTCGGTTTTTGCCACTTCCAGATGTGAATGTCGTGTAGCGTAAGTTTAATTATGTAAATTTTTGCGAGCTTAAGTCGGAAATTTGCAAAAGTACAGGTCACTTTTTTACCACACCAATGTGAAGAGCGTGTCTAATTTACTCAAATGAATAACAATTGACAGGGATATTCAAGAGCTATCCAATCGGAAAAAATAGCCGAACATCCTGCTCTACGGAGCTCCCGCAGAATAGCGCACGATGAATTTTTCAGCGCAATCTTTGTCAGTACGACGAATACGACGAAAGGAGGTTGGAAACCCAGCCCACCTTGGCATCGCAGAAAGAGATAACACATTCATGGCTTATCACGTCCAACTTTCGCTGGGATCATGCTTTCCCTCTCCCTATTTTAGGAACTGTTACTTTTTCTACTAACACTCCGTGGGCTGGCATTGGAACCTCCTTTCGTCGGACTGAGAGCGATTACGCTCAAAAAGTCATGGCGTGTTATGGTCCGGTGCTCCGAAAAACATGATATTCGGCTATTTTTCCCGATAGAATAGATGATGAACATCGCTGTTAATTATCATGAATTTGAGTAAATCCCGTACGGTCTTCATGTTGGTGGGGTAAAAAAGTGACTTTTAAATGGCAAATTTCTGAGTTCACTTCGCAAAAATATACATAATTTAACTTAGGTTACATGACATGCACATCACGAGGTGGAAAAAACCCAGTAAGAACAAATGCCGTAGACCGCATGATTCTAGGTGGCGTAGTTTTTTTATTAGAATTCATTGACACGTTTTCTGGGACACCCTGTATGTTATAGGGTATAGTACGTGTGCTCTGAAAAAAAAAATGAGGTCCTATATCTGCATTCTACTTAGGATTACTGCTGTGAACGTGTTCATGCAAGCAGTGCTAATATCTTGAATGCTCCCGTTATTCATATGCCAGTTTATCATCCTCTCGAAAACACACTTCAATCATATCGGCACGTAAATCGCGAGCAGATATTATGTGCCATATGTTCCTTTTTCTTCTGAAAAATCACGTTTCAATACCTGGTTTTATATAGAAGTCGCTTGTTAATTGGTCATATGTGAACCACCAAAAATTCTAGGCACTATATTTTTGCGCAAATTTGGGGGCATCCCATGTTTTCTTTTTCACTGCTTTAGAGTATTAAAGAAATATATGTGTAATATAGTAACATCTGCCTGTGCAAAATGTTTGGGTGAAATAATGTAATGAAATATAGAGCAATATGTAGCCCCTTGGCAGCCTATGCACAACACGCAATAGACAGCGGTGGTGGTGGTGATGGTGAAAGGGCTCGCCGTTGTCGGCCTCACAGAGGTGGGCAATAGACAGCACATGAATAAGAAACCAATATGTAGCCTATAGGCAGCGTGTGCACAACACAGAATAGACAAAAAGTAAAGAAAAAGTCGATACATAAGCTGGGGAGTGTGTTGATGATTGGCAATAAAAAGTTAATATCAATAAGAAGGCGATAGAACACAAGAAAAACAGCATTGTTATAAGGGTCCGCCGGGTAAGCGAATTTGAACGGAGACCAGATCATTTGTGATTTTAGAAAAATCGTCTGGGGAACAGCTTATACATTACGTATTGCACAAATCATTCAAAATTCCTCTAATGCTGCGGTGACGATATACACCTTTTGACGACATACAATAGGAGGGCTGGAGTCTACAGCAGCTGGTATACTGTACACTACTAGAACAAAGTGCTTAGATCACAACGCAAAAACACGTAGCTACGACACATTAAAAACTAGCTCAGCTACCGTTTATAATGCGATCACGCAAGACGTGTACATATTTTACAGCAAGCAGAAAACAGTCCCCATCACATGGGCCCCGATTTTGAACTTCCACATAGCGATGGTTATCGTTATATTTAAAGTTCACGCGCTCCAAAGCCACTTTGGTACTTGAGTTTGAGTTTGCCACTTTGGTACTCTAAATCCGGCACCCGATATGTACCGCATGAAAGAGGACCCGCACCTAGGTCAAGCGGTACACATGAGGTACAGTGCTCAACCACCAGGTATAAATCTGGACAACCGCGAAATTCAAGCAGCGCTCTGACACACATCCGTACCGGCTAGGTACCTTTTAAGCGCGGTGTACCAGCTGTATCTCATGTGTACAGCATGCTTCGGGCGCATGAGTACGAACGCCTTCTCACGATCTCCCTGCACTGCAAAAATACTTCGCGTGATCCCAATACCAGTCAACAAATTCCCTTATGCAGCAGTGCCGTAATGGCTGTGCACACTCATTTTGTCAAAAATGTGCAAGAACTAGAACTCGTGACCAGTGATGGGCAGTACTTGAAGTACCAAGTATTCAAGTAGTACTTTAAGTACATTTCTGTGTACTTGTACTTTACTTTAAGTACATTTTAAATTGTGTACTTTGTACTGTACTTAAAGTACTTTTTTCCGAGTACTTTTCCATCAAGTACTCAAGTACCCAAACTTGGACTCCAGACAAAAATCACAAAAGAGTACCAAAAATGCACCCCACTAAAAGCGCTAAAATGACAACAAGAAGACGAAAATAGGGCTATCTCTGAGGTTTCGTCTTCTTGCCGTCATTTTAGCGGTTCTAGTGGGATGCAGTACCAAGATTCCCAGTATGACAGTAAAGAGCATATTTGTTGAAGCAAATCTATTGTTGAGAGGCTTGAAATGTTGAAAAAGTATCAACGCTTCTATGATTATGTAACACGAATGGAATGCAAAGACACGCACACATTATGACACTGCAACCGGCAGCACAATGACTTGGTCAATTGTCATTTCAGTTCTCCCAATGCAAGGTTCTATGCTTTTTTTTTGTATTGTTTCCTTCATTGGCAATTAATAATCAATTTATATCACAATGTGTGATTGCATTACACGATGACCACTCTGAAAGACAGACATGCTTTCATTTTTACATTTTACGTTTTTGTAATTGGCCACATGGATTACATTGTTGCATATCACAGTCGTATAAAAATGAAGGCTTACATCGTGTTTCGTCCTTTTTAATTTTCTTTATGTTCTTTTTTTAAACATGTTGTATTTCAAAAAGCTCAGGCAGGGCGGTCCGGCGACCATTACCGATTTCCTTCGAAAAAATATATGTTGTACATATATGTCGCCAGCGAACAGTCCCCAAACTATAGATTTTTTTGCGTGCAATATGTCGGGTGCAATGGCTTTCAGCGTGCGTAAATAGCACGGGTCAATTATGTTTTGATCCTCAATTAAAAATCGCCAAAGTTGCAAAAATTTCAGATTTTGCTCATATATTTGTCTTTGTAGTGTACTCCTCCTATACACGCCATCGAGTTGTATGAGGTCCATGCGTGTAAGCTTTTTTTTCTTAGAGTGCACATGTGGCAATACTATAGATTCCGACGGGCGCTCGCTCTGCTTTCCATTCTTCCTTCTTTGAGACCCGGAATGTTTCCAGGGAACTTGCTTCTAATAACAAAAGCGAGGCTCTCTCGATTTTGTTTTGGCTTAAGATGGCTACCGTCGCCGCAGCAGAACTTATAAGTAATGGTGCCTGGGCCCGCAAGTTGTACAGGGAGTCCATGTGCTTTATCAATCCACCAATTCCGTCAGCCGAGCTCTTGCCGTGACCCGTGTCGGAAAATATCCATTCCGTCATGTGCGATCTCTTCTGGAATTCATACCGCTGATACCGGTTCTTGAAATGACTGGCGGCGCCGTCTGGCACGAATAAGGCTCCGGGCCAGTCTTGGGTAAGTTACTTGTAAAAAGTAACTGAGTTACAGTTTATGTGCGAAAAATAGTAACTAAGTTACAGTTATAGTTACTTTCTTGGCCGAGTAACTAGCTACAGTTACAGTTACTGAGAGAAAGTAACTTAGTTACATTACAGTTACTTTTTATAAAAATGACCTTGAGAGGGTGATACAATTGCTAAAAACATGCACGCGGTTATCCCACACTGAAAAATACGACATGTGCATGTGACCTGGCGTATCGCGGTGAAAAAGAACAGCATGGTGACACGCACATGTTTCGTAACGTGTAGAGAGAGAGAAGGAAGAACGCAAGAACAAGGAACTCGCCTCAAGATGCTTTTTCAGGTTTGAAGTTGACGTCGTGCTTGCCGAGTACGTCTTATTCCATAGCTCGCACTTTACAGTTAAATTATTATCGTCCTTCCATGATAAAAGCTCGAAGGTTGCTTCATAGACCGGCCACGGAAACTTATGGTAGCAGCAACCGGAGCAGGATTAGCCATTGCACTGGTCGGAGCGCAAGTGAGCTGAACGGAAAGTTTCTCTTTGTGCATAATCATTCCCTTGTCCATATCCACAGGAGGCAGGATCCCGTGCTCGGGCAGTGACACTATTACTCATATATGACTCACTCCGACGGTTGAGGGTCACTAACTTCAGCTAATTTCTGTTCGCAAAGCTGGAATTCCCTGCTTGGTCAAGAGCCCAAGGCACGGAGCAGATACCGATTACGGATAAAAGGAAGGAAGACACTGTTACGGGGAAGTAGGGGAAGGTAGAGTAAAGAAAAAAAGGAACGACATTTATTCGAGTAACTAGTTACATTTTGCAGTTACTTTCACAGAAATAGTAACTAGTTACAGTTAAAAGCTACTTTTCTGGAAATGTAACTAGTTACTGTAACTAGTTACCCCCAAAAGTAACTAGTTACAGTTACAAGTTAAAAGTAACTTAGTTACTACCCAAGACTGGCTCCGGCAAAGACACCAGCATTTTCGTCCATCCAGTCCTCAACCAAGTTCAGCGCCGCCGAGGGCATGGGCGGAGCATCAGTAATCACTTGTATTTAGACAGGTCGTGCAATATATTGTTAAAAGAAGCCTACCTCCATATAGGTAGCTCTCCTGCGTGATGACAATACACATGTCTTGTTAAAATTAGGAGTTGCTTTTGACAGTGCAGGGGTCTCAGCTGTCAACTGGCCTCGAGTATTCAGCCGCTGTAGTGCTGTGCTGCGAGATCTTAAGGCGGCGCATCAGAGCCTGCACTTCGTCGTCTACAATCGAGGGGTGGCGCCGCGAGCGGAATGGTTCGCGCAGTCACTGCTTCACAACATTTTGGCGCTTGCTTGGAAATGCGGTATCGCTGATGTAACGTCTTCTTTTTGTGTTATTTTTGTTTTCTCTTGGTGCGCGACGGGTCAAGCGAAATCTTGTGACCTGCCGATCACTTTTCGGGCACGGCTGTTAGCAGCACGGTATTACAGTCGCTTGCGGTTTTTACCGGCTGTTTCATCACCGCCAGCGGCAATGCAAGCTGCTATCACACGACACGCATTCCGCTTTCTGTGTGGCGGATCCGTTGAGTGGGTCTGTGGGTCTCAACTACAGCTTCTCTTGCGATAACGTGCCACGTGAGCAATTACTGAATGAGGCAGAATCCCCCTCCATTCCTGCGGTTTCGTCCTTTTTAATTTTCTTTATGTTCTTTTTTTAAACATGTTGTATTACAAAAAGCAGCAAGCAATGCCCAGAAATGTATAATCTCTGTTGGCTTGAACTTTTTTCCCCTGAAATTATCTAGCCTCTTATACCCGAAGATTAGTACCGGAACACCACACTAGGCGGGTGATCTTGGATCAGTCAGGGTATAATACGTACTATTTTGCATAATCACAGCACAGCTGACTGATTACCTCTCCACATGTAACTGCAAATTAGAACATCTGATTAAGTTCATATACACGGGTTGGCACTTACCCTAGGACTTTATGGTTTCAGAGCATTTGTCAAGAATGCTCGCTAAAGTTTTTCCAAAAAAGCAAGACAGATACTAAACAGTGAAATGCAAAGTGATACAAATTAAATTGGCGATGTACTTGATGAGTACTTGAAGTACTTTGCCTAGTACTTTGTACTTTACTTGAAGTACATTTGGAATTGGGTACTTTGTACTGTACTTGAAGTACTAATGACACCAGGTACTTGGTACTTTACTTGAAGTATAATTTTGAGGTACTTTGCCCATCACTGCTCGTGACCGTGAGGGATCGCACGCTTGCAAATAATGCGTTTCTTCCATCCGCTGGTAAATGAGTTTGTTTTGAAACGTCGGGGACCGAAGACGAGCTTGCTCGGTCTTTGACGAAATTAACTTGTTCGTCGCTTCCATGATTGGAGTCGTTTGAGGTGCGTATTATATCTATCAAGTAATTATTCCTCCGCTCGACGCATTTTCGTTCATCTTCACTCTGATTCCCAGTTGTCATGATCACAGGCAGCCTGTACACAACATGTGTACTTTTCGTGCGTTCATTGCTCTCATCCAATAATTTGTGAAGATGTTCTTCAACATTATAAGCTTGTTCACGATTGAACAATACTGTACGCTCTACAACTGAAGCTTGACTGTGACCACAATTGCAACAAAATAATACTGTGACATCATTCGATCTGACATATTTATATCTGCCAAGCACAAACCTTGTAGCACACAAAATACTGGACGATAGTGCTGCGGATGCGAAGCAGTCCAGTAGAATTTGTTTTGTTTTTTCCCTCTCTGTTACGGGAATTATTCAATGCTGTGTTTCATGATATTTCCGCTTTGCGCGCACGGCAGTTTGTCTTGGTTTGTTGGAATTAAGCTGAATTTCGAATCATCTTCTTTTGGGTTTTAAGGCATTTCCTATTTCTATCCATGCGCCTGTCTTCGCCTGCATCGGTGCCAACTTTGGAATCAGGAGGCCAGGAGTTGATAATGCTGTTTACAGGTTTCATGAGACAGCGGGGAAAACGCATTCATGGTGAACAACACTTAACATTAGCTGATCTGATCAGATGACCATCAGCTCTGTATGTGCTGGAATGTGTGCATAAACCACTAGCGCTCTTACCGTATGAACCGGCGCTCTTACCGGCGAAGAATGTATGAACTCAAAATAACATTTATACATTATTACGCCTTTAGAAGAGCTGCATACTAGGCAAACAATATGTGTTAACTAGGCAGCCAACAGTAGGGTAGTAAAATTATGTCAAAGTCATACTGCACGAAAGAAAAAAAAAACAATTGGCCCTAATATTAATGTTAATAATAGTGCAATACTAATGCTTATATTAGTGCAATATCGTCTGATGGAATCGGTGATGAATATGTCATAGTATGCTAGAGAGTTCATTCATAGTTCATTCATAGTGGATACAAAGCACACAACATATGTTGATATTCATTGTAGAAAAAGCTTGGCCAGGAGAACGTCAGTACTGACGACCGACACAATCAGCTCAAGCCAGCAAATGAAGTTATAATACAGAATGTACAAAACAGGTCAAAGCAGCGCTTCGTGTCCGGCAACACTGATATGGAGCGTCAAAGGTAGGAAAAAGGTTAGAGAAACCAACCTTCTCCCTCCCAACTACTTTTCACATTTATTTCTTTTTCTTCGTGTGTTGTGTGTGTTTTCAAAGACTTTGTATATTTGTGCGCGCTGTTTTGTGAATACGGCCAAGTAGCAACCTAACGCAATCAATTTACTCCCACCTCTAGGTTTCCCGAAGCAGAGTAGCATGATACCCCAACAACACAAAGCAGTCCTATGGATATCTGATGTTTGGATATTTGGATAGTTAGATATACTTTCGATAATGCGTTTCGATCGTAACATGTACGCTCATAAGTCCAAGTGAGAGAAAGTAAGAGTCAGCAGTGACGACTGACGGACATCGAGAGTGACAACGAACGAACTGCTGAGGGATGCTTTATGGGCATTGCTATTCTAGTTGATTTGGGTATTTATGCGGAAAGTTATTTGTTTATTTGTTTGTTTATGTTAGTATCTCAAGTGCCCGCAATGTAATTACATCGAATTTGAGCAGTAGTGTAGGAGAAGAAAACCAAAAATATCCCTGGATAATTTTAGAATTATATTTAGCATGGCTTGTTGGCAAAATACGTGTAATTAATAGTCACACGAGCACAAAGACAACTTCGGTTCCTATTTCTTCTGATCTCTTCTGTACAAGGCAACAGCGTCATAGCTGTTGCCTTGTGTGGCTGAACCTACTTGACAAATGGTATTCTAATAAATCTAATATTTTGGCAGGAATTTTCAAATATACAGATATTTTCCTGAGAGCCCATTACGAGACAATAATGCCAGCTCATACTGAATGCTACTAGGACCGATAAGTAACCAAATGTGTTGTAATTGTTCGACAAATCTTGCTTGCCACCGACAATGGCGGTGCGCGACACACACGAACTACAGCGTGCTGTATTTGGCATTCTCAGGGATATCCACACTGGACGTCATACGAATATTGTGTCTTGAACCGCGCTGAATAGCTGAGCGATATTCATCGGACGTGCGAATCCGATCACGGAAGTTAGAACATTATTCGTACATCCAAAGGATATTCGGTGTTGTTGGGATAGCAGTGCTATACGCGTATGGGACACAGACCAGTTAACAGCAAGAAAAGAGGAAACCATAACCGTGGTTGTTGTACAAAGATGTTTATTACCCGAGCGTCTTCAACCGCGCTGGATATGTGAGGGATATCAGTAGTACTCGGTGCAGGATTAAATCGACCAAGGATAGATTCGACCATCGCTAAGGTCTGATATCGGAGGATATTTGGAGCAGGATACTTTCCGCCCAAGGAGGAGCGCGAGCCAAGACCGCCCCCGCGCGTTTCGCGGCCGCGCGTAGAGAGGGCTTTCCTTCTCGCGTTTGAACATGCGTGAACATGCAAAATACATCTTATTCCCTTTCCACATCTTTTAATACATCCCCGAGCGGGGAGTTTTAATCGTCATTTACCAACGATCAACTCACCTATCAACTTTCTACACAAAATGGGAGCTGCATGGAAGCTTTTCACTCGATGTTTTGGAAAGGAATATGATGATGAGCGGGAGACGGCGGACGAGAAAAAATGGCGACTTAAACAAGAAATATATGAAGCAAAAGCAGAAGCTGTGAGGAGGTTCCTCGCACACGAGCGTCTTATAGAAATGAAGCGTCGTTCCGCGAAAAGTCAAGACGATCAAATCGATTGGTGAGATGTACAATAAATCCATTTCTCACACCATCACTTATTCATTGTCTCATTTACTTTTGCATCGTGATGTCTGACGCAGGTCGATTTGCTTTTATCCACCCTGCAAGGGTTATTATTTGCGGTCCTTCAATGTCGGGTAAAACCTACCAACTTGAGTCCACCTTCTGCTTGAGCGGCGCCAGCGGGAAATACCGTGTCTTCTCATGCAACTCTGGAGGGTATACTAGATCGCATACATATATATAACCGATAGCTGCATCCTCTGGGTGATTAACAAAATCGATACTCGAGAACTTTTCTTCAGGCACCCATTCGAACCCTCCAACTGGAAGGCACTTTGTGAGACAACCACCATACAGAGAATTGGCATCATAGTAGGCCAAATAGCTCGATGGTCTTTCTTCATCGTAATCAGGGCAATCCTTATTGTTAGCTCGAGCATAGCGTTTCGATTGTTGGCAAATACCTGCACGAATGGAGCCCTCAATCGTACGGTACATTTCTTCATCAGTGAAGAGCTCTATTTCCGCCGAAGTGTGCTTCAGAGCAGCTTGCCAGCTGAAACCTGGGAAACTCACAAAGCGAAGCACTTCCAACCCATACGTCTTCATGAATAGAAACCTAAAATGCTGCATTACATCCAACAATAACAGTGTGTCACATAACAAATAAAGGTTGTTGTAATCGGTGAGGGTCCTGCAAGAAAAGTGATTAAATATATCCTGTGCATAGGCATAGTCATCGTCGCTCACAGGTGTCCTAGTTAGATCATTAAAAAAAGCTTCCTTGGGTGGAAGACTTTCTTCTTTGTACACATCAAAGCTCTTAATGTAGGAATATGGAAAGACACCTTTCCGAGTCAGACGAAGAAAATCTTCGCCATATACCTGCTTCAGACACTTGAATGCTTGAACACCCTCAGAAACCATTAAACTGTCAACAAGACAGGACAGTGATTGATTCAAATATTGAGTAGTGTCACGGAAAATGAAATTACCATACTCAAAGTTCCGTATTTTTTCACTACTTGTTGCAATAAGTTTGGGTGGTGTTTTCCATTTCATGTCGTGGAAACCACGAAGCAGAGAACTGATGTCATAGGCCAAATTGTGTACCAACACTGGTATCTTACCTTTATTTGCACAACCAACGTTGCATTGGTTGCACAAAGAGGCCAAAAAGTTTGGGCCATCATACCTACTATGGTCATGATGACAAGTTTTAGGGTGAGCTTGATCAAAGAGAACACCGCAGTACTCGCACTGAATGGCTGCATTGTGTTTACTCTCTTGCTCAGCTGACAAAATTATAGGTGCTGGTTCGCTGTTATACATTGCTGCGATGTCGTGTAGAAGCATGAGATATTCTACACACTTGGAACCAGCATCAGGTCCCAAATATACATCTTTTGCAATGATCTGCGAGTCGTAAGTTCGTACTAGAACTGCACAAAATGAACTCATTACGTGGCGTTGTACGGCATTTTTGACTGCTGTATTAGGGTCCAGAATGGACTCAGTGTCAAGTCCTATCACATAAGGATAGGCGAACATATTGAAATATTGATTAAATTTTATTATATTTTTGCCCGGTGGTGGGAACTGTAAGCTGACTTCCTTCAAGTTCCTACACACACGACGATGCCTGATTAGCGAATCATTTGTACAAAATCCACGAGTACATTTCTCGCAGAATACCCGACCGTTACGACTCATCAGAGCATTGAAATTTCTGATACCAAAAAAGTGATCATTCACTTCCAACAACTTAACACTATCACAGAATTCCGTTTTTGGTATGCGAGAGGCATGTAATGTCCCATCTTCATACTTGTAAATAAACACACCAACTTGATTACGATTTTCCCAGAGATCTATATCAGAATATGAGACTGGGCCCTCAGGCCACCACCTCACACGAGCAATAGGATCTGACTCACAATTTTCCAAGTATTTTGTATATGTTTGCCAATTATTTTTACGCCTCTTCTGAGGATGCAACAAAGCCAATGTGTTATATTTAAAGCACTCGTGAGGGGCGTTGGGTGGAGAGTCCACATTGGTAATTGTCTTCCATCTTTTTTTCAACTCATCGGGTATAGCTGTTTTACACCCAATGCGCTTCTTCTTTAATTTAATGATAGTTACCTCAAGTTCCAAAACATCCCTGGAAACAAACCCACTACCAACTCGTTGATAGTTTTCCAGGTTTTGTGAGAGTTCAGAAAAGCTCTCATTTAGTGCTATCATTATATCTGAAAGATTATGTATCTCTTGTGATGTTGTTGGTATGTATGCGATGTTAGTTGTGATATTGTCACCTACTTCTTTCACCATATGCAAAATTAGTCGCATATAAAATCGGAACGGTATACACTGATCCTGCAACATTCTCACTATATCATGCTGATACAAAAGAACATAATCGATCGGATCTTCCACACTGTCATCATGTGGAGAAGCAAACAGCACAAAACATCTATTATGACCACCAAATGCACTCTGAGTTAGAAAGAATGGTAGGTAGGGAACTTCAACGCCGGGGTGGGCACCTCTAATATGTTCTGAGAGCTCTTGTACCTGATCGACATTTGGCTCTGGTGGTAATGGGTTGTTTAATTCGGCAAAATTGTCATTTTGAATGGCATCTATTGGAGTATCCGAATCAAACAGATCATCATTCAGTAACATATTAAAATCCAATTCCCACTCCGGATGATTCGCTTCCACACCACCAGCATCAATTTGCAAAGCTTGCTCCCTCTCCTCAATACGTTGTATTAATTGATCAATACCATCATACCCACAAATTCCACAGCGAGGCACTTAATAAAAAAAAGAAAATGGAAAGGTCTCAGTTATAATATCTGAAGATAAATCAAGAAAAATACTCACTCTCAGCAGGTCTAGTAGGAAACTTTGGGGAGGAGGCAGCACACCAAACAAGCTTTGGTCTCGAACTTGAGCAGGAGGCAGCACACCAAACAAAATTTGGCCTGGAACTTGAGCAGGAGGGTAGCACACCAAACAAAATTTGGCAGGCAAAATGAAACAAGCACTGCAACCAGGGCAACAGAACTTGTTGGAGAAACACTGCACGCAATGCTCGAATTTATAGGGTGAAAATGTTGATGTGGGGGCGGGCTTGAGAAATCCACATGTAGCAAAAGTCTTTGTAGTAAACAACCAATTGCAAACTAAGGAAAAACGCAACCAATAGGGAAAGTATGCACATCCTCTCCATCGGATTCCTTTTCAACATCCCCCTCACAGTCGACGATGGAAGCGCAGAAGTGCTACGCGGTCTCCGAGGACGATTGTATGTGTAGAGGAGGTGGTGTTCCTCTACATGAGTCCTGACCGGCGATGATAGAATGTCCCAGCGGGCAGATGGTCGTGGCCTCAGGCTAGGACGGTGCCGGTAGAACTGCCGTGCCAGCGCCGTAGCGCGTGGCAGCAGAGGCACGTCTTCGTCATCACACACGGGCCGCCACATCACTCCCCCCCTCAACCGGTCCCCCCACTCCCCCCCTCAACCTCAACGAACCGGTCGCGGTTCTGTCGCCCCACTCTCTTATCACTTCGGCCTACATGCATGCTCTCCGCTTTGGCCCGCCCCTGGAACCCTCCCGGCCAGCTCTTGTCCGCACCGTTCAGCCCGCCACTTCTGCCCACTCATCACAAGACGCAAGACCAGCCGTCCCTGTACTGCGTGTCGCCCGTCTTCCTCCTCTTCCTGTATCGACGCGGAATCTCAACCGCCAGATCTACACCGCTCCGCGTCGATACAGGAAGAGGAGGAAGACGGGCGACACGCAGTACAGGGACGGCTGGTCTTGCGTCTTGTGATGAGTGGGCAGAAGTGGCGGGCTGAACGGTGCGGACAAGAGCTGGCCGGGAGGGTTCCAGGGGCGGGCCAAAGCGGAGAGCATGCATGTAGGCCGAAGTGATAAGAGAGTGGGGCGACAGAACCGCGACCGGTTCGTGAGCGTTGAGCTCGTAGTGTTGTCACCACGGAGAGTGCCGGGGAGGACCATCGTGAAGCACGTGGAGACCGGGAGTAAAACTCACTGTGGCCTCCGTGCGTGACCCCGGTGGAACGTTGGTCCCGGTGCCCCTTGACCGCAATTGGATGGACTGGACTGCCACTATGTTGCACAAAAGCCAGGTGGGAAGGCGAGGCGGGCAGGGTTCCTTGACCGCTGGCGTAGCAGATGCGGGTGGCGCGGTCGACAGCGGCGTACCGCGACCGGTACAGGAGCGTGATGCTCGGGAAGGTGCCGCTGGTGGTAGCCCGAGGAGTGCCATCGTGAAGCGTGTGGCGACGTGACGCAGAGTGCGAGACCATGGCGACGTGATCTGGTTAGATGGGTAAGGTGGGTAGGACAATGGTGTGGCGCGGTCGGGCGTTGCGATGAGTGGAGCCGCGGTGAATTGACGTCGTCGCCTAGCGGTTCCTCGGTAGAACGTTGCACCGTACCTTCGGAGGTGGGCTTGCAGTAATTTGGGATGGTGCTTGGCCGAATTATGCCGAACATGGTGTTCGTTGTTCGGGTCACCAAATGTAGAGGAGGTGGTGTTCCTCTACATGAGTCCTGACCGGCGATGATAGAATGTCCCAGCGGGCAGATGGTCGTGGCCTCACGCCGGTAGAACTGCCGGGTGCCGGTAGAACTGCCGTGCCAGCGCCGTAGCGCGTGGCAGCAGAGGCATGTCTTCGTCATCACACACGGGCCGCCACATATGTATAGAAAGTTTTCCCGTTTTTTCCCTCTCTAAAAATGTGATTCTTTGTTAAGATTCTGATTGTCTCCTGATGGGGGATCTTCCTCTTTTGAAGACATTGAAGCCACCACCCAGAACTTTCTTTATACAACATGATGAGCATCTGCGACGGTGTCGTTGTGGTGGATTGTGGTCATCGAATCCATCTCATTGGCTAGACAATAACATCCGACCTTATCTCGGTTGCCATCCAAGCTCGGATCAACCATGAAGCCCAGTGAACGATTTGCTTTGACGGTACAATGGCTGATGTACAAGGATTTGATGAAATTAAACTCCTATCTGAACTGCAACGGGCCAGAGGCTGATTTTTGTCTCATTATGCAAATTCTCCCGTTTCCGATGCGGACGAAACGAGGAAAGATTAGTCGGAGGCTCCAACGCTTCGTTGCCATCAAGTGTGACTTGTTGCGACGGTATCGTCAGGGTGACAATATCTCTCCAACCATACTTAATGCTGGACTCAGGCGACCAATAATTCGAAACTTTTACATCCAACACTCGGAATACATCGTGCGTCGCAAGAAAGATGGTTGTCGCAAGGTGTCGAGTCTGGAGGACTATCTGAAAGAGGTCTGTACATTGAAGAAATAAAATGAGACATTTTTCTTTAAATGAGGTATTCCTCTTCAATCATTTTTATTATCTTGAGGTCATTGTGTACAAGGTTATTGTCAAATAAGGAAACAATGCTCTTGAGTTGGTAATTCTTACAAAGGCGGGAAGCAAAGAAACAAACAAAAAGTCCACAGAGTGAGCTGTAAATGCTTTGAATGCATTTCTCGCAATACTGATCAACAGGTAGATCTAGCAGCTCTTCTTCAATCGGTGGTAGACCAAAGCTGTCCACATAGATGTACTTGTCATTCCTGTCTCTCATGTACAATAGCCAGTGTTCTCCTGGACCGTCGTGTGGGTGTGTATTGATAACTATAAACCCTTCTGTCGTTAAACTTGGTACCATATCAATTGCGAAGGTCCCACGACACAGATTCAAAGTTTCATGGTTCAGAGAAAACAATAATTCCAGATCAAACACATTCATGCTTAGTCCACTCGAACAACAAGATCACCATCGACTGATAAAATCTTGGGTGCTTCACTAATAAGTATAACCGACACTGCGCAAGGTAATGGCTTAGCAAACTTCATTTCAATCCTGCAATTGCCCTTCCGCAATGGATTAAAGTAGGAACCAAAACTTTCGTCAGCACTCAAGTTCCAATGCATGATAAAGGAATTTTTTTTATATTTTTCATAACTCAACTCGACATGTTTTTCATTCAGTTGATACAAGAATTCGTAGTAGCTTGCTCTACCCAGATCATTTTCCCAGTCATAGGATAGTTGCTTCCTGTGTCCATCAACTGATAGTGTTACAGAACTAACATTAAAATGTTCGAAACAAAAGGGGCTCGACTTGTCATCACCCTGATAAGCCTCGGTGCGAACTAGACATACAGTAAGTTGATCAGGAATTCTATCAGGGAATAAGTTTTCAAAGATTGCATCATGAAGGCCCGGCGAAAGCGAGCGGACTTTGCTTTCTAGTCCACGCATGATGTAACATGCCGGGGATGATCTAAGGGCTTTCTGGTGTGCAATAAAACTTGAGTTGCTAACTTTGACTTTGCGTGCTACAAGTGCCGCGCTGTGGATTTTCAATTGATGCTTATGAGTTTCATTGGTGCCAGTTAGCAATCTAAAGCTATCCGTATTATGTAGAGCAGTCACTCGAACCCCCACACCGGGTAACAAAAGCCTCCCTTGGTTTGTGAGGTCGGTGTTAACTTTCATGACAATTTCAAATAGTTTCCCCCCACTTGTCCTAGCTATGCGCAACTTTGCATCCCGAGCGACTGGATCATTTGCTGCATGCTCTCCTGTGTCATATGTATACATTGCACAATCATCTAAAGTCTTCTGCAGATGAGTATTCGTATGAAGTAGGGTATCAATCATACATCGATAGGAGTTCAAACAGTTGCTGCTTGCAAGACGTTGATTCAAGTGAATGGTTACATATTTAAATAAAGCGGCACCCAAGTTGTTGACTGGGAATACAATGTCCTCAGTGATACCATCTACTCTTCGGGTAATTGGTTCACTCCCGTCCGACCTCAATATCTGCATAGTTATATTAAAATACAGAGATGATAAATCGAGATACAAGTCTGAGAGATTTGTTATGTTCCATTTGATCGTCGATTCTCCTCCGCTGATTGTAGAAACAGGATAATAAACTTGCGCCTCGCATGATTCTATTGAAACTTGGGTCGGAGGTATGTTGAATAACTCACACTCCCCCTTCAAAGCCAGCTGGGACTGTGCGTGTACAACGTTGACCTGCGACATCTTTGCAAATGAAAAGGTACAATGCTTTCCTCATAGCTTTATTTGTTAGCATCTTACCCGAGCAAAAAAGACTCTTCCAATCCCCCTTTACCTTTTGACATCGCCCTCTCAACCCAACCCTACCTGGGCCACCTGTATTTCGGAATGCGATGGCCGTTTCGAAGCATTGTCCACCACACTTTCTACAAGTGAAAGGCGACCCATTGCTCGACTTCTAACCAGCTTGGATGCTGATGCACACTTTTAACCCCCCACTGACCCGCTGTTTTCAGAATGCGATCCCATTCACAATTGGAATCATTGTCCTCCAGTCCCCTTACCATTTGACATTGTCCGCTGGCGAGCATGGTCCGTTTTTGCTAACCACCAGCCATTCCACTCCTCTAACCCCCCCGCTGACCCACCGTTTTCAGAATGCGATCCAGTTCACGATTCGAAGCATTGTCCACATCGTGAAAGGCGACCATGGTCCGTTTTGCTAACCGCCAGTCGATCCACTCCTCTAACCACTCGCCGACCACTTTTTTGAATGCGATCCCGTTCACGATTGGAATCATTGTCCTCCAATCCCCCTTTTACCTTTTGACATCGCCCTCACAAGCCAACCCTACCTGGGCCACCTGTTTTTTCGGAATGCGATGACCGCTTCGAAGCATTGTCCGCCACACTTTCTACAGGTGAAAGAGGGTGACCCATTGTCCCGACTTCTAACCCCTCTTGGTCGCCATTTTCGGAGTGCGACCCTTTTCCATAGAAAAACCTTTTTCTTTATAAAGAAGAAACATCAATGTATGAAAAAAAAAGTGTCTTCTTTATTTCATGGTTACAGAGGATTAATCGAAAATGTCTCTTCTCTTCCTCTTTTTTCTTCGATGTCCGCTGCCTGCAATGTCCTTCAAAATCTGTGTGCCTAATTCATTTGAGCTTGCTCTCAGTGCTTGCTTGATGTTTTGCCCTTCAGATAACTTTTTCGCCAAATTTTTCGCTGCGCTCATCGCAGTACGGGCTATGTAAGGCTTTGCACGATGCAATAGTGGCAATGCTAGCTTACGCAAAGAACTAAAGAAGCCATTCCCAGATTGAAAAAGAGGTCCTTTGTATGGCACTAAATCACCAAGTCCCAATCCATAATGGATCTCCGGCACTTCTTTAAGATACATTTTTGAAGTGTAGAACTAGAGCTGTACGACCTGGTCCTCTAAAATGAAGTGGACGGCCTGTCTCATCATACAACTTAATCGAAATTGACGTGATTTCGTTCTGTAACAGCTTCAAATATTGCACGTTATGGAAGCTGTAATGAATCTGGGGATCATCTTTATGTAAATATGGGACGAGTTTCAAAATGGGAAACTTTTTTGCACCTATATGAGATGATTCGATAATATCACAATAAATCACGAAATTATGAAACAATGGTTTAAGATTGAGTGGTGTGGTTCCGGTGGTGGTGTTTGCAATAGACTGAATTGGTGCGAAACCCAACATATTACTCAAATATTCAGAAAGATCTATAGTTACTCCATCAAGTGGAGTGAAAGTAAACAGCTGTGTATCTTCATTGTACGTTAGTATAGCATTGCTGCCTATCACACCTCTGATAGCTTGTAGAAGCGAACGTGGTGTCTCGTAATAATTTGGTGGAATTTTGACTTCTTCCCTTGCAAGTATTACTTTTTCTAGAACAACACTAAAACTGAATGTAAATGGATCTCCAATGTATTGTGTTGTATTTTCTAACAGTTTACTGGAGTTTAATTTGAGGAGTCTCTTGAGTTGTTCAGGGATAACAAAGAGACGTGGGACCAATAATGTATAGGTATTGTTTTGAAATAGTATCTTTCCATCGATTTCATATCTTTTAAAGAAGCGATTTAGTGTGACAGTGATAGGGCGACCTGGTATGAATATGATTGGAGCATATTGTGTAATGATAGTCACCTCTTCCTTTAAAAGCATCTTTGAGATAGCTTCCTCTCCCATGTACATGTTCTGACGTGGAACTTTAGCACCTGCAACTTTCAAACCCTGTATAGTGGACACACCCATGGCTTGTTGCAGTTCTTCATCCAAAAACTTAATAGAACGAATTATTTGAGGTAGTTGGAATGTGTACCTTCCATCAACATAACCAAATGCGATGTTGAATTCTTTTAAAAAATCTTGCAGCGCGTGTTCCAAAGTCGATATCACAACAACTTCCTTACGCAGATCAATAATGCTTCTGGAAGTAATATGTATAGTAGCATCGTTAGTCCGTAGAACGTTGTAGAATACATTAGAGATGGAAAGTTCATGCAGGCCGACTTCATATTCTTCATTCACTTGTAGTGGTGCACTCAGAGTGATTGTAAAGTCATTGAGACTGTTGTTCGGGTGCATATCCATGCAATCATTGGATAGGAGATACATGTAAAAATCAGAACTTCGCGACATCTTGGGCTGGAACCCAGGAATTAAATGAGTCATCGTAACCTAGCCATTTCACTTTATAATGTGTGACACCGTTTATTTTCTTTCGACTTACTATGCGTTCAATCGGGTATGGATCGTCTTGCGATTTCACTACACGTTGCAATTCATTGGCATAGTAAGTTGCATCGTCTTCGACCCCATCTGGTCCAGCTATGTAAAACACTGGTGGATCCGAGTTCTTGTATCGTGTGATCGTGTAGACAACTAAGGACCAGTGCCCAATGTACCCCTTGTCAAAAATTGATCTACTTGTGAGTACGCGCACCTGATCACCGATATTCAATGTAATCTTGTTTGGTTTCTTGTCATTTTTACTGTGAAGTCTATTGAATAGTTCAATCTCGTTATTTTTATCGACGTCGTTCGGGGCCATCTTGATAGTCGAGTGATATGATGAATTGTAGTCAGCGATGATCTTTGGGAGAACAGCAATGTACTTGTGATGGCCTTTACTGGCGAAATAACGATAAAGTCTAGCTTTAATAGTTTTGATAGCGCGTTCAACGACCGAAGCCTTCAAGGGTGAAAAAGAGCTATACATGTGTATTGAGTGACGTTTACACCATGCTTTCACATGTTTGTTATAGAACTCTCTCCCTCTATCTACCTGCAGGAGATTTGGATAGACTTTATGGCTCCTATACAACTTGATCAATCCTTTCTTCACATCTTCACCACGCTTGGTCTTAATGGGTGTAGCCATGAGTCGTCTTGATAAGCAGTCTATCACAATGAGTATGAAGGAAAATCCTTTATTTTGTTTCTTGTTCTGCAGGAATGAAATCAGGTCTGCTTGATGAAGATCGTCGATGTGCAGTGAGATGGTCTTTCTTCTCTTAAATCTACGTCTTCCTTCTTTGTAAAGTGTGTAAACATCATCTCGCTGTAGTTCTTCGATTGCCTGTTTCTTAGAGATGTTTCGACCTCTGCAGTATCGGGCAAACCCCAGCGTTTGGATCCCTATAATTCATTCTTCTTCTGTGATATATTCATCTGATGATGATGATGAAAGCAACTTTGTTCTTTGGGGCGATTTATACGTTTCCCAGAGTATACGTTTCCTTGCTTTCCTCTTCTGACGTATTTTGTGAGGCTGCAAGAACTTTGCCACTTTTCGGTACCAGGCAGGCTTCCCTTTCTTGTGTCCGGACAGATGCAACACCAATTCTTTTATATTAGAACCAGCGATTGTTTGGTTGTTATGAATGATTTCTCCCTTATCATTCCAGGTCAAGCTCCTAGGTAGCACTGAGACTACATGTCTTACCTTTTTAATGTTGACATTAGAAGGAAGCGAATTGTAATCAAATGAGCGTCCCATTGGAAGTGACTCATCATTTTTTTCTTCCTGTACTGTGGATGCTGGCTCTGTTTCATTAGATGGTTTCTGATTATTTTTTATAATGTAGTACATAGCAGTTAACATTCGTTTTACTTTAATATCATCGCTTTCGTTAGATTCCAGAATTGATTCGATAGGAGTCAATACCTCAACCTTTGTAGCCATTTTTTAGACACCTACCGTCTTTGCTAGAGCACGACCTGCGATATCACCGAGCACACTGGTTAATCCCGTGAGTAATAATGGGATTAGTGGCACTAATCCACCCCTCTGACGATAGGGGAAGGATCTTAGTCTTTTTGGTGATTTGTGCAGCGTTTTATATGCAATGTATCGAATGGTGTGTTTATACTTTTCCAGCTCTTTGAACAATCTGGGCGGTAGCTTAATATTACCATTCAATGTATTCTTACAGACTTCAGAAAGAGCTTCTATGCTATGAGGTGGCGCCTCCTTTAAAATCTCATCGCGCTCTTTAGGTGTACATGTTGCAAGGACTTTTAGAAAAGTTAAATGATGACGCAGAGTTTTCATTTTGGCAAGAAAACAAACTGTCGAACGTTTCCAGTAATGCCTGTTCGCAGACGAAATTGAGACTGCGTCAGAGGGTGTAGGTCAATCACTAGATAACCAAATGGTTTCTCTGTTGCCTGCTCAAATGCACTGATAAAGTATGGTAATTGAGCTTTGCCGAAGATCTGGCGTCCTAAAAGTTCCAGCTGCGTGCGTGACCTTAAATTATTAAATAATATTATATATGTGCTATTGTGAGATAATGTTCTATAGTTGACGTCGTTGTGAAATAAGTACTCACAAAGAAAAACAATGGATGCGTTCTTATGATGTGATGCTCTCGTATAGAGATGAACCATTTCTTGCATCACATTCTTCTCAGTCATGAGATCGTCGACTATAATCAAAGTAGGCACGCTCTCATCCCATGTCTTTGGTAGCTCTTTCTGGAATGTAACATCATTTGCGAATTCATTTTGCCAGTTCGCATCATATTTGCTAACGTAAAAGATTTGCTCTGGGACTACAGTGAATACTGTAAGATTTCTTAAAATGTTACGAACGAGATAGGTTTTACCCGACATTGAAGGACCGCAAATATTTAACCCTTGCAGGGTGGATAAAAGCAAATCGACCTGCGTCAGGCATCACGATGCAAAAGTAAATGAGACAATGAATAAGTGATGGTGTGAGAAATGGATTTATTGTACATCTCACCAATCGATTTGATCGTCTTGACTTTTCGCGGAACGACGCTTCATTTCTATAAGACGCTCGTGTGCGAGGAACCTCCTCACAGCTTCTGCTTTTGCTTCATATATTTCTTGTTTAAGTCGCCATTTTTTCTCGTCCGCCGTCTCCCGCTCATCATCATATTCCTTTCCAAAACATCGAGTGAAAAGCTTCCATGCAGCTCCCATTTTGTGTAGAAAGTTGATAGGTGAGTTGATCGTTGGTAAATGACGATTAAAACTCCCTGCTCGGGGATGTATTAAAAGATGTGGAAGGGGAATAAGATGTATTTTCCATGTTCACGCATGTTCAAACGCGACAAGGAAAGCCCTCTCTACGCGCGGCCGCGAAACGCGCGGGGGCGGTCTTGGCTCGCGCTCCTCCTTGGGCGGAAAGTATCCTGCTCCAAATATCCTTCGATATCAGACCTTAGCGATGGTCGAATCTATCCTTGGTCGATTTAATCCTGCACCGAGTACTACTGATATCTATCGGACGTACGAGTCCGATCACGGACGTTAGGACATCACTCGTACATCCAGAGGATATTCGGTGTTGTTGCGGTACCAGCGCTATACTCGTACGGGAAATGATAACCGTGGTTGTTGTACAAAGGTGTTTGTTAGCCGGGAGATGTTGAAACCTATTTGTGTCAAAACGGAAGCCATTGCGAAATAAGAGCCCGACACCATGTTTCTCAGAGATGGCTTTTAAGTTGTGGGAGACATTATGAAAGAAATGAACTACGACGTCACGTTTCCACTCCTGTGTCATTTTCAGTCTAGATTACAATTGCGACATTGCTTTGCTGACGACAATTTTTTTTAATACCCTGCAGGAAGCATTCCCCGGACTTACTTAGACAAGACAGACGACACAAAATGATAGAAAATGACGAGAGAGTGACCTTTAAATACTGTACTTCAGTGCCAGGTTTCCTGGAGCCAAGTTATTCTGTCCCCGTTGTTTGCTGTTTGCTCTATTTGTAACTTCTATATTGAAACTTCATTTGCTGGTTTGAGCTGCTGTGGTGTCGTCCTTTCTGTCGTTCTCTTGTTCATCACACGGTGACGAAAAAAAATATTACTTACGACCAAGAGCAGGTATCTTTGCGACAACGTAACGGCCACACTTGACGTACACGAAGATGTAATCTATATACTGTACGGGTTGAGCTGTAACCAATAAAGTAGACAGGTTATAGTTGTAATTAAATAATCTGTGAAGAATGGGCAAGCCCTGATAGTATACAAATTTTTATGTGGAGAATGTTCGAATCCGTTACGCTGAAGCGGTGTTTCATAAACAATGCAGCTACACAATGTGCACAAAACTATGAATACACAATGGATGGCGAGGTTATGCGCTTTCCTGAAGCTTCCTGGCTTTTTCTGTTCGTCCTTTTATCTTATTTTTTTTAGTTTTTCGAATATTGTTCCCCAAAGCGCTTGTGTGCCGCCCAAGAGAGAAGGACAACCGGGAAGGGCGACGGTACCAGAACAGGAATAATCTATTCGCAGCGCATGGGCTAACGAGGAAAGCTCGTCACGCGGCGATGGCCATGGCGATACATCCCCCCCACCCCCACCCCCGCTGGAGGAGACTGGGGGTCTCCAAGTTACGGTCTCGCGGGGCGGTCGCGGTGAGGGAAGCAGATTTGGGACGACCAACGTACCAGGGCTGTGGTGGACGGAACGTGCGGGTTCAGCAAGTGAGCTCGGTTCAGTCTGTCGTTGGAGACGGTCTCCTCTCTGCTGTTAACCTTGACCACAGAGGTCTTCGTTGTGCGAGAGAGAACCGGATGAGGCTCAGAGCAGAGCCCTGCGCGGATGAGATTTTTGCATCCGTATCCGACCCGCATCCGCGCACACGTTATCCGCGTCCGATCCTCACCACAGCATACACAATAGTTTACATCCGCATCCGATCCGCTGAATAAAATGCGCCATCCGCGTCCGATCCGCAAAATCCGCACGTTTCGAAGGACGCCTAAAGACCGCGAGAAGCATGTTGGTATAATTTCGGATGCTTCTATGCTCTCACGGAAGGACTCACAACGACAAGCAAAGTTGAACCCTGCAACAACCGTTCAACAAACGCGATATGGAGAGACTTCTGGAGCGCGTGGAACGCTACTTCGCCGGTGCTCGCGTTGTTCGAGACGCCAGAATGCCTTCTCTCCCGTCTTGGCTGTGCACGGTCAATGGTGAACCCGTGCATGCGCTCACTGTCGGCGCGCAATACAAATAAATTGCTGGTGGAAAAATTACAGCACGTGGTATATCCGCATCCGACCGCTACCGATCCGCTGCTTTCGCATCCGCATCCGATCCGCATCCGACCTCGAGCCACATGCATCCGATCCGCACACCGCAGAAAGTGCTAAATTTTCATCCGAATCCGCTAGTATATTGCGGATATCGGCGGATATCCACTTCCATCCGCGAATGGTGCACGGCTCTAGCTCAGAGTACGGCGGTTGAAGGGACCTGCGGACAGTATCAGTACGCATGAACACATGGGACGATATCTGAGCTGAGAGCAAGAGCTCTGATCTAAGGGTGATGACATAAGGGTGATGGCTGTGCCGGCCGTGGGGTGCCTGAGGACGAAGGTACTGGAAGGCTTGCTGCAATGGGGCGAGGTAAGAAGAAGGGGCTTCGTGAAAGTCCTGAGTCCGAGAGACGAAGAACTCAGAGGGCAAGCGAAGCGTGGTACCGAAGACAAGCTCGGAAGCAGAGCAAGTAAGTTCGCAGTGCAGAGCCGTGTGGATGCCGAGAAGCACGATGGGGAGGGCACAAACCCATTCGTTTCTATGACACCTGAGCGTCGCCTTCAATGTACGGTGAGAAGCGCTGCACTAAGCTGTTCGTTGCGGGATGGGAAGAAGTCGTGCGAAGGCGGGAACATCCGGCGACGTTCGTGAGGGGTCGGAACAATGCTGATTCGAATTGGCCTCGTGTGTCAGTCACGAGCTCCGAAGGAACTGAGAAACGGCTGACGTAAGCGCTGACAAAGGGGGAAGCAACGGATAGGGCTGAAGGCGGGGTCCCATAGCCTCGATTTAAGCAGCAGCAGCAGAGCAACAGCAGCGGAGCAGCAGGGCTGCAACGACACGTGCGGCGCTGCCGAGATGCAGAAATTCCATGCTGCTACCGTATCCGAATTTTTGGTTGCTGTGCTGCCCTGTTGCTCTGCAGCCTGAGGAACCGGTCTCGCAAGGCAAACAGAAGGTTGGTTGGTATTGTTTTCGTTCGACGGTGTTTAGGGTTAGCAATGCGGAGAGTGACGGCAGAAGGTTTGTGTCTGGTTGTTCTGTGATTTATTTCTGAAGACCTGGACACGCTTCTGATTACCAGTAGATTGGAGCGAGTGTTCAATCATCGGGACTGCGTGAAGTGCGCTTTCAGGACATAATTCAGTTCATAAAGTTCAATAAAGTGTTCGACCGAACCTACGTGATACATATGTTGTGTACCAGAGTTGTAGCTAATGTTCGCTTGTTTTCTGGAAAGTACTTAAACCTGTGACCTGGTAACGTACAAGCAAATTACGTTCACGTCCATGTTGTGTGAAAACCATACCGAACACATTTCTTGTGAGGGTCGACGACTTGCGAGCTAGGTTGTTGTAAATGAAACTGACTCTTAAAAATGGTTCGATAGAGATAGACAATGTTCAGGCTACAAAAAGGTTCGGTAGAGATAGACAATGAACTCGTTACCTTATGAAAAGAGGCAGAAACTAGTGATGACTAGCATAAGAGGCCTTCGTTTTCGTTAGACAGCTTTATTTCACTATCAGCAACGTACGCATTTCACAGTCACAATAAATCAAAATATCGAATCCTAGTAACGAGGCGATATTAATACGACAAAATCCTGTAGAAGAGTCTCCAACCCCAGCAGATGCTGCACAGCAGTGCGAAAGGACGAACCTACGTTGAATGTCACGAGACTTCTACACATCAACGAAGAGTCAATTAGGTAATATTAGGCTCAAACCACAATCATTTCACAGTCCACTTGTGAGCTACAGATCCATAATATGTCACACTCATATCGGCCTTTCACCTAGAATTGCATTCCTACGTGAGTGTTCTAAAAGGCTTACCTCCTGCGTACGCCTTCGGAATGTTCGAATCGTAAACAATGCCGTAGTTGCCTACACGTTTTGGACCTCCTACGCCGCTGCTGCCGCTATGGGACGCCTCTGGGAGAGCTCATGAAGCTATGGGACGCCTCTAGCAGCAGAGCAGCCGCAGCAGAAAACTGCTCTGCTGCCATGTTGCCGTGTTGCTGCTGCCGAACCGCTGCTGCTTTGCTGCTGCTGATCGCATAAAGCTATGGGACCCGGCCCTGGCATGTCAGCGAGGGGAACGGCTTCTGGCTAACGCGTGAAACGGTCGATGCACGTCAAGATGTATCGTTTCCCTTCAGGGAGAGGTGATGGGCCGACGATGTCAATGTGAACCTGATCAAAACGGGCGTGGGGGGAAGAAAACGGGTCAGAGGGGCGATGGTGTGACGGTGGACTTTGCAACGCTGGCAACCAAGGTAGGTTCCGGGCCACACGTAAAACGCGCTGAAATTAGCTTGACAGTACGCTTGACACCGGGATGGGCGATGTTCGTGTCGCAGGCGACAGGCAAAACCGTCCCAAGCATGTGCAAGTCTTCGAGAATCAAAGCCGACGGGGAACGCTGAAGATATTCGAGCTCTCCGTGAGCCTGCTGGAGCTGCGCTAGCCGCTTCATGGAGAAGTCCACCGTGGACGAAATCGCAGCCAGTCTACAGAGAACGTCTGTAGGAAGGTTGTCGTAGCCTTTGATGCGACGGACGTCCGAACGTAACTCTGACAGGAACGAGAGGTGATTGATTTCTCGCGGCGAATAGCGAGAACTCTATTTGTGGAAAGCAGCAGCAAGCTGCTTTTGGTCCGTAAGCAACGTGAAGCACCGACCTTCCAACAGATGGCCAGAGTGGCGCACAGACAGATAAGCTGCCAGGCGTTCATGAGCGAAGGTACTATACTTGGCCTGGGTAGCAGTGAGCTTCTTGGAGAAGAAGGCGATGGGGCGCCAGTGACCGGAGATGTGCTGCTGGAGAACTGTCCCGAATCGTGGTTGGCGGCATCAACCAGGGTGTCGAACCGAACCCGAACCCGAACCGAAAACCGTACCCGAACCGTTATTTTTGCCGGAACCGAACCCGAACCGAAATTTTCATGACACTGTTGAACCCGAAGCGGAGCAGAACCGTAAAAAATAATAGCGGTAACCGGTTCGCAACAAAACGGTTCGGACATAAAAGAAGTGAGCATAAGAGTTCCTCTCTATCCCCGAACGAAGACACATTGGTATCATCATCACGCGCCTATATCATAAATTTCAGAAATGTTCACCTAGCAGTCAGACGACGACGTATAGTAAGTATACTTTCAGCGTCTTTTTAACATGTTGAAGCGCAGTTGTCCTTGTGAGTGCCGCGGCTAGCGCCCCACGCACGCGGTGCGGCGTCTACTCTTCAGAGACCAGGTGCCACGCGGACGAATGAAACACGAATGGAGTAGGCCAGTTATATAGCTGTACAGGACGAATATGTGATCAAATAAGCGCCCTAGATTTCCCTTTACACGTGAGCAGCACAAATTAAACAAATCAGAAACATGAGAACTGGAGAAGGAGCGTACGCAGAACGGTGCCTGTTTGATTGGTCGTGCTTTGAAAAGTAAATGTGCTTCTGCTTATTGGTAGCGCAGTTGTGTCGTCGTGACACATTGCCGTTGTGTTGTGGATTAAAAGTACACTGCTGTGAGCTCGGATAGAGTAAGGCTTGCAGGCTTATTTTCGACATGCTTCAGTACGGTTTCAGATCGATTCACGCTGCGAAGGCAGTGTCGGCAAGTACTGTCGTCTATGTTACGCTGTCCATCTTATTAGGCTTCCTTTAAGTGTATCTTGCTGGCACTGTGCGTGTGAAAAAAGATATTTTGGGAACAGAAAGTAGCAGGACTACACCGCTTCAACAGCGTGAACTCTAGTTGCAATAAGTGTTCATCCATTTCTCATTTCTCTCACTAAAGGGCTACCTCACCGCTAGAGACGTCAATGCAGACAACAGCAGTATGCTATTAGCCACGCATTTCCTGATAAAAGCAGTTTTATGGAACATATATAACGGAAGCGTTGAACCGGTTCGCGAACCGGTTCGGGGCTGCGAACCGGTTTGCGAACCGGTTCGATTTCTGGCCCGGCCGAACCGGAACTGAACCGGAACGAAATCAAAACAACGCGAACCCGAACCGAACCCGTATTTTTTGCGGTTCGACACCCTGGAATCAACCATGAGGGTCGTGGGGGCATGATGAGCAGGGTGGACCAGTGTACGAGCGTTTCCGAGGCCACATTTCGCTTGTTAGAATGCCATCTGACGCTCGGAAGACCAAGCCAGGACAGCAAAAGGCTGCCAAGGGAGCTTCAGCATCTCCTCAAGCGCGCGTAGGATAGAGGCGCAATGAGGAATTAATCGCCGGTAGAAGTTGATCAGACCAAGGAATCCGCCGAGTTGACGGACAGAATCGGGGCGCGGAAACTCCTTCGAAAAGTAAGCGAAGATCTTGGAGATGCTCCTCTTCGGAAGAATTGGCCACCAGGATATCGTCCACGTCGACGAAAATGAATGGTAAGTCTGTGGTCACACTGTCGATGAATCATTGAAAAGCGTTGCGGAGCCCGAAGGGCATCCTGAGGAACTCGAACAGGCCGAAAAGTGTTGTGATGGCAGTCTTCGGTATGTTCTGAGGAGCCATGGGAATTCGGTGGTAAGCTTTTCGTAGGTCGGTCTTGGAGAAGATGGTACCTCCATGCCAACCAGCCGTAAAGTCGTGGATGTTGGGAAGCGGGTAGCGGTCGCGAACGGTTTTGACGTTCAAGGCCCGGTAATCACGACATGGTATTCCGTTTTCTTGCGAACCATGTGCACTGCTCAAGACCAGCTGGGTCAGAAGGTCGAGCGATGCCGACATCAAGCAGGTGCTCGGAACACCTGGCGGGCGATGACGGGCTTCTTTGGTGCAAGACCGCGTGGTTTGGCATGGATGCGATGGCATGTTATGAATATGCGACGTACAACATCTTGTTACACGGGACCAGTCCAGCCAGGAGGCTGGGTAAGGCTGGGGAACTCGGCGAACAACGTTCCGTAAACAGATTGCGGGCTGGCTGGTTTAATGCCAAGGACGCTGTGCCGTGCAGAACGGTGTCACTTCGGAACGCCGGCCACAGAAAGCGCCGTTGTTAAGTCGAAAAGACGCCGACGTGCGGTGTCAACCATGAGGCGGAAGTGGTTCAAGAAGTGCACGCAGAGAACGGGGTGCGTGACGGCGTCCACGAGTAAAATCTACCGGAATTGCCGGCACAAACCCAAGTGCAGAGCCAGGGACCTCGCAGCACAGACTGGAATGGCGGTGCCTTTTACTGCGGAAAGATCATGAATGGGGGAACGTCGACAGTCCAGGGCGCTTGCAGGCAAGACACTGCCTTGAGCACCCTTGTCGACGAGAAAAGGGTAGCCGTGCGTGTTGGCCATCAACGAAAAAGAGGCGACCTGGTTGGGAATTCTGACGATCGCTCGCCGCCGTTAATGATCCTCCCTGTCGTGTCCCGCCAGCCACAGGGCCTGATAAGTTGCGTGTGGAAGAGCTGAATTTTGCGTGGTACCAGCGAGGCGGGAGACATTGGGTGGAGGCTGGGTTGGGGGAACGGGACGTTCTTCGCCGTTGGGCACGAGGAGAACGGGGGAAACGGGCAGGGAGCGAAAGGCAGCGCGGCGACGGCGAACGTCTCGGGGACAACAGTGAGGCCACCACGGCCGGTAAACGTCTGATTTCTTCCGTAAGGGTAGACACTTGCGAGGAAGCGGGCTCCGCCGCCAAGGTACCTTGAACAGGTGTCAGGGACAACGGCTGAAACCGAAGGAAGCGCGGAGACGGAGGAGGAGCTGATTTCAATGGCCTTGTCCGCAAGCTTGGGAATGACTGAGAGATCAAGGTCAGAGGCAATGGCCTGAACCCTCTGCACGTGGCTGGGGAGCCGCTTGAGGAAGAGCGCGATCGAACGTGGTCGCGCGAGGATCATAAAGATTATCCCTGTGCCGAAGCAACTGGGAAGGCCTTCGATCGCCAAGCTTTTCGGCATCGAGTACGAGTTGGAGTCACTTGCGCTCAGAGGCCACTGTGCGGTCGATGAGCGCTAGCGCCGTCTTGATGGGGTGTAAGCAGCGACAGGACATGGGTGGAGGAGCAGGTCAGAGACTTCCAGCGAGATGTCCGGCTGCACGACAGAAATTAGTGGAAGTACTTCCACTCCTCAGATCGCAGGCGATTTAACTGGAGAGACAGAGAACTGCCGCCTCGGCCTGCGTGGACGAAAGCTGGAGTTGCTGGCTCAGGAAAGGCGAAGTGGCCGACCTCTGACCGGGTAGAAGCGGAAGCGTGCGGGTGGGGCGGAGGGGGTTCGGCAAATGCAGAAGGCTGTAAAATTGCGTGAGAGCTGCCGGGTCACCAGTCTGGTGCCTCAAGAAAAAATGACAACCGGGAAGGCTGACGGCTTGAACAGGAATAATTTATTCTCAGGCGCCGGCTAACGAGCGAAGCTGGTAACGCGACGATGACGATGGCGCAACAGGATTAGGACTCTTTACCTCATTGCACAATACACTATGAATGCGAAGCAAGTGTGACGTTGAAAAAGAGTTCACGACGCACAAATGTTGCAACATCGAGAGGATTTACTCGACGGAAAATGGTGCACCAGTATTAATCCCTCGAATAAGGATGGCGTCACACGAGCTCTCTAGCACTCAACGGTTTAAGTGTTCAGGAAATGCACTTAAATGTCACGGTATGATTCGCGTTGATACATGTTATCACCGGTGGGTGGGGGAGTGTCTAGCGTCGATAGCCGTTGGCTGTTGCATTCATGGGCTCCTCTTATTTCTCTTAATTACGCAATTATTTCCCTTAATTATGCTCGGTCCGCTTCGCTATCACTTCACGCACAGCAGGTGCCCTTTGTGATATACTCTTCAAATATGAGATCACACCAAGAGCGTTACACATTCCACCCTAGGTGGGCACAGAGAATACCCTTCATCTCGCTGCGTGCTCCTTGAACTTGTCGTTTCCGCATCCACCCGTCTACCCCTCGTAGCTCAGATGCCAGCGGAGTCTCATACACCATGCCCTTCCTACAAGCCACGAAGGGATTTCGGTGGCCATATTGACGCAGGGTAACCGAGAAGCCATCTTACAAACATTTTTTTTCAAGGCTCCCGGTATCCTATACCTATCAGCAGTTTTCTTGAAGTATTCTGATGAATGGAATGACTACCGGTGTTCCCTTCTGAACGTCTCGTGCTGTTCCTTCATGTCAATAAACTGACAGGAGTAGTAAAATTAGGACTAGAGGCCTTGGGATATATATTCGCACAAAAGTACGATGCAACATGTAATTCAGGCGCATGAGAGAGATTTCAGTCGCGGGTCAGAGAGGCAACTTTCCTCGGCTGTCACTCTGCTACGCCTTGTCAGTCGACAAATAATGAAGCGCGCCTCGTTCTTCCTTGTGTGTGTGTGTGTGTGTTTTTTTTGTTTTTTTTTGCGGTTGTATTTGTGCCTCCCGCACCCCTCTAAAACGGAGCAGTAGTCGCCTCGCCTTCTCTCTTCCACGCCAATGCAAGCGTTCCATTGATCTGACGTTACCACATGCCAGAAGGAGCTCGCACAGATAGTCACGATTGATCGATCGATCGATTGCTTGATGTCCTCAAAGCAAGGCACTGCATAGGGGAGTGGGGGTTAGTTTAAATTTCAGCATTCATACAAAACAATGACGATGGAAGGCTGTGAAATATGTTGAGTGACAGTTCCTGCAGGCATCATGCTCTTTGTACACATCACACGGTGAAAAAGTATATTTTCGAAGGGTTTTCTATGCTGCTTTATGATCCTCCTCACAAAAGTGTTGACGCCGACATCGCGATAACCCGTTGCGTCTAACCTTTTGAACTGTAAATGTAGACTAGGCTGGAACCTGTGGATACAATGTTTATTCGGAGCGTTGCTTATGAGGAAAGAGATACCTCGACTTTTAGAAGCTTAGAATTATTATAATCAAGAGGCAGGATAGGCTTCTGGGACCGCTTCCAAGGCAGGTGTTGGGGTCCTTCAACAATCTTGAATCGAGGAATCGCATTATCCCATCTACTGGTAGCTCGCAAGCACATTCTATGTCATGCGAACACTCGTCCGAGCATTTCAGGATGGCCTCCCTTGACAGAATACCTTCATACACAATTGTCTACAATTTTTTCTCGCGCCGATGCTATGGGGGACATTATATTCGGAGTCCTGTACACATGGGCAAGAAATATGTCCGACAAAACTGTAGCTACACGAAAGCCAACACAAGGAGCATGTTCATAAACAAGAATTCCTATTTTACATTCTATGCGCATATTATACATTCCGTGTATACGCTTTGTAAGTGAGTTTCTGCGCACAAGAAGAGGGGGAGACAGTGGAGTGACGCGCGTGGTGATGTGGCGTGCTCCTATTCCTGGAGAAGCCCATTGCACCACGTGCGAGCAGCGAAAACGGTAAACAAGCTGGGTCGGTGGATTTCACGGTCTGGGTTTCTCGTACTTTACGTCCTTTTTAAGCGACGAAATGGTAAATACGTGTCGTGGAGTACCTGTTGTGATACATACGTGTTATGGACACTTGGATGGAGTACCTGTCTTCCGTGATCCAAAAGAGAAACGGGAACGTCGACTGTGGGAGATGGCAATCAACCGTCGCTACTGGCAAGCTAGAGATACCAAAGTTGCTTGTAGTCGTTACGTTGAGGCCGCAGTATCGAGGCACAATCTTCAGGACTTTTAAAAGTAGCTCGTTACTTTCTATATACTTTGAAGTCACAGTTTGGCGCCGGACTTCTATCCTGTCTGATAAGGGTCTGGATAGTTTACCTGCATACCATTCAGGACCTCGTGCGTGCCTCTAAACTGCCCAAACCCAACGTGCTATAGGCTACCCCTTCCAAGAGGTACGTGGATGTCTCGAATATCTCAGTCGGTGAAGCATGTATATGACGCACGGCGGCGACAAAGGAGACCCTTTCGCCTGACCTCTGGGTGACGCACAGAGTAGTATCTTCAAAGTAACTTGGAAAATGTGTAGCACAGAAAAAGCATTCAAATTCGATTACTAAGGTAGGCTTTTTTTAAAAACATAGTTAACTTAAATATTACTTTTGGGGCGGCGTATCTACTGTTGCGTACGTCAGTCTTTGACACGTTCTTGACGGCAGCATAGAGCAGTGTATCGTGTTATATGACTGCATTTCCCATTGGGGCATTCACACTAAGCACACTGGATCCTTCCATAGGGTGATAGCGTCACCCTCACGCTATATGAACGATCTCTGAATGAAGCACGCGCATTTGAACTAATACAGAAGTCCAGGATGTCAAACTTAAGCACGTTTCTTACGTTCAACTTCTTTTTACGTTTGTTCAAACAGCCAATATCATTAACAAGAAAAACGACACTTCTTATGTCGATATCAGAGCCGTATTCGCTGTTCTACCGCCCCGCTTGGGATGGACGCTGCTTTGTTTACTTTTTTGGAGCGAGCGTATGTCTCCTTCAGCCAATCAAAGGAGTCCTACAAACGTCACTCTTACGTCGTGCGCGGTGACCCCGCGCGCTTACGGAGCGTATACGCAAGGTCTCCCACCTTCTAAAGAAATCCGATCCGCAAGAAGGTATGACACACCGGTAGTTCTTTAAAACCGTTCGTAAGGTGCCTTCTCTCGCCCCCATGGCAGCACGCCATCCCACAATGTGTGCAGCATAGCCCACACAAACATTTAAATACTGATGTATCATTTCCCGTGCAATCTTGACCGTGGAGCATCTGTATGTCGCGTTCTGCTTTGTACGAGTTTTCATTGGTTGTTCTCAAATACAGTTATACCAAGTTGATCTTTGTTGTTGAAAGTTGTTGAACTTATCGCTATTCCGTACCGCGCGATAAATGCACGGCTTCGCTATGAATCGTCACTAGCTTCCCGCGCGATGACATATCGTGTCGTTTCTTTTGAAATCCCGAACCAGCTCGTGTGACTCACTGGTTAGCGTGCTAGCCAGAGTACCCTTAGAAGTCGGCCCAGGACGCACATTCCCCGAGACCGTGAGTCGTGACCTCTGTGAGGGCGGCGAGCTTTTTCAGAATCACCACCACCGCAACCAGCCTACGGAAACGGTTTTCACGTGCCATCGCGTCACGTTTACAACGTGCCAGGTTAAAATAATAACTAATAGCGGTGTGTACAGTTCAGCATGGGGCCCCACCCCCCGTCTTGATCGATGTTCTTTAACCGTTTTGCCGCTGCGCGACTCGGAAGAGAGCTATGGGAGGTCGCGATGTCAAATACTAAGGATATAAATATACTTGCCCCTACACATGATGTGTGTGACTGTCTATCATTCCGAAAAGCTCAGCACGAGATTGTGGGACGACGGCGGCTGATGAAAATATCTTGCCGCTGACACTGAGGCTGCTTTTTCCACGGGAGGTTTCATCGTGTGCCGACAAGCCTACTGCATCAAATCGGGAAAATGCGAAACACCAACGCGGCCCACTTATCATTGGAACTCCCTGGTTTTTCTGTCCTGAGGTGTCGGGACTTTTCCCAATTAAGCCGGGTATTCCGGGATCATATTATAAACAAAGACAATAGTATTAGCTTTAGGTGAAAATACATTTAGTCGCCTTTGACAATAAACTAACCAAGATCAAACCCAGGCTGCACACAGCCTTTCAGTAGTAACCGTGACGATTCCTCCATGAGTTGTGTGGGTCTCTCTTGCGCTCTGTCTCTACATGTCAAACAAAACATTCGCCCTAACTTCATGTCTTCCATTCTCCTTTAACTCGTGGCTGTTTCTGGAGGAAAAAAATGACCATGGACCGCTTGCACGAGCTTAAGTTGTGATTTTTGACACACGGTACTGTCCTCGTTGCATCTCTTTCTTTTAGCACTGTCAAAGTTACGGACTACAGCTCTCAGAAGTAGCTTCAACGTTTGTTAAAGAGGGCCCCGCCCTTTTCTGTGCTTTCCTCAAATAAGTGGCTTAGCTTTTTCGCGGCCGTCACATGAGCAGCCTATCAATTCATTTCATACTGGCACAAAGAACGAAACAAGGCTTAGACTTACAAAACCGTATCAATGAAGTACAGACAACCAATGGAAGTGAATGGCCCTCACTGCTTAATGTTGATGAAGAGGCTGGCTTTTGCAACTAGAGCTCTCTCTTACATAAGGCTCCCTTAGTTCTTACAAGAACTGTCGTGTATGCCCCGGGGATTTTCAGTAGTTTGCCACGCCTCCTGCGTGTAGCTTCCAGTCAGTGTTCTGCACGTAAGAAGTGAAAACCGTTCGCCTGACTCCCGCGCAAAGTGTGTCTGTTGATCGTATAACTTAAACCATTCCGGGATTTCGGGATTTGGAATACCTCAGATCCGAACGCTAGATCACCGACAGATCACAAACTGTACTTACTGAAGTCCACTGGATACTTCGCAATGTTCGATACATTGTAGCCCAGTGATCTGTCTAAGAGGTATACTGATGTCGTTTTTGTTCTGCAACACAAGTGAAAAGAGGACAGAACCCTTAACGTTATTCCTGTCTTTTTTTTTTTTTTTTTGCTTGCTTTGGCGTCGCAGCACATGATTTCACTACGAGATGTGTGGATGCTACTAGCAAATTCTATATGACTACACGAGCTTCTTGAAAGTATACTTACGGTTCACCCTTCAGCAGGTAATAATTTTCGAACAGCACTTGACCTTTGTTTACCGGACAAAGTTGTCGGTTATGAAAGCACAGTGGTATGAAGGGGCTCTTCAGATTGACGTACAGATTGTAATAGGTAGTTGGCATCTTGGCACACTGCAATTTAAAGAATATGACCGTGTGGGCAATATCATACGCTGGATAATCATTTACTTAAAAATGAGAGTTATTTTCTGGCTTATTTTCAAAATGGAATATCTTGTGCAGTTCGTGTCTGCTATGCTCCAATCTCAACGTGTCGAGCCACCGCAGCCCACTCGGCAGTTCCCTCGCCATCTTGCCCCCGTCCCACCCATAATTTAGGTTGTGTTCTAAGTAACACCCGAAGATTATGCTTGTTCACAGTTTTCTTCCTAAAGGGCGAAACGCGTTGGACGTTTTCGCAGCGTCAAAACGCCGCGCGTACGCTATGGCCTTGCACACGCGGCGAAGAAACGCCAGCGAGGCGACCACCCGAAACGCACGGGACGCGTACGGAGCGAATGACGCACGCCACTGTTGCTATATTCGTCGACCACAAATATCTGTTAGAACGTGCAGACGCACTTCTTTCCTGTGGTTCCTGCGTTCCTTCATTCCCGATACCATTAAAATGTTCACGTAAATTTAGTGTGATGGATAATGTCCCAAAAATTTATGCGAGCTGCTCATACGCCACCTTGTCTGCCGCATGACGGCCATGGTTCTGTCTACTTCTCGGAAAACGCGCCCAGACGCGCGCGAATATCTGTAGTCGACAGATTCCGGCGTACGCCCTCCGCGCGCGTTGAAAAACTGGTTTTTACGAGTGTTTATAAGTCCCAAACGTCGCCACACCAGCATTGGACAGCTGTTTCGGCCTTATTGGGCCTTCATCAGCAATGCGTAGGTGGGCGACGTTTGAGTGAGTGGCGTCGGAAGGTCACGTGGAACGTGATGTCCTCCCGTCAGGGTTTTTACGAGGTCACACGCACGCCGAGCGCGCGCGCGTCCTGAAAACGTCGGAAAAACGCTCCATGCGTTTAGCCCTTAATTGGTACACAGGGTGCGTTACGTAAAGCTGACTAGAATTTTCTTAAATTCGTGGTACGTTTTTTTCTTTGTTTTACTGTCGTTGAATGTACCTATTCCCGTTGGGGCTTACTAAGAGGTGGGAGTCTATCGGTAATTAGTGCAACCGTTAATTACTTTTATAATGAATCTTGATAATTAGTGAAAACAGGTTGACCACGGAATTGCAAAGTAGTAGGCCTCAACCCTTAAGAGTCGCGTCCGCTAGAAGTGAAACCGCAGCGCTTTTCTGTGCTCTTGTAAAAAATATGCGAAAATGCACACCTCTCGAGCGCTTCGCGGGTTTCGCGGCCGTCTTTTCATATCCCCCTCTCGGTGTCAGGCTGTTCCTCATAGCATGGAGCTTGCCACCCTGCCCCTGGAGTGGGTGCAATGGGAAATACTGTTGGGCCATGCCAAAGGTCCCGGACATTGCGCTCGGCACGTTAAAATAAATTGCGCCTGGTTGTTCCCATGCAGCCAATGGTCTCGCAGCTCATTTGTGGCGCAAAATTTTTCTTGCGCGCCGTTGCCGCCTCTTGAAGATTGCGATATGACGTGTAACCTACCTGGCGAAAGAAAATTTGAACAGAAAATTCTACCTTTTGCACAGATTCCAACCAAATCTCTTCTGAGTGGAGGCAAAGCATTTCGCACGCGTTGAAGGTTGATCGACACATTTTATCGAGAGTTTTAGCCCCAAGAAACCTCTAAAATTTTGGGAACTTCTGGAGTTTTTTGTGGAACTCGGCAATTTTTTCATAGTTACTTGAACATAGCGCCATTGTAGTTCTCTAGTGGGCTAGTTCTCCAGTGGGTTCCAGCCCATTGTGGAGTCGTGGGGAACGAGCAGGCCGACAGCGCCGCAGAAGCAGCACTCTCGTATCGGCAACGGACCAGTATTATTCTGCTGAGAGGAGACCGCCGTTCCATTTATTCCCCACATCCCCACCAGCAATGGGGTAGAGTATCGCCTCCGGCGATGAACCTCCCCACTCTCCATTCTCAAAATAAAGTTGTTGTTGTTTGTTGCGCCATTGTACGAGGCATAGAATGTGTTAAAAATATTTTTAGGGGCCCAGACTTGGAATAGTGCGAAGAAAAATATAACTAATTTCGAATATATTTCTTTTACCACATATTCAGCCATCAATAGCACGCTGAGGTGGCCATGACAAAAATATGAGTGAAATTGCATTTGGTAGTATCCCCTTAAACTGTTAAGGAAGATGAAGCTACTGCGCACCTCTCTCGCGCACCTTATGGACAGACACGTTATGTGCATGGGCTTGCATTCTCGTTTTCGTTTGGAGCAGTAAAGTCTACTTGTCCCTGCTGTCTGTCGTCCTTGCCCTTCCTCAACAGTATAAACTGGTACCGAAACCCGGGAAGAGGACATTCCAAGGCCTGCAGGACGACAGAACCGCAGGAAGAAGCCACGCTTAAGTCCTTGCTTTTATCCAAGAGGAAATCCCTTCGCAGCGGCTGACGACCGTGCTAAACGAGGCCGAGCGCCTGCTCGAGACGACCGATGTTCCCGCGGACAATTCTGGCCGTTGCGAGCTACTGACCGAACGTATCAAGACGTTCGCTACTTCTCTGGAAGAACTTGACAGAAATCTGGAGACCTTGTTCACCGCTGAACCAGCGGAAGCCGAATTGGAAGAGATATTGGAATATCAGGACCGCGTAGCCTCGATATCATGCTTATTGGGGAGGAGCCTTGTGCCTCAGCCCAGCTTCCAGACCCCTCCGTTCCCCCCTCGACGAGCGCGGCGACAGTCCAGACCGGTCCTGCTGCGCAATCTGGAGTTACTGGTGATACGGCGTCGGAATCCATTCTGAACTCTACTCGTCGTCCTAATTTGCCGAAGGTAGAGCTCATCAAGTTGGCAGTATGGAGAATTGGCAGGAGTTCTGGATCCGCTTTGAGTGATCCGCACTGTAATTCATCGTTGTCCAACAATGAAAAGATGTCGAATTTGTCATCTGTCCTCAAGGGAGAAGCCGCAGCTTCAGTTAAAGGCTTACAGGCGACATGTATGACACGGCGGTCAAAATGCTACAGGGTCGATTAGGAAATCCAGAGTCGCTCTTACAGTTCCATCTGAAGCGACTGTTAGCCATTCAGGATGTTCGTTCGTCCCGAAACGTCTCCGAACGTCTGCATGACACGGCGCGCGCGCATATCCGAAGTTTGGAAGCGTTAGGAACTGGATTCAGTTCGTATTCTTTGCTGTTGTACCCGGTATTACGACAGGCCCTTCCAGTCGACTTGGTCCTGAGCTTTCAGAGGAGACTTCACAGCGAGGCCGCGGACGCAACTGGAACTGCAGACGATCGTCATGAAAAGGTCGTGGGCAAACTACTAAATTTCATCAAAATGGAAACTGAATGCAGGCAGCACATCGCAGCGGCAGAACGGACAGAAGATCCTCAACGTTTTACACTCGAAATTCGCAGGAACGACTGCCCTCCGCCGCAGCACTCGGTGCTGAAGCCAGTAAGCCATCTAAAGCAACGAATACCAAGAAAACCGCAGACAACTCTTGCTTCTTTTGTGGGAAAGACCACGACGTCAGGAAGTGCCGTGTAGAGGCTGACCTAGCAGACCTGGAAGAGCGGCTTCATCGAAGCCGCCGCTACTTCCGTTGCGCAAAGGAGAATCACACCGCTACAGTTTGTCGATCCGTCAAGGGCCTGAAGTGCGAACGATGCAGCGGGCGGTATTTGACGGTCCTATGTAGGCAAGGAAGTCAGAAAACTACGGATGGAACCGTCGTTGCAAGCGGTACATGGCAGCACTGTTCTCCATACCCGCAGGTCGTGCTCCTGCAGACGGGGTACGCCGTACTTTGCACTACTGATGGCCGACGGAAGCCCATTCGTACTCTCAACATTTATTAAGAAGACACTGTCGCGGAAAATGGAGCTGCCAATCGTGGGAAGAGAAGATCTCACAATCAACACTGTCGGAAAAGCCGGGAAGCAGTCCTTGCATAGCAGGGTCAGTGTAACCCTCCGATCCCAGTACACGTCCCAGCAGTGTGAACGGGGCACACCACCCAGGAGGCGTCCTTTGAGGCTCTGGAAATACCCGAAATATGCATCAGTAACCTTCCGCATATAGATGCCAAGGCTCTCGACTGCTTCAGGGATACTGGAATGCAGTTAGCGGATGTGGCCGTGGCATCTGTCCCCTGAACAGAAATAAGCGTTCTTTAGGGCGCAGACTTTTACTGGGCTGTTGTCACCGGCAAGCAAATGCAGCTTCAGGGTAGCCTCATCGCCCTCGAAACAACTTTCGGGTGGACTCTGCAAGGCCCTGCGGGAGATTATTCTTCGCCAGAGGTGAACACTTTCCACGTTGATGTTTCTCGCTTCTCCGAAGACGACTTAGATGAGAGGTTGCAGTCATTCTGGGACGTGGAGCACCTCGGGATTGCCGACGCCGCAGAATCACTGGGTAACGATCCCGTTCTACAGAGATTCGAGGACAGCACTCTATTGGAGAACGGTCGCTACAGTGTTGGGCTGCCTTGGCAGGACAACCTTGTCTCTAGGCTCAGGACAAACAAGACAACAGCCGAAGTACGTCTAAGAAACGCCACCCGCACTCTGTTGAAAGACCAGGCTGTAATGAACGAATACGAGCTAGATATTCGCCAGTACCTCGAGAACGGTCACGCTGAACGCGTAGATGTCACAGCGCCAAAGGTTGGCCCGGAGTATTATCTCCCACATCATGCAGTGATCCGTCGTGAAAGGGAGACTACTAAAGTACGCATCGTATTCGACGCCTCGTCAAAGGCACCTGGTTTGGTATCGTTGAATGACGTACTACACGCGGGTCCTAATCTGAATTCGGACATTCTTTCTTTGCTGTTAAGGTTCAGGATGCATCCCATCGCCCTTGTTTCTGATATAGAGAAGGCCTTTCTACAAATTGGCCTTCACAAGCAGGACACCGACGCGTTGCGTTTCCTTTGGTATTCTACGACGCCGGTTACTGGGCAAACCCTCCCCGACATCGAAACTTGGCAGATGACTCGAGTACCCGTTGGTGCCAGGTCCAGCTCTTTTCTTCTTTCCGCCACTATTCGACATCACTTACGGCAGTCTGAATGGGACTACCCTGAGACAGCGGCACTTCTACAGGCCCATTTCTACGTCGACGACTTGGTTGTCAGCGTGGAAACATCATCAGACGCAGAGATTCTGTACCAGTACACGTTGCGAATGGTTGAGGCCGCAGGCATGAAAGTGAAGAAGTGGGTGACCAATGATGGGATCCTATTACGTCAGATGTTCAACGACGGCAGCACAACCGTCGAGACGACTCAAGATCAGACTAAGAAGGTGCTGGGACTTGTCTGGGACGTACACAATGACAAACTACGATGTCCTCTCGCAGCCATTTTGGACTTTGTTGCAAACGAGACGAATGACAATAGGCACATTTTACAGTCCGTATCAGGGATCTACGATCCTTTCGGCTTACTTGCGCCCTTCACCATTACTGGAGAAATTCTGCTGCAAAGGATCTGGGAGGCAGAGCTAGACTGGGATGATCTACTGCCAGAGGACATAAAATCAGAATGGAAGGAGTGGTGTGCGGGAGTGGGAGAACTGGAGCAACTCTCTCTCCCTCGGTTCCTGAGATATTCGGGCACGGCCACGCCTAGGAAGATGCACGTATTTGTTGACGCTAGTCCCTTCGCTTACGGTGCGGTAATCTACGTTGAAGCGTCATCGAGCGACTCTTCTAGCATGGAGTTCCTCGTCAGCAAGAGCAGAGTGGTTCCACCAAGCGCCAAACGCTGCCAAGGCTTGAACTTATGGCAGCCCTTGTTGCCGCACGGCTTTACCGATATGTCTGCACTGCTTTGAAGATTGTGCCCGACTGTGTTTTCTGGACAGATTCTCTCATAGCGTTGCATTGGATAAGAGGGCCAGTAACACGGTGGAAGACCTTCGTTGCGAACCGCGTCCAAGAAATTCATAGCATCACTTCTACTGAATGGTGGCGACACTGTACCGGTGAGGAGAATCCGGCTGACCTCCTTACTCGAGGAGTCAAGGGGCATCAGCTTCAGGGCAGCTCCTTGTGGTGGCACGGCCCTACGTGGTTGGCACATACGGAAAAATGGCAAAGTTCACTCCTACCAGAACCAACTTGTCCTGGAGGAAAGGACGAAGTGATCTCCCAACGTGTTCCCCCGGTGGCAGTTGCGCCGGTTCAAACCCTCATGTCGTCAGAGCGGTACAGTAGAGCGAACCGACTTTGTCGAGTAACCGCGTGGGTGCTGCGCTACATACAGAACTCAAGGGGTCGGAAGCAGACTGGCCCACTCACAACACAGGAGTTGAATAATTCCGAGCAGTACTGGATCAGGATGACACAAGCAAAGTTCCTGGACAAGAAATCCACGCATCTTCAGAATTTCCGTTGGTACAAAGATGACGACGGCATTCTCCGGCTTTACAGGCGTCTCCAGCATTCCGAACAGCCAGCAGCGACTAAACACCCAATGCTACTACCGCCTCCTTCGAAAGCCTGGTTCACCCACCTCATGGTTGTTCGCGGACACGAAAGGATGGCGGGACACGATCCGGAAGGACACGATCAGATACGGGAGGATTACTGGGTGATCAGAGGAAGGCAATCCGTTAAGTACGCCCTGCACCACTGCTACTTTTGCCGACGTCTCCGAACACATTCATGCACCGAGCAAGAGGAGCCCCTAAACGATGGATCGAGTTTCACAGCAACTTCCGTTTGACGTGGTTGGGGTAGATTTTGCAGGTCCACTGTTTTACAAAACAGCGCACGGGTATTCGAAGTCGTACGTGACACTCTTCACCTGCACAGCTACACGAGCCATTCATCTAGAGTTGGTAACGGGCCAAGACTTCGGCACCTTCCTCATGGCGTTTAAGCGATTTGTGGCTCGCAGGGGTATACCAAAGAAGATCTATTCAGACAACTTTCTAACATACAAGAAGGCTTCCCGAGAACTTCCTTTCATGATTTCCGCTCAATTTCAAGCAGTGGAAGAATTTGCCACCCAAACACGGAGCACATGGGAGTTCATAGCAGAACAAGCACCATGGTGGGGAGGCTTTTGGGAGCGCATGGTGCGCTCCGTCAAAGAATCACTGCGCAGGTCGCTAGGTCGGCGCGAACTCGACTTCCAGGAGCTGCAGACCGTGTTGACGGAGGTCGAGGCCATTGTGAATTCAAGACCTCTTACTTCGCTCACAGAAGACCCTAACGACACAGAAGCCTTGTAAGCTTTGTAAAATAAATGTTCAAGGGGCCTACTATGAAATGCAATTGGTCGCATATTTTCATGAGGACCACCTCGGTGTACAATTGACTGCTGAATATGTAAAAAGTAGAGATGGAACGGATCCAGAATTTTCCGAATCCGAATCCAAGTAAGGCTCTGCGGATCCACGAATCGTACGAATCTCGAATCTTTCGAATCCTTCCCATAAAGAAACAGTTTAAGAAGTCAGGGAAAAAAACACTTCTATTGTAAAGTGTTTTGAAGCAGAATTTTATATATTTGTTTAACAAGAAACAAATTGACTGACTTCATGAGCAAACATACCCGTATACGTACTTCTTCCTAAATGTAATTTATTTAACATGTTGTCACTAGCTCCCGCGGCATAGTGGTTAGGATGACGGCTTTCCACACCGAGACTGGCAGGTGACCCTGGTTCGAATCCTGTCACCGGCTGTGCTGTCTGATGTTTTCTCTGGGTTTTCCGACGACTTTCCAGACGAATGTCGTCACTGTTCCCGCTGAAGTCGGCCCAGGACGCATACTACTAATCCCCTGTCCCCCACTTCTTCCTGCTGTCCTCTCTCCATCTGTCCACGTCTGTACGCCGCTCATAGCCACAGTTGCTTCGCGGCGCTGACACGGAATAAAAAAATACATGTTGTTCATCGACTATAGGAAATACTTGTACATGAACTCTCCAGTCTGAATTTTCTTCCGTGAAACTAAGAAACAATCAAAAGCAAAACCATGTTACTCCAGACTTGTAATGAGAGTTCCTGCGTTAATTCTTTCAGTACAGAGAATGTAAACAAACAAACCAGAAATCACCCGGCGACCAATTAGGCTTTCAGTGGACTCCGGAGGCGCCAATTTTCAAAAAGAAACAAACAATAGTATTTGGTGGATTCGAAAGATTCGATTCGCTGTTTTGGGCACTGGGATTCGGATTCACGAATCTGCAATGCCTGCCTAGGATTCGAGGGCTCGAAGATTCGCGGAATCGGTTGGCCCATCCCCAGTAAAAAAGAATATTTCCGAAATTCATGTTTTTTTGTTTTTTCTGTGTACTCTTCCAAGTCTGCGCGCTTCAGAATATTTTAGAACACTTCCTGTGCCTCCTACACAACAGCGCTAAACAGTTTAAATAGCTATGGAAAAATGGAAGATTTCCGTAAAAAATGCCAAAAGTTCCCGGATTTTTACTGTTTTCTCGGGGCATAAACCATCAATAAAAAGCGTCGATCAACCTTCAACTGGTCTTGACATGAAAGTCTTATGCTTTTACTTCACTGAGAGGGTATTTGGTTGGAATTTGCGCAAAAGCTATTTTGCTAATTTCTTTCTTCTCCGGGTTGATTACATGTGAAATCGCAATTTTCAAGAGGCGGCCATGGCGCGAAAAAAATAAAGGACAAGAAATTTATTTTTCAACAAAGCTAAGCCAGGAGTGCATTAACTGCATGAGAACAATCAACCACAACTCATTTCAAAGAAATCGGGGATGGTCGAGCACAATGTCTGGGAAGCTTGGCATGGAACGCTGCTCGAAAGCTGATTGCAAAGCTTCCAGACTTTCCCAAAGCCACGCAGGCAAGAAAAATTAAATCGCCACTCGATAAGTGAGTAGTATAGAAAGAAGTCCTATAGCCAAGAGTTTTCTCTAATCCAATTCAATTCTAATCCAATTCCAATCCAATTCTAAGCCATAATCCAGTTATAATCCAACACAATCCAGTTCTAAGCCAACACAAGCCAAATCCAAAGCCATCTGATTGGCCGCCATTAGCTCCGCCCCCTTCACGTTGATTGGCCCATGCTAAGCCTACTGATCTGATTGGCCGCCATTAGCTCCGCCCACTTCACGTTGATTGGCCCATGCTAAGCCTACTGATCTTTGATTGGCTGCCCGTAGCTCCGCTCCTTTATGCTAATTAGTTGGCTTGGCTCCGCCCAGTTCACGCTGAATGGCCCGTGCTAAGCCTACTGATCATTGATTGGTTGACTGTAGCTCCGGCCCTTTATGCTAATTACTCGGCTCTGCCCACTTCACGCTGATTGGTGCATGCGTATCGCTGAGCACAGCTCCGCCCCTTTATGCCGATTAACTGGCTCCGCTGATTGGTCCATTCGAAGCCTACTGATCACTCTCCACATTTTCCAGACTTTCTAAGCCCTCTGATTGGCTGTCCCCCGTTTAAGCCTACCGATTGGCCCCATTCTAAGCCCACTGATTGGCTGACTAAGCCCGCTGAACATAGCCTTCGTTAGCGCCCGCCAGATGGCGCACTCGGCAGCGACCCTGCTGTGGCTTTATCTCAGACGTCCAAACTTACCTCATGCCACCAGATGGCGCGACTCAGGTGCATCAACTCCACGCTGTTCCACTTTGAGGCGTCACATGAGCGAGAGAACTTTGTCGAGATGTGCTGCCACATATTGCATTCCCGTATCACCGCAAACAAGTTGCGGGAAATCATACGCGAAATCTTGGATGAGTACCTGTCAGCTTACAGGGAGCAATCACTGCGCGAGCTTCAGGAACTATGTCAGGAAGAAATAAGAGTCCTGGAGACGATCATCAATCGCGCTAGGAGCTATGGATGAAAATAAAGATGCATCACACCTCGCTACACAGTCTGCTCGAGTTATTCCACGATGCGCATGCAGTTCCAGCACCCCGCTCGAATTCTCATCTCCGGCGCCTCCATGTGTGGGAAGACGGTGCTCACGCAGAATATAATGAGACACCCCGAGTTATTTAGCGTTCCACCGCAGAAGATACTCTACGTACGAAACTATGCAGCCGGCTGGGAAAAGGATTTCGACGGTGTGGAGTTTATGGACAGGATACCCGCAGATTGGGATGAGCGATATCCCACTCTCATAGTTATTGACGATCAAATCACGGAAAAGGGGGTTCTATCGGAGGTAGAGTCGTTGTTTGTACGTGGGTAGCCATCATAAGAATTTGTCCGTGATCCTGATCACACAAGCCTTGTTCTATCACAACGCCGCTTTTCGAACGATATCGCTGAACGCCAGTTATATCGTATTGTTCCGGAACGCTCGGTCCGTACAACAGATTGAAACCTTCGGACGTCAGGTGTTCGGGAAACAGGGGCTCTCCTATTTTCTCGACGCATATAACCAGGCGACGGAGAATGCGCACGATTATTTAGTTGTGGATCTGCACGAGCAAACACCTCCCTCTCGTAGCCTGCGAACGGGTATTTTACCGCACGACCGGCAGTTCCTGTTTACGCCCGCGAAATGACGGCCGATCTTAGAAGACACCTCACGCTCCTCAAAGTATTGGCCGCCAGCAAACCGACGCACCGCGCAGAGTTACTTAAAGAGCTCAGCTGCGACGACATTCGAATCCTTTCGGAAATCTGTCTGAATATTCTACGCGGAAATATCCCACTTTCGACGGAACTTCATAAAAACCTGAAGAAACACAAAAAAATCATCCGCTTCCTCGCTTACAAGTCACTTCATAAGTGCCCCCGGCAGTTGAAGAAATATATTAGGGGACAACGAGGTGGTCTCATTCCCATACTTCCACTGCTCCTCTCAGGGCTATCAAGCCTCGTGGCGGGAGTCGCCGGGCGAGCGATATCCAAAGCCATCGGTCATGGCTCATAGAATAGAAATAGGTGAAGTTCTGAAATCTAACGATTCGGACGATGTAAAAGTGGGCAAAATACTGGAAGCCCTCTATTACTTGCTGAAGCGCGCTCACTATCATCCTCCTCCTCCTCCTCTGGTACCTGTCCATTCGGAGCCTGAACCGGAACCCAATCCATTCGATTTTAATCTTCTACCCTCTGGCGTTGATAAAGCACGCGCGAAATCTGTGCTGAAAGAATTGAAGAAAGTTTTCACCTGGCAGGCGGATAATGTGCTAGTATATAGAGGGAAGCGAATCAATCGCTCAAACATTGTGGCTCTCGTGAGCTACTTAGCACGTCGTAGCGCGCTCATCAAGAAACCCCGCTGGTACAAAAAAGTATCGAAAATTATAAGCGCTCTGAAAATACACCGCATTGCTCACTGGAGCAAATATGGGGCCCTATAGAAAGATCAAGGAGAAAGGGTTAGTTGGAGTGGATCGGTACCGACGTTATCACAAGCTCACGCGCTCAGAAGCCGTGGAACAGCTGAAAAAAGAAGATGCTTACACCCTTCACAAGCCAGTGAAGAAAAAATTTAAGCGGCGCTCCATCATCGCAACTCACGTGCGGGATTTATATCAGGCAGACCTTCTGGATATGCGCAAATATCAGAAATTTACCAAGGGCTTCAGGTACATCCTAACGGTCATAGATACGCTATCGAGGTATCTGTACATGGTCCCCATTCGCACAAAGCGCGCGCAAGACATAAAGAAAGCCTTCCAACGAGTTTTCCGTCACGGAATTCCGAAGAATTTGCTCACTGATCGCGGGAGCGAATTTTGGGGTTCCCCCGTTCGTCAGTACTTTCAGTCGCTACTAAATCACTATGGCACACAGAGCGGAATGAAAGCGGCCTCCTGTGAACGCGTCCAGAGAACAATTAGAGAAAGAATAGCCAGGCATTTCACTAGTATGGGGAAGTTTAATTATATCAACGCGCTGCCGAAGATAGTGGCCGACTATAACGACTCGGTACACTCCGTCACGGGCGAAAAGCCGAAAAACGTTAACGCCGGAAATGAAGTAGCTCTGTTCAACAGATTGAATCGTAAGACGACCCCGCGCGAGAGCAAGTATAAATCAGGGGACCAGGTGAGGCTCGCGTTAGATCGCGGCGTGTTCGCCAAAGGCTACGATCAAAGGTGGACGGCCGAAGTGTTCGAGGTGTCGCGAACGAGAAAGACCGATCCCTCCGTAGTGTACGTGAAAGATTCGACGGGAAAAGAAATACTGGGATCATTCTACGAGCAGGAGCTGCAGCCCGTCCACCATCTTTCCTCGTACGATAAGAGACTCATATCCGCGGTGATTAGAAAGAAGAAAATTAACGGGGTATTGCACTACTTGGTTCGTTGGTTCGGATACGCCAAAGATCACGATTCTTGGGTGCCCGCCAGCGATGTCAGAAAATGAATTTTACGTGTATCTGCTCTCGAACGCCAGCATGGACCTGTACCCATCCAACACGCTGAATGATCATCCAACACCTGGATGATTCGTACGTCGTCGGTCTAGAGGGATTTTCCATTCCCAACAGCTTCCTGAACGTGAACCAAGAACCTGATAACGCTATCAACGGAGAAGTGGGAAACAAAACAGCTCACGTTCAAAGACACGGACACGCTATTGAATAAAATATTCCCCGAATATGGGATAGAGTGGACTTACGAGGAAGATCACTATGTGTTTAAGCTACCGTCGCGCGTGCGCTCGGTGAAATTAATCGACAGACCGCTGCATCTCGCCTTTGGTATCGTGGACATCGATGGAGATCATCCGGAGGGCGGTAAAGTACGCGCCGTCCCAAACGTGTTACCGCTCGCGGAGGAAAGAGCCGTTATGATGCGAGTTCGCCGGGTGATAGTGATCAATAACGATCTAATTTTAGAACCCCGATCGCTAATTACCGACACATTCAACGAATTCTTCAGAGCGACGAACGATACAGAATCAAGGGTGGAATACAAAGACAACACTTACTCGCTCTCTCTCCCGGCGAATTTCAACTTGTCGACTGAGTTCCTGGACCTCATTCAGGTGAAGCACGTCCGTGTTGAAGGATCCCGAAAGCGCATCACGTGTAATCCCATAGTGAAGACGTACCGCATCCACATAAACACTCGAGAGACGGAAAGTCGGCGCATTTCACTTCCACAGAATTACTACGAAACACCCGAAGCTCTCGTGAGCACCATCCATGAGCGTGTGCAGCCGGAGGCTTCCCTCACGTACGATGCATGGGCGAGGAAGTGTTCGTTGAGCTTGCGGGAAAATGTGTCGCTTACATTATCCAATTACTTTGCATACCTACTGGGTTTCGGCGCAAAAACCGTATTAGCCGAAAACGATACGGGCGTCGACGAAGTGACCTTAGATCTTCCCATTAGAAGTTCCTACTGTACTACGACCTGGATCCCGATCAATCCTCCGTCCGCCTGTCACCGATCAGGCGTGGAAACGTTTGTCTGCAACTCAAGTTCCGACGCGCCTTGGCGGAACCCACGACCGTATTGATACTGTCCGGGAGTGTGCGAATTATGTCCATCGATAAGAACAGGAACGTCACACTGGATTAGCGATGTTCGAGCAAGATATCGAGAGACTCCTGAAGTACAACGATTACACTTCGGCACTCTTCCGTGGTGTATACGCTCGAGACGACCGTCTGCCCGCGCTGGATAGACCGGGTATAATCGTGGTGAACACCGATCGGCGACAGCAGGCTGGGGAGCACTGGATTCTGTACGCGAAAATGAAGTATGACCTCATCTACTTTGATTCCTTCGGATTGCCACCCATCGAACCTGAGTTCAAACGCCTCATCGTCGACGAATATAATGATGTCTGTATTCAAAGCCTGTATTCTCCAATGTGTGGTGTGTACTGTTGTATCGCGGCGACATTGTTGGCGAAAGGGAAATCACTGAAGAGCATTGTATCCCTGTTTTCCGATAATCTCGCCGCTAATGACCTAAAATCAATAAAGCTGCTAGAAAAGTTGTTTGTCGCTTAAAAACGCCTGGTGTCCTTTATTCTCTATAGCTCCCCCACAAACTATACTTGCTTAGTCAATGAATACACGCTATAGCTCCCTATCATATCATTCTATCAATACAGCTTCCCATCATATCAGCCTATCTTCCTAATCCATTACAACAACGGAACATATGATTACATATGGGACGCTCGCTGGTCTGGCGGTCACTTCTTCTTCGCGTGAGTAAAGATGATGTCTGGCGATGCGACTCTTTTACCATCCCTGAATCTCTCGTTCTTCTCTAGTTTCAGATCTGGTAATTCTCACATTTCTTGCAAATCTTCATCTGTGAGTCGCTTAAAATGACTGGGTAGGTACACCTTTACGCGTTTATCGTTGTCCATCAGGAGTTCCACGTACACGGACTCCCCGTACATAGTATCCACTTTGCGCAAGTCCAACACGTCGAGCTTTTCGTTGTTCGGAACAGTGCTCATTTTCTGAATGTCCCCATCACCGGGTTTCTTTAGTTTATCCAGCTTCTCGAAAATAGATGACATATCTCTCAGCGCAAGTTTCTACGCACGCCAAATGAACTGAAAATGAGGACAACTATTACCTAACTTTCCTCATCTTGAAGACAATAGTGAAACATACCTTTCTCGTTGTGTGCTTCACCGAGAGTCAACCGACGGAAGTAGCTTCACAGACCTCAAATGAGTTGTATATATCGCAACTTTTGGTAACGCAAGGGTGGTGCGTTTCTGTTTACACAATCACGCAGGAAGAGCATGTGATTTATGATGCGCGCGCGCGCACGCGAAGGACATTTGGAACTTCTTGGAAACCAAAGTGCATAAGCGAACCCTTTGTTTTTGGTTACAGAAAGCTTGCTGATATAAAACAGATGGCCCAACTTGTTGAGACATGCAGCGGCGCGGCCGAGGCTCCATGACCTCATTTCTTGACAAACGTGATTTACGACCTCCAAAGCATGGCAGTACGCGAGCTTTGATATAAAACAGATGGCCCCAACGTGTTGGGATGGCCGATGAAGCTCCGTGACCTCATTTCTCCTCCGTGACCTCATTTCTCGGAACACATGATTTACGACTGCCAAAGCATGGGAATATGCGAGCTTTGATATAAAACACATGGCCCCAACGTGTTGACATGTGCACCACAACCGCGGAGGCCCCTTGACCTCATTTCTTGGAACACATGATTTACGACTACCAAAGCATGGGAGTACCCGAGCTTTGATATAAAACAGATGGCCCCAACGTGTTCTGACGTGCAGAGTGGCCGATGAAGCTCCGTGACCTCATTTCTCGGAGAACGTCATTTACGACCTTCAAAGCATGGGAGTACACGAGCTTTGATATAAAACAGATGGCTCCAACGTGTTGGGATGGCGGATGAAGCTCCGTGACCTCATTTCTCCTCCGTGACCTCATTTCTCGGAACACATGATTTACGACTGCCAAAGCATGGGAATATGCGAGCTTTGATATAAAACACAAGGCCCCAACGTGTTCTGACATGCAGCATGGCTGCTGGTTTATAAGCCGCGCGATCGCCTCAGGGGGGAACAGTCTGCTTTCACTCGCTTCAAAAGTAAGTTATTCGCCTCACTTGTTGCACGTTTCTTACGGATTCGTTTATTTTCAGTGCCTCGATGTGTGTTCTGCTTTTTTGATCCTCACGATATCGAGGATGAATCGGATGAATCGGACGACGATTCTCGTGGCGGCGCACCTCCTACACTGTCTGCTCACGTGATGCGATCGCACCCTGACGTGGATACATCTTTCCTGCTCTTCTTCCAGACTGACAGTGCATTTAGAGGTGTCGTTAAAAGGTACGTGCTATAGGCATCTGTTCACGATCAGGGAGTAGAGGATTTGCGACAACATTTAATGAGTCACTTTCACGATATGGTCGCTATATTGAGAGCGCAAAGAATACCCTTTAGGTTTTGCATTTGTTCGGATGTTTTAATGGTAAAGGAAACTCGTGGGGAGATAATCGCGCACATTGCCCACTTAATGGCGTTTGCTCGCGAAGTCCACAGCGACGGAGCCATCGCAAATACCCTGATGGATGTGATTCAGGAGTCCACGGGACGCGTAGAAAATTATCAGCGGGAAGGGAGCGGGTTCGTGTCCACCGACGTCCAAAACGTTCAAATGTGCATTTCCGCCGTGAAAACGAAAAAATTCGGATGCAATGGGACACTTCCCGATCATTTGGCTAAGTGCAGGAATGTGCTAACAAATATTCATTTACCGGCACGTAAGGAGGGTGAGTGTTTTAAATACAACACGCTCGCCCTCCTGCATCCACAGAGTTGGAATACATGGTCAAAAAAATATGAAAATTATGCAGCGGAGTACTGGTGGCCTAGTCGCTTCCCCGTTTCCTACTCTGACCTGGACGAATTCGAAGACAAAAACATGATATCCGTGTACGTATACGAGTACGTCGATCAGGGAGTGCACGTGTCGCGACCTCCAAAACTCGAGTATGAAAAGAAAATTCACTTATTGGCTATAGACCAGCATTTCTTTTGGAATCAAGTCCCTCGAGCGGTTACTGATTAGGAAAGACAAGCGTTTCGTCTGCGAGCGTTGCACGCGCTCTTTTAACAAGGAAGAGAGCATGGCGAAACATCGTCGCCTGTGCGCGGACGTAAACGAAATCATATTGGAATTTTGCGAACCAGGCAAAAACTTTGTAGAGTTTACTAAAATACAGTACAAGCAGCAGTACAACTACGTCGTCGCGTTGGACACGGAGAGCGTACTCGCGCCCAGTGGTGTTGGCATGCAGCGTCACATCACCTCGAGCTTCTGTGCCATGCTCGTACGCACCCACGACTCGAAGGTGATGCGCATCAGGACGCACCACGGTGAAGATTCTGCGAGGCAGTGCGTCAGAGCTTTGATGGAAACGCGGGACGAGATGATCGCCCTGAACGCCTGCCCCGCGGAAATGGTGCTGAATGATGAGCAACGAGCACGGCACAGAGCTGCCACCCACTGCGCGTACTGCGGGCGGGAGTTCGCGCAAGATCTACCCCGTGTCCGGCACCACGACCATTCCAACCGTTGTACTGCCGGCGAGACAAATTACATCGCGACGCTGTGTAACCCCTGTAACGTGGCGTGCACGACGTGGGAAAAACTGCCCATCATGGTGCACAATCTGGCCTACGATTTGGCCGGACTACTGCGGGAATTTCACCTTCTCGGGTGGAAGCGAGCTCCCTTCATCGTGGCCAGTTCCATGGAAAAAATCTGATCGTTCGAAATTGGCACCTTCCTATTCAGAGATACCATGCAGTACCTAAATTCGTCGCTGGGAGAGCTCATGGAAACCGTCAAATCCATGGGGGGCGCAGAGGCGTTCCAATGCCTGAAGCAGGTATTTGGAGACGACTACAAAATTTTGCTTCGTAAAGGTGTATTCCCGTACAGCCACGTTAGCTCGTTCGCGGTCTACGACGAATTGGCTCTGGCGGCAGAATCGGCCTTCCGAAACGATCTGACGGGGGAGGATATAAGCGATGAAGACTATCAGTACGCGCTGCACGTATTTGAACGTTTTGGATGCTCGAATCTGAGGGATTATAATGCATTGTACCTGAAAACGGATGCCCTGTTACATGCTGACGTAATGCAGCACTTCCGACGCCTGTGCTACGACGCGCGCGGTTTGGAATTGCTTCATTGCGTTTCTCTGGCATCCTATTCGTGGCAATGCGCTCTAAATTACACGCGGGCAAAATTGGAGCTGATCATCGACGAGGACATGTACCGGACCATCGAATCGGGTGTTAGAGGCGGACTCTGTCAGGCGAGCAGGCGTCATTTACGGGCTAACAACCCGCTGTGCAGTGGCTACGATCCCGATGAAGAGGAGGTGTACATATCGTACATAGATTGCAACAATCTTTAAGGATTCAGTATGATAAAGCACCTCCGATTTCTGGAGGTGCTCCGATTCCTGGCGATTTCGAATGGGTCGAGGATTTTAGCTCCGTGGATTTTATGCGTCATCCCACAGATTCGGATGTGGGATACGTGTACGTGTGCGATTTGGAGTATCCAAAATCTATCCACGCGCTGACGCGGTACTTCCCCCTGGCTCCTGAGAAGGCAGTCGTCCCGAAGGAATGGCTATCGCCATTCCAGCGAGGGCTCCTCAAAGAGTTAATGTATCAGCCGGCGAACAGCAAAAAGCTGCTGCTCACGTGCAAGGACAAGGTCGAGTACGTTGTTCATTACGCGCTGCTCGCTCTCTATTGTAGACTGGGCATACGGGTGACAAAAATTCACCGAATTCTAAAATTTCGTCAGGCACCATTCCTGCGTCCCTACATCGAGGACAATGTTGCCAGACGCGTCGCATCGAGCACGACGTTGGAGAAAAATTTCTATAAAATCTCAAATAATGCGGTCTTCGGGCGTACGCTACTAAATAAATTTAATATGCGGGACATTCGAGTAGCCGTCGATGAGGAGACGGCGAGTCGCCTCGGGAGCCAGGTGGAATGCGCGCGAATGGAAATTTTGTCCCCCGATTGCGTCATGTACGTCATGTATGTAAATGCGCAAAAGAAAAGTGCGATGCGATTTCCCCCTGCAGATTGGCTTCACGATTTTAGAACTGAGTAAGTTAACCATGTACTCGTTCTACTGTGAAACCCTGTTGAGTAAGCTCACTTGTCCGGTGATTACGTGCTACTTTGACACGGATTCTCTTATCCTCGGCCTATTCTGCAAGGACTATGAAGATCAGTTACGCGCAATCGCCGACGACCATTTAGATTTGTCTTCCTTCGATCGTGATCATCCACTGTACAGCGAGAGGAATCGCGGTAGACTTGGCGCGTTCAAAAGTGAAACGGGTAGCGTACCCATTGAGGAAGTAATATGCTTGAAAGCCAAAATGTATTCCATCAAATTAGCCAGGGGAAAACAAATTGCAAGAGCTAAAGGGGTCAAAAAGAACATTGTGCGCAAACACCTCCTCCATGATACGTACCGCGATACCCTAGTCAAGCACGCTAGCGTATCGCACGAACAGGTGTCAATAGTGGGAAAGAAACAGTGCATGTACACCATCAGAAATGTGAAAAGAAGTCTGATGGCGTACGACGACAAACGATACCTCTACAATGACGTGGACTCCTACCCGTACGGAAGCTGCGAATATGGTAAGCTCGAATGGATGATGTAGATAGCGAGATTTCACCTGGCGTTCTTTCCCCCCGCCGCACAGATAATGCAGTGGATGAGTAGGAGTAGCATCATTTGACCTGCGTCACTGGAAGGATGTGGCACCTCGTTCTCTTCTCGCTCGTCTCGTGCGCGCTGGCGCTGGACGCTGGCAACTGTACTGCGAGCATCAAGCTGGAGAAGGATCAGCACACGTACGCGCACGAATGCCCTGGCGACATCTTGGCCATCAGAGAGTGGCACGTGGTACCTATGCGATCCGGTATTAACCTGAATAGGAACGCTACTGGATCGCTGCGCGCGTGCCTTCACTCGCTGGACGTGAGCGACAGCTACGAAGATATCCAGTGCACGCGGATGTGCCAGCTCACGGAGGACGAAATTTCTCTCAGCCGCTGTCCCGGAGACGTCTACATGATCCATCACTTTCGTGGAACCATGCCCAGCATCAAAGGAATCAATCTCTCCAAGACCGCCATGCTTTTTCTCAAACATGTACTCAATAAACGTTGAAAGGTATTTTTTCCCTGTCTGTCTGAGATAAAGCCGCAGCAGGGTCGCTGCCGAGTGCGCCATCTGGCGGGCGCTAACGAAGGCTATGTTCAGCGGGCTTAGTCAGCCAATCAGTGGGCTTAGAATGGGGCCAATCGGTAGGCTTAAACGGGGGACGGCCAATCAGAGGGCTTAGAAAGTCTGGAAAATGTGGAGAGTGATGAGTAGGCTTCGAATGGACCAATCAGCGGAGCCAGTTAATCGGCATAAAGGGGCGGAGCTGTGCTCAGCGATATGCATGCACCGATCAGCGTGAAGTGGGCAGAGCCGAGTAATTAGCATAAAGGGGCGGAGCTAGAGTCAACCAATCAATGATCAGTAGGCTTAGCACGGGCCATTCAGCGTGAACTGGGCGGAGCCAAGCCAACTAATTAGCATAAAGGAGCGGAGCTACGGGCAGCCAATCAAAGATCAGTAGGCTTAGCATGGGCCAATCAACGTGAAGTGGGCGGAGCTAATGGCGGGAAATCAGATGGCTTTGGATTTGGCTTGTGTTGGCTTAGAAGTGGATTGTGTTGGATTATAACTGGATTATGGCTTAGAATTGGATTGGAATTGGATTAGAATTGGATTGGAATTGGATTAGAGAAAACTCTTGGCTATAGGACTTCTTTCTATACTACTTAAGTGTCGTACGTTCTTACAGGCTCAAAAAAAAAATTAAAAAAAAACACGAGAAAATAGCGGTATCGACTGGGAGGAGGGGGCTTCAGGCTTTGAGGAACAGCATGATGTCAGTTTAGAAAGTGTGATACCATGTCACTCAATAGTCAATACTATTCCTGGTCAAAAAATGCGCACCAGAACTTCATTTCGGCGGCCGAGCGGCGCGTGGTGGCGCGGCGGTCGTCTGGGGGAAGACACCTGTCCGCCAGTGCCTCCCACTGATCTCGATTGTAAAAGGCTGGATCGAGGATAGGAGCAAGCCGGCAACCGGCCGCCATCTTACTGTACCCAAAACAGTCGCCGCAGCGATCATGGCGACATCTTGCAATTACGGTCGTACCAACCGTACCGGCAAGGATACAGGGAAGAAGTTCCTACAGGTGAGTCATTTTTTATCAAGGAATAAATAGGCGTCCATTCTGTACATTTATTTACAATTATGAAGTGTTTTTTTGCCCAAAACCAGCACTGGGTGCAAGTTGTTTGATCGCTCGTCCGAGGTTCAGTCGAACACACTTGCATTTTACCCGGCGGCAAATACAGTTTGAGTGCATAATATGCAGGAGAGAACATGTTACACTACACTGATAGTGGTGTCATCAATATGTGCGAGCACTCGAGCGCTTTTCTGCATGCATTGCTAGCACGATACACGGTGTTCTCTACGGAAGCAAGTGCACAGTCATTTCTTTGAATCACTTTCGCGCACAAGTTCAATATTACGACGTAATGAGGCCAAGAGAGTCAATCGTTTTCATGTATTGCTATTGTTTTGTGCCTTGGTTTGATTTGTGACAAAGAATCCTAGGTAATGTTGGTGTGGTGTGACTTGGATACCGCCTTTGTGTCTGAATTGTGTTGTCAGCTTGTTGCGATAATAATAATTGTAGCTTGTCGTGTTATTTGTAGCAGTGTTTAAGGCAAAAGTGGTCTCTCAATACAGGTTTCCTCACGGGGACTACCCAGAGGATCGTCTGCGCAGTGTGATGTGATTGAGCTTACTGATAAGTATCATGTTCCTCATCCATGTGTTCCTACTTTGCGGGAAGGAACCACCTCAATGCACGCGCTGTGGTGAGCCTCTCGCAATTTTGCACATTCTCTTTACATGTTCACATCATGGAACACACCACTTCAGAGAGTTTTATATACACCTTAGGTCCCTCCACACAGCATTGTGTCTTGGTGATGAAGCTATAATTCTTTTAAGAACAGCGTTTAAACGTTGAAATTTTTAAAAGATATCGGGATTGTAAACCTTGTTTTAAACTGATGTTTTAAACATTTATGCAATGCTTTTACTAAACAACATATTTATTTTTAACTAGCTGCATCCTAACCAATGTTCTCTCCTTCACAGCTGCCTCGACATACTCAAGAAATGGGTGCAAAACCTGAGCAGTGCCCACAAACTTCGATCACCGCAGCACCTCCAAAAAGTAAAAGCCAATGTGTCACATGAGATTTTTAAAGGTATTCATAGTGTATAATACCTTGTATTAACTGTTGTAGATTTAACCCACCTCTACAGTATACACCCTCAGGAATTAAAACTGGTTTGGAACTGGGATCATTGTTTCAGTTAATAGGCATGCACATGTATGCTATAAGAAGAAAATTATTTCTTGAGAATGCGCTGCTGTTGATCACATTCATGCAGCTGATGGTTTACCTCCGGCCTCTTGGAACGCTCTGTAGTTGCCTTAGCTGCAGGAGAAGTGTCCTCTAGCATGTCAACTGCTTGCAAACATATTGACGTATTTAAGATTATGGCACAGTTTGAAGGATTTCAATTCAGGAAATTTGCAGTGGCAGGGCCTGCCAGAGTGAAACCTACTGAATATTTTATGGTGTCGAAGTGGCGGTTCCTTCAGGATAGGAATATCTTAGATGGGAGCAAAAAGCTTGAAATGAACAAAGTGTTGTTTGCATTAAGCAATTTGTAATACACTGAACACATAGGCAGCAAAACAAAAATTTAAAATTCAGCATGTATGAAAATTGGGTGCAACAAATTTACATAGTGTACCTGTAAATTGTCATTCTTGAGATATATATTGTCATTGGAGGGAGGTCACAAAACAATAAACGTATTGTTTTGTCACCTCCCTGCACATTCATTGTATCTTGAAATGCATATATGCAAGAATAAATGTTGAACTTGAAAAATGTATATTAGTAACATCACTTACCTTCTTTACAAAAGCATATCGTGTTACATCTTTGTCACGCAGAATGCACAACCAAGACACTTCCGCTAAACATAACGTTTGACATGATTCAGTTGGCATCATTTCATAGACAGGGTACACCAGGGCTCCAGTTTCAAGCTCCAAATTGTCATGTTGCAGTTTGGAAACCATACATGTGTAGTGCAAGAGAGCCCTCGCACATTCAAATGTAAAATGGGAGTCACTGTTAATGCAAAGTGACTCCTATGAGAGAGACTGACGCTGAAGAAAAGTGTGCAAACTGCGGAAAGTTTCATAGAAGATCTTCAGAAATCGTGCCTGGTTTCACGGCAGTGCTACCACACTCCCTTTTAGATGACGATGATAATGGAGTTTCAGATGTGCAGCTGCATTTTTCTCAACGTGCTCCACATAACAAGCATGACAAAGTCAGCAGTGGATGGCAGGCCCCCGTCCCTACGCAGCTTCGTTCACGCTGCAGTTCTATTCAGCAAAAGCATGTGAGTACGCGAGAAGGACAGTCAATTTCACCTGCAAATGAAGGAAGCAACAACAAAAAAAGAAGTGCTGTACTTCAAAAGGAGATAAATCTTGTGTCTCAAGGAGGTGTTACCACTTACTAAGTGAGTTGATTAAGTTTACATCAATACCTAGATTAACTGGCCTAAGCGTGATCTAACTGCGTGAAGTAATTGCTTGGGATGCTTCGGTGTGTTCATATTTGCGAGGCATTACGTCGAAGACACCACTGTCGTTCACTAAAAGACCCTTTCTTGCTTGATATAAATCACACTAAACGCATGCGCGTGTCTAAACAACGGCTGTGATTCTACGTGATTTCTTCTGTGATTTCTTTCTACCATACGGGTATATCCTTTCTGGGACCGTTCTTTGTGGAACAGTTTTTGTCCAGAACGCAGCACGGGAGATTATATACATGGTTGTTGTTAAGCGCACATCGTTCCTTATTGAAATATTGACTGGGAAACGTGCTATAGTACAATCCCCAGCGCTGCACTGCAGTGACGGTCTAGTTTCGGAATGCAAAACATAACGTCATTAAGAATCGAACGGCAGGACATCTGTGAAACACTGTTAGGATATATTAGTATACTGCCACCTTACAAAATTGTGTGACGACAAACAACGATCAACGCCTGCAGCGCAATAAATACTCACAATTTCTGTTGCCTCCCATTGTTTTCTATGGGCACACACAGCGCTTTAGGGCCTCCCAACATGGCGGCCCGAATATGTGCCTCTCCCCCACAAGCCCCTCTCCCATGCGCTATCCAGCCTTTATACATAGAGATCAGTGGTGCCTCCGCGTATGGCTTGCATACTGTTTCTCTGGGTGTTTGGAAGTGTACACTTATCCTTTTCCTGTTGCTTCTGTTTTGAGTGCTCAAGCACAGGTTCTTTTTTTAAATATCCCTTGAGGTCTGTTGCAATCTTTCCGCCCTGTTTTTATGTAAGCATGGTGCACAGTGATCCAGGAGACTTCGCTAGTTTCGACCGTGCAGCATTTCGTGATGACTATGTGTTCTTCATGAAAGGAGAGCCTTAAATTGACGAACTGAATGACAGTGTTTTTGTTTTATTGATCGAAAAACAATAATGCCTTTTTCTGTGGGAATAAACAGAAAACATTCCTTAATAGCCTTATTGATGTACTGCGATGTGCGTGATTTGTTGTGTTCCTTCAAGTTGAACACTGTGTGACATGTGTAGCGTCAAACACAAAGACCCGTAAAATGTTCAAAATGATACATCTTTCAACATGATGTCAATGCAATAATATGTCTTAGGATATAACTTGTGGGGAAAGATGCAATGCTAAGTCTGCATAGTAAAGGAAGTCTGCTCATGCCTATTAGTTTTCGCTGAATCGGAAGCAGGGAGAGCGAGGGTGATATTTTTCTCTTTTTACCAATTCGTTTTCCTTTTTTTTTCTTTGCAATGTGTCGAAAGCTTCTGCGGACCATAAACTACAGACTCTAGAGCTTATCCATGGTCGTGTGTAGTTCTTAAAATAAATAATAAAATAAAATAAATAAACAATTAGATATCATTTCTTGGTGATCATTCCGTTTTTCAAAAGAAGCTCTGAGCCAGAAACATTCTGCCTTTCCCCCTGCGTATTTCTTCCCAGTTCTTATTTATTTGTCACTAGATTGTTTTATTTGTCACCACGTCGCTCTCGTAAATGTAGTTTTTGGGCAGTCTGAAAACTTCCTTCTGACCTATGAGAACAGTGGCCGTTCCCACATAAACATGCATTCCATCATTTTTGATAGTTTGTTCAGTGAAATGTCCTGGAACTTACGTGACTGACATGCCGAGGCTATCTACAACGCGATGTTAGTGTCGCCACTGAATTTTACATCTGAATCTTGTCAGTCAGATTCTATAGTCAGAAAGCGCTATCATGCCACTCTTCAGTAAGATGAATTTCTACAGTGTCAATTTACTAACCTGGCTTGAATCTTGCGGGAATCTCACTACTGATTACAACTGGCTGGCAAGTGAATTCAAATTGCAAATACAGTAGAAATACCGTGTTTACAGTAGAAATAAACGTTTATGAGAAATATTATCACGGCATGATCATGTGCATTAGCTTTACAGGACAAGCGGCTCCCCCGTCTCTCTTGCCGCCAGAAATAATTTTAGATAATTGAAACGTAGAATTTCTAAAAATACTTCTTCTGGAGCCTCATCTCTCTGCGCTGAAATAGAATCAGCTCGTAATTTTATCTGTGTTCAAGTTACAACAAACTGTTTACAAGTTACAAACTGCTAGGAGGGAAACAAGTAAATAACACGTCTGGGAAGTTTCACCCTCACGCAATAACTGCGAAAAGCGTCATTACCTTAAAGTATATCACTGGTTCAAGCGATTGTGCAACAAAATGCATGAATGTGTTTCTTGACCTTCATTGAGAGCCATGAGTGCGAGCGAAATTAAAATTATCCGTGTCACGAAACGACAATAACGAAAGTTGCAACACAACTATACATGCTCCAAGTTTGCACCAAACTGTTTCAATATTACTTGACTCTGGAAGTGCGACGAAATCAAACTTTGAGTCACAGTGCATCAAAATGGTACTCCACCGCCTCTATCCATAGGATTTATACAAATAGCATTATAGTGAGGGGGAAATACTTCAGTAGGTAAATATATCAGGCTGTAGCCATGTTTCCGTCAGAATCATTATGTCATGAACGTTCTCTAACGCCATTGATTCGAGGACCGCCGACTCTGTGACAATGCTCCCACCATTTATAAACAAAACTCACAATGCTCACATGGCATTATTCTGTACAGAGTTCTTAACTTTGTTAGCAGGTGTTTTGGTCCAAAACACCTGCTAGCCTCCAGAAGCCTCCACTCTGCCTGCCTTCGAACAAGCTGCCCAATATTACGGCCCATTCTGCCAAGACCGGGCACATAGCCCAGAAGGCTTTGTTGTCAGTGCGCCATTAAACTCCCAATCATCATCATAGCCCGAAAGGAGGGCGCAGAGGTCGTCATCTTACAAAGAGGCTGTGCCCTCCACGTGTTCCCTCTTTGAGTTTAACCTTCTTGGTGTATGGTTGGAGTTGTCCGCAAACTGAGGTCACCCCTACTGCATTGTGGAGCCGTCCCCGCTAGCTACAAGTCATGGAACTGCTACTTCTAACACAGGGTTGTGTCCACATGCACCACATTGCAGCACATACGCTTAGGTGCTTGAGTGTTCCCATTTCCTGTCCGCTGCAATGGAGGGACCATGGCCTGCTACAGCAAGCATCTTTGAGTATATGGAGGAGAAAGAAAACGGTAGCGTGGAGTTTAGATGTCTTTTATGCGCCTTGGTGGGAAATCTTATCTGTGCGTCAAGGAAGTCCAAGTCCAATTTGAAAAAGCACACCAAGGTATGTTTACTAACTTCTTGTTCCGGGCAAGCGCAGTTCTTTTTATAACAACGCTGTAGAGCTTTTTAGCGGTAGGCTTGTTTTGTGCTTTATTTGAAAAAGATATACGGGATATCTATCGAAGCGGCTTCAGTAAATCTGTAAGAATGGTCTTGGAAATTACAGGCTTCAAGCGACCTACGGGATTTATTATTTTGAGATATGATTTTATTACTTTTTGTTTTATTCATTATTTCGAGACATTATTTTATTTCATTATTTTGAGAAGCTTGAAGTACGTCATCAACGATGTTGTTCGTTTCTCTCCTAAGAAGTAGCGCATGAAGTATCGCGTTACTTTTTACGAGTAACGGTAGCGGTATTCCGCTACTTTTAGGAACGCGTAACGATATCGGGATTTCGTTACTTTTTGCTCAGGTAGCCCGTATCGGTATTGCGCTACCGTTTTCGGGTAGCGGGTACAACACTGGCTTTGGATTGGTACTCAGCAGTTTCTTTAACAGCGTCCGGCGATAGGTCATTTATGAACTTTTTATTGTTTATAACGAGCCTATTGAACCTCAGCTTAAACTTCTGTGATTGTGACCGAGCATATTCAATGAGCTCTCTCTCCGGTGCATTTGGACATTCAATTTATAATCTTCATTTATGTACTCATTACTTCCCCTTGATTTTCTACTGTTCAATAATATCAAATCATAGGTTTTGACCGTCTGGAGCCTAGTTGTTACGGACCTGCATGGGGTATCGGGTCACGTCGGTAAGCTTGTACCAAAAGTGCCTCTCGCGGCTTCCTTGACCTGGACAAATGTGTTGTTATCTACTTACTTCCTCGATGTCTTGATACTCTCCAAGAATAGGGTTGATTGGAGAAGCCGGTCCGGAGGCAGTGACGAATGCGGTAACAGGTAAGTCAAGCCAAGCATGGTAGGTAGTTGCCTGCAGCGAGTTTGCCTCCGAACATTGAACTGTTTTTAATACATCCAGTTCCTGTCGCGGAAGTAGGCGTGGAGTTTACATATAGCAACAATAACCTGCAGTAGTGTCCTCAGTTCGGGTGTGACCGGAAAACTGAGTTTTTAGGTCAGCTTCCTAGAGTACGTTGGCGCTGAATACATGTTCTAGTTATTCTTATTTCACGTACTCTGTACATATGAGGCCAACAGCTGCTACTGTACACTGTACCTGTTGTCTTTTCGTGCACCTACGTTTCCTACATGTAGTCTGCTATCCCAGTTCTGCTTCAAATATGTGATTTGCTTGTGGTTTTCCTACGGTCCACATTTAATATTTGCCGATTTCCACATTTAAAGGAGTACTGAGATGACCCTATTATTATTATTATTATTATTCAAGGTAAAAAAACCGACGGCTCGAATGGTCAGGATCCAGAATCTTTTTCAATGAGAATTTGGCACTGCAGAACCGAGAACTGTTTTGGAAAACAAGGAAGTGGTGTAAAGAGAAACAATATCAATTCGCCTGGGTTAGGAGTGGCAAAATCTTTGCCAGGAAAGCTGAGGGTGAAACGGCAATCAAGATAAGATGTCTGGACGATCCTGAGAACATTTCCTAGACAGATAAACAGTTTGATCGAGCTTTACGTTAGATGAGTGTACAATTCTGTAGTGTAACAGATGACTTGTCGTTGCGAAAACGCCTGTACGACTCTCATCGTATATTTGATGTGAATATTTTACATTTGAATATCAGAAGTTTACATAAATATTGGGACGAGTTAACGGTGTTTTTGGATCAATGTTATGGTGTTATTAACGTGTTAGTGATCACAGAAGCTAATGTGTGTGATGATGAAGTTGGTTTATACCAGCTAAATGGTTTTAACGCATTCGTTCATGTTAGAAGTAATAGAAGGGGAGGCGGGATTGCATTATTTGTAAAAAGTAGTTGGGCATGTGAAACTGAAACTCCACTTGTACAAGAATCTGAGATGTTACTCTTGAGTTTGTCTTGTGATCGTTTATCACTGTCACTTTTGGTCTGTTACCGTCCTCCCTCCTCTAATGAAAGGAACTTTATATTAGAACTGCGCAAGGTTTTGGCCACGGTAAATTTAAAAATAACCCTTTGTATGACCGGTGACATAAATATTGATATATTAAATAACAAACGTTGCATTGTCTTAAATTACCTTGATTTGTTGACGCAGTGTGGGATGCAACCACTTCGTTCGATCACTTCGTACATGCCGCCGCAAACTTCTTTTAACTTTGAGAAACATTACTTACGATCTTCTTGCATACTGTCAGCAATTTCGGCCCACAAGGTCCGTACGATATTGCGGTTCTTGTGCTCCCGATGTTTATTGAGTTTATTCCATATGGGTTCCCGCAATCGGACAAGATTAATAAAAAAATATTTTTCATCAGCAGCCACAACTCCATGATCTTCGTTAGCTGGTATGTTTGCACAGCTGTCCATATCTGCCCGGGCTTTTGGTTTCCCTCTCCATCATCCCGTCTCTCCCGCCAGCTCGAGACTTGTCCTCCTCCGCTCTGCTGGCTCTGCCGCCAAATTTGGTGAAATTGGCCAAAAGGCTGGCAACACTCTTTGAGCGACTCGCTACGAATATCTGCACGATGTAGATACAAAATTGTGTAGCCGAAACAGAGCTTTTTTGTCGCTTGCGTGGCGGCGCCGTCATCGATTTTGTCGCCTGTAGCGTGTCGCTGTCGCTTGTTATGGGGTCCGCGTTTATGGATTCCACATATGAAGACCAAGTGTATTTGCCTTGGCCTTAAAGGTATTTTTGATACGCTCATGGAGCCGTGCCACCCTGCCCATGATCTGTTACAGTTCCTCCTGGGTCCCGATACCAAGTTTTTTGCTGCATTTTCGCTGAGTAGGACTCAATCTGAGTTTGTCGCACACCACCTCAGAGAGTATGTCTCCTCCATGCGGCGCCTGCGTGAGTCCTACCCTGTCAAGCGTCTGTACAAGTCCCTCTTCGAGCTGCTCCCCATGCCTCCGGCGGCTGTGGGCCTTGGTGTGCCTCGGCGGGTTGCTTTGCGTCTTGTCACCGCAGGCGGGTTGGACGCACGTCAGACTAGCCTGCAATGGCGCTTGGCACACGACGTTTTACCGCTTCGGGACCGTCTGGCTCGGCTCGGGGTTGCCACTCCTTTCTGTCCATTCTGTACCTGTCACGAAACTGCAGAGCACGCGTTTCATCAGTGCCTTGTGCCCGATACGCTGTGACACAGAGTTGAGGTCCTGTTCGGAGTGCCACGCATTCGGTGGACTGTCATTCAAACGCTCTTCCAGCCTCCCGTCCCGCACCGCGATAGGAAACAGTTCCTCCTTCTGGCAGTTGAGATTAGCTATCAGGTGTGGATTTCTCGCTGCATTGCAGCACAACGTGGTCGCGTCCGTACTGTAGCAGAAGTGCGAAATCTTGTTCAAGCAGGGGTTCGTCGCCTTCTTCGTAGAGAGAGTGGTGCGCTGGGAGCTGTGCACTTTGCAAGGCGATGGCAGACATCTTTGGTTCTCTTTGACTATGATAGAGGTATGTATGTGCTTCAATTGTAGGTGGCCAAGTAGAATGTGCCGTTGTCAACTTTCTGCGAGTCTTCGTTCGTTACATGGTGACGTCCAACACACATGTTAATCTAGAGATCATATCGCTCTAGAGTTGGTATCTACGTAGCCCTAGTTCAGTTCGTGTGAAACGTCAGAGGGAGCCAGTCTGTGTGGCTGGTATGCGTGTTTCTGCGCCCGGAACAATCCGTGCCTCTCCATTGGTCGGACGCCGTAGGCGTGTTCGAATTGGTTGCAGGAATTTGAAAATGGCACTTCTGCGTGCTGCGTACTCTCTTGGCAGTTTCATTTGAAATTTGAACGGTGGACGCCGGGTCGCGTCTTTCGTTGGGAGGCAATTGCGTTCGTCGTCCTAACCGTGTATTATGGTGTCTTTGATCGTGTTGTACTGTTTCTCGACACAAGCATCGGTCTACGAACAGCCAATTGCATTTCAAACTGAAGTGTTGTCGTGAATTCTGGCTCGATGAACACGTTCGAGCACCGTCAGATTTGCATAGCGGTGACAAGAAAATATGATTCATGAGGCAGCATCATTTTATGTTTGACCTATAGCAGGCAAGAACATGGTAATCGAGAGATTGTACGCAAGTATGTCACAGTTTTTCGTTGTTGGAAAAAAAGCTGTGTTGATATGCGTGTTTTGCAAGTTTGAACTCGGCAGGGGTCCGCACCATTTTTTTATTTTTAAAGCAATCCGAAAGTACACGATGGCTCCAAGCTACACTCGAAATGTTTCGACTCTACGGCGCAGAGCACTTACCCAAACGATGTAGTGAAAATCGTTTAGCTTTCCCCCTCTACACATCCGATCGGCGGCGAAGTATAGCCTACAAAAAGTGGTCTTCCATAGGATGTAACGTAGAACGGGACTAGTTGCTTATTGGGCGAATATCCACACCGGTAGTTCTGGTGGCTTCGTGATTGAACTACAATTACACACGCATTACTTGATGTTTCCCAATATGGACGTCGGGCCTAGCACGGTGGTCACGACGAACACGGACCCTTCAAGTGACTTTTAAGAGTAATGCTCTTGCACTATGCTCAGTTCAATTGCTTGTGCTAGTGTGTGTAATAGTGTCTATGTGTGGTATTGCTTTCGAAATGTGTCTAGGACCGCGACTTTACAGGGTAGTCGAATTTTCACGGACATTGGGCATGCAGAAGAAAGGACGGACTGGTAAATAAGCCCCTATAGTTCATGATGATAAATCATAATTACAGTTTCCGTAGACTTAGTCGACCGTACCATATCCTTGAGTTTGAGGAGTTGCACCAGCTAGCTTGGATGCTGTTACTAGGTTGAACGTTGATTTCATATCGTCATATAAAAGCATGCAGGAAAAAAAGAAAAGTAGACGCCCCAACGGCTCTTCGGCAGAAGGAAGAAGCGTGGGGCAAGTGACGTGAGTGCACGTAAGGAGCACGCGTGACTGTATAGACCCTTTTCAAAAGTCAGTCTGACAATATTGGAGTGGAAGGCAACACTGGAGCAATCCGCCATGCTTTGGGCTGGACATTCGGGATATCTGTAAGCGAATACACGATGGCGAATGAAAACATAAACTGGTTGAGGGATTTGACAAAAATCCCAGCTGGATTTTCCCAAAGGTGTGTGGACGCGACATGCGAGCGTCTGAGTGTGTCCGGGACGTCTAGCCGCGCTAACCAGCGCAGCCACAAGCTCTTGTGCGAGTCCTACGCCGATCCTGCTTCTATTCGCATCGCTTTGTCGGCATCCAGGTACGGCTCACATTTTTACATTGCTTGATTGTGTTTGGAGATGCCTGTCATGTGACAAGCATCGCCAGACCAGTCGTAGGTTTCGAGTGTGTGCTATGTTGATCCCGCTTGCCGACGATCACAGTAAGCTTAACTTCAGAATGATAGCAGCCGATGGTTCTCTGAAATACTTACGGCGCCAGTGCTACCATTCAAACGCAAAGACCAAACATAAGTACGAATGACGTCTGGTTATAACAAACAAATGTTAACTATTCTAAAGAAGTGGAAAGGTCGCAAAAGTTTTGAACCTTTCAGTAATTATTACGAAATTTAACGCGCTTGGAGCGAGTTCGAGTTTATTGATCAAAGGCTCCAGCTGCAGAATGAAAAGACATGACAGTGCTTTCAGAAACGTTCCAACATTCTATCGTATGTGTTTTAGGTGTTAACCGCGTTAAGAGTTTCGCACTGACTTATAGCTCCTCATTTCCTGTATCTTTTCAGCCCTGGTGATGTACTAGTCAAGTGCGCATGCTACAGAAGCCAAAGGAAGACGTCACAGCCATACCATGTGAACATCGTGTTGGCTGCTTTTGGACATGTAAAATCCGCAAGGGACCTGTGTGCAATCGGTGTCAATGGTATCTGCAGCCACAGCATTGCAACATTGAAGTTGCTTGTGCTCCTAAAGAACAACAGCTACAAGGAAGCCCCTCCTGAAGTAAGCTGCACAGAACTGCCACAGCAGTGGCGGAGCCCACGAAGCAGGCCGTTAGCTCCTCTTCCACTCGAGTTCGTTGACTGGAGGAGTGTGCGTGAAAAAGGGCTGTGTGAGCCCATAAAGTCCCGGTTCTACGACGCAAGGAAGGGTGGCCAGAGGTTTGGCGATGTAGCTACTAGAATAAAAGACCTGGGAGAAGACCTTGCTGCTGTTGCTTCGTCAGCTTTCATAAGGCAACTGCAAAATGCTGACCTGGTGGAAAGCACATCAATGAATGGACCGAGTCCGCTTGCAAGCCCTCTACAGTACCTGAAGCCTGTTCTTCGCCATGGATATCAGGCTTTATTGTCACCAGAGATTGCCTGTTCTAACGAGAGAACCGATGCAGTGCCAACCATGCCCCAGCACTTCCGCTCGTGCAGGCAGTGGCGACACCTATCTGGGACGTGCCCTCTCGACCAGACATCAATACTTGAGGTACCTAGATAGTCTCGACATTCGAGTACATACATAGGCAGCTGAGATGCACATTTGTGCTTGCTGTCTGTAACCATCAGATGTGTGTCTTAATCGGTGTCTTATTTATACTCAGGCACTCGAAATCTCCTCTGAGGAAGCGGTTTCACTGGAGCAAAACACAAGGCTACAGGCTGAAAGTGCTTTGTGGAGAGAAGCACGTCTGCATCGTGTAACTGCATCCTCCTTTGGGGTTGTTGTCAAGCGGTCCACATGGACAGAAAAAGGTCTGAAGACACTGACGACGCACAAGGACTTGTCCCGTGTACGAGCGATCCAGTAAGTACATAGGTCATCTGTACTGTGCCTGTATCTTTGCATGTTACAAAATGTAATGCACATTAACATAGAAATATATGTTCTGGCGATATGTAATATACGCCTCTCATTGCTTGTGCAGGTATGGAATCTCCAATGAACATGCTGCCGTTGAGAGGTACATTGCCTTAATGAAGACTAGGGGCCATGACGTGGAAGCATTTCGGTGCGGGCTCTTTGTTGACCCCTCATGTCCCTGGTTGGGTGCATCCCCAGACCGGCTGGTCTTCGACCCAACATAGGTGCCAGTGCATGGCCTTTTAGAAGTAAAGTGCCCTTACAGTTTAAAGGGCAAGTCATCCGAGGACATTGGGAGCGGTCATTGTGTCAAGAAAGATGCTCATGGAGTCTTCAGGCTGTACCGCGGCCATGATTATTACTTCCAAATTCTTGGACAGATGGCCCTCTCAGGCCTCCGTTGGACAGATTTTGTGGTGTTTTCAGAGAAGTTCATGGTTGTGGAGCGCATCAAATTTTGTGAGAGTGACTGGGCTGCCCCAAAGCTAAAGCTTGACAACTTTTTTTTTTCTACCTTGCTGCCCTACGTTGGTGGAAAGGCTGTGTCTGCATCGGCAGCTTCGTGAGGACCACTGCATCCTCCCTTTTGGCTTTTTAACTGTGGCAGCAGCACTAGATTAAAGAAATTGTGCAATATCTCACATAATGTACTTATTACTTGTGTACGTATTACTGGTGTGTTATTAACGGGAGTGTCAGAAAGCCACTCTGTCTCACGCATTCCTTGTCGGATATGGAGCCGGGGAATAGGTTCGATACAAAGGTCACAGTACCGTCAGGCGAGATGCCCACCAATCCCTTAAACGTGTTTGCCGACTTGTAAGTTGAAAAAGTTGCTGACTGCAAAGCAAGAGAGCTTGCTGCGTGGCACTTGATCTCGGTTGCGTCCAAGATGACTCTGGTAGAAGAGTACTTTTCTTTAAATTCTGGAGGCATTTCTTCTTGCACTCTTTCCTTCGACATCCACAGTGGCAGCTGAGCTAGATGAAGAAAGGCGTAGCTTGTCCAGGTGATGCAAATCCTGGAGACCGTTGCAATCGAGATGCAAAACCTGTCTGCGAGGTCTTTCTCAAAAAGTCCCAATCTCAACCTCACAAGGAAAAAAAAAACTCATTTTCAACTGTGAGGCTCCTTGGTCTGCCCATTTTAGGCGATTCTTTCTCTGCTGTTGACCAGACTTTAATGTTTTCTCCTTCCTCACCAGGGTTCAGTAGTTGAGTACCGCCTTGAACACAGCATAGGATGGAAGACCGGTATAAAAACGCATGTCATCTTCACTGTGCTTGAAACGATCTGTGGACAACTGTCGTCCGACTTTCTTTTCTAGTTTTGCTGAAGTCTCTTTGGCCAATTCTAGCTCCCGGCTAACACGGAAAAGTGCTTCTTTTGTGGCTTTCAGCTCGCGTTCCACGTCATTGGCCTTCTGGAGTTCCAGCTCTCTGGCGTTCAGTTTTTCTTTCAAAGCTTTCAGCTCTTGTTGTGCTTCCAGTAACTCCTTTCGCAGTTCGTTTTCGTGGTCTATGGTACTTGAAGTGCACATAGCTGGCTGCGAATCCACGGCAGAGTCACACATCTCAACATCTTCAGATCTAAGCCCCGCTTCAAACACAGTCAGGCTTGTAATGTCAGGCTCTGCAGAAGCCCCACCCGTAACAGCTGTTCCGTTTTCCTCTTCCACTGGCTGTTGCACATGGACTTCAGCATTCGGTATCCCAAGTTCTGCAGGAGCATTGGTATCCTGGCCAGTAACAGCTGCTTCATCGTATTGTTCCAATGGCTGTTGCAAATGCACTTCAGAATTTGGCATGCTACGATTTTGAGGAGGTTTCCTCGGTGGCTTTGCAGACTTTGCCGGAAAGTTAAATATGCTGGGAACGGCACCTTCTTTCAGAAGCCTTATTCCTGATGCATAGCTGGCATAGAAGTCCGTATCAGCAAAATGCTTCGAACACACCTTAGTGTGTTTGCTCACACTGAAGAATTTGCCTTCGTCTCTCGGGATTGCCACAATCCACTTCTTTTTCACGGCGGTGGTATGCAGAAAACACAAAATAAGAGGTAACATAAACTTTGGGCATAATGTGCGGACTTCAAAACAGGAAGTAAGGTCACTAGTCAAACGGTAGCGTAATCGGTCTAGCGTTTGCGCATTCACACGCATCTCATTTTTACTAGCTTCCCGTCAAGTAACACGCAACATAGAAACATAAACAAGTAACTGCACACTTCTCCCGTACGACACTCATTTTCAGGCGCGGTCACAAAACGTAACGGGAAACATGACGAGCGCATAGCCCGAAGTCCTTATTAGATTGCGATCCGCGGCTAAGGATTATCTTATACGTGTAGCGTCTTCAACGAAAGCTCATACATTTGTGTAAGTCTCCCGACTACAGAAACCTCTAGAAGTGGTTGCTTCACAACAGTCTGCATACGCACCTTGTTTCCTTGGGCATCTCTCACGCCTCGCTGGTTGCAGAAGGGCACGCAGCAACAGGCCGGCATTATAAACTCAGTGAAGGACGAACTCAGATTGAAAGGACGACACTCCGGTCAAAAAGCATGCCGAAATTCCAGGCCAAGCAGCCAGCAGTCATTACAAACGCGCGCGTGACAAAGAGCACCGATACCTGCAGTTCGCACGCGCGGGAAACGCTACCCAAAGCATGGCGGACGCGCGCCGCAACCACGTAGTTAGCGCGCGTCACACTAGATGGCGCCGACTTTTGAAAAGGGTCTATTGGATGACAGTTTCCAACGTTTCTCCTCAATCAAATTATTCTCACCCTGTCGGCGCGAGGAACATGACGTCATTGTTCTGTAGATCTGTAGATTGTTCTGTAGATCGTCACTGTTCTGTAGAGTAAGAAGTCTTCCAAGTCTTCCGTGTTGCAACAGGACTGCTGGCTGACGGATCATTGGTCAAACACTTTGAGTTAGAGTGGTTCGACCCGGAATGAAGGCGTTAGTTGTCAAGTTTGCGTACAGAAATGTTACGGCACATGGGCAGAAAGTACGTCTTTTGCGTTAAAAAGGGTACAAACGATCCACATACACAGCACAGTGAAAAAAACCAACGCTCCCTCCGTCGTCAGGTTAGAAGCTATGAGAGATTGGAAGTGATTTTATTATTGCATGACATATCACTACATCAGTATTGTAAGGAGGGTTGTGTGCTGTGCTATGATTGTTCCGAGTGTGGGAGCTCACTGTCTTCTCGCTCTCCACGCACCCTCGCTCTATTTCTACGGATCGTAGATATAACGACGCGCACAAAATATCGGAGTAGTGACAAATGTAGTTAAAGCGACTCCGACCAGAAACTGTGGGAGCTCTTTCGTACTTAGAGTCGATAAAGCGCCCAACATGGACTCTCCATGCGAAAATTCACGCATTAAAACCCCACGGTTTCTCTAAACTCGAATTTTAAACATTCGACTTCATCCGAGTGCAGCACGCCTAGCGTCAAACCGGGAAAACATACGTTTATATAGAATATCCACCCCGGCCCACCATCAAGATGACGTCAACACGAGGGCCACTGCCAACACCCATAATTGGCTCAAACGCGTCACGTGGTCACACCATACCCTGTCAATTCCCTCCATGAAATGGCATTTATATGTTAATATGTTTTTGTTACAGAGTCTCAAAAAGAAAAATATACCCTGCATTTAACACATACAGTAGGTCCCACGATTTTCTTTTCAATCTGTGCACGGCGTTCCATATGCTTCCGTATCCGGTCAGCTGTAATGGATGCGGTATGACGACTAGCTTGCGAACTGCCAACTTGTGTGACTCCCGGCTCATCCTGCTTTTTTCGGGTCATTGGGTTGGTGATTGGGTTCTGAACGTTTCACCTGTCACTGCGGTGTGCTCCCAAGCGACAAACAAAGGTTGGGCCAAGCTAGGCTATAGTTAGGCTGGCCTACATGGCCTTGCTTGGTACATCATCGGCCAACAAGCTTGTTTCTTGATACCGATCTGTACCTTGGCCAATGACTTGCGAAGCATTGGCCAGTCTACGTTGTGCCAAGCTTGTGCCAAGATACAGGCCAAGCATTCCTGCGGCGTCCCTCATTTTCAGACTCAATTGCCTCGCGGCGTAAGGTAACGATATACCATTATTTGTTTGTTGCTCGTATTTCCCACAACGTTTCCTGAGGAAAAACAGATACTATACATAACTTGTCTCGCGAGCTTCCGCAAATTCGGGAGTCTTGTTCGCGTGTGTGTCAAAATGAAGGGTGAGGTGTCGAAGTATAATTTGGTGCGTACACAAACGACACTGAAATGATTAATTGCTTGCCGTATTAACTCGCCATGAAGGTAATGCTTCTGTTTCTTACTGCTTTAGTTTTGAGAAATTCCCATGGTCCATCGAAAGTCGAACTCATGCAGCGCTAGATCATTCTACGTTTCCCTCTCCCCCAGGCGAGATTGATCAAAGCTTTGGCAAGTGCTTGGCCAACGAGCTCGTTTCTTGATACGGATCTGTACCCTGGCCGACGGCTTTTCAATCATCGCTCTGCCTATCACTATGCAACGCTGCGCCATCGTTGGATGGCCGAAAGAGTCGTTGGCCAACTGTCATCCGACCTTTTGCTAACAATCGGCCATCGGCCATTACTTGCTTGGGCTGTTCCTGATCTGCTGCGAAGCAACGAACCGGAACGGCAGTCACTCGCCTCAGCAAAATTCTGCCTGCTGCATATCAAAGGAGCATCGGGACCTGATGATCTACTGCAAATGATGAAGTTGAATTTTTTGAACCTTCATCTAAAAAAACCAAGTGTGCTCTCGCGTGGTCCTGACGGAAAAGTAGTTTCAACAAGATTAGTACATTTATTTTTCAGTTCCAAGTCTACAGACTGAAAACCATGCAAGTGCAGCCGATCATTCTCGTAGCTGTTGTGTCACACGTATGCTTTCCTACGCATCCCACAGAACCCTCCGCTTTCTCAACCCAGTTATCTTCATGTGATCCTTCCGATGGCTTCTTACTAGGCTATGCCGCTCTGAAGCATTGAGATGACGAAGCGTCGTGGTGGCTGCACCTCTGCTTTCGAAAGATGAAACAGTCATTCCACACTGCAGTGCTTACTGGCTTTGTATCGAGTCTGACAAATCCGACAGACTTGGACTGCCTTTTTCAAGAAAGTTTGAAATGTAAGTATATGTATATTGGTTTCACATATCCACGACATATTGAGTGTGTGTATCATTGTACTTTATACGCTACAGCATATTAGCATACGTTATTATTCAACACCTGGTGTGGCAAACTCGACATCAGTGACACAATGCCAACAATTGTTTCAGCCGTTTCTTCAACTGCTTATTTTTATCATATCATGTTTTTGTCTATATCACAATTTACCGACGAACCAAGTATAATATTTTAGTATAATAGTGTGAATTTTAACTAGTCAGTTTTACCGTGGCTTTGGCGCACTATAGCCCGAGTTGCTTATGCGCAATTAAATTGAACCATCATCATCATCTTCAACTGCCATTATTCAATTCAAGTGCCAGGTCTCAGTTGGATACAATGATATGGCGAGATATATTTTTTGCTTTCATTCTGGAATTGCTAAGAATAGTCGCTGTGAAGTTTGTTTTCGGTTTCGGAAACATTAAGAAGGCTAAAACCAAACACTTTTCTTTCAGAGCATCCCTTATACACCTGCATTTCAATTCCAATCTGCATTACAAGAATGACAGACCACTCAACAGCGATGAACATTTGAAGGTGGAATCGCTGGAACGAAGATGCGTTAATCTGTGGGAAAGGCACTTTCTATGTGCCTGAGTCGAGGGCATAGGCCTCAAGCTAATTCCCGTCTTCAGAAGAGGTGACAACTATGCTCCTTCTATCTACTAACCAGCTCCACCTTTTAGGGTTTCCTGTAAACTAATGGAGCACATCATATACTAGCACTTTCTCAACCATGTTGAGTCTATCAATTTCTTTTTTTTTTTAATTCTAGCATGGTTCTAGAAAAGGGTATTCAGGCAAAACTAACGTAGTGGAATTCGTTCACAGCATTTTAAACTGTCTCGATTTCTGGGTCCACGTAGATGCAGTATTTTTTTTTTAATTTATAAGGGCTTTTGACATTGTGCTTTTTGCTCGCGTGTTGGCCAAACTGGCCTACTTAAAATTTGATCCTGCTACCATTAACTGGATATGCAGTTTCTCAACTAACCGCAACCGTGGCAACAACTCGTGAGGAGAACCTACCATATCGCCACCATGCAGCATTTGTTATGTTACAATCGCTTCACATTTTAATCTAGTCAAAACCAAAGCCTTTTGGTGATCGGTCTTGTATGATTGCATGCCCCTCCGTTATGTAACACCACACTGGGTTCTTCAACCTATGAGAGATGAATAAATATATTGCAAAGTAAATTGTTTACAAGGCTCGTTATTCCATTTCGCCACATACCACAAGCCATTGCTAGAGTAGTTGCCCAGGGCTCGCGACTAATCGTCATTCAAACAAAGTTCATAATGTAAAATCCTTTACTGAGAACATCGGCTTAACACAACAATTAAGAACAAAGAGAGTAAACGTTTCGTTGCCTATCCAGGTGGCATCATCCCTACAACAGTGAACAATCAAAAAACAACATCAAAGGAGTCAAATTGGTGGTGCGCACTCCTTTCATCCAAAGTTTTGCATACGCCATTTGGAGGGCACTGTGCCCATCAGGCATTTTGACTGTGCATATCAACATGAGAGAACTGATGTTCTGAGGCTGGAACAACATAGAAGGGACAAATACATACAAAGCCTCAAATTGCCTAAGAAATTAACGAAGAAAGATGAAAGTCACTGAAAATGTTAGCCAGCTGTAGGACTCGAACCCACATCTTCTGGATTGCTTAGCTTAGCTTAGTTAGCTTAGCTCAATTGGTAGAGCTCTGGACCGGCAATCCAGAAGATGTGCGTTCGAGTCCTACAGCTGGCTAACCTTTTCAGTGACTTTCATATTTCTTCGTTAATTTCTTGGGCAATTTGAGGCTTTGTATGTATTTGTCCCTTCTATGTTGTTCCAGCCTCAGAACATCAGTTCTCTCATGTTCAACAGTTGTCGCTTGCGTCGATCCCTGTCGTACGAATGTGTGTATGAGTGAGCAAAAATGTAAGAGTGAAAGGAGGATGAGTGAGAGAGAGTGACTGGTTTGTCCCTTCAGATGACGCACCGTGGAAGTCGCCGAGAAGGCTTGTTAGCTTAGCTCAATTGGTAGAGCCCTGGACCGGCAATCCAGAAGATGTGGGTTCGAGTCCTACAGCTGGCTAACCTTTTCAGTGACTTTCATCTTTCTTCGTTAATTTCTTAGGCAATTTGAGGCTTTGTATGTATTTGTCCCTTCTATGTTGTTCCAGCCTCAGAACATCAGTTCTCTCATGTTCAACAGTTGCCGCTTGCGTCGATCCCTGTCATACGAATGTGTGTATGAGTGAGCAAAAATGTAAGAGTGAAAGGAGGATGAGTGAGAGAGAGTGACTGGTTTGTCCCTTCAGATGACGCACCCTGGAAGTCGCCGAGAAGGCGTGTTAGCTTAGCTCAATTGGTAGAGCCCTGGACGGGCAATCCAGAAAATGTGGGTACGAGTCCTGCAGCTGGCAAACCTTTTCAGTGACTTTCATCTTTCTTCGTGCATATCAAGTTGAGTGCATGGAATGTGATGCATCCTACATTGGCGAGATGGACAAAAGACGTGGGACAAGACTAAAAGAGCACACAAGGGACGTTGCCAGGGCTACTAATGCTTAGCTTAACTGACGAGGACCGAATTAGTCTACCATTGCTGGCCTAAGGGACATATATTTAATTTTGATGGTGCAGTAACCTTTGCACATGACTAGCGATGGGGCCCTAGAAAGGTCTTAGAGTTCTGTTATATCATGCGTGATGCTTTAGCTTGTAATACAAACCGTGGCCCCCTATCTGATGCGTATGATGCCCTCTTAGATAGGCTGGTGTGCTTGTCTTTGGCCTCTGTTGTACTGATGATGCGACCCGGATAGGAGACAACACGTTTACGCTCTGTTTTTAATCGTTGCGTTGAGCTGTATTTGCAGTAAAGGACGTTACATTATGAGGTTGTCACCTGGCTTTTCGAATATATTTTCAAATAAAGTTGTCGTTTTACAAAGCTCAACAAATTTGCGAAATCATTCTTATTGCCTATTGTTTAGGGGACACCATTCTTGTAGTCACAAGGACCACTGAAGGGCCCATTTGAAAAATAAAGGCAATCTGATTTATGTTCTTGCCGACATGGCACAGCGTATGCACGAGGTAGCTCCATTAATGAAGCCTGAGAACACTCAAAGCAATTAGTGTGCTAGAATTAGGTATGGTGTACATCATTACATATTTGCTTTTGCTAGGGCAACTAAGAAGGGTTGGTAGAAAGGCAGTTACAACCTGTTTCCACAAAAGACACTCAGACTCATTAGCAATTTCGTGCAAGAGAGCTAAGGCTTTCTAGATTACTAGAACATGGGTACCTGGTTATAAATAACAAGAATTCATCCATTAGATGTCAGTGTTTCACACACCCTACTTTCCATCTAAACTGTTCAAAGGTGTGACCCCTAAAACCTGCGCAAAATTCCTGGAGAGTCTTCACCGAACACTGTTGCTGTCCCTCTCACCAGGTGCCCTCTATGAACCTGACTTACAGTTCTGGATGCAGCGCCTGAGCTAACTTCAGCATGCTTTCCCAACACGAATGGTAACTGCTATCAGGAGTGTTGTACTTACCGAAAGCGATATGAAATGCTGTGCCTTGACAGATAATGTTGATATCCTTCTTAAGACCGTAGAGAGATGTTCCTTGCTCCCTTTATTCCAAACCGCACTATCAGACGCAAGCCCACTTGCCACCAAGCCAATGAGTTGTGGCTCAGAGTCAGGGCAATCAAGAAATCTATGACTGAGGCTCAGAAAAGCTGTTTTCCATCGGGATCTGATCCAGGAATGAGCCGTGAGTAGCCCCGTGAAAGCTCCAGGGTTTCTTCGAATTTTAGATGTGCCACCTTTTATTTTCCTCCTCCTCCTTTTTTTTATGTAGTAGCTGATTACTTTAGCCTTGCACTGCTTTGCAGATTGAACATGTGGAGATGATGTAAGAGGTGGAACTAGGCTTTAGGCACAATGAGGCAAAGTGTGACTACATTGCCCGTATGCACCAGTCACACTTAGCCACTGGTTTAGTGGCGTCTGGTTTAAGTTGATCACGTGATCTCTCCGGCTCTGAAGCCCTTTGACCACAACGCATGCGCATTATTCACATTGCCACGGGATAGTTGAGGGGAGGGAGAAATTAGCAGACGACGGATGGGCCGCGAAGAGGGAGAGTTTTTTTTTCTTCTTTTCGCTATGAGGTTGATAAAGAAAAGTTCAGGCGGCGCTGCTACAAGTGGCTGCGTGATGGTGTGTGGGTAGCCGGCGGTTAAGCCTGCCTTTTTGTTTGTTAATATGATCGCTAAAACAATGTACTGCTTGCGACACACTTCTCTGATATCTCCAGCCCCCGTAAAAGCGGGTTACCGAACCAAGTTGCTGTGCTACCGTCGCCCTCACGTCACTTCCGTTGCCCTGATGGCGGCGGTAAAGTCCCTGAATACTAAAAGTAGCGACAACTCCTCCTTCCCTCTCCCCCACACACGCTTCTCTCCCTTCGCCTCGACAGCGGCGCCGCCAGGATTGCTGCACCGTAGCAGACGACAGCTGTGTTATAGCAGTGTTCCAGTCAAGCAGAACGTTACTGATGAAAGACGAAAGTCACTGAAAAGGTTAGCCAACTGTAGGACTCGCACCCACAACTTCTGGATTGCCGGTCCAGGGCTCTACCAATTGAGCTAAGCTAACACGCCTCAGAACATCAGTTAATTTCTTAGGCATTGAGGCTTTGTATGTATTTGTCCCTTCTATGTTGTTCCAGCCTCAGAACATCAGTTCTTTCAAGAACATTACTGTTTGCTTTGTTTGCGCGTTCTGGATATGTCTTCACCGAATGACCTCGTGAAATTTAGTTCCGCTATGAAAGCTGAAGTGTCAGGGGAAAAATAATTAAACAAACGCATGAAATAAAACGCTCACTTTTTTTGTGGCAATGAGCAGATACATTGTAGTGAGGCATCACACGCGTTATAGGTGATGACCGCTGGACGGATTCAATTTTTACAAACTCCTCATTGATAAATGTGGTTAATAGGACGCCCTTTACCCCTTTGGTTGTTCTATTTTGCTTCTCAGTTTGTCGTTTCAGAAAGCATATACTCTGAAAAATAAAACTTCTCTTTCCCATAGTAGGGACCTATCGATGGCATAAGAATAGATGTAGGAGTAGCTGTTGTAGGACATTGCTTAAGTAAGTTAGGTTGTGCTTTATTAAAGCTCCGATAAGCCATACTTTGGGTTAATTCGCACTGTCTCGAAATTTTGTACGGCCTGCCATGTTTTTAACGTATTGAAAAGCCGCTCGATCCACACAGCACCCTTGCTTGGCTCAAACGAGTTGGTTTAACTTGGTTCAATAAAGCGAAGTGGTTCGGGACAAAAAAGTAACTGTCAAAATGGCATCATACGTACAGGAACTTCAACAAACGACACTGTTCTGTGAGGTACGTGGATTTAGAAACAGGAGAATGGTATACTGTACGGTAAGGTATTCCACACTCCTCGTAAGTTCGTACTCTTCCGTACGTTTTCAAGTATGCTTGCAATGTTCACTGACCGCATAAGCATTACCCATCCGTGAAACGGTCCTGAACACAAACAAAAATTCACTACAGCGGCGCAACCAGACGCAAAATGTGGCTACGCGGTGATGATGAAAGCAGCTTAGCAAGTAGCTTACATGGAAGCTTACATGAAAGTAGCTTACAGCAAGGGTAAGCTAAGATAAAAGCAAGAAGTTCTTGACAAAACTGAACGGACTGCAAAGCCTTTCCCTCGCACAGCTGATATGGTGGCGTTCCCTTATAATACTCTTGCAATGAAAGGCAACACAAAAAGTTCTTGCCATCACCATATCCGGTACGGCACCGGAAGGCACAGCAAGTAATTTTGCATAAAACACGGGCACGGATACTCAGAAACAAGCGCGGTCGCATAGTTTGCCATTGGTACTCCCTACGCCTTTCTGCTTTCTGCAGCAAGAATGGCGGCCCGAAAGAGGCTCCGCACCACGTGATAGTGAAAGCCCAATGAAAGAGGCGAGACGCAGTAGACTGCGTGAGAGAGGCAGAGGAGGAGGAAAGCGGCGATACTTTTACGAAGTATAGGGGCTTTAGGCGGCGGCGGGGCTGCGCAGCGCCACCAGACGGGAGAGATGGCGATCCGATAACCGCGCTAGAGTGAACCGCGCCTCGTCTGCAAGCTCCATGGAGGAAGGAAACACAGGAGCGGCCGTTTCGAACTGATTTCCGTGGGACCCCTCTGGCAGTCGCCCCTGTCAAAACCGCCATTACTTCCTGTCCACCACGTGATCCCCTCTAAAGTTTCGGTTTAGCAACACTTTGTTGCTCGCGCTGCTTTCCGTGCTTTTATGCTTTTCCAAACTCATTTACTCTTAAAATGTGAGCACCTTTGAGGAAACAACATTTTTTTATCGTGTTCTTACCGCGGTTGCTGCTGTCGTTCAACAGAAAGCAGCTCTGTCACGGGAATAACGTTTCATTCGTAAGTACGTACTTTATCGGTTTGTTTCGTATCCCTGTCTGTGAGAGAATCATCTTGAATCGTTCGTTTGCAAGCTAGAGCTGTGCTACAGCTGCAGATTAATCTGATTTCCTTCATTGTTGTATAAGTTTGATTACTGGCATGCTTTACCACTTCAGCAACAAACACAAAACGTGACCACGTCGTCACACAAACGTCACTGCCACGAATGATGTTTCTGGTACTGCCTGCTTGTCCTACAGACCGTGACCGGTCTTGTAGTAGAAGGGTAAACCAAGAGTAAACCTTCGAACACACAGAAATAAAACTGGACGCGCGGCGCTCATCACGTACAAGGCAGTATACCTGAGCGTTTGAGCTGCAATCACGACTCCCGTCGTCTGCTTAGGCAGCTGGCCTGCGCATGCTCTTGGGGTCAGGTGAGCGGTCACATGGTAGACAGGAGCATCCCAGAGTGCAATGCGAGGCTGGCACGCCCGTCCCCATGGCAAAAACCATGGAGGAAGGAAACACAAGGAGCGGCTCTTCCCTCCAGACTAGCGTAGCCACCCTCTAGCGGTCGCTCGGGTCAAAATCGCCATTGCTTCCTGTCCACCACGTGATCCCCTCTAAAGTTTCGGTTTTGCAAGGCTTTGTTTCTCGCGCTGCTGTCCGTATGATATTGCTTCTTGGAAGTAATTTATTGTGAAAATGTGAGCACCGTCGTAGGAACGACGTATGGTAATGTGTTCCTGTCCCCGCTGCCGCTCTCGTTTAACTGAAATCAGCTCTGTCACGGGAACGCGTTTTGTTCGTAAGTACACGGTAACTTGCTTTAGTCGCCCGTGTGTCTTCGAGTCATCTTGAATTGTTCATTTGGGACCTCAAACTCTGCCACAGATTCATTTCATAGCTTCAGTTGTTGTACAAATCTGATTAATGGAACGGCATTCTTAACCACTTAGTCAAGAAAAGTACAAACCTTGGAAGTAACCGTTGCCACACGTAAGGTTTCCGGTCCCGCGTACTCCTTTTGCGTTCTGCACACTGTGACTGGTCTTCTAATAGAACAGTAAACATTCGTAACACACAGAAATAAAGTGCAAGCACGCGTTCACCGTAATACTGCCACCTGAACTGCAACACAACTACAGCTCGCGTCGTCTGCTTTGCTGGAGCCATGCTGTCTGGAGGGTCACGTGAACGGTCACGTGGTAGACAGGAGCATCCCAGAATGCAATGCGAGGCCGGCTACGCTCGTCCCGATAGAAAACTGTCGGAGGGGCCGCTCCTTGTGTTTCCTTCCTCCATGGCAAAAACTTGGAAGGGCCGCTCCTGTGTTTCCTTTCTCCATGGCAAGTTCCAAATGCGTCGACGGGGCAGCGCTTTCCTCGGAATGCGGAGTGGAATGGGAAATCGGCGCTAGCAGACGACGCGTGGTTATCGGATCGCCATCTCTCCCGTCTGGTGGCGCTGCGCAGCCCCGCCGCCACCAGGGGAACGGAAGTGACGCGAAGGCGACGGTAGCACAGCAACTTGGTTCGGTAACCCGCTTTTACGGGGGCTGGAGATATCAGACAAGTGTGTCGCAAGCAGTACAAAGAGCGCGTTTGCGAAGTTATTGAAGAGGCAGGAGTACATATTCTCGTAGAGGCGATCGTTGTACTTTTCTCAGTGTTCGGTCGTCGATTGTGGTTGCGTATAATAACTGCACCTCCATGGACCATCGCTTGTTTATCGTTTGTTGTGCGGCCTGTGTGGTGAATTGCAACGATCAAGATAGTCTTTCGGTCGCTGGGACATGTCAGCAGCGCGTTTTTACACTTTCAAGTCTGGTGTCATGTGCGTAGCGTGTGTGCAGGCGCATCATCACGGTAGGCTGCCTGTAAGTAAACACCAATAACATTGATGCAAGGGTGGCCATACCCTACATCGGACTCCCACACGCATAACGTTTATAGTGTTATGGTTTCAAGAAATTGACGTAGTACTTTACAAGATGTCACAAATCTGCAACGCGTTAAAGCATCGCTTCGCTGGCTGCGTTTGCTCTGGCGCACGACGGAAAACGAACGGTGCAATCCTGTTTACATCCGCGTCCTGTGTGTGTTAGCGCTGTTTTCGTTGTGTTACCCAGGGTGCCCCTGCCTGTGAGTTGTGTGGATGTTGCCAGTGTCGTGACCTCCTGTCGTTCTATCAGTGCGGTGCTATGGTTAATTGTGACCTCCTTTATTTTTGTATCTCTGCATATAATATTCCTGTACAAATCATCAACCACTGAATTGATTTATTCTGTTCAGCTAACAAAGCCTGGCTGTGCTGTGACTGTCACTTGCTGGAACTTAATATAATGGGAATGTACACACTTGGCCTACAGCCATATATTGAACGCACTTGACATCACAGATGCCATATCTGCAAAAATAAAAGGGCAAACTTTAGTGTCGTTGCAATAGATTCGTGCCATTCAGAATTTGTTGTTTATTGAGACCACATACACAAAATACAAACAATCTTCTGTTTGCTGTTAAAATGGATAAAATATCTCGTACAGAAGGTCTTATTTGTCTCAATAATGGTGTTTCAAGGGTGGAGCAAACATACAATTTACAAAGGCAAACACATAACAACAGCTGCAACATCAGCTACAAGCAAATCTGTGCTGCTATTTGCATTGTGCTTTGCTTGTTCAGAGTCATATATTATTGAGGGAACATACCTGGTCAGGGACTATTTTTCTGCGCTCATTCTTTATAAGCCCCTCTCTTGACTTCATACTGGCACGCGGTGTACTGCATCATCAAGGACAAAGTCTGGGAGCAGAAATGTGGGACAGTGGTTAATATGAAGACAAATAACATAGTTGTTTTTGCATGGCTTACCACCTAACTTCAATAGCCAGTGATGAACATGCGATGTCTTCAGCTGGTGTATTCTGGGAATTAATAGGTGACATATGGGGAGGGGGGGGGGGGTTGCAAGTTAACAGCACCCAACAAAAACAACAGTTTCAAAGATTTTGGGCAAACACATCTATGTTGGCACACATGAAGGGCATATAGTTATTTCATTGCACTTTATTGAACTTTATGTACCCATATGCGTGCATTACAAAAAAAAAGTGGGAGGGGGCAGGGTTACAAAAAGAAACTGAGGTAGAGGTAGTGCGAAACTCCTCTTTAGAAGAAAGGCAAAATTCCTCGCACACAACCACAGTATTCCTGAAGCAATGGTTTCTACTCTTACAATGACATGTTTTTCATGCATTTAAGCAGGGTTAGTCACGTTCCAGCCACATATCTGTAAGACAATTACTTTTATTCACGTATTGCAATTGAAGAACTGCTTTCCTGAAACAAACTAAATAAGAAGGTGCATCATATGTCACAGGCATTTTGTGCCGGTTATGCAGTAAAACTAGTACACTCTAAATCCTGTGACGGACATGTGCCAGTTAAAAAAATTCCCTCAGAGAGTGCAGCCGGTACACAGCCGTAACCGTCTGGGAGCAGCCGTAACGGTTATCAAATAGCAAGCACAGCGATCCTCATCGCCAAATTTCAGCACGTACAAAGCCGTCACATTGGTATGAAACGGCTTTATGCCCGCTGAATAATATTTGTGCCTCCTGAACTTCGTACTCGTGTGCTTGTTGAATAATGCGTGTGCCGGCTGAATATGCGTGCCTTCGTTGGAGCGTACTACGTTGTTCCGCGCTCCGCCGGTGAGGAGTGACATGGCACAACGTATTCTCCCGCAGTACGTTCCTTCCCGCTTCCCGCTTTCTTGTCGCTGTCTGCGTTGCAACCTCGCCTTTGAGAAGGATGCCACCTTGCTTTTTAAGTACAGGTCTAATGTTTGCTTAAGGTAAGCCAACCTAGCTGTGATGCATCGTATGACGCCTGCGTTTTACTCGTGTTTAACAATCGAAGTACACGGTGTGTGCAGAAAAACGTGACCCGCATTTTTACATGTAACTCGTTGTCTACTTAGCCGAGGAACTTCCGGTGGCGCACGACGGAGTATTTATGCGTGCGAAAGCCACAAAAAATTTCTGGAAGCCATACTCAGTGTAAAAAAATAAACAGAGCGCGAAAAGATATACTTCCGTGCATTAGAATAGGGCGATCATGAGAGTGCATGATAGTGCATTTCGGTCTCACGAGAGTGAGTTATGTGCAGGCACCGCTAGAGGTACTGCCGATGAGCATCCATGTGAGACATCGTTTCGATTTATGCACCGATAGCTCCCCTAGCGGTACTTGAACACAACTCTCCTACGTCCACCATGTTGCCCTTTCACATACACCCTGTTGTCCACCATGTTGCCATATTCTGATGCACGGAAGCCGACGTTTTCGGTGTTCCGTCTATTTTTTAAGCTGAGTATGGCTTCCACAATTTTTCTGCAGATTTCGCACGGATAAATGCGCCGTCGTGCGCCACCGGAAGTTCATTTGTTAGGTAGGCAACAAGCTATGTGCCTAAATGCGGGTCACGTTTTTCTGCACACACCCTGTACATTCGGTTGCAGACGGTGGACGCATTGGAAATGGCGGCAGGAGAGGATCGGCTGCATCGGTGAAGCGACGATGTACATTACAAGCGAGGTGAATTGTATTCTTTCGTTATAGGTGACCGTGAGACTGTATCGATTGCGAGGAGGTGAGTTACAAAATGGAATACTGTTCCAGCATTAACGTTGGAACAATACCAGCGTGATATTCACTTCGGTTTCTTTACAGGTTGTTTCCTGTCTCAACGGTCACACATACGCGTGCAAGATTGCAACTGCTTCTCACATGGGATTGGTGTCAGTTGCCACTTGTTGGACAATTGTTCCTCGGCCATTTCGTTTGAGGAACCGTCGTGTTCGTCACTAAGGATCTTCACTGAGCTTTCAGTGCCAGCCTGTTCGAAGTTTCGAGGATTGTGTGTTCGGCGCTTGGAGGACTGCCTGGTGCATCGGATCATCGGATGGGTTGTGTGTCCGTGCAACGTGTGCTCGGGATTAGTGAACCGTGTATGCTTTCCATTCGGCAAACGATGATGTACTGGATACAATTTAAAGGTATGTGCAAGCGAATAAAATTTGGTGTTTCATATTCGATGTGCTTGGAGCATTTTCTTCCTTGCGTTTTCTCTTTTTGCGAAGCGTGGAGGTAATTTTTCTGTTAGGGAACTCGACAGGCGCAATGCGTTTCGCGTATTAGTGGGTACAAGTAACCCTTCAATACGTCCGGTACACTGTGGCTCCTGGCGTCTGCAGGGATGTCGTACCAGTTGTTTCAGGGGGCACAGGGCACCTGCAGCTTTCGCGAGCACCGCGTGCCCCTCGAAGTCATCAGTTGATCAGACGGCACCTATCCGTCACTGGGTTTAGAGTGTACGCTTGAGGCGCCACATATTCCCCTGGTGATGATGTGAAGGAAGGAAGCTTCAATCTTTCCAAATGCAAATGAGTGCTGTGGTGTCTTGCATTGTAACAGCATCTAGGCACTCTTTCCTGTGCGCTTTCGAGTGACAGATTCATACACATTAGAATCATTTGTAATGATGCTGATAACAACACTCTTAATCACATGAGCATTTTGTGACGGTAGTATGCCCATATTGCGTTCATCCTTCATTCACTGGTGTGCATTTAGGGGTGGAGTGTGAGGCAAAGCAGAGGTGAGCTAGTACGAAATGGGAGTACCTGTTCCTATCAGGTAATATACACGACATGTGAAAAAAAAAAAGAACCGTGGGCACTTAGCACGTACCTGTACTGGTGTAAGGAGAACGAAGTTGCAACATAATTGAACGTACAGTGAAGTGAAGTGTATATTAGAAGTGGCTGTCACAGAGTCCGGAGATCGGGTGCCTCTGCGACCAGGTTATTTTTGACACAGTCGAGGCGTTGGGTAATAACAGCTAGACGTGCAAGTGACACGAAACAGAAGCCATGTTTACTCAACAAAACAAAATTTACTTTAGCACAAAACCAGGATCACACAAAACTCAACTCATATCATTACAGTGCCCCAAATACCTATACGGCTACAAACGGGAATTCGATTACTACATACAGGCTTGAACGCTCGAACTAACGCAAAACTGGCCACTCAGGCCGATCATAACCAGAATCAAAATTTCAAAAACTAATCGAGAGTCTTACCTGTTGAGGCGGGAAGTCTTCCGAGTTGGGGCTCGTGTCCGGGGTTCCTTGTCTTCGTTGTCCTCGGTGGTTGGATTTATGGCACTGCACCTCACTAGCATCACAACACCGTCGAACACACAAATAGAGCTGTCCTGGTGTCCGCTCGTCAGTACGACTTTCCCCGACGGCCGTGTGCCGTCAAACCCCCTACGTTGCTCGAGTGTCCTTCTTCGCTCCGAGTCCGACCAACACTGCCGCCAAAAACACGGCGGTTCCCTTAAATCACCTCTTTACCTCAAACGAGGCCGACACTTGAAAACATCTTAATCGAAGGCACCTGGCTCTCCGTACTTTGGCTTGTGTTTGATGTTCCGATCCCCCCTTGCTACATGGATCTTAATATGTCACACCTGTTGACTTCTGGCGCCGGCACCTCTCCCGGAGGCTCTTACCCTTTTACCCCTGGGACTCCCAACCGCCGCCTCACACACTGGGGAGCGGTGTCGGTGATTGCTAATCTTAAAAGTGGTCTCCGCGACTAGCCCACGTCGAAAGCCAGGCGTCCTTGCCGCTTTGTTTAGTCCAGACTTCTCGTCTGCGCGCAAAAACCCGCAGGTGATGCCTCTTCACAAAAAAATATCTCGGCATTGAACACAGATATGAAACTCAAAAATGAATTCAAACATACGAAATACAAATAATGCTCAAGCATACTTGGCGCGCTGTGACACGACCCCCTACTCCAGAATATTATGCAATAATATGTACAAGCAAAAGACACATGTGCGCACAAGTATGTACTGTTACGGTAAAACAAGCAGATGTACGTCCATCCCTATATTTCGGGACACATAACAGCCGTTACAATCAGACATCCTACACCTTTTTACACTCCACGAAAGAGACAAACACTTATTGAGCCCGAGAACACACACAGAACGTCAGCGGCATTAAAATAAATGGGTTATGTAAAACCAGCACAACAAGGTTCAAATAAACTATTCATGCCCATATTACATTCTGCTGAGGTAGTCAGCTCCTGCATTATCACTACCCTTAATATATTGTATACGGAAGTGATATTCTTGCAACAATAAACTCCAGCGCATAATGCGCGCGTTCATATGCCTCGTACGGTTCTGATACACGAGGGGCTGGTGATCCGTCTGGAGGATGAACTCCTTTCCGTACAGGTATGTGTGAAACTTTTGTATGCCCCAGGTGAGGGCAAGTCCCTCTCTCTCACTCGTGGCATACGCTACTTCTCTCGGTTGCGGCTTGCGACTGGCGTACGCAACAGGGTGCAACGTTCCTTCGTGTTCCTGTAGGAGTATAGCTCCTAAACTTTTATCGGACGCGTCGGTTCGAAGGACGAACTCTTTTCTAGGTCCGGTAGGCGCAAAATCGGGGCCTGTGTCAGCAGACGTTTCAGCTCGTTGAAAGCAGTTTCATGTTCGTCTCGCCAATCAACATTGTTGCTGCACCCCTTTTTCGTGAGATCTCTCAATGGTGCCGACACTTCCGCGTAGTGTTGAATAAAATCCCGGTAATATCCGGTCAGTCCCAGAAAAGCACGGACTTGCCGCTTTGTCCTTGGTCGTTCGGCGTTCTGGATTTTCTCCACAAGCTTCGTCAATGGGGCCACCTGTCCTCGTCCAATGTTATGTCCCACGAACGTAACTTCCTCCAGGCCCAGTGCACATTTAGTAGGCCGTACTTTAAGCCCAGCGTCTCTATTCTTCCAAAAACTTCTCTCAAGGTTGCCAGGTGTTCCTCCCAAGTGTCGCTGGCAACCAGGACGTCGTCGTAATAGTACCTGACGTCAGGCAGATCGCCGAATAGCTGCCGCATCAGCCTCGTGAAAACTGCTGGTGCCGTCTTCACTCCAAATGGCATATATCGGAATTGACAAAGTCCTGATGATGTTGAAAATGCAGTCTTTGGCCGTTCGTCGAGAGGAATTTGCCAGTACCCCTTGCTAAAATCAAGCCTTGAGAAGAATTTCTTCTTCCCAATGTCAGCGAAGAGATGATCCGCCCTGGGGATCTGCTCAGCATCCGGTTTCAACACATCATTCAATCTTCTGAAATCGATGCACAGGCGATGTGTGTTATCGGGTTTCCGAACAACGAGGACGGGCGAATTATAGGCAGAGCTGGACTTCTCGACAATCCCCAGGCGTAGCATTGCCTGCACTTCGTCCTCTATGGTCTTACGGACTGCGAATGGCAGTGGATACTGTTTGGTATATACACAGGTTTCGGGGTAGACAGTTCTAGTTGGCACGTGACTAGGTTAGTTTGTCCCGGTACGTCTGACATGATCGTCTGAAACTCGTCCACCAGGCGTTCCGCTTGCCTCTGTTGTTGGGGCGTCAGGGTCGTAGCGAACATTACTTGTCTGTGATCTTCTTTCTGCTCCAAATTCCAAAGGCACAGAGTCTTCCCATTCACTCCCGTCGATGGTGACTACAACGCAAGCTTCGGTACTCTTCGCCGTATTTTCTGGGGCCTCCCGCTCTTCGTACTTTTTTAGCATATTGGCGTGGAATAATTTCGTTCCGTGGCCCAAGTCGACTGCGTAGTTCACTTCCCCTTTTTGGTGCACAATTGGGAACAACCCTTTCCACTGCATGAGCAACTTGTTGTGATCTGTCGGCAACAGTATAAGTACCCGGTCACCCACTTGCATCTTCCTCGCACGAGCCTTCTTGTTATAGTATTGGCGGTATCGTGCGCCCATTCTTTCCAACTCCTCGTGCGCTACCTTGCACGTGTCCTCCAGCCTGTTCCGGAGATCAAAAACGTGCTGATATGTCGTCATGACATCGGACTCAATCTCTTCATTGGTCCACAGCTCTCTCAACACCGGCAATGGCCCCCTCACGTGTCGGCCATATAACAATTCAAAAGGAGAGAAGCCCAGGGTCGCTTGTGGCACCTCCCTGTACGCGAACAACAATGGGGCGAGGTATCTGTCCCAGTCCCTGGGCTTCTCTTGACACATACGCTTGAGCATGGTCTTGACGGTGCCATTAAACTTTTCTACTAGCCCGTTATGGATCGGGTGATACGGCGTAGTATGGATCTGTTTGAGCGATAGAAGGCGGCTCACTTCGCGCATGGCTTCCGAGACAAATGCAGGGCCCCGATCGCTTAGCACTTCATTGGGGATACCCGTCCGGGTGAACATTTCTACCAGACCCTCAGCGACGTGCTCTGTCGTGATACCAGGAAGCGCAACGGCATCCGGATACCTCGTCGCATAGTCAACCATCGTTAAGATGTATTGGTTTCCTCTCGCTGTCTTCGGAGTGATTGGCCCGACGATGTCCACTGCCACGCGCTGAAAAGGCTCTTCTATCGTCGGCATCTTCCCCAGCGGTACTTTCGTTACCCGTCCTTTCGGCGTGGTTCTTTGACACTGGTCACATGACTTGACGAACCTCTGCACCTCTGCTTGTACTATAGGCCAGAAGAACTCGGTGAGAACGCGGTCCGTCGTGTACCATCTGGAGGACAATCTGCCGAAACTTCTTTGGCACAACCATCTGCTGGAACTCTCGGCCGGCATTCATTCTGTACATCCTGTACAGTATTCCTCCCTTCACCACGTATTCGAAACCGTGGTTTGGATTTCGACACTGCAGTTTCTGCCCCATCTTCTCAAGACAACATCTCAAGGTGTCGTCTTCTTGCTGAGCCTTCTCAATTTCCGCTGGCTTCTCCGGCCATCCCGCAATCTGTGGCACGTGTAGTGGACTGCAACTCCTCGTACCTTGGGCCTTCTGGGCCTGTCTCCTTGTCTCCACCGCTGCTGAAAATTTGGCTTCCCGTTCATCTTTTCTGCTTTCCTCTGTGCAGTGTTTTTCCTCATCTTTCACATCCCATTTAGGGTCAGGATCATCTGGCGCTCGAACGTCCGGAAGATTCCCCAAAATCAGGTCATACAGTGGGTCCTCCATGCATTTGACCGACAATGGCACACTGTAGAAGGGCGTCAATACTTGTATTTGCGCCTCCGGCAAATACCTCACCGTTCCATCCACCAAAACAACAGGATTCGATTCCCCTGTCATGTCCTCTTGTCCTACCAGCGACTTCCGCACAATTGCAGTGTTACTTCCGGTGTCACGGAGAACGGTTACCTCGCGTGACCCAATCTTTCCTGCCACTACTGGCAATCCGTCGACCAAAAATTTCGTGTCGCGGGCAATGAATGCATTTACAACTGGCAGCTTTTCTCCGTTCTTCAACTCAATGTAGCCATCTTCTGGCCATTCGCGTCCCTTCCCTTCTTCCTGTCTTGGGGTGACAACACACGATGCTTGTGGGGCCCTGGAAACTCTCTCTTGGCAAATATTTGCTGTATGCCCCGCCTTTCCGCATGAGTAGCAGGTGACGCTCCTCGGTGGGGCTCCAACCCTGGTTCTGCATTCCGAAGCTACGTGCCTTGCCCTGTTGCACAAGAAGCATCTCTTCTGCTTCCGCACGTCCTCTTTTTCACGGCCATTCTTCCCACTTGGCGCACGTCTTGGCTCTTCTAATGATTTCGGCTCGTCTCCTCTACTCCGACTTACGTGGCTCTGTGCTTCCAAGAATCGGACAGCCATTGTGGCCATCTTTGTCAGATTTCCCGCTTTCCGTTCCTTCAAGAAGGTGGCCAGCTTCGTAGGGCATCCCTTGATGAACTGCTCGGTTATCAACAGGTCCCGCACGCTGTCGAAGTCTTTCTTGGTTTCAGAAAGATCGATCCATCGGTCAAACAGGTTGCTTAATTTTGCGGCAAACTGGGTCCCTGTCTCCCCATCTTCAGTCCTTTCGCTTCTAAACTTCTCCCGGAACCCCTCAGCAGTGAGCCTGAACCTTTGCAGAAGTGCCCGTTTAACTTGATCGTAGTCTGCGGAATCTACGGGGGTGAGTCTCGCAAACACGGCCAATGATTCTCCAACAAGGCATACGCTCAGAGCGGTTGCCCACTGTTCCTCCGGCCAACGCTGTCCCGTAGCCAACCGTTCGAATCGAAGGAGGTAGGCATCGAGATCGTCTCTCTTCTCATCGAACGGTGCGAGCCAACGATGCGGGGTGATAGGCAACGTACTGGGCGCCTCCCTAGGACCCGTTGGAGTCGCGGCATGGCCCGAACTCGCATTCTGAAGTTCTTGTAGTTTTATATTTAGTTCTAAACTCCGCTTTTCTTCTTCTGCCCTTAGCCTAGCTGACTCCTCTTTTACCCGTAGTTGTTCTTTCATTATGTCTCGTTCTTCTGCCCTTTTCTCTCTTTCTCTAGCCTTCTCTTTCTCGATCCATTCCCTCAAGGCTGTGCCTTCTAGGCCAAGTTCTTTCCCGACCAGCAACAGTTCTTGTAGCTCCATAGCTTCCAAATCACACGGTATTCCTCTCGTGATCACCTACCCGTCACACCGCTTTCCCCCACGGCAACACTGTGTCCTGTCGCGGACGCCAATAATTGTCACAGAGTCCGGAGATCGGGTGCCTCTGCGACCAGGTTATTTTTGACACAGTCGAGGCGTTGGGTAATAACAGCTAGACGTGCAAGTGACACGAAACAGGAGCCATGTTTACTCAACAAAACAAAATTTACTTTAGCACAAAACCAGGATCACACAAAACTCAACTCATATCATTAGAGTGCCCCAAATACCTATACGGCTACAAACGGGAGTTCGATTACTACATACAGGCTTGAACGCTCGAACTAACGCACAACTGGCCACTCAGGCCGATCATAACCAGAATCAAAATTTCAAAAACTAATCGAGAGTCTTATCTGTTGAGGCGGGAAGTCTTCCGAGTTGGGGCTGGTGTCCGGGGTTCCTTGTCTTCGTTGTCCTCGGTGGTTGGATTTATGTCAGTGCACCTCACTAACATCACAACATCGTCGAACACACAAATAGAGCTGTCCCGGTGTCCCCTCGTCCGTACGACTTTCCCCGACGGCCGTGTGCCGCCAAACCCCCTACGTTGCCCGAGTGTCCTTCTTCGCTCCGAGTCCGACCAACACTGCCGCCAAAAACACGGCGGTTCCCTTAAATCACCTCTTTACCTCAAACGAGGCCGACACTTGAAAACATCTTAATCGAAGGCACCTGGCTCTCCGTACTTTGGCATGTGTTTGATGTTCCGATCCCCCCTTGCTACATGGATCTTAATATGTCACACCTGTTGACTTCTGGCGCCGGCACCTCTCCCGGAGGCTCTTACCCTTTTACCCCTGGGACTCCCAACCGCCGCCTCACACACTGGGCAGCGGTGGTGGTGATTGCTAATCTTAAAAGTGGTCTCCGCGACTAGCCCACGTCGAAAGCCAGGCGTCCTTGCCGCTTTTTTTAGTCCAGACTTCTCGTCTGCGCGCAAAAACCCGGAGATGATGCCTCTTCACAAAAAATTATCTCGGCATTGAACACAGATATGAAACTCAAAAATGAATTCAAACATACGAAATACAAATAATGCTCAAGCATACTTGGCGCACTGTGAGAGTGGCCATTGGTTTGGTTCATGCAGTATTACTACAATTTCAATTATTCTATACTTATTGCTCGAACTCAGCTATTTAGAACACATTGAAGACAGACAGAACAGAACGAAATTACAGGCATTGGGACATTCATGATAAATAGAGGCATGGTTGCAATGTGGATGTGAATGCAGATGTATATAATAAATCTTGTGACCTGATTACACAGGAACGTGTTTTTCTATTCTTCAAGATATGCCTTGCAGCATATGAGACTACACAACAAGTGCACAGATCACACCAGTGTAAAATTGAGTGTCGTTGACATGTCGCCACCATGTCATGACATCAGTGTCATGACAGCTGTCAACAATGCATAGCATGTGAGATTTGCCAGGAAATCTTGCAAAAAATGAGCATGCCTGTGTTCTCAGATCACGTGATCTGTCAGTCATCTGCAGTCACATCATAATGATACCCATGATTCGGCACAGACGATACAAATGTCAATCTGCCACGTGGTGACTGTCCTCAGCATAGCTGCGTTTCAGACAGATCGATGTACTTGTGCGCCGCAGTACAAGGTGGAAAAACAGCATTACCAATAACAACAGACAACAGGTCCCTGTGATCTACATATATTTCACGGTACTGGTATTGTTGTTACTGGTTCTCTTTGCACCGGCTCAGACACACCCTACATGTCCTTCCATCACAGTTCCCTTTTTCATGATCTCTATTTGTTTGTTATGTGTAACAGACAGCAATTCCGGTATTCAACCACTCTTCATGTCCAACGTACAGCAGTAATTGGAACTGTTCAGTGTTGGTACTTCCTGTGCCAGTAAGAGTACCAGCTAGTGCTTCTGCTTTTCATGTTAAACTGCCCAATAAAATTCCGCTCTGTTGCACTATCAATGCATTGGAGTTGTGTCTCCACGCACAATATAGTAAATATTTCTTTTTTCCATAGCATGTGGCATGGGTCAAACATCTGTACTTCACAACTAATAGTTGATATCCTTAATGATAATAATCCTTGTGGAAATGCGTAACGAATTTTATTGATTTAATGCAAAGAAACAACTCAAAAGCATGAGGTACAGGCACTGCGGTGCCCATAACAGATAATTTGGAAGAAAAGAAACAAAGTGTTGGGCATACAGAGTGCTGCTCACACAATGAAGGGGAACACTGTGTGAATCATGGCCGTGGGCTTGTATTGGCAGCAATCGCATCCCAGAAATATGTTGCTTTGATAAAGTCGGCAGCCAGGTTTCTTGTGAACATGAAGTTAGCTTAGCTCAGTTGGTAGAGCCCTGGACCTGCAATCCAGAACATGTGGGTTCGAGTCCTACAGCTGGCTAACCTTTTCAGTGACTTTCATCTTTCAGGTTTATTGTGCTTTGTGTCTTGCGGTGGCAGTCTAAAAAGCCAAATATACTGTTAGCAGACGATAAATGTGAGCATAAAAGCAAGTAGCTGTCACCTTGAATATTTTCCAATATTACGGTACATCATCACTGCAGGAATGTTGGTTGTTGGCATATTTGCCCTCCCCTTCTGGTGTGGTGTGCTGGAAGCGGTAGAGCACACATTTTAGCTATACATGTACTTACATGTGCGTCCTTATCAAATTTTGAGACTTTCACTTCTCTGTGGATTTTCTCCTGAACCGGCAAGGTGAAAACTGCTCACAATTTTGCACGCAGCATCTGCACACTCCTGACAGTGGTATCGACATCATGACTACATGGGCTGCTTGACACTCTAGTGTTGTGTTTATGTGCCCCCGTGAAGGCTCTCATTTGTTCATACGAATTCGCTGACACAAAACACTGCTCGCCTTTGCGGGATATTTCTACCTGTACTTTTATCGAATAACCAAGTCTGATATCCTAAAGACACGTTTTTTTGTCAAAATGTCTCCCAATCGACTTATACAGCAGCACCCTGCATTGAAGCCGATAAGCATAGCCAGATCTCACCAGCACAAAATTGTGCCAAGAAACATGCTGATAGCGATTTCGAAAAAACATTAGTGCTCTCATAATGACAGAACACAATAGTGCTTCCCTATGGGGCCTGCTTCATTCTGGGCAAGCAAACCAAGCTTCCAAGGGGATCTAGAGCTTCCTCCATATGTTGCCCTTTCCAGAGTCAGATCTGAAATATTGTACCATGTTAATGCACTGGGACATCCAACATGTAACTCCAGGTACCCTCTCAATGCTACTATTTTGGGTCAGGTTTCGGTGCACAATCCATGCCGGGGTATCTTCACGTTGGAACGGCATCAGTAGTGAGACCTAGCTTATGTTGGGTAAGGTTTCGGTGCACAATTCATGCCGGGGTATCTTCACGTTGGAACGGAATCACTGTGTGAGACCTAACTTACGTTGGGTCAGGTTTCGGTGCACAATTCATGCCGGGTATCTTCACGTTGGAACGGAATCACTAGTGAGACCTAGCTTACGTTCGGTCAGGTTACGGTGCACAATTCATGCCGGGGTATCTTCACGTTGGAACGGCATCAGTAGTGAGACCTAGCTTACGTTCGGTCAGGTTTCGGGGCACAATTCATGCTGGAGTACCTTCATGTTCGAACGGCATCGCTAGTGAGACCTAGCTTATGTTGGGTCAGGTTTCGGTGCACAATTCATGCCGGGGTATCTTCACTTTGGAACGGAATCACTAGTGAGACATAGCTTACGTTCGGTCAGGTTTCGGTGCACAATTCATGCCGGGGTATCTTCACGTTGCAACGGCATCAGTATTGATACCTAGCTTATGTGGGGTCAGGTTTCGGTGCACAATTCATGCCGAGGTGTCTTCACGTTGGAACGGCATCAGTAGTGAGACCTAGCATATATTGGGTCCGGTTTCGGTGCACAATTCATGCCAGGGTATCTTCACGTTGGAACGGCATCAGTAGTGAGACCTAGCTTATGTTGGGTCAGGTTTCGGTGCACAATTCATGCCGGGGTATCTTCACTTTGGAACGGAATCACTAGTGAGACATAGCTTACGTTCGGTCAGGTTTCGGTGCACAATTCATGCCGGGGTATCTTCACGTTGCAACGGCATCAGTATTGATACCTAGCTTATGTGGGGTCAGGTTTCGGTGCACAATTCATGCCGAGGTGTCTTCACGTTGGAACGGCATCAGTAGTGAGACCTAGCATATATTGGGTCCGGTTTAGGTGCACAATTCATGCCAGGGTATCTTCACGTTGGAACGGCATCAGTAGTGAGACCTAGCTTATGTTGGGTCAGGTTTCGGTGCGCAATTCATGCCCGGGGTATCTTCATGTTGGAAAGGCATCAGTAGTAAGACCTAGCTTATGTTGGGTCAGGTTTCGATGCACAATTCATGCCTGGGTATCTTCACGTTGGAACGGAATCACTACACTAGTCCTAGCTTACGTTCGGTCACGTTTCGGTGCACAATTCATGCCAGGGTATCTTCACGTTGGAACGGCATCAGTAGTGAGACCTAGCTTATGTTGGGTCAGGTTTCGGTGCGCAATTCATGCCCGGGGTATCTTCATGTTGGAACGGCATCAGTAGTGAGACCTAGCTTATGTTGGGTCAGGTTTCGATGCACAATTCATGCCTGGGTATCTTCACGTTGGAACGGAATCACTACTGAGACCTAGCTTACGTTCGGTCACGTTTCGGTGCACAATTCATGCCGGGGTATCGTCACGTTGGAACGGCATCAGTGTTGAGACCTAGCTTATGTTGGGTCAGGTTTCGGTGCACAATTCATGCCGGGGTATCTTCACGTTGGAACGACATCAGTAGTGAGACCTAGCTTCCGGTCGGTTATGTTCCGGTGCACATTTCATGCCGAGGTATCTTCACGTTGGAACGGCATTAGTAGTGAGAACTAGGCTATGTTGGGTCAGGTTTCGGTGCACAATTCATGCCGGGGTATCTTTATGTTGGAACGGCATCAGTAGTGAGACCTAGCTTATGTTGGGTCAGGTTTCGGTGCACAATTCGTGCCGGGGTATCTTCATGTTGGAACGGCATCAGTAGTGAGACCTAGCTTATGTGTTCGGTCAGGCTTCTGTGCACAATTCATGCCGGGGTATCTTCATGTCGGAACGGCTCTTAGTGAGACCTATAGCTTGTGTTTGATCAGGTTTCTATGCATAAGTCGTGCCAAATGGTGCCGTCAGCTTGGAATGGCTTGCGTAATGAGGGCTAACTTCTCTTCAGTTGAATTTTTTTCTCTATAATCCATGCCGGAAGGTGTCTTATGTTGCAGTAGTTTACATGGTGAAGTTGATGCCGAATTGTGTCTTCAAGCTTGAAAAGCTTGTGTAGTGACGGCTAGCTCAAATTCAGTCAAGTTTTTGTGTATTCCTATTCCTTCCTGTTACTTGTACGGTCTACTTCAAGGTAGAAGATTGTTACAGGAAACATTTTGGCTGTTCATGGGAAGTTAAGCCAAATACATTGTTGGGGTTTCCAAAGTGGCTCCCTAGTGAAAAGACCCCTCAGGTCTAATGTGTTATGGAACTGAGAAGTCCTCTCAGTCTGAGAGGGCCTCTCAGGCTGGTGGACCTCTTAGGCTGACCTCTCAGGCTGACAGGACCTCTAAGATTGACAGGACCTCTCAGAAGCTAATGCCCAGATCTGATATCCCCAAGAACACTGGCGATCCTCAGGACGTCCTCAAAGTGTCATCACGTCCTAGCAGCAATGTCCGTACAGCGGCAATGAAAAATATTCTTGAGGAACTCTGCTTCTCGGTGATCAAGTTCGTCTGTTTTACGTATACTTGGGGACTCGCGATGCACCGTCTAGTTTCTCTTGCTTGCGTAAGACGCCAACTAACTGGCGAGATTGGGTTCTCACCACCTGTTGCTTCGTACGAGATTCATCTGTAAGAAATACAATTTCGAAATGTCAGTGTAAATGAGTGTGTAGGCATCGAAATATATAACATACCGTTTGGCACAAAGCGCCGTTGGTAGCCTAACGTGGTTGGTAATCTTCCTATCGGCGCTCATAATGCGTGTCTGCGAGCAGTGGTAAAATCGCAAAGTGAACAGAAATGCCTGTCACTCACAGAAACATATTTGACACATCGTCTACATACCTCAAAAACAGTTAGAATCCCGAAGACAAAACGCAAATTACTTGAGATCCGCGGCCGACGTCGTCACACTTCAACGTTTCAAAACGGACCGATTGAACCGCTGGCGACTGGCCGAAACGCTTCCACTTACGTGCAGTGCAATAATGCACGGATTGCAAGAACAGTAGCTTCAAGGGGGGACGGCAATACAAGGTTATCACGGCACGTGTTCATTGGATGAATAATGCACAAACATGTGAAATCTTGCGAACTATTTTCCAAAGCGGACGAAGTAGCATGTCCCGCGGCGCGGAAAACATGTAGCAACTTGCTCTGGGAGGTGTCGCACGACGCACTGTCGCAAAGCTGTCTGAGAGGTCCCCCCAAACCCCTCAGGGCTACATGAATGGTTCTACAAAGTCTTCCACATTTTCTCTAAAAGGTCCTCTTAGACCCCTCTGTGCTGCCTGAAAGGTCCTACGAGACCTTTCAAGATTTCTTGAAACGTCTTCTCAGACTCTTCAGAAGTGCTAAAGGGTCCTACCAGACCTTTCAAGGTCCTCTCAGACCTTTCAGGAAATTTTGAGAGGTCTCTTAGACACATTTTCGATAAGGCTGAACAAACTAAAACTAAAGGAAAGCTGAAATGTATCACTAAATTATCTTAGAATAATCCAAAGGCACAGGCAAAATTACGCCAAAATAAGCCAAAAGTAGCCAACAACATTTCTTTGGGCAACAGCCAAAAGAAAGTAAAAAAAAAAAGCCAAAGGTGGTCTATAGATTTTGTTTGGGCACTGGTCCAAAGAAAGTCAAAGTCAAAAGCAATACGAAACAACCCAAAGGATGCCCAAACAATGTCAATTGACAGGCAAAGTTCATTTTCATAAGAGAAGTCAAGCAAAAACATGTTTTATCTGCTTTACTGTTCGACCCAGAAGTTTTATGGTTTAACTTTACTTCCCTCCGAATTTACAGCCTAAATCGAAGTTCACCTGCTTAGGGTTAAATGCAATTACTACCTGCAAAACTGTACCCAAGCAAGCCACTTCAACGCAATGACATACTAGTCTTTCACAACATCCGTGGTTCACTTCTGCTTCTAACACCAGATAACCAGTACAACCAACATTAGTTCTACGAAGCCAGATTTCTCCTCGAATTCCGCCTGATGATACTTTTTCCACCCGAATTTGCAATAATTTTTTGACACAACGTCATTGACTTCATTTTTACAGCCCACATTTGAAAAAAAAAATAATTTATTTAATAAATAAATAAATAAATATATAACGCCCGAAAACTTCAGGGTCTATTTACTGTTGATTGCGCATGCTTTATCATTAGTCTGCTTAGGATAAAACTTTACACACCTCATGTCACAAGGTAAACAGTCAGTAAACATGCTAGGATGGTATTGCAGCGCCTCGTTCCCGATGTTCTGATAGGAGTGGGTCTTTTCTCGTTTTCCCCCAAAAGCCGAATAGAGATGCTTCACCCGATCTCACCACGCTTTCCTTTTTCTTGTTAAGGGGATGTCATCCGATTCTTATTCCCCCAATTCTGGCAAAAGGAGACCTGAAAACATCAGAACTTCTAAATAACTAAAAAAGACCACCTCATGACACAATCATGTTATCAGGATAGGGTTTGATACTAAGCATGCTCAAGGATTTCCCTACAAGGGGTGTACACCCTCCCTGCATTTTTGCAACACCTCCCCCCCCCCCTGAAGTTTCTCAGATGACCCCACCCAGCTCAGCTACCAACACGTTCTGGTATTGAGTCCGGCGCAGCGAATTACATCCGTACTGTCAAACTTGGGCTGTAGGACCAGTCATGCAGATGATCGTACCATGCATTTGTCCAAAATCATTTGTAAGTGGCTGTTCAATGCATATATTGCGCGCATATAGGAGCAAAATTGCGTGCGGGCACGCAGCTTCAATGTGGATCATCAAGTAGGATTTGCGCAAGGTATTCTGCTTTTTTCGTCTGAGGTTTTCACCGTTGGTTACTAGGTATTCATTTAGCTTCGTGAGACAAGGTGCTAGTCTTTTTTCTTTGTCGGTGATTATGCATCTTAATGTTGAAATGCCGTTCATAATGAATCGGTATTATACTGTACTGTGTTCTAACGTAATAACATGTACAAATAAAACGGGAAAGCTGTGCAGATATGTCACCATTGTGCCACGATTCTTTCCGTCTCTAAGAAAAATTCCGTAAGTGGAACCTTCACCAAACATACCCCCCCCCCCCTCCTTGAAAGCTCGGCACTAAAGATCGGCAGTAAAGATATGCCGAGAAAGGCAAAACCTGCAGTCACCGCTTCTATATTAATAAAGTAATATTCGTTTTTTGTTTACCAGTATCGGCTCTTGAGTTGGCACCTGACTGTGACGCCCTCAAATGCACTTGTTCAACGCTCGTGCGACGTGATGAAACTGAAATATGCCACGAAAAGATCAAACAAGAATGTTAAGCTTCTTAGAAGCAATTCGAAGAAAAGTAAGAAATGCTGACTTCTTCAACACAGTACATTTAACAGGGCTTACTGCCTTTTGAGGCCGTCGTGAACTTGATGCTCCCAAGTGGTCATGCAAAGCAGTGGAGTGGCATGATGAAGCTGATATGTGTGATACATATATCAGCACGCACACGACTTCTGAGTCACAATCAAGTTATTAAAGAGGCTTTTACAACTTATCAGGAATAGCTCAGGAACACCAGTTTCCGAGACGCAGAACGGCCGGCCTAGACTCTTACCGCGTTCAGAACTTGTCCTTGATTATGATGCCCTCAAGTGCTCCTGCTCAACGGACGAGTGTCGTGACAAAACTAAAACATATCACAAAAGTATCAACAGGAATGTATATTGCCAGTCAAAATGCTTAAGCTAGTGCAGAGGACAATATTTGTCATTGAGAGCAATTTGAGACAGCTGGTTCCCCACACACGAGTTCTGGTGAACTTACTGTCAACTGAACTTGTGTCTGCATCCCCCGAACGCTTCCGCACAACAGGTGAGTTGCACAATGAAACTGAAATGTGCCATCAAAGTAGAAAGAAGAAAAGAATGCTACGTAACAAAAATATCTGACAACACAAGATGGCAAAACGTAGGGACACTCAGAAACAAATATTCGGGGACACCTACAATTAACACTCGCAGAATCGTCGCTCACAGGTGAAATGGCCCTAGGCTGCTTGCTCTGGCTTGCATCTAATGAAAACATTTGCGCTGTCTTACAACGGAAAATAAAATTCACTCTTTTTGCAAGTAAGGCATAATTAAATACTCATACTCTCAAGGTATTTTGATTTGTAATATATTAAATTTTGCGAATTTTATGGTTGCTGAAAAATCGTGAAAATTTTACACTCGAATACATCAGCATGATCCCAATTTTTTAGTACAGAAAAAAAAAGTTTGCGATGCAAAGCAAAAGTAGCATGGATATTTTAATGTTTGGCTTATTGATTGAGATTTATTATTCATTTGTTTTATTTTTACCATTTAAACTTTCTTTAACAGCGTTCTTTAACAATACTGCGGTGCGAGAAGTTGTGACATGTTTTCAGATTTGTTCAAGAAAATCATACATATATCATGTTCACTGTCGGAACACTAGGAAGAAAAATTTTGCCCTAGCTATATTAGGTGGGAAAACAAGCACGTTCATAAACAACAATCTAGACTGTGACACTGCAGACCCCTCTTTCCTATTTGCCTTGGGAGACGTCCGCACTCGCTGGTTAGGGGGGAGAAATGCTCCCGTGTGACGCAATGGCTGTTGTTTATTCGGTGCTCTTTTTCTCTGTGTCTGTTAATGTTGTGGATGGGAAAGTTTTGATGTGGGATTGTGGTTGGTTGTAACACAGTTTACCTGAGAAAGGTTGAGACCAGCTTTCACAACACCCTCATTAATCCACAGCGCAGCACGGATGGGTCCCACGTTTGTATCACGAATAGCTTTGGTAACCAAGCCATAGGTCCCGAACGGGGACGGCACCCATCTGTGCAATAGCTTTCACATATGAAGCACTCAATCGCACAAACTTTTCAATCTCTGGCGATGACACTGCCACTGAAATCGCAAAATTAAGTTTATGGGAACATTTTTGTAAAGGGCAATTGTGAAATTCCTAAAAATTAATAGATCACAAATAAAAATATGCTTACAATATATGTGACCCATTCGATGTTGACTGCAGCATCTTACATATGTCCCAAATTTACACTGCATACAAATCTCATAAAAACCCTTTTTCCTTTTTTGTGCAAATAGCTGCCACAACTGCCACTGCACGTAACATGATTTCACACTGTATCACATAAATTGGGAGCACTTGACTCACGTTTCTGTTTGTGCCTTGGAGGGGTGGCAGGTGGCTAGTCGTCATCATTGTCACTAATGCACTAAATGCACTAATGCACTAAATGCACTTCTGTTTCCTTCTGCCACGCCCGAACACTTCTTCAGTGTTAAGGTCTGATGTGTTCTCGGCCAGGGGAAGCATCTGCCTTGCCTCCCTGTAGGTGGCTGGAAAATAAGTACCCCTTTGAGCATAAGTCAGCACAAATTACATATGCGGCATACCAAATTCTGCCAAGATTACACATTTGAGGTACCGCCATCCATTCTGCGGGTTCGTCCTCTTGCGAATGTATAGTCCAACCTTCATTTCTTCTTTAAGTGGTGGCCAGCAGCAATGTCCCCTCCCATCCAACCAGTTGCATGGCACGACAGCAACTGTGTTTTCTTCTTCCGGGAATTTCACAATGAAGAAATTGTCCTCGTCAGCTGCAGCAGCAAAGGTTGAATCGTAGTGAATACTTGCAACGGGAGCATTGCATTGTGAAGATCACTTGATGTTTGTCCAATGATATGTGCAATGCACAAAAATAAACCCAGAAATAAAGGAACCACGGGTGCACGAAATTCTTATGACATAAGAGGAAGCTACACCCACATTGCTTTGTGTGTGTACAACTAGGCGAATGCAATTAACATAACAGAAGGAAGTCCAGACCTTTCAATTCTGCACTTCATATTGAACGACAGTCAATGCTAAGTCTGGCAGAATCATTAGAATTGTCCACTGTGTGGCAGTGGGAACAGGACATAGCTGTTGCCCCTCAAGGGATGAAACGCACACTTCATCCGAACAGCACTCGAGGGCTACACATAAACACGTGAAGGACTCGACACTACGTGAATGCCAAGGAGAGACGATGCACAGGGAGACACGTACAAGTCTTCTGCTGACCGAAACTTCCACCTAATTATGCATATCTCCTGTGATGAAGCATTAAGGACAGCACCTGTGATTTGGACAAAGCTTCCATCATGTAAGAGGCATACACTGTCACGTGCATTATTCTGGAGCCGAAAGCGCCCTAGTACAGTTACCCGCTTGTACAAGGGTGGGGCACATTCTCTGGGTACAGCTCTACTTCGTGTTTTAAGGGACAAATGAGCATCTTTTCTACTCTGAGCAGTTTCTGAAGGGCACTTCTCTGCTCAAAGATCCTGTTATGCAGTTGTTCCTAGGGTTTCTCTGGCTTGCGCAGGTGCCGCTTCAAAACCTGCGTAAAACTTTCAAAAGCGAAAGCACTCGAACGGTCAAGAGGGCCGTGGCGTCGTGCATCAGCAACCATGTGGGTTAGCCCGTGGACGTTGTAGGAAACTGATTCTATGCCATAAAGCTTTGCATGATTTACAATAAAATGGCGGAGGAGCCTCTTTGCATAATCTGCGTACTCTTGAAGAAGGGTAGGGCTGACCAAGATGGAGATAGCCACATGCAGCTAAAAAGAAGTGTTTGTCCAGGGGTCTTGGTAAGGATGAAGCCAAAGATAGTCGCCCTGTGTAAAGTAGAAATATGCGCAGATTCGTTGCCTTCCATCGGTCAAGTTCTGAAATCGACCGAGGCTTTCTAGCAAAGTCAACAGGAGTGAAAGCAGCAAGAGACGCATGCTTCACGGACACAGTTTCACGCAACGAAGGACTGAGCCGGTGTGGTTTCCCTCTAAACCAGAAAGTCAACAGCTTCTTCTGCACACCAGGGTACAACAAGGCAAAGCGTGTGGCCTTCACAGCACAGTGGCGTTACCGCTTGAGACAAGTCCACTCTCCCACCTGCTGCCACTGTGCTGCTCTTGAAGATCTGCAGCACATTCTTCTTCATTGCCCCCACTACCAACCTTCCCGAACCGCACTCTTCGAGTCTCTTAGTCAGCTGGACTCTCGCCCCTTCTTCCTATCAAAATTGCTTGGTCCCTGGCCCAATCCAGCTCAGCAACGATCTGCGCTCAAAGCTCTTTTGACGTTTCTGGACACCACCGGACTTCGATCGTTATTGTGAAGGGGCTCATTATTTTATTCCCCACAACCCCACCAGCAATCAATGGGGTAGCGTATCGCCTCTGGCGATGAACCTCCCCACTCTCTATCTCAAAATAAAGTTGTTGTTCTTGCCAAGGCAAACAAGATGCATGAAGTCTAAAGGCACCTGCTCGACCAAATTGATTGGGAGCTTCTCGATTATTGATGTGCCCGCGCGGTGCTCGTCTTGTTCATGGCTACGAAAGCCTTCATCGGTCGGCAATGGTGCATCCGTCTCAGGGAAGCAGATCCTGACATCAATGTACTCCCCTTCTGTCGTGCACTTAGTACAGCAAAAGTAGCCGGAATGGCTATTCACTGCCAGAACAAGGACACGGGCTGGTGCATCACACACAAGTGCCTGAATCTGAACTTGCTTTTTCCTGCCTTGTACTTCAATACCAGTAGCGTGCAATTGGTATTCATTGACAAACGGTGTCAGAGATTCGTTTACGCACAATGCTTTTGATCTTTCGTAATAGACACCCACAGGGAATGGCTGTGCCTCCTTTTCACAATTGGACACTTCACACAGAATGGCCCAAAACTGGACGTTCGTGCTTTTAATCAAGAGAAGCCCGTCGACATTTACATTCAGGAGAATAAGGTCAGGCACATTGTCTGCTTCAGCAAGGGTAAATTCCAGTCCATCCTTTTAGCCAAAGCGACAGTATCTTCCTCGAGACATTCCCACTATGTCGTTTTTTTTCGTGGAGTACAAAGCAAAGTTCGCGCAGTGCTTGAAAGGTCTCCATGGCAAGCGCGAGACTTGAGTATTTTAAGCAAGTTCGTTACATGCTTATGACTAACTCCTGAGAGGGCGCAAGCTCTCAAACAAGTCAGGAATTATCTTTCTCCTGCGCTGTCAGCGCCAGAAAAGCTAGCGGAAGCCGGTCCCGAAGGTTCCGTTGTGTCCAACCAGGGAGCAACAGGACTGTTCAACATGTCATATTCCGTGAATGACGGCGAGGAGCTGTCTGACATTGTTTCGTCGTTGCTCAGTTGTGACTCACTGACATCCCCTCCCCCCCATCCCGATCTTGAAAGTTCTCAACAGTCGACACGTTTTCGGGCGCGGGAAGCGAGACATCGTTATCGGAGACGCCAGACAGGAGTTGGTAGCTACGATCAACTCTGCATTGAAGTCGCCGATAAAGAGTCGCTTTAGAGAATTTCGTCATGCTGAATTAACTACTCGTACAACAATGCGAACTCAGTGTGGATTATAGTTCTTACGTGAGTCGTTCACTCCGGCGGACACGGCTGGTCGGTGACATCGGAAAGGCGAAGAACAAACGGCAAATATCATTGATTTTGAGAAGGTTGACACGCTGGCATCGGTAACACTGCACCACCGTGCACTGGACGGATCACAGGAGCTGCAATGTCTGTGCGAAAAACGTGAAGCGATGAAGTTCGAGCAACAAAACGAAAGCGAGGAGCAGAGCACATCGGGACCTCGCCGCCGTACAAGTCAACCGCCAAAAAGGGAAAGTAAGCGCAAAGCAGAAGCTAAGTTTTCTTTTGCGACAACAACTATTTTCACTGAAAATTCAGCGAAAGAGTATTGAAAACAATAGTTCATTGACTTTTGAAACAGAACGAATGCGATTTTTTGCTGGATACCTAGTTCGTTCGTCCATGTTCTGGGCTATATTCAGGGAATACTTCACGGAGTGGAATACTTGCATAGCGGTCGGCAGCATTGTGCTTTGTTATGCTACTGGTGTGCTGGTGTATATGTAGAGTCGTCGTCGTGGTTACAATTTGCATCGTTTTATAGTAACTGCAGTAACTGTAGCTGTAGTTGACATTATTCCAATCTTTCCCGTGAGTTGCCTTCGATAAGTATCCTTGATGCAGTCGGTAACTACCGATCCCTTCTATTTTCGTTGTGTAGGCACCTGCGCGCTAAATGCAGGCTGATGTTCTCAATTCAGGAATACCTCTTCCGGTGTCAGCTCGCAGTACTTTTGTAGCGGCCGGTGGACAAAGACGAAGATGGCCACGCGCCTGGAGCACCTGCCTCAGTTCCACCGGCGCGGCCATGGAGATAGGCCACCGTCATCGCCTCTCCGTGGCATACCATCATCGCCGGTCGGGACTCATATGGAGGAAGACTATCGTCCTCTACATTTGGTGACCCGAACGTGATGCAGGATGGAACGACAGAACCGCGACCGGTTCGTGAGCGGTGAGCTCGTAGTGTCGCCAAGAAGAGTGCCGGGGAGGACCATCGCGAAGCACGGGGAGACCGGGAGTAGAACTCGGTGGCCTCCGTGCGTGTCCCGGGTGGAACGTTGGTCCCGGTGCCTCTTGAGCGCCACTGGATGGAGAGCGCCTCTTGAGCGAACTACGAACACCTCAGTTCGGTAAACAATTCGGTCTCTTCAACCGTCCCAAATTTCGCACCAGTTTCACCGGCATGGTGCTGAGCACCCCATCCTGGAAGCCTCTCAACCTTACGACGCCCTGCGTTCACGCAACGACCGGACCATTCAACTGCGACTCGACTCCTTCGAACCGTCTCATCCACACGCCACGAACTGGTCACATTTCCAAAGACTTCTTCTGCTCGGCAAGACCACAGCTGTACTGCAGACGCCGTATTGCGAAGCACATCCCTCCGGCGCACACACGCGCCTCACAGCTTCATCAACCATCACTTCAGCCCGATGCTCACCGCACCCCGGCGCTCCTTCACTGCCGGCCGCGACACCCGAGCTTCGCGCTCACCTGCCGGTCGCGGCAGTCGCGGCAGCCGACGCCACGGCACACTTCAGCCGGCGTCTCGGCGTCTCTCAACGGCTCCCACAGCCTCACCCTCTCCTCCTCTGGGACTCTCAGAGCTTCGGCTCCCGTGCCGGTAGCGGCACCCCAGGACCTCCACTTCCCCAGCGCCTCACTCTTTTCCTCGCTCTTCTCGGGCTACCGGATCTGATTACTCATCAGCTGTGATGCTTCGCCTTCGTCTGCAGTGCCGTCATCATGTTCAACCGTGCATGCTAACCACGGTCGCCCTTGCTGCCCTCCTCCAGTGAAGTCGCGGACATCATCTGCTTTATCACCGCTCCGCGTCTGAGGGGGGGAGTGATGTAGCGGCCGGTGGACAAAGACGAAGATGGCCACGCGCCTGGAGCACCTGCCTCAGTTCCACCGGCGCGGCCATGGAGATAGGCCACCGTCATCGCCTCTCCGTGGCATACCATCATCGCCGGTCGGGACTCATGTGGAGGAAGACTATCGTCCTCTACACTTTCTCAGGAATTGCAAGTTTCTGCTGCTGACGCATATTTCAACGCTCTCAGCCTTCCGAATCCCAAGGCTGCTGGTGGTCGCAGTGCGGAATTACATTGCGCAAGCTGCTGCTAAACAATGCACGTTATTTAACGGCCTGGGGCCACATTCTCGTCGAACAAAAGTGAGGCTCTTTATTTCATGCTGAGCTGTGATTGTGCAATCATCGTTAAGTCGCCAGTCACAGTTACGCGCGAAATTAAAGGGATAGTCGCATCCGGAAGCGCGTTCCGGAACTATTATGGTCATGTTCCCTGTCGTTCATAATGTACGCCGGCAAATTTTCTCCGCACAAATCCACTTGGTTGACTCAGAAACGATTTTTAAATGTTCGCGCTTCCGGCGAGCACGGCAATCCCCGCAAGGCGCCGACACTGAATGACGTCACCCGGATAAACCAACCATCAGGAGGCGCTCCTTCCCGCCGCAGATTCTGTGTGTGTCTGAGCGTGCGTCTGACCCTTTTTCTTGTTGTCTTGTCGCGTTTGCTTTGAAGTACTTTGAACCACAGCGCGTGGCCTAGGATTTCACGCCGTTGACGTGCGATGTCACAGCCAGGAAACCGGTGCTACGTGCTCGAGTGCAGAAAAACTTATAACGCGAATCCCGAGCTTACATTTCACCGACCTCGCAATGGCGAAACGGAACGAAAGTGAATGCAGCGATCGCCAAGAACTACTGTGGTGTGGCCCAAGGATTGAATGTTTCACGCGTCTGTTCCTGTCATTTCGCCGACGACGCCTATTTTGATGAAGATGTATTGCAAGTTCGGCTCGGGCTACGGCAGAAACAGAAGCGGCTGAGGATTGACGCCGTGCCTACCACATTCGATCAGGAACAAGGGCAGGAACCAGTAACGGAGGTAAGTGACAATCTTTTGTGATTACAGCTACGCTGCGATGAAATATATCAGTTGTCACAGTAAACATCATCGCGAACACCTGGCCTCGTCGCCGATTGTAACGTCACAGTCACACCGGCTACTAATGTACACAAATTATTACAATGATTGCAGCATCCTGACGCAATAGTACGCGTACTCTAGAGAAAAAAGATTGGTGTGTTGTTGCTGTGCTAATTGTCGCCAGTATTATGCAGGAGTAACGTAACACTCCCACATGACAGCGTTATTCTAATGTTATTGCAGCTAGTGGATGTTTCTACAGTTCATAGTGTAAGCCTGATGGCAGCATTCAGGGATGTGAAAACATCGCAGTTTGTGTTTGGCTACGTCCGAGACACTTGCATCAGAGTTCTACTGCAGGCTTGTTGCTAATTTCTGGCTCTATTTCAGGCGGCAGCACGCACGTCAACGGAATCAACTGGATTTGGTATCTTTTGTCAAGCCCACGTCCCACAAAATAATGGATATGTACGAGCCCTGAAAATTGTCGAGTTATGTGAAAGGAATCTTGTGTGATGCGGCTGCCAGCGTTTATAACGTAATGTCGACAGGAAAATAACTGTGCCAGTGAAATAGGCACCGCAAAGGGGAAGATTTATTTGCATAGTCATTTTTATGTTTGTTATTGTACCCGCTAGGCCCTCAACATATTCTTTTCAGTGTTAACACTCAAGGCCATATTTCAGATGTGGAGGTCATGGCTGAAGCAAGTGCTGGGGACCCACTTCCCACTTCACGGCGCATCTCACAAGGGGGTTGTCATCCCCTGATTCCAGGAAGAGGAAAACAATGGACACAGACTTGCATAGTGTATTAGTACACCAGATATGGATCTGCCAACATGAACACTCCTAACATCCCTGTGGCAGCGTACCTGTAACCACCCAGACTTCACACCACATTAATTGAGAACCACAGCACAACATAATAAAATAGCTTAGGTTTATTTGCCTCCCATACATAATGGGAGGCAAGTAAACCTAAGCTATTTTGTTATTCCCACTCCGTCATACTCCACTGTACAATAAATCGATACAATTATAGGGTCATTCTTTATTCCTGTCACTACACCCACCTCGGCACTAACTTAGTGCAGTACAGTCTGGATTTGATGCCAGAGCTAATACCGCCACGTGTAGTAGTTTTTGCTGAACAGACGGGTAGACAGTCTGTTGACTGGAACTGGAGATACAGAGTGACAAGACAAAACATCCCCCACACTGCAATGACGAAAAGACCACACCTATAGTATCCTCGAAAACCTCTGATGGGAGGCAAGGGGATGACCAAGGGCTCACTTACACGAAGTGTGCCCATGTCAGCAAAATTTTTGTCTTGCCACTACATGTCTCCAGTTCCAGCCATCAGTATGCACCAGCTTGTCACTCTTACCAAGACACCCTTGTTTCGATGTTCCTAACGCTGATAGCCTTGATAAGACGTAGACGGGAACTCCCTCCTGATTGCTCGGACAACGCATCCAGGAACCTGTCGTCTGTTCCTTGGACCAAGGTATCCCCAGACCCATCTTGTTAAAGACGAGTATGCCGTGAACCTCAGGCAGCTGAAAAAGACAACACCACATGACATTTCTTTTTGTTTAGCATCATATCTTGTGGGCATTTGCATACCTGCCAAATCTCCATCCCAACCTTGGGCCTGTGCATTCATTCCTTAGTTCCAGGGTCTCCCTCATTTTGAATGTGGAAGGTTGGCAGGTGTGTAACATAGTACAACAGAAAAATGTCCGCCTCTTTCAGGATGAGCCCGATTCCAACTGTTAACTCCCTCCCAAACCAGCTTCCCTCCAATTTCGGCAAAACCCAATTTCTCCCAAAATATGTTACTCTTACCTTCTTCAGTAACATGCTTCCCCCCTTCATTGGCACCTCAAATGCTTCTGTTTCCAGACTTGTAAGACTTTCCTTCAGAGTTTAAAATTCCCACTGGATTCAATCAGGGTTTTGTCAGGGCATGGCTAACATGTCAGGGTTTTGCCAATCAGGGCATGGCTAACTGGCATTCATGAGAGCATGTCGAGACCAGCTGAGGCGGCTGTGTTGCTTCACTTTTCCTAATGGAATTGTTGGACCAGGATTCTCTGGATCGTTCCACGGCTGTCGTCCACGCTTATGATTTATGGGGGACAAACTTGTGTAGGCCAAAAAGCTGCTGAGAATAGTCGCCCTTTTGTATACAGCCCTTGTCCACTCTAGGTGCGACCCGACAACACCCGACTAGCACTCGAGTTTACCCTTCCGAATCTTGATTGGGGGAGGGGGGTCATTTAAACCGAAAAATTCATTACGGTCGTAATCATATAGCAAACGAGAGAGCACTGCAGCAGGCTTACCTGTGGTCCTGGGGATTGAGTCGCATAAAATGTTGATCATAGCGACAGCGTTGAGGCGCGTACACCACTAGAAGCTCTCTACGGAGGCAGATGTCCCTGAGTAATGGGTGTTGTGTTATGCACTGCACTGCACTGTGCACATTTCTACCACCCTGGCAACAGAATGGCAACACAGGCGCTCGTCGGGCTCCTGTGGGTCGCAGACTCCACACAGACACCTGCCGATTTCAACATTCTAAACTGTTTCGCACATCCGACGGCAACCATGCAAAGAGATACGTCACCTAAAAATGCCATCCCGCAGGTTAGCCCCAGCCACATCTCGTGGATGGTCGGCGGGTTCCAGAGGCATTGGGTCCGTAGAGTATGGGTCATCATCCAGGATTAACTCGTCGCCGCTACAGCTAACATGTTCGTCAGAATCCCCCCTAGAGAGGGAAACATCTCTCTCGTTTTCCGACTCCATGTTTGCTCCCGTCGCTTCGCGATCGCCAAACAGGCGCGCGGCTCGCATTTGCCCAGGGCGCGCGCTGATTGGCCTTATCCCTGTGACGTTTGCTCCCACTTTTAGAGAGCGATGGCGCAAGGATTCCGGTTTCTTTTTCATCGGATTGCGCGAAAAGTACGCCGCGGATCGAAATGGTATTTTCGGGCCCACTTCAGTGGTCGGCAAGGAATTAGAATTCGCATTAGTTTCTAAATTGACCTCGGAGAATGCGACTGTCCCTTTAAGAGGCTTACTTCAGTTTGACTAGAATACGGCCCCTGGTTGAATGATGATGATAAGGATTTCCAGTCTCACATTTGAACGTAATGTGATGTCTCACGGGGAACACTGGCATGCCCGCGTTCCCTCTAATTGCCACCAATTCCAGTTTGAGCTAATTCAGTGTCATTTTTTAGACCAGAAAAAGGGACGTCATTAACGGAATGTAGCTGTTACTATGTCATTAGTATAAACTGAATAGAATGTACTTGCATGCGGTTATATTTTCCCTCAGGGGCTGCTGCTGGCAATCATGGGCTCTGGCTACTTTTGATGCTGAACTGAAGCTACCCACTGTAGATCATCCCCTGTTTACCCTCCTGACACCATTGTTTCACAATGGTATTGATACATGCTGTGTGTTTCACTTAAGAGTGACCCATTTTTTTCACACTGTTTCCAATTCAATTGAGATAATTCGGCCAATTACTGATGTACAGTGATAAACAGCAGCTGTATTGAGCATCTGGTGCTGAACATAAGCGTTTCCCATTAATTGAGAGATGAAAGTCGCTGAAAAGGTTAGCGAGCTCTAGGACTAGAACCCACATCTTCTGGATTACCGGTCCAGGGCTCTACCAATTGAGCTTTCTATGTTGTTCCAGCCTCAGAACATCAGTTGTCTCTTGTTCCCATTAATTGGCATAACTATCCCAATTGAGCGAGAAAAAAATTGATAGAAAAAATTTGGGTCACTCTCAAGCGAAACAGCATGTATGTAATGATGTAGTAATTGTATAATTGGTAGCTCTATCTCAACATCCTCAAAGGATGTTGGTGCCCATTGCTCGTTTGACATGATGTTCTGTGACTTTGTTGATCATGCATGTTACATGGTTATTTTACTTACGCTGTCTATTGAACACAGTGTTAGAAATACAATCGTACTGAGTGCAGTATTGTGCCTGTGATAACGTTTACTGTTTCAGTTTACAACAAGGAGGTGCAGACTTAAGTGAAATGACTTTATAAGCAAGTTGGTGGTGGCTCACAGAGTCTTGAACGGGAGGTATTGAGTAACATGGTTGGGCCTTGAGAAATGAGGTTCAGAGAATTTTTTGTTGCTGTTTCATTCTTATCCCGTCTTTACCAGACAGTGAAGAATAAACACCAGAAGCGGGGAAGGACAAGGAATGCAGCAAACCGTTTTGAGGAAATCCGTTGTTTGGTGAATTGAACCAGTGCATTCATCAGATGCCAAGGCGAATCTGAGCATCTGTGTCTCTGCTGGTGCAATGATGGAGTGTGGCGGAGGTGGGTTCGAAGCTTTCTTTCTTTTTAATATGCCTTTTTGACATATTTCTCGGAGTCGCTGTGCATATAGAACTTCTAGAAGCAGCTCACCTTATGCTGTCAGAAAGATGCAAATGTTAAGGTCTTCTACCAATAACTTAACAGAACTCTTGACTGCGACGATATGTAAATCACACCAATTAAATTAGGGTTGCCAGTGGGCAGAACCACGACTGAGCGTTTGACGTGAATACATTCACAATATAGGCCAGGTTCATAAATGCATTATTGAATTGTGAGCACATCGACACCAACGAGTAATCACCTGCAGAGTTCTTAAGCAGGGTGTCTGCACAGGCGTCTTCTAAGACTTACTGCTCTAGTGACGCGCATGGTTCCCTTCTTGGATGATAGGGTCAGACTGCAAATGCACGAGCTCACACGCACCGCACGGATGGCCGTTCCTGTCATCTCACTAACACATGCTCATTGTTGTACTTTGCAGTCTGTCACGGCCCTCAAGGAGACCCCTAGCCCGACTGGCTAAAATATTGCTGACTTCACGTGAGTGCCCTACATCCATCTGTATCTGTTCTGACACTGTAGCCCTGTGGCAGTTATGGCTAGGGCATCATATTTCTCTCGAGTGAAACCTTTCCCATTGAACGCATTGCCATAGTTCTTAGGTATGAGCCATTTCAAAGTGGACAAGATCATGCTGCAAGATTTCCACTTCGCTCCCTCATGCCGACAGAAGAGGCGCATTCATGTCAAAATTTCTTATCGGCGTAATCTCTCCATTGCCCGTGCGCATACAGTGTGTTTCCCTTAAGAGTGACCCCTTATTATAAAAAAAAAATAATAATAATGTGCTTGAGATAAAAATTTGAAACCTTCTGCGTCATGCTTGTGAAAGTTTTTGCCACCCAAACAGGTGGTTTGCATAAATGTACCTCATTAATTTGCCTAATTACCTTAATCGAAATCAAAAACTTTCCAAAGAAAGGTAACATTGGTGGTAATTAGAAAGCCCGTGGCCAAAACACCCAATTACAGTCACAGTTACAAGATTCCCTGCTGGAAACCGTCTCATTCAAAATCCTATGAAAATCTCATTGAACCTATTGGATATTATGTACACAAATCTCATTCAGTGACTGCGATAATTCTCATTCCCAATAGATGATTTGGGACAAATATTACATTGAAAATGGTGCGATATTCAATGAGTCTTAATGAGAAATCACAGTATGTGTTAATGAGATGTAATGAGAAATCACAGCAAGTGTTAATGAGATGTAATGAGAAGTGGTGGCTTCAAACTCATTGAATGTCCCCGTCATGCCTCATTGAACCAATGAGCCCCAGCACGATATTTGTCATTGGAATGGTTCTCCATTTCGGTTCGCCAGTAGGTTTGTTGTGTAGTCACATTAGATGTGTAGAGCTTTCCAATGAGTATAAATGAATTCCCGCAAAAATGAATTAGACTCAATGTGAATTGGGTAATTTACTGGATCAATGCACTACATATTGTATTCTATCACAGCACGTATTTCAGCTTGGGTGTGATATGCTCAGTCGCACTGTGCCTTCACAGATGGGCAATGTTTGGTTAGTAATACTGTCGTGCATCAGATAGTAGGAAATTGAAAATCTAAAAGGTGTAATTAACATTTCGCAGTAGCTGAGGGCGCAGCCTCCTTCACTCCTGCTTCTTTTCCAGGGAGCACCTCATAAAGCGCAACAATGCAGTGTAAACCGAACACTAGAAAAGAGGTTGCCGGCAGTCACTGTACAGAATTAAGAGAAACAAATTTGAAGGTATCTTGGACGGAGCAAAGTATGAAGCATTATCCCAGCCCGGTTAGGTCCTGTCATCAATTGACAACTTCTCTTATACATTTAATACCGATGGGGCACAAGTAGCACAAGTTAAATCAGCAAAAATCAGCTTGGTCAATTCACGTGATGATAAATGAGCTGCCGCAAACTGTGAGGCGGATTGTGGTAAAGGAAAGCTGGACATGAACACCTTCCTCGTTTCCGTAGACGATGCAAAGGATATTTTCAGTGATGTGACATTGAAGTCATGAAAGTCATGGAAGTCAGGAAGCATTGTTCAAAGCAGATTTATTGGACTATGCTGCTGTCTCGACTCCGTATCTCTGCCTCCCATGCAAAACAATGTCGGGTTTCACGGGTACTGTGGATGTAGTTCGTGCTACCATGAAGGAGAGTACTGTGTGTCAGCTATGGACCCTATCACCATCAACACCCCAAGAGAATCGACCGGTGAAGCAGCAGTCATTAAAGGCAACCCCTAATGTCTGCGGATATAAAGGACCAGCTGCATTAATAAACATGCCATATTTTGAATTTGCACACGGTGTTCTTGGGCGTTGTGCGGACTGCCACAGGTACGTGGCTGTGTGAAGCCAAAGAAGCATTCTGCAGGTGTTTACTGCTATTCGTCACATAAATTGTAGTTAGAAACTAGCAAAGCAAAATAGACGCTGTTTTTGCAGTTGAGTAATATGGACAGGTGAACATTCTCCGGAAGAAAGTATGTAACTACAAGATCAATAATTACCTAATAATGATTAATTAACTCTTTAATTATGGGATTTCGCATAAAAGCGAGGAAACGGAAAGGAATATGTTCCTCGTTGAAAGACATTCCATGTGGAAATATGTGTTAAATGCGCACCTGTGTTGAAATGTTCATCGCTCAATTTCGCTATGCAAATGAGCCGAAACAAGAAATACGCAGTTTGCAAACGCAGAAACGATGCGACCTTCGCCTTATCCAGGTAGAAGAGCGGTCTATCTGCCCATTAGCTCCTACATCAATCAGTTTCATCGCTCCACATTACGTGGCCCTCCGACTTGGGTTGCATGTCGCTCTTTCTGCGCCAGAAACGTGCTTAGTTCATGTTCCGGCTCATTTGCATAGCGAAATGCCGCGACAGATATTTCAACGCACGTGCGCGTATGTGTGTTTTTTTTTTCAACATGAAATTACTTTCGACGCCGAATAGATACCATTCTGTTATTTCGCCTTGGCGGGAAGTCCCCTAATTAAACAAGAACTTTATTTTTGACCTTGGGGATTGGGGAGTTTCATCGCCACAGGCGATACTCTACCCCATTGCTGGTTGGAATGGGGAGAATAAAATAACGAGCCCCATCACAATAATGATCGAAGTCCGATGGTGTCCAGAAATGTCAGAAGAGCTTTGAGCGCAGAGCGTTGCTGGGATGGATTGGGCCAGGGACCAAGCAATTTCGATAGTGAGAAAGGGCGAGAGTCCAGCTGACGAAGAGACTCGGAGAGTGTGGTTCGGGAAGGTTGGTAGTGAGGGCAATGGAGCAGAATATGCTCCAGATCCTCAAGAGCGCCACAGTGGCAGCAGGTGGGAGAGTCAACTTGTCTCACGCGGTAACGCCACTGAGCTGTAAAGGCCACATCGAGGCGCATTCGGTGGATTAATGCAGCATCTTGACGAGAGGTGTTTCGTGGCATGCGGAAAGCGAGCGTTGGATCAACTCTGCTCAACATAGCGGGGGGAAGAATGTCTGTTGTCCGTTGGCGGGAAGCCAGGGGTGTCACTAGGCGTCGCAGAACTGAACGGCGGTCTCCTCTCAGCAGAATAATACGGGTCCGTTTCCGATACGAGAGTGCTGCTTCTGCGGCGCTGTCGGCCTGCTCGTTCCCCACGACACCACAATGGGCTGGAACCCACTGGAGAACTAGCCTGTGGCCTGCGGCGTAGATAGTGTGGTAAGCCATTAACACATTTGTGACTAGGGGTGCGGATGGGCCTCGTATGCCTCAATTTTCAATTGCTTGAAGTGCAGATTTGGAGTCTGTAAAGACTGCCCATTCCCGGGGTGTAAAATCAACGATGTGTTGTAGAAAGAAGAGGATGGCATAGTGTTCCGCAGCTGTGGAGGAGGTTGGATGTGAAAGGCGTCTTCCGTGCACTACGCCTTCGGATGGTATGACGAATGCTGAGGCGGACTTGTTGTTTCGGGATGCGCCATCGGTATATGCTGCCGTAAACGTAGAAAACTTCTCGTCTACCAGAGCATGAAAATGGGCTCGGAGGACTTGAGGGGGACCTGATCTCTTCTTTCCAGAAGGTTTGGGAGGCGTACAAAAGTGGGCGGTATCGGTAGAGACCAGAGGGCTTCCGGCGGTATAATGTCCTTAGTTATGAAGCCAGTGAGAGTCTGGCGTGTCCTCTGCGCTACTCGATAGAAGTCGCTTTCAGGGCGGTATCGAATTTTCCTGAGGAGCGTGTGGCGGGGAATGTGAGCACGGAAACGGAGGTAGTGCCGAGCGGTTTCCCGTTCACGGAGAACTTCAATCGGGAGCTCACCAGCTTCAGCCAGTACTTGCCGTGTTTCAGTCATTCTTGGAACTCCGAGGTATCGACGAAGGCTTCGAGCAAACAGGGACCGAAGTGTATTTAATGAAGTTGTTGGTATCCTGTGCAGAATAGGAAGGCTGTAAAGCACAGTCGCCCTCACCAATGCCTCGTGAACCGCGAGCAGGGAACGCTGACCACAGCCCCATCCTGAGCCAGAAAGATGTTGAATTGCGGGGAGCCATCGCTGCACTTTAGTTTCAAGGTGTTTAATGTGCCGAGCCCAGCCCCTAATTAAAAAGCTAATGAACTTTAGGTAATTCGTGATAATATAGTTGCATGATTTTCTTCGAGCGAATGTTCGCATGGCCATATAACTCAACTGAAAAATGGCATATATTTTGCTCTACTAGTTTTTAATAAAAATGTTGTAGCGAATAAAAACAAACACCCTGTATGTTTGCAAGAAACAAACAATAATCATCATTAGCAGAAGAATAATGACGCCACGAAGCTCTTTACCGAAACCACCAAAGGACTTCAGAGAATACAGCTCTTGGAAGTCCTCAGATTGGAAAGGTTGGTTACTTTTCTAAGTTCACCCATGTATATAGGGTATCCTTACTGAAAACTTGCATCAGATCTCGTTGAAGCAACTGATTCAAGAAAAACTGTTGCACGAGGAAGCTGAAAAGGCTGAAATATTTTTAATAAAAATGTTGTAGCGAATAAAAACAAACACCCTGTATGTTTGCAAGAAACAAACAATAATCATCATTAGCAGAAGAACAATGACGCCACGAAGCTCTTTATCGAAACCACCAAAGGACTTCAGAGAATATAGCTCTTGGAAGTCCTCAGATTGGAAAGGTTGGTTACTTTTCTAAGTTCACCCATGTATATAGGGTATCCTTACTGAAAACTTACATCAGATCTCGTTGAAGCAACTGATTCAAGAAAAATTGTTGCACGAGGAAGCTGAAAAGGCTGAAATATGCCGAGAAAATTATGAAGTGACAATGAGCAATTAATTGGAAGGTTTATTGTAAGAATGTGAGACAGTTTGGCTGCAAATGAAGACACTATCTATGCGAACTCGTTTAAACGAAAGAAAGGGGCATGAAAAAAAGGAAGTTAAAAAACAATGAAAACGCCACTCTGCTTCATTAATTTCTGATCCAAAGTTGATCCACACTAACAGGTATGAAAACAGATATACTACAAATATCCAGTGTAGATACAGCAACAGTGACAACACTATAAGGAGATAATGTGTGACACAATTTGAAGCAGGCAAAATCTGATACATGCATATGAGATATCACGAACGTCACTTATCCAGTAGCACCTTCTCATTTAATTGTCCGACAAAGTAAGTCCGTCTAGTGCAATCGGGATGATGGCACATCATGAAGGCAGTTCAGAGAACTATGGATAAATATCGGTCACTTGTACACCTCTTGGTTCGCATTTGGGAGTTGAGGATCAAGCGTCCGAAACACGCCGCTTACCTTTGTTGTAACAGAGCTCGTGCACGGGTTCAGGAACAAAATGCGTGACGGAGCACCTCACTACACAAACGCAAAGACGTTCAGATTTTTATACTGTCGGCGGAGCTGAAGGGCAGGAAGCACCAGCTAATTTACCAGACTGCATCTTAGATCCTACACGCCAACAGACGTTCCCAAGTTCAAAACATATTCTGAATTGATGCCGATGGAGCTCGGTCGCACACAACGACGAGAGCATTATGGCTGTAGTTTCGTTTTGACAGACTGACAAAGCTGAAGCGTCGCAGGGTAAAGCTGTCCCAGTGCACAATCCGTTTTTTTTGCAACCTACTCAGGAACGCGGAGTTGTGTGCATAACTTTGCACACGTTTCGGTATTTATTTATTTTATTATCTTATTTATTTATTTATTACTAGAATTGTTATTCTTATTTCGTTTATTTTATTATTTCATCAATATGTTTTATTGTAATTGAGCATAATTTAATATGTACACGTTGTGCAATTAATTTCGACAGTTTTCTTTTTCGTTTTTTTCGCTTTATATAAGCCCAGCTTATCTTCATAGCAAGGAATCTAACACAATCTGGCGTAGCCGCTGGAACATCCCTCAAGGATCCCACAAGGATGCATCCTATTTCCAGCTCGAATCCAGCATTGAAGTATTCTTGTTTTCGAATGGCAGTTGGATGGTTTCACAATGTAAACTCAACCTGCACTGACCCAGAATAGAAACTGCCTCGACAGTCTTTTTTTTTCTAGGCTCATTCCTATGTTTGCGTGCGAAATAGAGCTCCTCTATTGCAAGCCGTCAGTGTCCTTCAGTTTTCATTGTGTGACTCACATTGCAAAAAAAAAAGTGTTTTCAGTTTTGGACCTATCGGTGCCCTATTTCAGTGGCCGCTTTAATTATGCTGCGCAACTGTTTCAGAACCATTTGCTGCAACTTGATTTGAAAGTTTTTCTTCTGCACGGGCACTTGGGAAAGGTGTAGGGCTCGAGACCGTTGACATATTAAAAAAATGCAAGGGCAGTATCGCCTTCATCATCCACCGATTACCAGCGAATGATGAAGGGGTCGTGTACAATGCCACTACATATCATATTAAATGTCAGAGGAGAAACAATAAGATAGTTTGTCTGGACGGCGGGTCGTATGCCGAGATTATTCGCATTAGCTTTCGCCAAGAGGGTCAGCAAACGGTAAGTTCACTGACACTTTTATAATACAACAGTGCTCGGAACACACGTAACAATATGCTATGTTTCGCAGTGAATAAGGATACCTTCACCTGTAGTGTTGGCATGTAGACGTATGTGCATGGCACTAAATGAGCAGTTTGTGGTGACCAAATTGCCAGACAAGATTGAATATGAGTGAAGACTACCGTTGTGAAAAACTGTTTTTCCTTTCTTGGCAAAATTTCTTTCATTGCATGTATCATTCAAGTTTTTAATTGTATTAGTAGTGCAACAATCTTGAGATAACCATTGATGTCATTTCTAGCAGTTCCTTTTTTTCTGAGATAATGTAAGCTATAACCATCAATCTTTCTTACACGATGTCATGTACCGTGTTTTTGAGATTTTCTTGTTTGAAGTATATACTTACAGCTGTCACATACAAGCGTACATTATTTGTATATGTTTTGCTATATATTGTTTACACAAGTTTGTTCACCACTTGCAAACAGAATGTGCAAAACTATGCATGGGTAGAGAGCATACTTCACTTGAGGCACTCCTGCGTATTTCTATATGCATACTCCTGGGGAAAAGAATATTCCCTTTCACTCTCGTGCAGTGCAAAAAAATATATGGATTTAAATGTAAGCAATTTAAAACTCGTCAGTTGCGTAGTTTGTGCCAATTGAAGTGTGTAGGAATTCAAACACGTTTCGAATAGAAGATATTTTAAATTAGAATGATTGACTTCTGTATGCAGTGTACACCAACTTGCTCTATATCTCTCGAATGTGTCTTTCATGATCTTCATCCTTTCATCTATGCGTGGAGCAGTCCATTACGCACAACATGTTTGCTCACATTAATTCAATTGACACAGTGATCATGATGGTTCGATGCTAAACCAATTGCGAAATTCGTTCTTCTTCTGTGAAGGGGATCTTCATTGCATAACACGTCGGTTCAGATTGCTCCAATTGGAAGTCATTGTTTCTGATTGGCACCCAGTGAACTAGTTACTTGAATTGGTTCTTGATTTCCTATTCATCTTCTTCATCGCAACACCTGTTAGAGCGCTAAAACATGAAGCTATCTTTCCATCAACACTTCTCATTACTTCAATGAGACATACCTGCGTTATTCGCATTAAATGAATTGGGTGTCTCAGTTCTCATTGAAAGTCATTGGTTCTCATTGGACAAATTAGCTCCCGGTTCCCTGGAAGATTCCTTCACCACAACATCTGTTCGAGCGCTCAAACATAAAGTCAGCTTTCCCGCAACACTTCTGATTACTTCGATGAGAAATACCTGCTATATTCACATTAAATGAATTGCATGCATAAATTCTCATTGAAACTCATTGAAATTGATGCGGGCGCTTAATGAGATCGGGTCTACTTTTTCCAGCAGGGTTGTTCACAATCTCCGCACAAAATTTTGACACTCGAATGCTTGCCATCTCTGCAAGCGCACTTCCGGATATCACACCGGTGGGACTATCGATCAGCCCGAAGGCACTCCCACTGCGCATGGAAACAGCAGGAAAAAAGCAGAAAAAAGGGCGGAGACCACATGCATATCACGGATTTTGCCTTCACAAGCTTATCAAAAGAAAATGTCAATCTTCGAGAGCAGAAGAACGAAATAGCAGAACAGCTACAAGCAAGATGTTCCTCAGGTTTATCGTTTCTTTTTTGTTTTCTGATAAAACAGGTTCCTCTCGACAGATACAGGGAACCAAACCAAAACCGAGGCAGCAAAAAGGGGTGATCATGGCTTCTCGCTGCTTTGTGTGTTGTCCGTTCCTCCTCGCCATACTTTAGGCGGGGCAACTTGGCCGAGCGAGCGTTTTGACGAGCGAGAGTTTTTTTTCAAGCAGCTTCTTTTCGGGTGTTAAATTTTTATGGAAAGATCATGAAATATCTTGTAATTGCGACTGAAATGTGGTGCTCTGGCCCTGGGCTTTCTAATTACCGTAAACAAAAGTGAGCTTTCCTTGGGAAGTTTTTGAGTTACAAATTAATGAGATACACTTATGCGAACCACCCGTTTGGGTGGCAAAGACCTTAACAAGTATATGATGCGGAAGGTTTCCAATTTTTATCTTAGGTGGATTTTTTTGAATAATTACGGATCACTCTTAAGCAGGGTGTCGGAGCGAACCGAAAACCGAGAAAACCGCTATTTTGGTGCGAACCGAAAAGAGAGAATCGAAACCATATACTGTTGTTTTTTTTCGCTCTGGACTGAAACCGAAAAAATAATTTAACGGTTTTCGGTCCATGAAAAAACTTCGCCGGTTTGGAATACGAATAGGCGAATGAGACTGACGTCACGTGTTCTGAAGTCATATCACGGATACTTTACGAGGGATACGATTACGGTGGAATGTACGAGGTTTATCCAAAAAGTTCGTGCAGTACGTTTACAAAACTTTTATTTTGCAAATTTTAGGATATATCGCTGCGGTCCCCTTCAAAATACTCTCCGCTAGAGATGATTGCACCTGTCCCACCTCCGTTGCCATTGCTTTAAGTGCTTTCGAAAGCTATCTTTTGTGGATCACGTCAGCAGGGATGTCGTATCTTTTTTGATTGTCGTCACACCTCCCAGGTGGCAACATCGTAGCATCATTTTGCATTTTGGAAATAGGAAAAAGTCGGTGGACGCTAAATCAGGGCAGCAAGGTGGGTGCTCAGGCACGGTAATGGAGTTCCGAATCAAAAACGCACGCACAATTAGTGCATTGTAGGTGGGGGTGTTGTCGTGGTGCAGAATCCATCGCCTCCCCTCCCACAATTCCGGTCGCACGCGCCGCACATGGTCTCTCAAGCGCCTCAAAACCTCCACATAGAAAGCTGTGTTCACAGTCTGGCCCTCAGGCGCGAATTCGTGGTGCGCAATTCCATGGCAGTCAAAGAAAACTAGAAACATGACCTCGATTTTTGATTTGCTTTTTCGTGATGTTTTCGGCCTCGGCTCAGGTTTCTGTTTCCACTCTCTCCTCTGTGACTTCAACTCGATGTCGTACTCGTAGATCCATGACTCGTCGCCTGTAACCACCGTATCCACGAAATTGGCATTGTCCTGTGACTATCTCCAGTCCAGGCAACATTCCTTCCGTCGAAACTTCTGTTCAGGGCTGAGCAGTTTCGGCACAATCTTGGTGCAAACCTTCTTCATTGCCAAATAATGCGTCAAAATCGTGTGGACGGACAATTTCCCTCAAACCATACTCCTCTCCAATCATTCTGACAGTCAGTCGACGGTCACTCAACACAAGAGAGCGCACGGGCTCGATGTTCTCATTATCGGTTGAGGGTAGGACCTGACTTTGTATCGTCTTGAGTGCCTTTACGGTCTCCCCGAAAAGGCTCAACCCACTTGAAAACCGTTCTTTCCCTTAGTGCGCCCTCTCTGTATGCCTGCTTCAACATTTTATGAATTTCTGGGCCATTCCTGCCGTGTTTTACAAGAAACTCTATGTGAATTCGCTGTTCGAGCTATTGGTCTATCTCAATCCTAACAATAAGCATGAAACGTTTTCACAAAACGAGGATGCACAAAGCCAGGCCGTCTCCTAGAGACGCTAGACCGCCAGCGGATCTCAAACACATATAGTCGAATGTGGAAAGGCGGAGAGAGGCGCCACCAGTTCACCTACTACCGCTCAGCAAACCCACTGCACGAACTTTCTGGAGAGACCTCGTCGACATACGAATGGACGTCGTCCTTCCAATGGACGTTCCATGCCGAGAAAGCCTGGTTGAACAGACAGTCTTCCTTTGTTTTAGGATTGTTTCTCTTTCAAAGTTCTTAAATGGAGCCAGGAGCTACGAATTTCTTAGCTGCCTATTGATATTAAACACAATCTATGCTGAATAAACGGGTCTCAAGGTTTACGTTTTGCAACATCGATATTTTTTTTTTCTGGGAGTGCATGTGCCCACTAGGGGTGGAACCGGTTAAAACCGGTATGATTCGTTACTTTTTTGCTCCGGAGCAGAACCGGTACCGAACCGTTTCTGATAGAACCGGAACGAAAAACGTTTCGGTTCGAGACCCTGCTCTTAAGTGAAACACACTGTATATCACCAAAGGCCCTGGCCTTCTGTGAGTCCGCAAAATTTTGCAGAATTGGGGCCTGACACGGAATTAGAAGTCTGGCGCAGAATTTTGCGGAAGTGCACAATTTTCAGAAATTTCCATGGGAAATGAACCAACTTTCGTCAGCACTATAACTTTCTGTTGTTTGTTTTAATAGAGGAGAACTGAGGGCAGTCTAGGGCAGTCTTCCTGAACTGACTGGATTTGTTACATTCTGGGAATATGCTTGCCACTACTGCATTCCTAAAGCACTAGTGGCATTCCTTCCTTCTTCATATACTCCTTCCAAACAGTTGTTTCACCAGCGGCATGGCCGAGTGGGCTAAGGCGTCCGCTCGTTGGTGGTAAGCAAGGTCGTGCTGTAGACTGGGAGGTCGAGGGTTCGAATCCTACCGCCGGCTGTGCTGTCTGAGGCTTTCCCTGGGATTTCCGAAGACTTTCCAGACGATTGTCGGCCCAGGACCCATACTAATTCTCCTGTCCCTCACTCCTTCCTGCTGTCCTCTCTCCGTCTTTCCACATCTGTACGTCACAGCTGCTTCGCGGTGCTAACACGTGTTACAGGCCGGTTACTGGCGCCACTAGAGCGCGGCGGCGGTTGCAGAGCGCTGAGTAGGGTAACAGGAGAAGCAGAGAAGAGAAAGAGACGGGTGTGGCAGCGGGCGGATCATATGCAGTACTTGCTTGTATGTGCGCTATGATTAAATCCAGTTATACTGTTTAGGTTGTCTTGAATATACTGCAGAGCTCACGATCTAACAAATTCAGAAGTGGGATTACGAAGTCCACAGTGCAATTCTGACGGCCATAGCAGCGGATGTAACTGGATTTTTGTGACCATGCCGCGACGACATCCTACCGCGACCACCCGTGCGAACACGAACCCAAAACAGCATGATGAGAGTGTCTCGAGAGATGCAGTTGTTTCACAAGGGACTAACGTAGCCGACGACAACGAAGACGTCGATCGGAAGTCTCCGGAGGACCAACAGCACAACGTAGGAGAGACGGATTCGTAGCATGCAAACGGCACACAGCGCACCATTCAAAACGAAGAGCACCGCACCGAACAACAAGTAAGCAGTAGCAACAGCGCCTATGATTTCCATGATGTAATGCAAGCGGCTATACGGGCTGCAGTCAGCGAGGCTATCACGGGTGCTGCTTCATTGTTTCGAACGACTGGGACAGGCGGACAACCCTCAGCGATGGGACGATTAGCGGATGGCGGGAATGTGATCCCAGTATTCAACCCTGTCAGTGATACGAATGTCACAATCGAAACGTGGCTAAAGAGAGTGGACAGTATTGCAACAATGTACGGATGGACTGACGCACAAACAGTCTGTCACGCTGTGTCAAAGTTAGAGGGACCGGCCAAAACGTGGCATGAAGGACTTCAGGAAGTGCCGACGACGTGGCAGGAATGGAAAACACACCTGTGGAGCGCATTCCCAGTCCTAAGAAGTCTTCTGAAGCTGCACCACGAAATGGTTGAGAGAAGAAAGAAAAAGGATGAAACGGTTGACGAGTATTTTCACGATAAAGTGAGCCGAGCTAGGCGATGCGGATTGACTGACGAAAATATTATGGAGTACGTGATAACTGGACTAGACGATGAAGAGGCAGTTCGTTGTCTCAGTGTGACCTCCTTTACATCGCTTCAAGACCTTCTCAAGTGCATCAAAAAACTAGATGACAGACTTGTTGCTGTTAGAGGTGCATCGAAGCGTGATGAACACAAGTCAACAGACGGCGTTCGTTCGAGGACATCTGATAATCAAGCTTCAGCAAAGGTGAAGACGAAGCGCAAGCCGATATTTAATGAGAAGAAGGAACCTCTTTGCTTTAATTGCAACCGGTACGGTCATATCTCGCTTGAATGCCCAGAGCCACAGAAGGACAGCGTTGCGACAAATGCAAGAAGGTCGGGCACAAGATACAGGATTGTCCAGCAGAGAAGACGACATCTCATACTGTGAAAAGTCACCATGTTGAAAATGAAGCAGCATCGAGCACGGACAATGAGAAATATTTCGTTGACGCGGTCATAAACGACGTGCCGGTAAAGGCGTACGTAGATCTAGGAAGCCAATGCGTGGCCTTGAGACGCTCTGACGCCGAGGAGTTAGGTGTCGTGTACTCGCCTCCTAAAGAAAACATCAACATCGGCGGATACGGGTCAGGAAGTGTACCTGTATATGGTATTGCGAACGCTAATATCAAGATCGACGAGGCGAAAGCACAGGTCCCAGTCTACATTGTTCCAGATCACTCTCAGTCCATACCGCTTTTGGTAGGACAGCCTTTCACTGAGCAACGTCACGTAACCGTCGTTCGTAGGCGGGATACGCTGCGCCTGTTTGAAGAATGTCAAGATACAGACGAAGATGATAATACGCTTAGTAGAATACAGATCCCAACATTACCACAGAGACGAGTTAGCCTATGGGCAAATGACTCTACCGCCATACCACCGAACTACATCGGTTTCGTTGGATGTTTTACGCAGAGTACAGCGGAAACGGACCTTTTTGTAGATACACAGTACAGACCAAAAGAGGGTGAAGAACATTGTATTCCAAGTTGCGTTGTACGCGTTACCGATGACTCGCAGTGTGTTGTGCCCATTGCGAACCTGTCCGGCTCAGACTTGAGTATATGAAAGGGACAAGTAGTCGCTCGTGGAGATAAATGCAGCGAAGATACGTCCATTGATCTGTCTGCCGTACAGCACGTTCATCCTAACAAGTACGAGCCCATCGACATGCATGAGCTCAATATTGAAGAGATGGCATCGTCGGAGGAACGCCAGCAACTGCTTCGACTCACTGAGGAGTACCGTGATTGTTTTGCGAAATCACTGTCTGAAATCGGACTAACCACTGCGTCACAAATGATATAGAACTGATAACAGACAAGCCAGTTACGTACCGACCTTACCGGCTTTCGTATAAGGAAAGGGAGAATGTCCGAAACATCGTCGATGAGTTAAGGAGTGCAGGGATTGTGACTGACTCAAGCTCTGAGTATGCCAGCCCAGTCCTATTAGTACGCAAAAAGACAGGTGAAGGAAGACTTTGTATTGACTACCGTGCCTTGAACCGTATCACAAAACCAGACAAGTACCCACTTCCGTTGATTGACGATCAACTCGACAGACTCCAAGGAAAGAAGTGTTTTACTAGCTTGGACTTAGCGTCAGGATACTACCAGGTACCCATGGCCCAAACGTCGCAGAAGAAAACTGCTTTCATCACTCCGGATGGTCATTTCGAGTTTACGAGGATGCCCTTTGGTTTGATAAACGCGCCAGCCGTCTTCCAGCGAATGGTAAACACGGTATTAGGGCCTCTCCGTCACACGATTGCCATGGCGTACATCGACGACATACTTCTACCTTCTGCGACCGTCGAGGAGGGACTACGAAATCTAAGAGAAGTACTAGAAGTTCTTAGAGAAGCTGGACTGACATTGCGGCTTACGAAGTGCTACTTCTTTCAAAATCATATCGACTATCTTGGATATCACATATCGGCAGATGGTATTTCACCTAGTCCTCGAAAACTTGCAAGCGTGTTGGAGTTTCCTACCCCCACTACCTTGCACGAACTAAGACAGTTCATCGGACTTGCAAGCTACTTTCGACGCTTTATCAAAGGCTTCTCATGTATCGCCAAGCCTCTCACGAAGCTTATGTCAAAGCAGCAACCATGGCGATGGGAAAAAGAAGAACAGCATAGCTTTGAGGAACTACGACGGAAATTGACTGAAAGTCCAACGCTAGCTTTATTCTCATACCAATCCCGCACAGAGGTGCACACTGATGCTTGTAAAGACGGCCTTGGCGGTGTTCTGCTTCAAGAGCAATCTGATACACACCTGCATCCGGTCATGTACGTCAGCCTCAAGACGACACCAGAAGAGCAACGTTATCACTCTTACGAACTGGAAGCGCTTGCTGTTGTTTGGACGATCGAGAATTTAAGGCCGTACCTCTTGGGGATGAAATTTCTTCTTATTACGGATTGCAGTGCCCTGCGAACGGCATTGGCAAAGAGAGATTTGGTGCCATGTATTGGTAGATGGTACCTGAAGTTGCAGGAATTCCAGTTCGACATCGAACATAGACCTTGTACAAGCATACCACATGTTGATGCGTTAAGCCGAATGCCTCATGGAGAACCGGAGGAAACCGACTCTACTGATGGAGTACATGTGCTCGCCACTGCGTTGAGTACGGAAGACTGGCTCATAACGGCACAGAAGACGGATGCTGAGTTACGGAGCATTACAGAAGGCCTCCAGGCCCATCCGAAAGACGGAAACAGTGAATGTTTGCACCGCGAATATAAAATAATCAACGGACGACTGTACCGGAGAGTTCGCATCGACGATGGCGAACACCTGCGTTGGGTGGTGCCCAAGGCGGCGAGACATCAAATCGTCCGCAAGTGCCACGACGACGTTAGGCATTTTGCTGTTGAGAAGACTCTTGAACTCTTGCGCTGTGATTCCTAGTTCCCGCGAATGAAACGCTACGTGCGACGTTCCATCGCTGGGTGCCTACAGTGTCTGTTTTACAAGAAACCTTCGGGGAAACAGCCAGGTTCATTGCACAGCATCGACAAAGTGGGTGAGCCGTTTCACACCCTTCATATGGACCATTTGGGCCCGCTCGTTAAGAGTAAAAACGGCAACATGTACATCATCGTTGCAGTAGACGCCTTCACCAAGTTTGTGCTACTACGCGCTGTCCGGAATACCTGTGCAAACGGCGCTCGACGCTTTTTAATGGACATAGTCGCTATCTTCGGGGCACCGAAACGTTTTATCACTGATCAGGGCACGTCATATACCGGTTCAAGTTTTCAGCAGTGTTGTCGAGACCTCAACATTGTCCACATCAAGAATGCGACTGCGACTCCTCGTGCCAATGGCCAGGTAGAGCGATATAACAGAATGATCACCCCAGCAATTGCCAGCTTGTGTGAAGACCCCAAGGGAAAAGACTGGGATGACAAGCGCCCTGAGATACAGTGGGGAATTAACAACACATATCACAAAGCGACACGCACCACACCGTCTGGTTTGCTTTTGAACTACAGACCGCGCTCTGCATCGGGGGACGATACGCTGGATGCTATGCACGAGATGTTCGATGCGGATCTGTTGAACAAACGCTTGAAAGCAATCGACTACATCAGAGAGGATCTGCGAAAACAAAGGGAATGCTACAACCGGAAGAGAGCTGAAGCCCCGCACTACGCTCCTGGTGATCTGGTTCTCTTACAGAGAGAATTTCGGTTCGGAGAGGTTCGGAGAAATTTACTGGAGAATCTCGAAAGTTGAAGGAGTGTTACAAAGGCCCATATGTCATAACTGAGGCTTTGCCTAGTGATTGCTACCGCATAGAGGACATCCCCGAGATACAGCGGACGACCCGCTTTTATAGCAATGTGCACCCCTTACAAAAATGGCTGTTGACCTTTTGTTTCCATTCTACAGAACTTAGTCAACAGAGAGCACAGATATTCAGTAGACTTTCTATTAGCCTGGTGTTTACCTGACATATTGATGTTATGTTGACTTATGGAACTTTAAGTCTTGTTGACAATTATTCACAGGAAGGTGACAGGTCTTTCTGTAGACTCTCCATATAATTTACACAAATTTCGTGTGACCTTCATGTGTAAGTCTTGTTACACGTGATCTCAATTTCTCTGTTGACTTTGTTGTGACTCAGCTATCAATGAGTCGGCGTCACCCACGAAACTACCTTCGTTCTTTTTTAAAAGGCTCGGCGACCGTTACGTGAGGCACTCGGTATATATTCTTCTTAATCGAGGAAGATACATGATTTACTGAAGCCCGATTAACGCCATCCCCGTAATTACTTTTTGTGGACTTTCTGTGACTTGAGCGAAGTTGAATTTCTCCGTTCTATTGTTCACTCAATCGCAACACGCATAAAATAGGGTGTACCCTGTTACCCACTCTTAATAATAAAACTTTTGAAATCCACGCTAAGAAATCCACCCTTCAAATTCCAATCCTTTCAAATTCAAACTGTCAAAATAAATCACAATGGGTCTATGCAGTCCAGTGTTAAGCATGGTTTTACGTGAGAAAATCAGTGTTTAAGAAGGTCACACTCCAGAATAACGAGTCTTTATGCAATTCTGTGTGGTATTCAGCATGTATCTCTCAATTATTCATTAATTTAATTAAGTTAGAGGCGTAAATAACTACGCGTATGAATACTAGGAAAACAACGCTTCAGAGGTTCGGCCGTTCGGCTACCATTGGGGACGAGGCTATTAGAGAAAATGGAGTAACGACGGAGCTGTATGGTGTTGCGTGATGTGCTGCATGAAAAGGATAATCACTGCAAGCTCTAATAAAGCATATGTTTCTTCTGCCGATTTCGTCAGGTATTTTTCAGACGTGTAACGACTTGGTGTGCTAACACGCGCGTGTAACTTATGAAGGAATTCATTGGTGAAGTGACATTGATGCAGTCGTAGCTGTTTTGGACAGGCAATCTGGTAGCGAAAAATGTCCACGATAGGAAAACGTACCGTAAAACTGCTGTGTCGACCATTTGTCACGACGGTAATCACGTACATCACGGTAAACATCATGGAAACGTCTCTTGCTTGCCTCGGCCTACGAAGAACCGCTAATGTTATGTTTGATAAGCGCCGCGAAAAGTGGTTTAGCAAGGTAAAACTGTGCCGGGAACGCCGTCACATGAGGGATGTGTTTAATTAAATCACAGTGAAAGATAGCAAAGGAATTGTTACTGGTCATGTAGAAAGCAGATCTCGTTCACCAACATATCAATGGATTGTTTAAATAGTGTTCCTGTCAATGGACAACTGACGTTTTCGTCCCGTCTATACTGAGAAATGTTGGCCCAGAGCTTGGTTTCTGGATGCCACAAAACACTTCTCGCCAATGTGGTGCACTGTGACTCAATGGGGCATTTACAGCTCAGTGTCATTACCACATGAGGCAAGTTGGCTCTCTCAGGTGCTGTCACTGCAGTGCTGTAGAAGATCCAGAGTATATTCTTTGTCATTGCCCACACTACTGAGCTTTCCAAACTGCCATTTTGAGATCTCAATAATCTGAACTCCTGCCCCTCTCTCTAAAATTTCTTGGCCTATAGCTAAATCGAGCCAACGAATGCCTGCTCTCGAAGCTCTTTTGGCAATTTTGGACTCCATGGGACATTATTTCCTTCCTCACACCACAAGCAACTATGGGGTAGAGTACCGCCCCAGGCAATGAAACTCTGTCCATCTCAAAATAAAGTTGATGAACAGCATCTGCAACTTCTGTGAGGTGGTTTCAACCACTCTTATAACTACATGATACAGACAAAATACAGAAACCGACACTTCCTCAGGTAGGACCTAAGGAAGCGTGGACCTCCATGCGAAACCTTGTACAAATTAAACTTAAACAAAAATCTTCAGTGTCGGTTTCTGTATTTTGTTTATGCGATCTACAGGACTTGGCTCCCCTCTTCGTATATCAACCACATGTATGTGTAACCTAGGAATGCTGGTATGTGGGTGGAGTGACTAGTTTGCCACAGTACCACAAATAGGAACACAAATGGCTGATAAATCTGCTACAGAATGTGGGCCAAGATGATGAGCACTTGGAATCATCATAGTTTTCAATACCATGCAGAGTAGTAGAGTAGAGTAGAGTACCCTCAAATTTTGTATTACTTTTTCTGAATTACTTATAATTATGCAGCAGCTACATAGGCAGCAGTTAAAATGCTACTCAGAATTGCCAAAACTTCATGCTAGCACTCAATTCTTTTTACAAACTTTGGTTTGTGATGTGATGAATGTTTCAGTGACTTCCATAGGCCCGGTTTCACCAACTCTGGTTAACTGAACCAATATCAAGGGTTGCCAATCCTCAAACAGACACTTCTTTTTTTCCATCGGTGATGTGGTGAAGCAGATAGTTTAATGACCGTTCATCTTAGTTCAGATGCTGAAAAGGTTGGTGAAACTGGGTCATTATGTAGCCTTTGTGTTCTGGTGCTGTGCAATGGTTTTTCGAGGGATTCGAACTACAAAAAAAGGTTAGTAATAAAAAAAATTCTTGGCATACCTACCTACCTACATATATGTCCTGGACAGCATGTAAGAAACTCAACAGAATATAAATGTCATCATGACATTGGTAGACAGACTGATACCGAAACAAATCGGAAGGGGAGGGCTGGGTTCCACGAATGGGCACTTGTTCACTGCCTCCTCTTGAAAGAAAAGTAGGACCGAAAGTCGCGTGCTCTGTCAAAGACCACCATAATCCCCTCAAGACCGTGCCTTTTTGATGCGAACTCGTCCCCCCTAGCTTTGAGCGTAGCTCAACTGCACCAAGCTGGTGGCACTGTTGAACAGTATGATGTCATTTGTTTTTATGATGGACAGTATGATGTCATTTGTACCGTTTCTAAGGCACTTTGTACAAGGGTTTTGTATGCCAGCAGTGTACTGTCTGCGAAAGGTAGTTTCCGTGTCCACTTCAAGAACACAATTTTTTTAAGAGGCTTAGAGGATGCGTAACTAATGTGTGATTCCCACTAAATATCAGAAGAGAGGTGCACACTTAAATACCTGAAACCCTCAACTCAATTAATTGTAGGATCAAAATTACGTGGGAATATATTGAGGTTTGTCTCGTTCACAAAAGACATCATTGCACACTCTGCAAAGTGCATCGGTAGTTGCCATGGCCTACATCAATCATAGATACTGCAAACCACTCATTGAGCATAGTCAGTCCGCGGTACGCAAAGTGAAAAGCGTCATTGCCCATTGTGAACATGGCCATGCAACAGTGCTTGCGGCTTCGCATTTCTCACTAGTTTCTTTCATCACTTTGTTATGAGATGACTAATGCTTTGCCAATTCAACACTTGGAACTTTGGAACAACTTTGCAAAGCATATGTACTCGTATGCACTTCCTATAATCGCTTCAGGAGTATTTCTTCCGTAACATATCTCAGCAAAGCAGTATGTCATGTAGGTAACACAATTTTGGCACAGTATTTGCTTGATATGTCCAACAAGCAGAGATATCAAATCTTTGTGCCAAAATGGTGTGCCACGTGTCCGTGTAAAGACGTGTCGCATCTTGATGTTGAATGCAAGAAGTTAATGTTTGACAACATATATGTCATGGGTTAAATAGAGCAGTATATCATACACATCAGAAGAATGCCAACACTTCAGTGCTTTACGTTTACCTGTTATTCCAATGTTTACTCTCCCTTCTACTGGAATTATGTATTTCAGAATCATTTTTGTATTACTGAATTTTAATTTGGCAATCCTTTCACATGTCTTGTGATAGACAGGTTACCAATGTAAGCAGTGTTTACGTGCCTCTCACAACCTGCATCTTTATGCAAAAGTACTCCAAAAGCCGGGAGACGACATAACTAGACAAAAAAGTAGAGAGCTCCAACTTAACATAACAAAATAACAAGGTTTACTCAGACGTTTCATCCGTCATGCGACGGACATCATCAGTGCCAAACTGAATGAGCGATTGCACAACCGGTCATTATTTAAGGAGATGGGAGTATTGTTCGGGGAAGGGCCACGGTTTTTCTTAAAAACCGAGGGGTCACTGCGTATGTTCCGAGACTCTAGAAGCTTCCTGTGTCCCCATCTTTGTTCTCTCTTGTTATGTTAAGTTGGAGTTCTCTACTTTTTTGTCTGCATTTTTATGTCTGAGGGTGTTTTTGTGACAAGAGGGCAAGGGTGCCGGCAACATGGCACATGTTCACAAAAATGCAGAACCAGAGACACACACACACACAAAAAAAAGTATAGCATAACACAGTCCCAATCATTTTGTCGTGTCCTTTTTGATGTGTCGTCTGTTCTACAGTTTTTTTTTTTTTTTTTTCGTGTGTAGTTTCTGGATTTTAAGCCCAGGAGCAGTTGCTGTAGAGGATGCTGAGAACATGTGAAGCATAGATTTTCTCATTCTCACATTATGCTGTAAGCAGTGTGAAATACAACCCAAAAGGAATTTAATGAGAGACAACTTGTCATCAAGATCAGTGTGGGAACATTGCAAAGGAAAAATAATTCTGAACCATAATGGATTTCTATCCTATTTAATGGTGCAGTAGCAGATGAAAGTAATCCAAATAATATTAAAGAAGTAACCGTGCAAATTATCAGACAAACAGTGAAGCTGGCTGCAGTACACTACAATGTGTCACATGTAACAATATCAGTGTTTCCAAAACTGACACATAAACCTTAGGGAGGCCGCAATAGTCAAAGCGGGGGTTACACCAGTTGGCGAAAAGAAAAAGCAGATGAAATGAACGCAATATGCGACAAAACCAAGGAAACTATCACGCTACAACTGCAATATATTGAAGTTGTTTTTAAAAAATAGAAGTTAGTTCAGCGCACAGATATCAGCTGTCGAACACACAGCCATCCCGAAAACTATGCCCATCTTCGTTGATGCACCCACGAATCCACAGGAAGACCGCCGAGGCTTTCCCACTCGGATTAAGTATCTGTACCTTGAACTGTGAACAGTTTGGTGTACACTCCAGAAAACGAGAACAGCTGATTGCCGATTTCATGGGCGCGGCCATGCGAGCCGACAAGGACAGTTCAACAGAGGAGCAATTTGAACGCGAATGTGGCGCTAGTGGTAGGCGCAACAATTTGCACTTCATACGACGTAAAGTGACCAAAAATTAAGCAGCGAGGATGCGTGCTTGCTCATTTGTGATTATTTGGGCCTGTAATCCACATCACGGTTAAGAAAAGCTGCTAAAAATGCCGATGACTGGCACAAGAAAAACGAGTTTGCAATGTTTTTTGACCCGTTGCGGTTCAAGCGAATATATCTTTTTTGTGCTTCCTTCCTCTTTTTTTCTCTCTTGTTTTTTCTTTTTCTTTTATTGTTTTTTTACTGTTGTCGGTTCGTTCCGGAGCCCTAGCTTGGAAAGCTGATCCTGTTTAGTTTCGGTATAAATCGGAATGTGGGGGCAGGGGGGAACAGTCCACCGCTCCTCGAGTTTTCACAGTGCTGGCTCTTACCCCCCGCCCCCCCCACCCCCGAATTTTCCCTCCGAGGACCTCTTTGAAAATGCCGTACTTCTCAATCTCTAACTCCATGTCCAGCAGTGCTCTCCTTCAGGTTAGGTTAGGTTAGGTTGGGTTAGGTTAGGTTAGGGCTCGCTCCCCCTTGGCGACTTCCGAGTTAGTGCGAGCGAAGTATCTCAATAATGGAAAATCTGAAATGGTGCACTAAAAACAAATGTCACCTCTGGGGATAATAATTTGATTCATATAGATGAAGGATTCATCTCATATCTAAACCGATTGCCAGCAATTCTGCTCTTTCTGTTTCTCGAAGAAAGAAGAGCTTCACACACACACACACACAAAAAACATCTTAGTGAATTATGCAAATTAGAATGCCAAAATACCTTGCAGATAAGGTTTTCCTCCACTCGCGTACGCGTACGTGCCAAACTATACACAAAGTCCTAGTTGTTTTATTTTAAAAAATCTCCATTAAAATGGCTACGACCACGGAGTATGCGTTTGTGGCACCCCGTTTATTTTGTGTGTGTGTGTGTTTCAGCTTGGGGGACAAACTTAGTCACGATAGCACGTCATTTTCACAGTTGAGTTCTACGGGCGCGTATCTTTTCCAAGAGAGACTAATAAGGATGACTAATCAATTAAATTCATTAATTAACTCTAATAAGGACATCTTGAACAAAAGCCAGATACCGATATGAGAGACTGTCCTAGTTAAAATCCACGTTTAAAAATTTTGAAACGCGTACGTGTATTAAAATATCAATCCCTGAATTTTGACATGCAAAGGCCAAAACCGAAACTGTGGCAACCACGTTTGGGGTGGTGGTCTTCACGGTACGGGATCTGTATGGGATACTTCTGTAAGTTAACTGAGCTCACAACTATATTGTCCTGGCTCAGAAACCGTATGTTTCTGGAACGTAGAGAGGGAAAAAAGGAATCACACAACAGGAATATACTTCAAGTACTCTTCTCCTTAGGGAAGCGAGGAAGCGAAAGCTTTATTGACTCTACGTTACGTTGCACTAGTGTCAGCGCGCTGAGCGGTTGAGCTGGAATTGGAATTAGAATTGGAAATGAATCAAACAGAATGATAAATATTACTAGAAAGAAAAAGAATGAAAAAAGCGTTATCTGAGCTGATCGAACTCGGCTCACTCTGGAAATTGTTGCACCGACGACTGGCGCCACGTTCGAACTTACCTAAAATTGCTCCTCTGTTGAACGGTCCTTCTCGGCTCGCATGGCCGCTCGCATGGCCGCGCCCATGAAAGCAGCAATCAGCTGTTCTCGTTTTGTGGAGTGTGCACTGAACTGTTTGTAGTTCAAGCTACAGGTACTTAATACGAGTGGGAGAGCTTCGGCAGTCTTCCTGTAGATTCGTGGGTGCATCAACAAAGATGGGCATAGCCTTCGGGATGTCTGTGTGTGTCAGCCGGTGTCTTTCTCCGTCTGTTACGTCGCGAGACAACTGAGATCACCGTCTGTGCGCGCTCAGGAAGCTTGAAATCTGCCCTGATACATATATACAGTAATATACACCTTCAATATACGCTGATACATATACGGTCAATAAATTGGGACTTGCTCCACGGCAATCTTTCCAGGTGTTCACAAGAGACACTGTTTGTGGATTTATGCCTTACATTTAATCTATCGCATGTCGTTCCACATCCTATGCGAATAACTCATGCCACGCAGTCAACCCTTGACTTGGTTTTAACCTCCCATACTGAGCACATCACTTCTTTGCATGTCACTGATGGTCTCAGTGACCACAAGGCCATTTTCTGAGATATCTCTTCAAGTAGTCCAAATGTTCATAAATTCAACGATAAAACCATATACGACTATGCTCGAGCTAACTTCCAAGCCATCAACGAGGGTCTTGAAGCTCTGTATGAAAATTCATTTCATGGCATCTTGCCTCACTCCATTGAGGATAACTGGTCCCTCTTTCGTGACAACATAAGCTACCTTACCGGGTACAATGTTCCAAAGATAAGAGTGAAATCTTATGATCACAATCCTTGGTTCACGAAAAGTCTTAAAATCTTGCTAACCAAGAAAAAGCGCTTATTCAGGAAAGCAAAGCGTCTTGGCGACAACGTATCATGGGCTAAATTTCACTACTGTGAACGGGAATACAGGTGCTCGATCAAGGAAGTGAAACATAAGTTCTTTACCATCGACCTCCCGTCTCTCTTGACGAATAAACCAAAACAATTTTGGAAAATCTTATCTCCACCAAAATCCCACCGTATCAGTCTGACAGCCGCCGACAGCGACTGCGCCAACGCTTTCGCTTCCTTGTTTTCATCCGTTTTCAACACCGATAACGGGTACACCCAAACTCCATTATCAGTAATCGCCTTGTCACCTATGGTCCCCATTCATATCAGCACTCATGGCATTTGTAAAATTGAGTCACTTAAGCTGTCGTCGAGTGCTGGTCCGGACCCTATTAACCCGAAGGTTCTATACAACACGAGATCTATTTCCAGCAAGATTCTATGTTGCATATTTACTCAGTCACTCCAAGATTCTGCCATACCGCAGGACTGGAAGATGGCGAAGATTGTCCCTATTCACAAATCAGGCAGCTGCCACATCGTTAATAACTACCGCCCCATTTCACTCACATCTATAGTATGTAAAATTCTCGAACGCATACTCCAACGTAGTTAAGTACCTTGAAGAAAAATGCTTCTTCTATCACTTGCAGCACGGGTTTCGAAACCTCTTTTCATGTGAAACTCAAGTAGTCAGTTTTGTTCACGACATCTTTCTCCACGCGGACAATAATCATCAGACTGACGCCGCTTTCTTAGACTTTCGCAAGGCCTTCGATATGGTGCCGCACTCTAAGCTTCTATACAAACTCTATCTGCTTAACCTCGACCCGTATGTCGTCCATTGGATAGCTCAATTTCTGACTAATCGTACGTTATTTGTTACTTGCAACAACCACCAATCCCCAGATGTACCTGTGCTTTCTGGTGTCCCTCAGGGTTCAGTCCTCGGCCCTCTCCTTTTCCTTATCTATATAAATGACCTTCCTTCAGGCATATCTTTCACGATTTGTCTCTTTGCTGACGACTGTGTAGTGTACAGGCGAATCCTCTCTCCTTCTGACCAACTAACCTTACAAAGCGACCTTTAACTAATCCGGCATTGGTGCAATGAGTGGCAAATGCCTCTGAACATTGCACAGTGTCGCATTTTGTCGTTTTCTCGAAGACGGGTCTCCTGCCTTCCTCCTTTCCCCTACACTCTAAGTGATATCACATTAACCCGAGCAGATTCTTACAAATATCTTGGAATCCTCCTTTCCTCGAACTTAACTTGGAACGAGCACATCAACCACATAATAACTAACGCTTCTCGCTCCCTAGGCTTTGTTAGACGCACCATCAGGTTGGCGGGCTCCATCTTAAGCTCCTAACCTTCACGGCTCTTGTACGAAGCAAGCTGGAATATGCATCACCTATTTGGGACCCTCCTCAAAAGTATCTCTGCGACGCCCTAGAAGCCATCCAGAATCGGGCTGCCCGTTTCATTTCCAACGACTACAAATTCGATCCCTTGTAACCGCGTTAAAATCAAACCTTAATCTCGACTCACTCCAACATCATCGCCGTATTGCCAAGTTAGCCCTCTTCCATTGGTTCTTTTTCGTCTTGCCACAGCACCAATCGCCCATCACCCGACCGAGTGTCATTTTTCCTTGCATCCACCACACTAATAAGGTCACATGCTTTCATTGTAATACCAATGCATTATCCAGATCATTCTTTTGTTCAACTGCCATCGAATGGAACAACCTCCCATCACCTCTCGCAACTATTATCTACCATACACTATTTTGTAACACCCTCTCCCGTTCACTCCACCCACAAGACCACCACGCTTGTATGTCAGTTGCTATGAAATTTTTCACCTCCCCCTTATCATATTTGTTAATTATCTGTACTTACGTGAACGAACTCCCTGTTTCACGCTTTAATACTTGTTTTCATATAAGATTGTACTGTCGTCGTTTCTTTATTTTCCTGTTTACTTACTGCTAATTGTGTTGTTCTTTTCTGCTTGCTTGTTTGTTTCTATCAAGTTGCCGTAAATGTATCTTACGCTCGAGTTCCCACCCCCCATGTAATGTCCTCCGGACCCTTGGGGTTCTCGAAATAAATAAACAAATATGAATGTTATACTAGTGCGTGCAAGTAGCGTCTGATGTAGGTCCACGGTCTCGTCATGATACAGTGAGGAATACTGCTGCACACTTGATTCAAAGCATTGCTGCGAGTTAGCTTGTTTCCCGACTGATTGTGTGCTGAACTGAACTTGCATTTTTGTAAAACAACTTCAATATAATGCAGTCGTAGAGAGATAGTTTCCTTGGTTTTGTGGCATATTGCCCTCACTTCATCTGCTTTCTCTTGGGCCCCGTTTGGGCTATCGCGGCCTCAATGGGGGTCCTGACACACTGTTTGGGAAACACTGAGGCATACTGTATATTGTTACATGTTGTAGTGTACTGAAGCCAGCTTCACTGTTGTATTGTTTCTTCGCATGATTACTTCTTCAACATTACTTGAATGAGGAATGCGGAGAATGAGGAAATGTATGCCTTGCATGTTCTGGATGTGCTCTATTTGCTGACCCCTGCTGTTGGGCTAAAATCCAGCAACTACACAAAAAGATTAACAAATGCAGAACAGGAGACAGAAACACGGACACAATGACACAATTGAGATCATGATATGCTGTCAGTTTTTTTCTGTGTCTCTGGTTCTACATCTTGTGAACATGCGCCACATTGCCAGCACCCTGCTACTCCACTGCCAGCACTCTTGCTACGAAGAGAGCCTCTCAGCAATAAAAATGCGGGTTGTCAAATGCACGTAAACAGTGGTTACATTTTTTGGGGGGTTCACTCATCTAATGTTTATGCCAGAAAATGCTCCCCTAGTTCACATGGCATACTGAATATGAGTGTGCTCCACAGCCACAAACTACATTGTAAATTAGCACTGCAGTATGTTTATTGGCACACATGAAATTACCCTTCATAAGTGCATCATGCAAGCTGATTGATTCTGATGCCAACTGCTCATGAAATAACGTGGGGTGGGGTGAAAGACACTGGAATCACATGTTGCGTCACTAGCAGTGCCGTACTCACTCAGCAGTGACATCACAAGCAGTGATTTTTCACTGAAGCCTGCAACTCAACGATGTAATTTACATCTTGATTGCAGAAAAAGTAAGCACATGTTTGTTATTACTTGGTATACAGTTGAAACTTGTTAATGTGATGACGGTAATTCTCGTTGATTTTGGCAATGAAACCATTTTAGGATAAAAAACACCTGTCAAGGTGTAAGCTATGAAAAGTAGTAAATTGAGTGAGGCATTTTAAATTGCCTTTTTTCCTTTATATTTTCAGTGCTGACATACATCAGCTTGTGTAACTGTCAACCTGGGCTATTCCAGCCAAAACCAGCCAGAGATGTAGCTTGACTCTGTTAAATATCACTGAAAAAAATTGTGTGCATTTTTTAGATGATGCATATATCGAATGTAACTCATCATTTTGTTTTCTTGAACAATGGGGGCACATTAAACTGTGCCGAAATATGAAGTTGTCCCTTACGAGCTTCCTTCTGACATCTACATATGCATCATTTGTGCGCTTTCCTTGCCTGGTGTTAGAGGGGAGCCACGGCTCTGCCATCCCAAAGGGTATGTAGAACGAGAATAAATCTGGTGACGTGGTGAGAACTCGAGAAAGGAACACATTTGGAGTCAAGTTTACAATAAATTTCTGACAAATTAGCATTCTTGAAGGAGTACCAGATTATTTATGCTTGTAACTGATTACTTGTGATTAGCTTCACATAAAAATATCAAGCTGATCTATATTTATTGTTTAACCATGTGTTTGAGAATATCAAGCACTTGCAAAAATCTACTTTTTTTCAGATAGTATATTCACATACAGGTTGTCTAAAAGAAATCTTCCCTTATTTGTATAACTAGTCCTCTCCTGCAACATAGTGAAAATCTACAGGTTTATTTTTCTTTGAAAAATATTTAAAAAAAAATTGTCACCATAATGTGCTGCAGGTTGTTCGTCAGTTGGGGCCATCTAGGAAGAAAAAAAAAAGTATGCTTCTCTCTTGCGAAAATCGAAGCTCTGCTTCTCCATTTTGAGAACCTACAGGTGTATTTGTTCTTATGCAAGAAAAAATGTTTCGTCAGCTCATTTATATCACATCTGTATGGCGCTATAGCACACTTTGAACAAATTCTGCATTCAACCGTTCTGCCCAGTTCTACAGATTAATTGCAGTCGCTGCTTCATAACAGCTTTGTCAACATTTATGATTGTTTTCACATACCTGAAGTCATCTGGAAAGTGAACAAATCTCATCATTTCAAGGGCATACCCTCTCCTATAGCAAGTTCAGAATCTGCTGGCATGTGTTTTCTGTAGGTCTTATAGCATCAGCTGACCATATTGGCTCAGATCATGTCAGAATGCGACGTAACAGCTTTTGGAAACAATTTATTATGATCTCGTGTGCCCTTCAACCACAACAGAAAAAAAAACCAAAAAAAAAACAGTCTTTCTTTCAGTGGAAATAGGTGTTTTTGCTGCATTAACAGAAGGTGGCTCAAATTAATTGTGTACCTCCTTGTGGCCTGGGTGGAGCATGCCTCACTGTGCTTTATGTCCAGTAATTTCTTCTCCAACCGCATCTCTTTGGCAGTGAGCCACAACGTATGCCGTCTTCAAGCTTTCTTTCACCCGGAAGAACAGCTCTGCAGGCATCAGAATATTTGCACGCAATAAGGGGCTACAATCTAGCCCTATAGATGCTAACGTTTTAAATGGTACTGCGAACACAGTCATAGTACCCTATATCACGGCACAAAGCAATTATGTCAAAGCTATGCTTGTGGAGGCAAAGTCACGCTTGCCAAAGCCAAAGAGGCAAAGTGATGCTTATGGAGGGTTTTATTATGCCCTGCTGCTCAGTGTATGGCTTCTGTTTTTAGCTGGAACAAACCAATAAAAAAAAAATCTGAGGAAAGAAATATGCCACCTTCAGTTGTCATCGACCAAGCAAACTAAGTCAATAATGGTGGTTGTTATTCACTCTGCTATGTGATTGTCTTCATGTAAATTCACCTCTTTGGTACTGTGGTATCAGGTAGCTTCCTTGTAGCGTAACATATATGTGACCACATAGAGGACAAAGAGGAGGAATTAGCTAGTCTGGCGTAGGAGCTCTCACACTGGCATAGCTGGTCAAAAAGAAAATGTGGGCCATACATCACGTAAGACACAAATACCAGTATATTTTCAGCAAGCACTGGTTAATTTCTAGTAGGTGCAGTGCATATAGCATATCCATGGACTGATTTTTTATTCTTAGAGAAATAATATTTTTGCAGTTATAAAGGATGACAACATGTTCTACATCCGAAGCGAATGTACTAATTAGGTCTCGTTTAATTATTAGAAATAGAAGGTCGGTGCAAATGCAATGTCAGTTTCCCTATGTGCCGCTATAGTTTTCCAAAGTATGCTCGTGACCATTTAGTGCGAGGACATGGCCACGAAATAATGGCTGTGTGAGAGTAAGTTCCGGAGCGTTCTTTTTGCCTTTTCACTTGAACGTGAGGAAGAAACAACGCTGCAGAACTGCAAGCAGCACATTTAATGTAATGTCGTACAGGATGCAAGTTTTACAGCGATTTCATATTTCAGCACAATATTTATAAGCTGTAAAAATGGGTGCAAGGGTACCATACAGTGAAGTAGCTGGTACCGTAAATTTTAGACCTCTTCTTGGCGTGGGTGCTTGGCATAAAGAGTGACTGCTAATAAACGTACTTGGGGATTTCTGAATGCGAAGATCATAGGAGAGAAAGGAAGGCAAACAAAGACAACAGAGGGTGCCATTCATTTCTCACACTTCTGATTTCAGTTACTTCATTGCTCTTAGTTTTCTTCAGTTCCGACATCTGATAACCAGAATTTACAATGTATGTCCACGCGAATAAAAAAAGATGCAAAAATTCCTGTGAGAAAATTTCATGGTTTTTAATACCTTGAAAATGGCATTCTTTGGTTCCAGTGTATTCAAAGACCAGTGAAAACAAAGTGCTTGAAGTATTATGTCTAGATACATCTTTTGCAGCTTTTGCATGGCAAATCGTTGTCTAGGAAGGTGCGCGAATCAATGTGGATGTTCCTGAAATTAGAATCTTATTTCGTTACACTTTGAGATTACCGTATGCTGGTTACCAAAAAAATTAGGACCTCTGCTGACTCAAGTTATTCATTCAAGAGAAAATAGTTTTTTTCTTGCAAACAAACACACAATTTCTTCACATTCATATGCAGCTTATTTGCAGAAATGCATTTCGAGAGTCTGTCCAGTACTTGTTCCGTGCGTTACTCAGAACGTAGGTTCACAAGGAAAACCACAGGCAGGTTCCGATTTCACGATTCTACGGTTCTGAGCCTGGAACACAGGCAGACACGTACAGACGGACAAACGCAACACATCCACACGGTATCGGAATCAGGCTTTTTCGTCCATCGTCACTTTTCAACTATACGATTTCACAACCAAGGCAGCCCTGCAGGAGAATGGCGATGTTCGCGACAATGTTCATAATATAGCAGGTGTCCACCATAGCTGGAACCAACATCGGGAACTCATTTGGTGACAAGACACGAATTCAGAGTTCGACATTCGACAGAGCTTGACAGGCGAGCAGCAGAACCATTAACTGCAGTCTCAACAGAATCCTGATAGCCGGCGAAGAATACAGTAAACGATTCGTCCAGACTCGGTACTCTCGTTCCCAGCCCACCGCAAAAAGCCTCACCCTGCGGGGAACTATTTTGAAACGCGGGAGCGAAAAGCCTTCGCTGCTATGAGGCTGTCGTTCCTGTCGACCAATCAGAGACGATTTATTTTGAAAGTTTGAATCTGAAGTGTTTGTATCGCAAAAGTTGATTTTTACAGCTTTATCTTTACATCGTGGATTTTTTCGTGATTTATTTCGAGGAGTTTATTCTCGAAGTTTATTTTGCGAAGTGTAAAACAGAGTGTTCCCATAAAATACACGAAATGAAGTACTGCAAAACTATATATGTATCTATTTTATTCCGAAAATGCATACCTTGAAAGTGGTATCCAGTGTCGACACAATCATACAAAACATCCCGTACGCATGCTTTATGCCACACAGTGTCGCGTCGCACAATAGACAGTCAATGACGGGTTGCAGCCTGAGTTCTTCTGGTGAACCACGATAACGGTGGACTTCAAAATTCACTGAATTTCGGCGAAAGCGATGTCTCTGAAGCGCTGGAGAGAAATGTGTCTGAATAGGGCGTTCAATCGCAAATTAGTAATGTTCAAACACAAGTGAGTAAAACCGGGTAGAATGGTCATAGCAACAACAAATTTGGTTCACAATCAACACCAGCCACGAACTGATACTTGTACGCTTCCCTGATGGCACGCAAAACTGCTGCCGCCGCTCGAAACATACAAAACCCTACAGTACAACAGTCATGGTATGAATACAAGTGAAGCTTGATCACACACTTCTGTCACACAGCTTAACCCTTACGACGCAAAATGATATCCTCCCTTGTTCTTTCATGGCCTGCAAAAACGAGAATGAAATTAGCAGAACCAACACCGGCCACGAAATGATATACTTGTACACTTACCTGACTGGACGCAAGACCGCAGCCGCTGCTCGAAACGAACAGCAAAAACCTACAGCACAACAGTCATCGTATGAATATAAGTGAAGCTTGATGACACATGACACTTCTATCACACAGCTCACCTCTTAATCATATCCTCCTTTGTTCTGTAATTGACGAGCGAACGCTGAAAGCCTGAGACAATTGAAACATGTTGCAACGGTCCCAACGACATTCCGATGATGCTAATGGCGATGACTCCTTCGTGATGAGGCGAGGGCGAGGCACGGAGGCGCAGAATCAAAATGCGCAGCAAACCTGTCGCATGCGCATGACCCTCATGTGGTAGTATAAGTTGGAAATATATTGTGTACTGAACTGAAGTATAAATAATACGAGGAACCGTCTTTTCAAAGCCATCGAAAATGTATTTAGTGTTTTAATAATGTAGTTAAAAGGTGGCAAAGTTGCCTTCAAGCTGCTACATTTAATTATAAGGTCAGATCCAAATACCGCTTTGTTTAGAGAGAAGACAGAAGGGTCGGACATTTCATGTCCTGACATATGCACAGTGCTTGCAGAGGAAAATAAACCCATAACTACACCAAGCATGTCAAGCCTCTCTTGTTCTTCCTTTTCGTAAGCACACACACCCAGTCAGCTAACACATCAAATGACACTCCCTGCTGCATGGCAGGGAACAGTTTGATTTGGTGGGCTAGTTCAACGCGTACTAACCATACACAGGTCGTGGTTCGTGGTCCACAAATCACATCACTTCCAGTGGCGAGAATTACTGCCTATAGTAGTGCACAACAGCTTCACCATAACCACGCACTCCATTGTTGCTTACGTTGTTAACAGTATGAGGGGTAACATGTTGCTTGCGTTGCACTGAGGTAGGCGAAGGTCTGCAAACAACTTCAGTTTCCATGCTGTGTCAAAAAGTCGGCAAAAATACAGCAAGGACTACTATCCCTCTCCCCATGCAAGGAGTGCAGGGATTACCTGATGCCGCCCATTCTCTAATTTGGCTATGGTGTTATGCAAGTGTATAGAAAAAGGTCTCGTCTTCGAGTTGTCAGTCGGGAGTCAAATGGGTTCTCCACAAGCAAAATATGATCCAGACATGAATGGATAGGGAAATACTTGACACTTGCATAGTGCCTGAATAAAAAATATGCATAAATTTCAGTTCTTCAATAAACAAACTGCATCCACCATTTTTACATAGAGACATTATAGTTTTATCATATATATTGTTTCTATTTTCAGTGTATCTTGGAAACGTTCCTTCCTGCTACCCACAGTCGTCTACCACCCCACGCGTGTGTAAAGTACTTGTTGCCTTTGGAGCAATCAAGGTCAGTGCATGGACCCGAAAACAGAGGCATTGCTTGCTGCTGACACTGATGCAAGTTCTGCGATTTGTTGGTATGTCATTGTGCAAAGAGAGTAAGTGCTGACAATGTCTGGTAACTTGTCCGCATGCTTACCCTGTATGTTAATAGAAATAAGTCTTGTACCAACATCCACGGTGCCTCTTTGAATTGTATAGACATACTGTGCATGAACCAGACATACATGCATGTGCACGGGAGGGACATATACCTAGACGAACCAATACGTGGGCCACTATTGCCAAAATTTAGCTGTAAATTATGTATACTTTTAGACATCACGGCTAATACATCTTCATATGACGGCTCAGTGTATAGATAAGTGCTGTCCCCTTTTAAACACTTCGTCTAAAAAGGTCCATACTGATGCTATATTTATATGTCTAATAGCCGTATTTTAGCGTAACGTTAGCTGGGCTAGGGGACGGTTACGGAGCAATAGAGCTACTTTGTTAGACGTCTAATAGACATTCCCAAAGTATACATTTAGACGTATGCTAGCGCACCATGCGCTGTCTGGGTAGTAGTAATTATGCTGTGTGCGAATTGTTGCTGTCCTAGGAGTTCGTTTCCCTGGGTTTTGGCTCCAGCACAATACTAGGAATCTGAAAAGCTGGGCTCTGGATATACACAAAGACTAGCAAACAGTGCAAACTTACCTCTGATGCACAATATGGAGCAGCCCAGCTTGCACGCCAACATATAGGTAATGATGATGATGGACGACCCTATTGATAGCTATGCCGCGATGCTACCGATCGCGTCCAGTGGTTAGAGTCCACGAGTGGTTAGAATCATTTAGAACGCTTGTCGAAATAGTTTCGCATTTCGTTTCCCACTAGGAAGATAAGTACTCGGCAAGCAATTAAGCTTGCATTACTGGACAAAGTTTTAGTAACAAAAACAATGGATGATGGGATGAAGAGCGGACTTGGTCACATGAACGGCGGTAACACCCCTATGAAAATGCATTTTGCCTTTCTGCAGACTTCTTGTGGATTTCTTGTTTCTTGTCTTGACAGTGTGTTGACTTCGACTTCTTGTTGATCAAGTCACCAGGAATTGCTGTTGACATTATGTTGACAATCCCTTGAACTACCATGTGTACTCTCTGTGGACAAGGTACATAGGTGTCGTTGTTGACAATTTGTGGTCTTTCTGTGCACCTGTGTAACAAGTACTTATTTCGACCGTTTTATTTTATAGATGGATTTTGTATTATTAATCACTGCCTTATCGGCCAGTAATGTCTCCAGAGGTCGACCTCTGGGGTACCGAGCATTCCCTAAAAGGGGGGTATAATAGGGGGTTCCCTAAGGGGGTGTAAAATGTGTATGAGTTATATTTGTAGTCTATTCATTGGGAGACAAAGGTGTATGGGTAATATCAGCAATTTCAGGGTGAGTTGAAAAAAAAAAAAAATGTCGAGTATACACCCCTCCTGGGAGGTAGACAGATCCGTGTTATCGGCTCTCAAAACAAAGCGGTATTTGAATCTGAACTTTTGATCAAATGTAGTAGCTTGAATGCCACTTTGTCACCTTTTAGCTAGACATTAAAACTCTAAATACATTTTTGTTGGCTTTGAGAAGGCGGTTCCTGGTATTATTTATACTTCAGTTCAGTATACAATATCTTTCTTACACGACCACATGAGGATCATGCACACGCGACCGACAGGTTTGCTCCACATTTTGACTCTGCGCCTCTCTGCCTCGCCCTCGCCTGGTCACGAAGGAGTCATCGCGATTAGCACCAACGGAATGTCGTTGGAACGCATGGAGGTAAGAAACTAAGGAGATGCCCTAAGCGCCTCTCCCAATGCAAGCGAGCGTGCTGTGACCCGCGCATGGCATTGTGGTTAGTTGCCCACACACGTGACCCATAAACGTCACGGCAAGACGTCATAAAACATGGCGTCCTCCATGTCCGCAATGGAGGAAGGAAACACAGGAGCGGCCCTTCCAACTTTTTGCCATCGGGACGTGCGTGCCAGCTTCGCAATACATTCTGGGATGCTCCTGTCTACCATGTGACCGCTCACGTGACCCCAAGAGCATGCGCAGGCCAGCTGTCACAGCAGACGACGGGAGTCGTGATTGTCTAGCAGTTAGATAACTGCATTGTGATGAACGCCGCACGTCCAGCTTTATTTGTGTGTGTTCGGAGGTTTACTCTTGGTTTACCATTCTACTACATGACCGGTCAGGGTCTGCAGTACAACCACGTAGGACTAGAAACATCATTCGTGGCAGCGATGTTTGCGTGGCGACGTGGCCACGTTTTGTCTGTTTGTTGCTGAAGTGGTAAAGCATGCCAGTAATCAAATTTGTACAACGATGGAGCAAATCAATTGAATCTGCAGCTGTAGCACAGCAGCAGCTTGCAAAGGAACGATTCAAGATGACTATCTCACAGGCAGGGGTACGAAACAACCGGTCAGGTACGTGCTTACGAATGAAACGTACTCCCGTGGCAGAGCTGTTTTCTGTTGAACCACAGCCGCAACCGCGGTAAGAACACGTTAACACTACGTTGTTCTTGCAGTGGTGTTCACATTTTAAGAGTAAATGACTTTGGAAAAGCATAAAAGCACGAAAAGCAGCGCGAGCAACAAAGCGTTCCCAAACCGAAACTTTAGAGAGGATCACGTGGTGGACAGGAAGTAATGGCGGTTTTGACAGGAGCGACCGCCAAAGGGGTCCCACGGAAATCTGTTCGAAACGGCCGCTCCTGTGTTTCCTTCCTCCATGATGTCCGCGGCGTATCTTACCTGAATACAGAGACGAGCTGCGGCCGAATAACTTGTTTCCGCTTTCATAACATCTTAGAAGTTATCACACCCGTTGAAACACAAGATAGATCATCTCAGTGTGGAAGCAATGGATCACAAATCGCTAGAAGACGTACGTACGTCATCGTGACATTGCCTGGCTTCTCTTCTGTTTTGCTCAACTTTTGTTGTGATTTATCACGCGGCAAATGTTGAAACAACCCATAACCTTCAAAGTATTGTGCGAATGGACTCCTTGAAGGTAAGACGTTTGCTGAAGATGAGGTTTGCTAAACTTCCAATCCTCCGAGCAGACCGCCATAACGCCGAAACATGTGGGGATCACGTGACCGGGCAACTAGATGGGCGTGGTATTGCCAGGAGCGACCGCTAGAGGGGTCCCACGGCCCTCCGATCTTATAGCCCTCTCCTTAGTTTCTTACCTCCATGTTGGAACGGTTACGACATGTTTCAACTGGCTCGTCCATTAGTGAACAAAGGAGGACGTGATTTTGCGTCGTAAGTGGTAAGCTGTGTGATCGAAGTGTGTTCTTAGGCTTCACTTGTATTCACACCATAATTGTTGTTCTGTAGGCTTTTGTTGTTTGTTTCGAGCAGCGGCTGCAGTCTCGCGTCCGGTCAGGTAAGTGTACAAGTATATGAGTTCGTGGCCGGTGTTGAATTAATTTCATTTTCGTTGTTGCAGGCCATGAAAGAACAAAGTAGGATATGATTTTGCGTCGTAATGGGTAAGCTGTGTGATCGAAGTGTGTGATTAAGCTTCACTTGTATTCACACCATGACTGTTGTGGTGTAGGTTTTTGTTGTTTGTTTCGAGCAGCGGCTGCAGTCTTGAGTCTTCTCAGGTAAGTGTACAAGTATCAGTTCGTGGTCGGTGTTGCTTCTGCTAATTTAATTCTCGTATTTGCAGGCTATGAAAGAACAAAGGAGGATATTATTCTGCGTCGTATGGGTAAGATGTGTGAACGAAGTGTGTGATTAAGGTTCACTTGTATTCATACTATGACTGTTGTGCTGTAGGTTTTTGTTGTTTGCTTCGAGTACCGGCTGCAGTATTGCGTCCCGTTCATTTAAGTGTACAAGTATCAGTTCGTCGCCGTTGTTGATTCTGCTGATTTCATTCTCGTTTTTGCAGGCCTTACTTTGTTGAACAGTAAGCTTGGTGAACCAACTTTGTTGTTGCTATGGCCATTTTACTCAGTTTTACTCACTTGCGTTTGAACATTACTAGTTTGCAATTGCACGCCCTATTTCAGACGCATTTCTCTCCAACGCTTCGAGACGTCGCTTTCGCCGAAATTCAATGGATTTTGAAGTCCAGCGTTTAGTGTTTCATCGTGGGTCGCCAGAACAACAGCAGATCTTGACTGTCAATTGTGCGATGCGACACTGTGTGGCACGAAGCATGTGCACGTGTGAAATACTTTACTACTGTGTGCCCGGGTTGTATTGCATGATTGTGTTGGTACTGGATACTTCTCTCAAGGTACGCATTTTCGGAATAATATAGGTACATATATAGTTTTGCAATACTGAATTTCGTGCAGTTTATGCGTGTTGCGAGTGAGTGAACATATGCACTCATAAAAATACAACTTCACCGCAAAGCACGCTCCTAGCCGACCATCAACTCGAATGATATCGCTATGTGCCCTGATTTGTTCAAAACGGTATGCGTACGCCTTTTTTGTGACACTTACGCTGTTCATAATTGTCACAAAAATGGCGTACGCCTCCCGTTTTCAGCAGATCGGCAGATAACGATATCATTCGAGATGATGGTTGGCCAGGAGCGTGCTATGCGGTGAAGTTCCCTTCTAAGAGTATAGAGTCACAGGAAGTTCACAAAAAGTCTTCACACCATACGCGGGATAGTGTTGTTGACAGTACACATAAAGTGAACAAAAATTGCACAGCTATTCTGTTGCCAAATGTCTACAGAAAGTTGAGGACCATAAGTCAACAAGAAGTAAACATACGCTGTCAACACGATGTCCACAGAAACTCTGAAGAGAGTTTGCTACCCATGTTGACTGGGGTCTGTAGAAAGTAAACAGAAACTAAACACCCATTTTCATAAGGGCAAATAGTGCATGAAATGCCAAAATGACAGGCTGTTTGTCCGTCATGTCACAATTTTATAAATCGCACTAACCAAAAGCATTTCTAGGCAATTGGTCTGCTACGGGTGTGCCAATTAACATATTGTGATATTACGCTTCGAAGAAACACGTAGGTGATACCAGCCAGGACATTGCACCTTCCGTTTGTTCGCAAGCTGCGTTGTGTTCTAAAATAGCTGATCGCATTACGGCACTGCATTTGCTGGTCCAGCAGGCGGAGTTCCCAGTGTGCATATATACTGGCTCCTCTGAAGTTGTTGTGCAAAAGCAGGCATTTTGGCAGGCCCATTCGAAACTGGTTGGTGTTTATGTGTGTGCTTCATGTGCAATGTTTTGATTGGAGCACTCTCGAGGACAGCAGGCATGACTATAATGAAAATGTTTTGTCGATCCATCCTCAGCATGTTTCATGTTACTGGCGTGTCACACACACACGAACGGCCCCAAGGGTAGGAGGTGCGAAGTAATGCTTGCGGTACCTCACCAAGCATAAAGCAAATAATACGCATTCGTATTTTCAACCGAGAGGAGGCAACAATGAGTTCAAAGTTTTACGTTCCTACTTTTGCCCAACAAAATACTGATCCTCCTATTTGTTGTAGAAATATGGCGTGATAGCGGGACTTGAACCACCAGTTTTAGCCAGTCATGGGCGCTGACTGATTGGAGCTTCACGATAGCTAAACCTGTGGCCTAATACACAAAGTGGGTAATGTGGGCATATTTCATGCTATGTGCAGTGTTACAAGCTTTTCTCAGTCTTTGACACTTGACACAAAAAAGAACGAACGAAAGAAAAAGCAAGACAGCAGCGTCCCATACACATGATGGAAAGGGCTCTCCTGATTTGGAACAGGCACAAGGATGAAAACCGTAATGCCTGAAATACCTGAAGTTAATAATGCGGTTGTGCTATAAAGGATCTGGTTGGCGAGAAGTTTTGAGAAGAGCTTACAACACATGCCTGCATAATGAAAGGGTCTTACTGAGCTCTTAGAAATACATACATACATCGTACAAACTTGTGTTTTTAGGGTAAAAGCTGAGCACACATGTGATGTAGCATATACTTTCCGAACAATACAGCAAGCAGACAAAATCACTGCCTTTCTACATGTGACAAGTAAGCACCAAGACAGAGAAATAGCGTGTACCCTGTTACGCACTCTTCATGATAAAACTTTTGAAATCCACGCTAAGAAACCCACCCTTCAAATTCCAATCATTTGAAATCCAAGCTGTCAAAAGCCAAGCTGTGTTAAGCATGGTTTTACGTGAGAAAATCAGTGTTTAAGGTCACACTCCAGAATAACGAGTCTTTATGCAGTTCTGTGTCGTATTCAGCATGTATCTCTCAATTATTCATTAATTTAATTATGTTACAGGCGTAAATAACGACGCGTATGAATACTAGGAAAACAACGCTTCAGCGGTTCGGCCGTTCGGCTACCATTGGGGACGAGGCTATTTGAGAAAATGGAGTAACGACGGAGCCGTATGGTGTTGCGGGATGTGCTGCATCAAAGGATAATCACTGCAAGCTCTCATAAAGCATATGTTTCCTCTGCCGACTTCGTCAGGTATTTTTCAGACGTGTAACGACTTGGTGTGCTAACACGCGCGTGCAACTCGTGAAGGAATTCATGGGTGAAGTGACATTGATGCAGTCGTAGCTGTTTTGGACAGGAAATCGGGTAGCGATGAGCAACATTTAAAACGTAAAGCAAAACTACTGTGTCGACCATTTGTCACGACGGTAATCACGTAAACGTCTCTTGCGTTCCTCGGCTTCAATAATAATAATAATTGGGTGTTTACGTCGCGAGACAACTGAGATCATGAGCGACGCCACAGCGGTCGGTCTGTGGATTGCTTTTGCCCACCTGAGGGTTCTTTAACGTGCGATGAAAGCTCATCACACGGCACCCCGTATTTAACGTCCCTCGCGGAAGACGGCGTGTCTCAGCAACTTGATTTTCCTCGGCTTCAGCCTACGAAGAACCGCAAATGTTATGTTTGATAAGAGCCGCGAAAACTGGTTCAGCAAGGTAAAACTGTGCCGGGAACACCGTCACATGAGGGAGGTGTTTAATTAAATCACAGGGAAAGATAGCAAAGGACTGTGACTGGTATTGTAGACAGTAGATCTCGCTCACCAACACATCAATGGCTTGTATAAATAGTGTTCCTGTCAATGGACAACTGACATTTTCCTCCCGTCTATACTGAGCAATGTTGACCCAGAGCTTGGTTTTTGGATGCCACAAAGCACTTCTCGCCAAGATAGTGCACTGTGACTCATGGACTGTGACTCAATGGGGCATTTACAGCTCAGTGTCATTACCACCTGAGACAAGTAGTCAACTTGCCTCAGGTGGTCTCTCAGATACTGTCACTGCAGTGCTGTAGAAGACCCAGAGTATATTCTGTGTCATTGCCCACACTACCAAGCTTTCCAAACTGCCATTTTCAGGTCTCTCAATAATCTGAACTCCTGCCCCTCTCTCTAAAATTGCTTTGCCTATGGCTAAATCTAGCCCACGAATGCCCGCTCTCAAAGCTCTTTTGGAAATTTTAGACTCTGTGGGACATTATTTCCTTCCTCACACCACAAGCAGCTATGGGGTAGAGTATCGCCCCAGGCAATGAAACTCCCTGTCCATCTCAAAATAAAGTTGATGAACAACATATGCAACTTCTCGAGGTGGTTTAAACCGCTCTTATAACTACATGCTATATAAACAAAATAAACAAAATACAGAAACCGACACTGCTATCGCAGATATGTATTAATACAGAAACCGCTATCGCATGGAGGTCCACGCTTCCTCAGGTCCTACCTGGATCCTATGATTTGTGTCAGTGTAGGAAGCGTGGACCTCCACGCGAAAGCTTGTACAAATTAAGCTTAATCAAAAATCTTCAGTGTCAGTTTCTGTATTTTGTTTATGTGATCTACAGGACTTGACTCCCCTCTTAGTATACACTTGAACTACATGTTATGTGTAACCCAGGAATGCTGGTATGTGGGTGGAGTGGCTAGTTTGCCACAGTACCATACCAATAGGAACACAAATGGCTGATAAATCTGCTACAGAATCTGGGCCAAGACGATGAGCACTTGGAATCATCACAGTTTTTAGTACAATGCAGAGGAAGATAGAGTAGAGTACCCTCAAATTGTGTACTACTTTTTCTGAATAATTATGCTGCAGCTACATAGGCAGCAGTTCAAACGCTACTCGCAATTGCCAAAACTTCATGCTAGCACTCAATTCTTTTTACAAACTTTGGTTTGTGACGTGATGAATGTTTCGGTGACTTCCATAGACCCGGTTTCACCAACTCTGGTTAACTGAACCAATATCAAGGGTTAACTTGAATTCTTGAACTTAACAGACACTTCTTTTTTTCCATCTGTGATGTGGTGAATATTTCAGTAATAGCTCCTTTAGTGAAGCAGATAGTTTAATGACCGTTCATCTTAGTTCAGATGCTGAAAAGGTTGGTGAAACTGGGTCATTACGTAGCCTTTGTATTCTGCTGCTGTGCAATGGTTTTCGAGGGATTCAAACTACAAAAAAGGTTAATAATAAAAAAAAAATTCTTGGCATACCTACCTACATACATGTCCCGGACAGCACGTAAGAAACTCAACATAATATAAATGTCATCATGACATTGGTAGACAGACTGATACAGAAACAAATCGGAAGGGGAGGGCTGGGTTCCACGAATGGGCACTTGTTCGCTGCCTCCTCTTGAAAGAAAAGTAGGGCCGAAAGTCGCGTGCTCTCTCAGAAACCACCGTAATCCCCCCAAGACCGTGCCTTTTAGACGCGAACTCCTCCACCCTAGCTTTGAGCGTTGCTCAACTGTACCAAATTGGTGGCTCTGTTGAACATTGTGATGTCATTTGTTTTTATGATGAACAGTATGATGTAATCTGTACCGTTTCCAAGGCACTTTGTACAAGGGTTTTTTATGCCAGCAGTGTACTGTCTGCGAAAGGTAGTTTTCGCGTCCACTTCAAGAAGACAATTTTTTTAAGAGGCTTAGAGGATGCGTAACTAATGTGTGACTTCCACGAAATATCAGAAGAGAGGTGCACACCTAAATACCTGAAACCCCCAACTCAATTAATTGTAGGATCAAAATTACATGGAAATATACTTAGGTTTGTCTTTTTCACAAAAGATATCACTGCGCAATCTACAAAGTTCATCGGTATTTGCCATGGCCTACATCAATCATAAACACTGCAAACCACTCATTGAGCATAGTCAGTCCGTGGTACGCAAAGTGAAAAGCGTGATTGCCCATTGTGAACATGGCCAAGCAACAGTGCTTGCGGCTTCGCATTTCTCACTAGTTTCTTTCATCACTTTGTTATGAGATGACTATGCTTTACCAATTCAACACGAACATACTTTGTAACAACTGCTTGGAACGTTGGAACAACTTTGCAAAGCATATGTACTCGTATGCACTTCATTTAATCGCTTCAGGAGTATTTCTCCCGTAACATATATCAGTAGATGCAGCATGTCATGCAGGTAACACAATCTTGGCACAGTATTTGCTTGATATGTCCAACAAGCAGAAATATCAATATTTGTGCCAAAATGGTTTGCCACGTGTCCATGTAAAAACGAGTCGCTTAGATGGAATAGGATAGCATCTTGATGTTGAATGCAAGAAGTTAATGTTTAAAGAATATATATGTCATGGGTTAAATAGAGCAGTATATCATACACATCAGAAGAATGCCAACACATCAGTGATTTACCTTTACCTGTTATTCCAATGTTTACTCTCCCTTTGGAATTATGTATTTCAGAATCTTTTTTTTATTATTGAATTTTAATTTGGCAATCCTTTCACATGTCTTGTGATAGACAGGTGAGCAATGTAAGCAGTGTTGGTGTGCCTCTCACAACCTGCATCTTTATGCAAAAATACTCCATGAGCCGGCAGACGACATAACTAGACAAAAAAGTAGAGAACTCCGACTTAACAAAATAACAAGGTTTACTAAGACATTTCATCCGTCATGCGACGGACATCATCAGTGCCAAACTGAATGAGAGATTGCACAACCAGTCGCTATTTAAGGAGATGGGATTATTGTTCGGGGAGGGGCCGCGGTTTTTGTTACAAACCGAGGGGTCACCGCGTATGTGCCAAGACTCTAGAAGCCTCGTGTGTCCCCATCTTTGTTCTCTCTTGTTATGTTAAGTTGGAGTTCTCTACTTTTTTGTCTGCATTTTTATGTCTGAGGCTGTTTTTGTGACAAGAGTGCAAGGGTGCCGGCAACATGGCACATGTTCACAAAAATACAGAACCAGAGAGACACACACAAAAAAAAGTTACAGCATAACACAGTCCCAATCATTTTGTCATGTCCTTTTTACTGAGTCGTCTGTTCTACATTTGTTACTTTTTTTTTTTGTGTGCAGTTTCTGGATTTTAAGCCCAAGAGCAGTTCCTGTAGAGGATGCTGACAACATGTGAAGCATACATTTTCTCATTCTCACATTATGCTGTAAGCAGTGTGAAATACAACTCATAAGGAATTTAATGAGAGACAAGTTGTCACTAAGCTTAGTGTGGATACATCGCAAAGGAAAAAATAATTATAAACCATAATGGATTCCTATCCTATTTAATGGTACAGTATCAGATAAAAGTTATTCATATAATATTAAAGAAGTAACCGTGCAAATTATCAGTCAAAAAGTGAAGCTGGCTGCAGTACACTACAATGTGTTACATGTAGCAATATCAGTGTTTCCAAAACTGACACATAAACCTTAGGTATGCCGCAATAGTCAAAGCGGGGGTTACACCACTTTGCGAAAACAGAAAGCAGATGAAATGAATGCAATATGCGACAAAACCAAGGAAAGTATGTCGCTACAACTGCAATATATTGAAATTGTTTTTAAAAACTAGACGTTAAGTTCAGTGCACAAACACTAGGGAACTGAGCTAACGTGCTTTCCGTCTGGTCCGTCCCATTATTTCTCACTGTATCATGACGAGACCCCCTAACCTACGGCATACGTCACTTGCGCAGAGTACTATAACATTTGTATTATTGTATATGTGTCAGGGCGCACACATGCGACGAGGAAAGATATCAGCTGTCGCACACACAGCCATCCCGAAAACGATGCCCATCTTCGTTGATGCACCCACGAATTCACAGGAAGGCCGCCGAGGCTTTCCCACTCGGATTAAGTATCTGTACGTTGAACTGTAAACAGTTTGGTGTATACTCCAGAAAACGAGAACAGCTGATTGCCGATTTCATGGGCGCGGCCATGCGAGCCGACAAGGACAGTTCAACAGAGGAGCAATTTGAACGCGAATGTTGCGCTAGTGGTAGGCGCAACAATTTGCACTTCAAACGACGTAAAACACCGAAAAGTTAGCAGCGAGGATGCTAGCTTGCTCATTTGTCATTATTTGGGCCTGTACATCAGGGTTCAGAAAGGCTGCTAAATGCCGATGGCCGGCACAAGAAAACGTGTTTGGAATCAACGATGTCAGATGAAAGTCACTGAAAAGGTTGGCTAGCTGTAGGGATCGAACCCACATCTTCTGGATTACCGGTCCAGGGCTCTACCAATTGAGCTAAGCTAACACGCCTCTCCAGCAACTTTCGGCGTGCCTCATCTGAAGGGACGACAAACCAGCCACTCACTCACCCTCCTTTCACTCTTACATTTTTTGCTCACTCATACACACATTCATACGACAGAAATCGACGCAAGCGGCACCTGTTGAACAAGAGAGAAACTGATGTTCTGAGGCTGGAACAACATAGAAGGGACAGATACAAGCAAAGCCTCAAATTGCGTAAGAAATCAACGATGAAAGATGAAAGTCACTGAAAAGGTTAGCTAGCTGTAGGGATCAAACCCACATCTTCTGGATTACCGGTCCAGGGCTCTACCAATTGAGCTAAGCTAACACGCCTCTCCAGCGACTTTCAGGTGCCGCTTGCGTCGATTTCTGTCGTATGAATGTGTGTATGAGTGAGCAAAAAATGTAAGAGTGAAAGGAGGGTGAGTGAGAGTGAGTGCCTGGTTTGTCGTCCCTTCAGATGACGCACCCCGAAAGTCGCTGGAGAGGCGTGTTAGCTTAGCTCAATTGGTAGAGCCCTGGACCGGTAATCCAGAAGATGTGGGTTCGATCCCTACAGCTAGCTAACCTTTTCAGTGACTTTCATCTTTCATCGTTGATTTCTTAGGTAATTTGAGGCTTTGTTTGTATCTGTCCCTTCTATGTTGTTCCAGTCTCAGAACATCAGTTTCTCTCGTGTTTGGAATGTTTTTTGTCCCGTTGCGGTTCAAGCGAATATACCTTTTTTGTTCTTTCTTCTTATCTTTTCTTTCTTTCTTTCTTTTTTTATTTATCGTTTTTTTAGGGCTCCGGAACGAACCGATCGTTCCGGAGCCCTAGCTTGGAAAGCTGCTTCTGTTTAGTTTCGGTATAAATCGGAATGTGGGGGCAGCGGGAACAGTCCACCGCTCCTCGACGTTTCACGGTGCTGGCTGTGCCCCCCCCCCCCCGAATTTTCCCTCCGAGGACCTCTTTTTATATGCCATACTCCTCAATCTCTAACTCCATGTCCCGCAGTGCTCTCCTTCAGGTTAGGTTAGGTTAGGTTTGGTTAGGGCTCGCTCGCCCTTGCCGACTTCCGAGTTAGTGCGAGCGAGGTATGTCCATAATGGAAAACCTGAAACGGTGGACTACAAACAAATGTCACGTCTGTGGATCATAATTTGAAGCATACAGATGAAGGATTCATCACATCTATACCGATTGTCAGCAATTCTGCTCTTTCTATTTCTCGAAAGAAAGAAGAACAGCTTCATAAAAATAAAAAAAATACATCTTAGTGAATTATGCAAATTAGAATGCAAAAAAACTTGCAGATAAGGTTTTCCTCCACTCGCGTGCGCGTAAGTGCGAAACTAATGTACTGGTAGTCCTAGTTGTTTTATTTAAGAAAATATCTATTAAAAATGGCTACGACCACGAAGTATGCCTTTGTGGCACCCCGTTCATTGTGTGTGTGTGTTTCAGCTTGGACAAATTTTTATAAAGAAAGTCAGGAGAGCACGTAATTTTTCACGGTTGAGTTCTACGGGCGCGTATCTTTTCCAAGAAAGACTATAATGACTAATAAGGATGACTAATCAATTAAATTCATTAATTAACTCTAATAAGGAAGTCTTGAACAAAAGCCGGATACCGATATGGGAGACTGTCCTAGTTAAAATCCACACCACGTTTAAAAATTTTGAAACACGTACGTGTATTAAAATATCCATCCCTGAATTTCGACATGCAAATGGGCCAAAACCGAAACCGTGGCAACCACGTTTGGGGTGGTGGTCTTCACGGTACGGGATACTTTTGTATGTCATCTGCGCTCGCAACTATATTGTCTTGGCTCGGAAACCGTATGTTTCTGGAACGTAGAGAGGGAAAAGGGAATCACACAACACGAATATACTTCAAGTACTCTTCTCCTTAGGGAAGCGAGGAAACGAGAGATTTATTGACTCTACGTTGCACTAGCGTCAACGTGCTGAGCGGTTGAGCTGGAATTGGAATTATAATTAGAAATGAATCAAAAATAATAATACATAATACTAAAAAGAAAAAAAGAATGAAAAAGCGAGCTTATCTGAGCTGATCGAGCTCGGTTCACTCTGGAAATTGTTGCACCGACGACTGGCGCCACGTTCGAACTTACCCAAAATTGCTCCTCTGTTGAACTGTCCTTCTCGGCTCGCATGGCCGCGCCCATGAAATCAGCGATCAGCTGTTCTCCTTTTGTGGAGTGTGCACGAAAACTGTTTGTAGTTCAAGCTACAGGTACTTAATACGAGTGGGAGAGCTTCCGCAGTCTTCCTGTGAATTCGTGTGTGCATCAACAAAGGTGGGCATAGCCGTTGGGATGGCTGTGTGACAGCCGGTGTCTTTCTCCGTCTGTTAGGTCGCGAGACAACTGAGATCACCGTCTGTGCGCGCTCAGGAAGCTTGAAATCTGCCCTGATACATATATATAACATATACCTTCAATACTCGCTGATACATATACGGTCAATAAATTGGAACTTGCTCCACTGCAATCTTTCCCGGAGTTCACGAGACACACTGTTTGTGTATTTATGCCTTACATTTAATCTATCGCAGGTCGTTCCACATCCTACTCGAATAACTCATGCCACACAGTCAACCCTTGACTTGGTTTTAACCTCCCATCCTGAACACATCACTTCTTTATATGTCACTGATGGTCACAGTGACCACAAGGCCGTTTTCTTCGATATCTCTTCAACTCGTCCAAATGATCGTAAATTCAACGATAAAACCATATACGATTACGCTCGAACTAACTTCCAAGCCATCAACGAGGGTCTTGAAGCTCTGTATGAAAATTCCTTTCATGGCACCTCGCCTCGCTCCATTGAGGATAACTGGTCCCTCTTTCGTGACAACATAAACTACCTTACCGAGTACCATGTTCCAAAGATAAGAGTGAAATCTTATGATCACAATCCTTGGTTCAAGAAAAGTCTTAAAATCTTGCTAACAAAGAAAAAGCGTTTATTCAGGAAGGCAAAGCGTCTTGGCGACGACGTATCATGGGCTAAATTTCACTACTGTGAACGGGAATACAGGCGCTGGATCAAGGAAGTGAAACATAAGTTCTTTACCATCGACCTCCCGTCTCTCTTGACGAATAAACTTGGAAAATAAATTGGAAATAAATTTGAAAAATTTTGTCTCCGCAAAAATCCCACCTTATCAGTCTAACTGGCACCCGCCGACAACGACTGCGCCAATGCTTTCGCTTCCTTGTTTTCATCCGTTTTTAACACCGATAACGGGTACACCCAAACTCCATTATCAGTAATCGCCTCCTCACCTATGGTCCCCATTCATATCAGCACTCATGGCATTTGTAAAATCATTGAGTCACTTAAGCTGTCGTCAAGTGCTGGTCCGGACTCTATTAACCCAAGGTTCTATACAACACGAGGTCTATTTCCAGCAAGATTCTATGTGGCATATTTACTCAGTCACTCCAATATTCTGCTTTACCGCAGGACTGGAAGACGGCGAAGATTGTCCCTATTCACAAATCAGGCAGCTGCCACATCGTTAATAACTACCGCCCCATTTCACTCACTTATAGTATGTAAAACTCTCGAACGCATAATCTTCTCCAACGTACTAAAGTACCTTGAAGAAAAATGGTTATTCTATCCCTTGCAGCACGGGTTTCGAAAGCTCTTTTCGTATGAAACTCAAGTAGCCAGTTTTGTTCACGACATCTTTCTCCACGCGGACAATAATCATCAGACTGACGACGCATTCTTAGACTTTCGCAAGGCCTTCGATATGGTGCCGCACTCTAAGCTTCTATACAAACTCTATCTGCTTAACCTCGACCCGTATGTCGTCCGTTGCATAGCTCAACTTCTGACTAATCGTACGTTGTTTGTTACTTGCAACAACCACCTATCCCCAAATGCACCTGTGCTTTCTGGTGTCCCTCAGGGTTCAGTCGTCGGCCCTCTCCTTTTCCTTATCTATATAAATGACCTTCGTTCAGGCATATCTTCCGCGATTCGTCTCTTTGCTGACGACTGTGTAGTGTACAGGCAAATCCTCTCTCCTTCTGACCAACTAACCTTACAAAGCGACCTTTCACTAAACCGGTGTTGGTGCAATGAGTGGCAAATGCCTCTGAACATTGCAAAGTTGTCGTTTTCTCGAAGACGGGTCTCCTGTCTTCCTCCCTTCCCCTACACTCTAAGTGATATCACATTAACCCGAGCAGATTCTTACAAATATTTTGGAATCTACCTTTCCTCCAACCTAACTTGGAACGAGCACATCAACCACATAATAACTAACGCTTCTCGCTCCCTAGGCTTTGCTAGACGCACCCTCAGGTTGGCGCCCTCTATCTTAAGCTCCTAACCTTCACGGCTCTTGTACGAAGCAAGCTGGAATATGCATCACCTATTTCGGGCCCTCCCCAAACGTATCCCTGCGACGCCATAGAAGCCATCCAGAATCGGGCTGCCCGTTTCATTTCCAATGACTACTAATTCGATACCTCTGTAACCGCATTAAAATCAAATCTTAATTTCGACTCATTCGAACATCGTCGACGTCTTGCCAAGCTAGCCCTCTTCCATAGGTTCTTTTTCATCTTGCCACTGCACCAATCGCCCATCACCCGCTCGAGTGTCATTTTTCCTCGCATCGACCACACTAATAAGGTCACACGCTTTCATTGTGATACCAATGCATTATCCAGATCATTCTTTTGTCAAACTGCCATCGAATGGAACAACCTCCCGTCACCTCTCACAACTATTATCGAGCATAGTTGTTTTCATATAAGTTTGTACTGTCGTCGTTTCTTTATTTTCCTGTTTACTTACTGCTAATTGTGTTGTTCTTCTTTGCTTGCTTGTTTGTTTCTATCAAGATGCTGTAAATGTATATTACGCTCCAGTTCCCACCCCCCATGTAATATCCTCCTGACCCTTGGGGTTCTCGAAATAAATTAATAAATATGAATGTTATACTAGTGCGCGCAAGTAGCGTCTGATGTAGGTCCAGGGTCTCGTCATGATACAGTGAGGAATACTGCGACACACTTGATTGAAAGCATCGCTGCAAGTTAGCTTGTTTCTCGACTGATTGTGCGCTGAACTGAACTTGCATTTTTGTAAAACAACTTCAATATAATGCAGTCGTAGAGAGATAGTTTCCTTGGTTTTGTGGCATATTGCCCTCACTTCATCTGCTTTCTCTTGGGCCCCATTTGAGCTATTGCGGCCTCAATGGGGGTCCTGACACATGGTTTGGGAAACACTGAGGCATACTGTATATTGTTACATGTGACATGTTCTAGTGTAGTGAAGCCAGCTTCACTGTTGTATTGTTTCTTCGTATGGTTACTTCTTCAAAGTTACTTGAGTGAGGAATGCGGAGAATGAGAAAATGTATGCCTTGCATGTTCTGGATGTTCTCTAATTGCTGACCCCTGCTGTTGGTATGGAGCAATAATGGTTTTGTGAGAGTAAGTCTCGGAGCGTTCTTTTTGCCTTTTCACTTGAACGTGAGGAAGAAACAACGCTGCAGAACTGCAAGCAGCACATTTAATGTAATGTCGTGCAGGATGCAAGTTTTACAGTGATTTCATATTTCAGCGCAATATTTATAAGCTGTAAAAATAGGTGCAAGGGTGCCATACAATGAAGTAGCTGGTACCGTAAATTTTAGACCTCTTCCTGGCATGGGTGCTTGGCATACAGAGTGACCTGCTAATAAACGTACTTGGGGATTTCTGAATGTGAAGATCAGAGGAGATCAAGGAAGGCAAACAAATACAACAGAGGGTGCCATTCATTTCTCGCACTTCTGATTTTAGTTACTTATTGCGCTTGGTTTTCTTCAGTTCCGACATTCGATAACCAGAATTTGCACTGTATATCCACGCGAATAAAAAAGATGCAAAATTTCTGTGAAAAAAATTCATGGTTTTTAAGACCTTGAAAATGGCATTCTTCGGTTCCAGGGTATTCAAAGACAGGGTGTTATGGCAGATTTGCAGTTGTCTTGCAAGAACACGAGGTGGTGCTTTAGATTCCATACTGCATTCTTGTCAGTTATATTCTTCTCACAGTATGTGGCATTATGGCGTATTATGCATAGAAGAAGATAATGCACAAAATGTTGTCAGCGAGCTAGTTATTGTCCTCAATGAGTATTGTCCTTAGTGAGGGAACTCAGTGCACACCTGATTACATGCTTATTTTAGCAGAACGTATGAGTGACTTCTGAAACTTGATGATGGTGATGATGATATTTTTTGCTTTATAGTACTAAACGCTTTTGCATTTTCTTTTATCGCGATGCCTAGTCATGGAAAGTGCATTTGCTTCACTAGCAGACCTTCCAGTCTTTTTCCCTTCTCACGGTAATATGTAGGCTCTTTCAGGAGGCATGCGAAAATTATTCTTCTAGAACCACAGTATGCAGGGTCTGTGAACAGTGGCATATCTTGTTACTACATTATGCGCTTGCTACACTGTAGCGTAGGTCCCTTTGCCTACTGATATTATTCTGTAGTGGCCCATATGCAATAGATCTCATTCATCAACACGAGAGTCACTGTTCTGGAGCAATGTGCATGGTGAGGCATATCCATCCTGAAGAGCAGCATACTGCAGGATGTCACTGATGAGAAAAATCAACCAATGCACCTACTAGCATGGCACCACAGAAATATCTCATTCGATCTATCATATGAATTATGAATGTGACTAGATGCCAAGCTTATTTTTGTTCATGATTTAGATGCATTGCTTTGTTTGGCTGGTTGAAAGGGTACCTATTATGTGTTCATTACGTCATGTGTATTCTATTATGTTATTCTATATCTTATGTACAGTTTCACACAGTTCCACACTATTATGTAACTGTAGTGCGAGTTATCGTGTAGAATTAATATAATTGTTCACATAGCCTATGTTGGCAGGGTGATTCCAGTCTTCAAATCAGGTAACAAACATCTGGCTACTAATTACCGGCCAATTTCTTTAACAAGTGTGCCTTGTAAAATCCTTGAGCACATTATCTTCAAATCTGTCATTGAGCACTTGGATTCACATCGCTTCTTCTCCCCACATCAGCATGGGTTCCGTAAAACGTTTTCCTGTTCAACTCAACTCGTATCACTTACACATGATCTCCACAGTTTTTTGGACCGTGGGTCTCAGGCGGACTGCATTTTTTTTAGATTTCTCTAAGGCCTTTGATAAGGTCCCTCATTCACGCCTTCTTCTTAAGTTACGCAGTCTTAATATTGACCAGCAGGTACTGACATGGATTGAGTCCTTCCTGACTAATCGCACGCAATACGTAACTGCTAATGGTTTGGACTCTGATCTTCTTCCTGTAACATCGGGCGTACCCCAAGGCTCAGTCCTCGGCCCACTTCTTTTCTTAATATATATCAACGACCTCACAAACTGTGTTTCCTCACATGTCCGATTATTTGCTGACGATTGTGTAATCTACCGTGAAGTCAAATGCCCTTCTGACGTAGCTAACCTTCAATCTGACCTTTCGCAAATTTCTCTTTGGTGTCACCAATGGGGTATGGCGCTCAACCCTACGAAGTGTAAGCACATGTCCATTTCTCGGAAAGTACAACCTAACAATCGCTATTCTATAAATAACATCTATCTTCAGTCTCTTACCAGCTATAAATACCTTGGCGTACTAGTATCACCTGACCTCTCATGGGACACCCATGTTGAATACATTTGTAACAATGCTAACCGTGCTCTTGGGTATATAAGGAGAAATTTCTACTTGGCCCCGGTGAACCTAAAGCTAACACTATATAAGACGCTTCTGCGACCGAAACTCGAATACGCGTCAGCCGTCTGGGACCCAGTCCAATCATCATTAATTCATAAACTGGAAGCAGTGCAGAACCGCGCGGCCCGTTTCATCTTCTCCAACTACCACCGCACAGCCAGTGTTTCAGCTATGAAAGTCTCATTATCTTTACAGCCATTATCTTTACGCCGTAAAATTAGCCGTCTTTCTCTCTTCCATGGCATATACTTCCACAATCCCACTGTAAAGGATGACCTCCTCGCCGCTCCGCATTACTTTTCATCCCGCATTGACCATCAGCACAAAGTAGGGATACCTCACTGCAGGACTAGCGCTTTTTCAAACTCGTTTGTACCGAGAACAAGCATTGACTGGAATCACCTTCCATCTTCACTATTTTGTACCAACTCTGAAACATTCCATAGAATCATTATGGATCATTTGTAAAACCACTCCCCTCTGTAGTACTTTGCCCTGAGGGTATAAATAAATAAATAAATAAATAAATAAATTGATTACTTTAATTTACATATGTTACCTTTAGTAGAATAAACCATGAGTTTGCTCCAATGTTTTCTGAATGTACATGTATTTTTGCGCAAGGGTTTTTGTCCTCAGGTGACCGGCGGCTTAAACTATGTGGGGGCACCAGAACGGTGTCACATGTTGTATCGTACCTCTCTCAAACTGGCTGCTCTTCAATTCAACGATGTACTGCACGAGCTGCGCTGCACACTTGCAATGCACATTTGTGCCAAGTAATCTGATAATTCTACGCGACTTGTGTTACCAACATAGTGACTGTTCTGCCTTTACTGACCTGTAGTAAGGGCACCGAACACACATGTACAGGGAGCACAAAAAAAGGCATGCATAATGCATGCATATTATGCAATGAGCAGTGCTTCATCACAGTGCATCTGTCGTGATGGTCTTGTGTGAGCCCTAAAACTTGGACCACGGTCATGAAAAATTCCCGCTAAAATATCATAGCAAGGTGATCCTCTGGATATCCCTCAACGCACTAACCTCGTGCTTTCTTTCTAAAGTCATCATCTGTGATCCATCTCATCATTCTTTCACCGTTTGTTAGTCATCTTTCTTTTGTTGTCATCTTTGACTTTAATCTTCCTCATCCTTTTTTCATCATTTGTTAGTTTATCCTTTATTTCCTAGTTCTTTTTATTTTTATTTATTTCCTATTTCTTAACTTTATTTCTTTATTTATTTCTTATTCCTTCCTATTTCTTTCTTTAATTCTTTTCTTTCCTTTTTATTATTTCTTAATTTTCTTTCTTTCTTTATTTATTTATTTCTGGAATAGCAAGCCGAAATCTCGTTTGGCTGACCTTTCCCCCGTTTTTTCCCCTTTTCGTCTAATAAATATACCCCCCCCCATATTCTGATATCCCCGACAGGTTTCCTACGCATCTCTGCAGTTTGACACCCACTAAAGGGTAGTCACCAGGATGTCTTATGGACCTTTCGAAATGACATTGGATATTCTGACCATTTGTGGACGTCATGTGGATATTAATGGTTGTCTGGGCTTAAAGTAAACTACGCCTCAAGCAAATGCAAAAGACGAGAACGAAGTGAAAAGGCGTACCCAAGCACGGCTCGACTGTACAAACGAAGGTCTATTCTTTTCAGACGAATGTCGGCACAGTTCCCCTTGAAGTCGGCACAGGACGCATACTAACCCATGTGTCCCCCACTCCTTCCTGCTGTCCTCTCTCCATCTGTCTACGTCTGTATGCTGCTCAGAGCCACAGTTGCATCGCGGCGCTAACACGGAATCAAAAAAACATCTATCCCTCGAAGTATTTCCGAACTTGCAATGTTTTTTCACCACCCTCCATACGACTCAGCAAAAACAGTCCCCGCCATTAATCTGATCATCGCGAATGTAGAAGCCACATCACGACCGTCACTGACAACTCCCACAGAAGCAAAGAAGCGTTTGATGGTTCCCCTACCAAAGCTCCGCGAGTTCTGCCCTGTCATTGGTGGAGACGATTACGTTGAGTGACACCGTCGCATTGCCTGAGGCAGCACTTTTTTCCCTGATTCAAAGGTTGTCGTTGCTTGCAAGCTAGACATATGTCTTCAACAAAGTCCCCTCTTGTTCATTAAATACAGTGACAGCACTAGTTTATGACGTCACAAGATTACTTTCATAGCGTTGTTTTACTGCCAAATTATATTACTACATGCATTAAAACTGCGAAAAATAGTATTTGTCACGAAAATGTTTTCAGTCATTTTAGTCATTGAGCACATTAACCGTATCGCACGACAATATTTGATTGATTGACAAGATTGTATCAAATATTATTCACTCTATATGGGGTTGGCGCTGCTGTAAAAAATAATAAAGTACTCTCATACATGCACTAAATCTGAGGAAATGATATGTAAGCTACAGCCTGACCTAGCAGTTAATCACTTTTTCCTCAAAGCGTTTCGTTTTTCGCGTTCCTCAAAGCGTTTCCTCAAGCGTTCCCTTTAGCCTTCCTCAAAGCGTTTGGTCTAGTAACTCCGCGAGTCATAAAAGGTCACCCCTGCTGCTTTTGTTCTGTGCTTCCATTTTGCTTCAAATGAAAACAAAGAGTAGCTACTTCCTTACAAGGAAAAAGGTCTCGTTTTCATGACTGGCATGACACTTCCCGTTTCTGGCTGCAACATGATCCCACTGCGCGTCAACCATGTATATATGTTCTAGAAAAAATCTTCCCGCTAACAGCACCGTACCGCTAATGAATGGGATAGCAATCATAACAAAAACAGGTTTTATGAAGTTACATTTGCAAGACTTCGGACGGGGCATACCAACCTTACGAATTGTAACTCACTGTTAGGTGAAGAACAGCCAGAATGCCATCACTGTTGTGAACTTTTTACAGTGATTCATATTCTTTTGACATTTCCTTTATATGAATATCATTGCCGCACTTATTTCTCGGCATTTTATCGATATCAGATTCCTTACCACCCTTCTTTCTTGCTGAGTGAGGAACCAATTGTACCACACATAAATGTCATCAAGTTTTTAGAGACCGCTAAGCTTATAAGTAGCCTGTAATTGGATCGTTTAACAGGTTTTAGAGCATCTATTTTATGACGTGCTAACAGTATTTTCTTAATCCATTCATACCCATTAATTCACGTTGTGCTCACATGCGTCATTGATTTGGCGCTTTTTGGCCTTAGTTGCCTCCGCGCCATTAAGCTTTCAACTACACACACACACACAACACCGTACCGCAGCAATTGCTTCCATCCTACCATACACTGAAGCAGAGTTATACCATGAAGCATATGGTCATTTAGTAAACGTGTGATTCAAAAACACCTGCGCTACTTTTTCTCTCCAGAATCAGGTTTTACTTCAAATGAAGGTAAAGCGGTACTTTTTTTTTTGTAAATACGTTATCCTGTAATATATTTCACCACTGCGCACCATATGCACCATCATGAGGATGTGTTCCCGCCGTGCAATGAATAATTTTTAATCAGGGCACACAACCATCCGAACGAATCGGTTTTTCTTCACAGCAGAAAGACCGCCATTTTCAATATGTAGGCACATCGAAGTAATCTAACGAGGGTCACAACACAGAAAACACAAGACATGATGACTGCGAGCTCACAACTAGTGAATTTTATGACCGGAAACAGCGAAAGTGAGGGTTGGGAGAGGAAGGGAGAAAAAGAGGGGACAATTTCTTCCTTTTGCGGGAAGGCCGGCGCTAAACTGGTTTGGAGGTCGCTTCAGGGGTGTCCCTAATGTCCCAATTCAGAGGTACTAGGGAGATGAAGACGCAGGTTCACAAAGAGAAGAAACTGTCGACTCTCTTGCCCTCCCTGTGCCCACCTTCATTTTCACTGTTTCCTGTCATAACATTCCCCAGTTGTGAGTTTACAGTCATCCTGTCGTCTTCTCCTGTGTTGTGTCCCTCGTTAAATTGCTGTGATATGTCTACAGCGTCATGTTACCAGGAACCCCGTATATATACATATCTACAGTACTAAGATATCTTTGAAATCATTTTTCCGCAGCCATAACGACACAGTGTCAAGTATGCATGCATATAGAGTATAACATTTTAAACATATTGACGCAAAAATTGCAGTGAAATGCGGATTCGTGTAGTTCCTAGCTTACACGGAGGTGTGCTTAAGGCCGGTTTCGCACACTGACATTTTTCTCGTACGCTCTCTTCACGCAGCCAAACGTCCGGACTCAAACCTATCTTTACTGACGCCAACGCACTTGCATCTCGACGACGATACAGTCGCAGAAACGATTTGCAAAATTTTTGACTGCCACGAACTCTTTTGTACAAACTTCGATATATGAATAGTTGACGGAGCGTAATGATGTAACTGAAAACGATTCACAATACAGATATCTCGTACTAACTTTATTCAGTTAGCACAAGCTTTCGGGTGCTCACGTCATTGCGCAACATACTGAGGTACCAATCTCCAGCCGAGGTGTGGGTACCAGTGATATACCCATTGTATTCGTAGGTTTCTTGTCGTTGTCCCCGCTTCCGGACGTTGCGTTGCCACTGGTAATATCGGCTGTTGCGTTGTCGGGATAGGTGGGGGCGGCTGCGCTCCTTGAGTGTACCCGACAGCGTGCACACATTCTCCATTCCGGCATATCTGCAAAATAATGATTTTTGCTGAGTCCCGGTGCTCCAATGGTTAACCGTCAAAATAACGAATTGAGTCTTTATTTGATTTAACTGTGCCCGTATCAAAAGCAACGTAATAGAACGGTTATGTGCACGGCTACAACGGAGGGCTGGACCGGATGGAAAAACTCCGTAGCTGTAGTTACAGACGCTGTTCTTAAAGCAAAGCATAAGCTCATAAGCTGTGAGTAATTTCCAAAGTTGACATTTTGCAAGCGTCAGTTAATCGGAAAGCCAAAAGACCTCCTAGGGAAACATGCGTGGGAAAAGCGCCCCGCAGTGACGGACAAATACTATGTGATTGAAGAACACAATTCTACAAGTTTGAAGCAGATTATCAATTACTTTGACACTCTCGTTCAAGCATGATCTCTTGAGCAGCTGTATTGAAATTCTTATATTCTCGATTACATACATTAATGGTTTACTTTTGGGTCCCTTGCCATGAGCTTTTTCTACACTGTGAGGTAGCTCAGGTGCTGAATTTTGGCACCGATCGTGTTATTTTGGTCCTTCCTCTGGGTGTGCCTCAGACCAGACATGTACAAGATATTCAAAAATGTGTTTAAAATAAAATAATAAATACTTACGTTAGAACGTAATTAAGATAGAAATGGTTTAGTATAAATACATGAAAATTAAATTAATTAAGGTAGAGTACAAAATACTTCAAAATATTTGAAATACAATTAAGCTACTATTTATCCTTGAACGCAAAAAGTCACCGGTCACTGGTCAATGCGGCAAGTCCCCGCTATGTGACATGAATCACCAAAACCCCGCGCACTACGCTAGCCGCCGCTGTGTGATAGGAGTCAAGTGTGATAGGAACAAAAGTGTGTGATAGGAACACAAGACCCAAAAAGATGACAAAGAGACTCCACATAACTCCACTAAGTATATGTGACCCATGACAAAGCAAACTTCTAGCAGGTCCCTGCTCGGCGAGGTCAGAATTCGGCGTCACCGCGTCAAGGCACACATAATAGAACCCTAACTGGCCAAGGATTAGGATACACGGGGCAGGATTTCTAAATGGAGACTTCCAAGAACGGCCAATGTCCAGGTCCAGCCCGAGGGACTCAGGAAATTTCTACTGAACAAACAAGATAATGGAAAGACAAGACACAGAAAGTTTGAGAGGAAGATTCAAAATATGTAATTAGAGCAGAGTTGTGCCTAACTCGTTACAAGTAACTCTGTGAGAAAGCAGTAAACCTGGGAGGCAGCAACAGTGCGTGTGCACGGGACGGGTTTATTCCGAAAGTGGGGCAGGTGCGCCAGAATGGGTGCGCACGCAACGAGGTTAGCATGTCGACTTCTTCTAACACCCCCCCTCGACAGGTTATCCCTCGATGAGCCCCATCCGTTGCCTTAACGCCTACAGTCTCGGTCGTGGTAAAGGTTTCGTCAACGCGTCCGCGATGTTGTCAGCGGACTCGCGGTACTGAAAGTTGATGATGTTGCGTGCTACTAGATCACGTAAGTGATGGTGACGGACATCGATGTGCTTTGTCCTGGCGTTGATCCCTTCACTAAGGGCAAGCTTAATGCAGCCCTGATTATCCTCGAACATAGGTGTCGGTTGATCAATGACTAGTCCGGAATCTTCCAACAATGGACGCAGCCACAAAACTTCCTGTGAAGCATAAGCCGCGGAAATGTACTCTGATTCGGTGCTCGACAGAGCAACAGATGACTGTTTTCTGCTGGACCAAGTGACCGGGCTGTCTCCAAGCAGGATGATGTAGCCACTTGTTGACTTGCGGTCAGTGACGTTGCCGGCCCAGTCTGCGTCGACATATCCTGTCAAATCCAAGTTTTGTCGACCTGTAAGGGTCAGCTTAAAGTCTCGAGTATGCATCAGGTACCTGAACAGCTTCTTCACCGCCCCCAATCTCGCTGACGTGGACTGCTCACTCGACGACAAAGTATGCCAGTTGCGCAGGCGATATCAGGCCGTGTCGTCGTGCTCAGATACAGCAGCTCTCCGACTGCTTTCCGATACAGATCGTTGCTGGGCAGTAGGTCTTCTTCCCCCGTAAACTTCAGATAGTCTGGATCCATTGGTGTGAAGCTGATCTTAGCAGTACTGAGGTTATATTTCTCCAGCAATGCATCTATTTTGTTCTTCTGATGTAGCAGGAAACAGTCGTGACGTGCTCTCTCTATCTCGATACCAAGGTAGTGGCAGACATGTCCAAGGTCGTTCAGCTCAAAGTGCCTATTCAACTGATGCCAAATTCCTGTTATGGTAGGATTGTCTCGATGGCAAATTAACATGCCGTCCACGTATACAAGTACGTATAGCCGGGATCCGTTCACTACTTGGGTGTACAAACAGGGGTCTGCCTGGCTCCGTGTGAAGCCCGCTCCAAGTAGTACTTGATTGGCTTTGATGTTCCATGCCCTGGCAGCCTGTTTAAGTCCATACAACGACTTCTGAAGCTTACACACGAGATGTTCCTCCCCTGAAGCGATGAACCCTTCCGGTTGCTGCATATAAATGTCTTCTTCGATTTCGCTATTCAAAAATGCGGTTTTTACGTCGAAATGACGAACTCTCAGGTTCTCGGCAGCTGCCACTGTTAAAAGAATCCGCAGTGTGGTGAGCTTCGCGACTGGAGCAAACGTGGCATCATAGTCCTCTGCAAACCGCTGGGAGAACCCCTGAGCGACCAGTCTTGCCTTGTAACGCTCAACGTTGCCATCTTTGTCCCGCTTAGTTTTAAAAATCCACTTGCAGCCGAAGGGCTGCTTGCCCTCCGGTAACTGTGCAAGAACCCAGGTGTTGAGCTGGTGAAGCGAATCGATCTCACCGACAGCAGGCTTTATCCATTTGTCCTTGTCAGCAGCTGGCAACTTCTGCATGTCCTTCCAGCTAACTGGATCGGGCGCAGATGCCGCGCAGGCTACATAAGAAAGACGGTCCGGAGGTACTCCTTTGTTGCTCCGACTCGAGCGCCGTGGTCGAACGGGACCATCCCCATCAGCTGCGGGAGCAACTCCATCTGCCGTCTGAACATCCGCACCGGACCCTGGTACAACGCTGTCAGTCACCGGAACATCTCCAACGCTGTCACCGCGCAAGGGCAAGCTAGGAGGGCGAAAGCTAGGCAGCTCCACTTCAACGTCACCAGAAGACGACTGCTCCGAACATTGTGTGCCCGGACGCCGGAAAGCGGGTGATTCTCCACAGAACGCTTCCATGATCGGGCTTTCGTCAACGATCACACTGCGTGTCACTTTGACACTGTGACTACCTTTAAGAAGCACCCGGTACCCCTTCTGCGTCTCGCTGAAGCCCACTAGCACACCCTCAAGAGCCCGAGCGTCCCATTTGTCTCGCTTCTCCTTAGGAACATGAAGATAGGCCGTGCTCCCAAACATGCGCAAATGTTCCAGGTGGGGCTTCTTGCCAGTCCAGAGTTCGTAAGGAGTTTTCGATACCGCTTTGCTAGGCAGCCGGTTCTGAAGGTAGCAGGCAGTCGTAACAGCTTCGCCCCAATATAACTTTGGAAGGCCTGCCCCGAAAAGCATACTCCTTGCGCTCTCACAGAGTGTCCTGTTCTTTCTCTCGGCGACCCCATTCTGCTCTGGGTTGTACGGAACTGATGTCTGGAATGTTACACCGTACTTGCGCAGAAGGGCTTGTGTCTTGCCACTGGTGTACTCTGTCCCATTATCGGCGCGAATTATCTGCGGATGACGCCCAAACTTCGTGTTCATCAGGGCCAAGTACTCCTCCAGCTTTGCAGATACCTCGTCCTTAGATTTCAGCAGGCACAGGGCAGTGTATCGTGAAAAATCGTCGATGAAAGTGAGGAAGTACTTGTTTTTGCCAGGCGTTAGAGTCCTCATGGGGCCGCAGACATCCGTGTGGACAAGCTGCAGAACAGCTCCTGCTCGCGACGAAGTCTCTTTAGGAAAGGATGCCCTCTTCATCTTTCCTTTGATACAGCTGTTACATTTTACCAAGTGGTCGCAGTCACCGATCAGGATCCCATCTGCCAAATCCTGCTGCTGTAAACGCTTGACTGCTACTGCGTCTATGCCCGAGACGAAGGTGCCATACGTGTACGCACTCTCGGTGACTAGACGTCCGAGAGACATTGGCAGCCGTAGTACTCAAAGTGGACAAGCGATAGAGGCCATTTTCCACTCTTGCCTTAGCCAACACCTCCTGCCTCCTAGTGACGATACAGTGGTCTCCTTGAAATGTCACCACGTTGCCTTGTTGCGTGAGGCGCTTGACAGACAGAAGATTACTCTCGAGGGAGGGTACGTAGAGTACATTCTTCACGTTGACCGACTTGCACTTGGAGTCAGAAATGCGACACTGTAGAATGCCATCACCGATTCCATGTGAAGAAATTCTCTGACCATTCGCCACGGTAACAGTTTCTGCTGACTGACGATAATTCTCCGTGAAGAAATCCTTGTCGTTACACATGTGGCTGGTAGCGCCAGAGTCAACGTACCATGGTCTACCTGGCAATTCGGGAGCGGCGAGAAATGCAGTTTCGGATGATGACGAGCGGTCGGACGCTGCTACCTTAGCGCGCTGCCGAGGCTTCCTGCGCCCCTTCAAACGGGGGCAGTTCCACTTCAAGTGGCCTACCTCCTTGCAGTAGTAGCAATGCCTCCCGCCGGACGAAGGTTTCCTACTGTCGTCTCTCTTCGTTTGAAGGGCAGTTCCCGAACCAGACGTTGAACTGCTTTTTCATATACTCGTCCACGAGTTTTCCTTTGACGTACTCCAGCGTCAGGTCGTCGTCGGGCCGTGCGTCCAGGGCTGTCACGAGCGCCTCGTAGCTCTCCGGGAGACCACTGAGCAAAAGAGCCGCTACCTGGAAATCCCTGGTCTCCTGTCCGATCCCTCTCAGCCGCTCGACTAACTCCAAGGTACGCCTTATATAGCCTTGCATGTCTTCGTCCTCCGCTAACTTGGATTGGTAGAGCTTCCTTAGCAGGTAGAGCTTATTGCTAAGGTTTACTCGCTCATGAACCTTGCGTAGCTCTTGCCACATCGCCTTCGCTAAGCCGCAATTACAGATGTGCACAATCTGATTGTCCTCAACGCTGAGGCAAATCGTGCTCTACGCTTTCTCATCGCCAGCCGTCCAGTCTCCAGAAGGTGTCTGTGGAGTAGGTCCGTCCACGTACGTCCACGTTCCTTCCCGGGTCAGCAACATTTTGAATTTCCAGACCTGATAATTGCCGTCCGTGAGCTTTGCAACCGTAAACTTGCCGCTGTCTCCCATATCCACAGTTCTAGTGTCCTGGGCCCATAACCTGTGAGAAAGCAGTGAACCTGGGAGGCAGCAACAGTGCGTGTGCACGGGACGGGTTTATTCCGAAAGTGGGGCAGGTTCGCCAGAATGGGTGCGCACGCAACGAGGTTAGCATGTCGACTTCTTCTAACAAACTCGTTACTTGGTAACGGTTACTTTTTTCAGTTACTTCTTAAAAATGGTCATAGTAACGGAATGAATTGGTAACTTTGGTAATTGGTAACAAAAATTGGTAACTCGTTACTGACGTTACTCGTTCCTTTTCTTCAGCGTGGGGGAGCACACTTCGGCACTCCATGTGGCGCAATGCGTGCAGATTTGACTGCGTGACCCACGACCACGTGTCACTCAAAATATCATTGCAGTCCCTCGCTGGATGTGTTGTTGATGTGCTGAATCGCCTTAAACGAAGGCCCTTGTCTTTTCTCTTGTTTCCGTAATCTCTGATCATCACTCCTTCCCAAGAATGGACACTAATTGTGCCATGGCTACAAGAAACGCGTTTCGACTTCTAGCCTTTTCTTGTGTTTGCTAAGCATCTGAGCGCCCTAAATTATGACGCAGCCCCTTGTGTATTTTTTGGAACCGTTGGTGATCGGTGGCACGAAAACTGGTGTCTTTCTTAGTGTTTTCATCACCCCCACTTGGGAAATGTAAATTTCCAGTATCAACTTCTTCTGAAGTGCTATTCCTCATTAATAAACAGTTGAAGGCAAGTGATGGCGTGTTTGTTGGGTCCTTTAGTTATGCGGCGGTAACGTAAAAGTAACTAGTTATCTTAGAGTAACGAAAAGTCGTTACTTTTGTATGTTGGTAACGAGTAACGTATTTAGTTACTTTTCTCTGATGTAACGGGTAACGGTAATTAGTTCCTTTTTTTTTGGTAACGGGCACAAGTCTGAATTAGAGTATGTAGTAGAAAATACCATAAAATGTATTTTAAATAGAGTACAAATACACAAAAGCGAAAAGTATTGACTAGAGTACCAAAATACCGCAAATTGTATTTAAAATACAGTATTTTAAATACCATACTCCAAAAACGTACAAGCCCGCGCTCAGACCTCCCAAGGCAATTGCCGCGAATGAACGAATATCAGTACAGGACTAATTCTTTTTGGCTCAGGGATATAACGATACCCCTTTGATGTTGGCCTTTCGGCTAAAATCAATCTCTTCAAACTACAAAACATGCTTCCGCAATGAATGCGGTGCGAATGACGGTGCAAGATACCACTTCTTCCCTTCGCGACTCTACGGCTGGTTCTCGGAGTAGCTTTCTATACGTTGTGGTGAATGCGACCACCACACATAGCAGGCAAAGCCCGTGTTTCGGCCATGAGGTTTGGGTCGGTTTGGGTCACTCTATCTTATGGCGACTCTGTTTACGAGCACTGCCTCCAACGACAAGTAGTTCGAAGTTGTTCTTGCCTGCTACCTGCGCCGTTCTTGTAGATTACTGATGTCATCATTCGTCTTGCTTCCAATGACGTCATTCCAGCACAGTCTGTAGTTGTGCTCTGGCTCCGTTTCGATGGGAGACGGCGAAAGCAGCGCTTCGTTCACCTTCGTGGACTGGCAGTGCCCGTTATACTGGGCAGGGATTTCATCATCTGGCAGAAGTTGATGCTGGACATGCCCAATGGAGAATACGTAAACTACGGCTTGACAGGGTTCTTCCCCTTTGCAACGGCAGCGGACGACTGTACTGCACAGCAAGTTTCAGCAGTCTCCGCCGAACCATCTGCACTCCCGACTGTCTTGGGGTCATCCTATGGTCCTGAGGAGGACACCGTCAGCTTCGACAAGTGCTGCGGCAGTACGACAGTATATTCACGGAAAAACCCGGATGGACATCTTTGTGAGAGCATTGCATAGACACGGGTAAGCTAGGCGCTGGCGTTGTAATCCAATACCTTTGAGCGTACATAAGCGTGCTTTGGTAGACGCTGCTCTAGAAGAAATGCTCCAAACCGGTGCAGTTCAGAGATCCCAGAGCCCTTGGGTGTTTCGTCTTGTCCTGGCTCCGAATCGTGATCGTATGTCAAGGTTATGTGTCGACTATCGTCGACTAAACGCAGTAACTGTAAGGGAGTCATATCCCTTCCCATCCATCGAATCAATCATGTATTCCCTGGGAAACGCTGCTGTGTTTTCAACGCTTGATTGTAGCGGGGGGTTCTTACAGATCCAAGTTGCCCCGGAGGATGTCCCAAAGACAGTCTTTACCAATCATAGGGGTCTGTTCGAGTTCGTAGGGATGCATTTCGGTCTGTTCAACTCACCAGCTAGTTTCCAGCGGTTGATGGACACCGTATTAGGAGATACGAAGTACAATTTCGCAATGGCGTACATGAATGATGTCGTAGTGTTTTCCTGAAACTTTCAGGAAAACTTGGAATACCTGTAAATTGTCCTTGCAAGGATGAAGCATCCTAATTATTATCCCCCGCGAAGTACAGCTGGCATCGCCTAGGATCTGCATTCTAGGCTTCGTGGTGGACGATGGTACCATGAGTCCTAGCGATAACAGCTAAAGGCCTTCACGGAGTTTTCGGTACGCGATAATGTAAAAGCCTTGCAGTGTTTTCTAGGTATGGTTGGTTTTTACATTCGTAATTGTGCTCAGTTAGCGCAGCCGCTTAACCAGTTGTCGTGCAAAGACAAACGCTGACATTGGGGAGAACAGCAGGAACAATCCTTCCCGGTACTATCTCATGCAATCGCTAATACGGCCAGGCTATATTTGCCCGACCTAAATAAACCGTTTGTTGTGCGAACAGATGCAAGCGATTATGGTGTTGGCGCAGTTCTCTTGCAGGAGCATGACGCTATTCTCTGTCCAGTTACTTTTGCAAGTCGCACGCTGAATCCGGCAGAACAGGACTATTGCGTCACGGAAAAGGAGTGCTTGGCGATCACCGTTAGTGATTGCAGAAAGGGCGAAATTCCATAAGTGCGTCCAGGGAGAGTCTCAGACGATTGTGCAGTTTGTCGCTGAATTGCAACGGCTTGCCCAGGATTGCAAGTTTGAGGCAAAGATGGAGGAAGTTTTGAGGGACAGATTTGTGTGCTGATTGCGAGGACTTGACATTCAAAAATGTCTCTTCGCTGAAGACGAGTCTTTAACATTTAAGAAAGCAGTGGAAAAAGCAATGTCTCTTAAAATGGCTACGCAAAGCCCCTCGGAATGCCACGAAGCTGATACGCCCCCACACCTACACAAAGTTGATAAGGTCGACAAGGAAAAGAAGCGTTCCTGTTATCGATGCGGTGCGAACAATCACTCCAGTGAATCATGCGACTTCCGGAATTCTGTCTGCCACAACCGCAAAAAGAGAGGGCATATTCGACGAGTGTGCCAATCGCGAACAAAGCTAAAACTGCTGTCCGGACGACAGAATCAGCGCACTTTGCGGGAAGATGACAACTTTGACTTGAATAATGCGGTTCTACGGATGGAAACCGCAGCAACGACCCCATGTGCGCAACGGTTGTGATCGAGAATGTTCCTGTTAAGATGGAAATTGACACTGGGGCCGGTGTTTCCGTTATGTCTTTCCAGCAGTACTAGAAGTGCTTCCCGGACCTTAAAGGAACAGTCTAGAGGCCCACAACTTTGTATCTGTTTTTGGTCAGTATGGAATGTTAGGCGGCCGAAAACAGTTTTCCCACAATTAGTGCAATCGTAGCGAAATTGGGACACCTGCAATAGCTCCCCGAACCTCCCGTGCGCGAAACACCCTCCTTCGCCTTCACGATAGGCACGTGATGAGCGCCAACACGCGCGTCACTATGTGACGCAAGTGGAAGGGAAGCTTCTAATTGGACCTGGGATCACATGATCGAGGTGAGCAACATCGCGCAGGCCGGAGCGTCTACTACATCTTCGGAGACGCCATGCGTTCTCCGGCTACGTGATGTCCGAAATGGAGGGTTTGAAGGCGTGTTTGTGTCGTCCGTAAGTGTGGTCTGCCTCGGCCAAATCTCGTTGTTTACGTTGAAGGCTGTTCACGACACAACCACGATTTTTGGGACCGCAGACACCACGGGAAGAACGAGTGGTGCAGCCCGAAATTAACTGCGCTTGTACAGCGAAAACAGTGCAGCCTGTCCGACCGTTTTCACGCGCAGTTGGTTCAGTAGCTAACAGGTGGCGCCACAATCCCGCCGCTATCGCTTGCATTCTGTTACTGTGAATTCTGAGATTGCACAGAAGCCACGGATATATTACTCTTGTGATCGTAATCCTATTTACTCAGGCTGCATATATGCTTTGTTTTTTTTTTTTTTAGAAAACGTGCTATAAAGAATAGAAGTCAACAAGAAACAGCTCGCAATGTTCGTAGCAGACGGTCTTATACCAGCGGTTCCTAAGAACGAATGCGGGATCTCTACCACCAACGTCACAGCAGAGTGGGTGTGGTCTGCAGGTGGAGCGCTCCGGCCTGTCACCGCGGCAGCGATTTTCCAAATTAATTGCTCCGTGGTGAAATAACTTTGGACATAAATATTTTGTGGGAATGCTTTTCACATACTGCTTTACAAGATGAATGCAGTTTTTGGCCATGTTAGATACCACTTTAATGCTCCTTTAAGTTGGCACCCACGGCATTGAACTTGCGGACATACACGGGGAAAGCGATTACACCTCGTTGGTGCGTCATGGTTGACGTGAAGTACAACGGAAATCAACGAAGCCTTCCACTTCACATCTTGCGTGAGCATGGTGTACCTCTCCTAGGACGTGAGTGGGTGCGAGAACTGTACCTGGATTGAAAACTGTGCCACTGTGAAAACAAGTTATTTTGGGAACTTAGAGTAGCAATACTTTTATCGCACTTCTTCTTCCTAATCTATATCTAATCTAATATAGACCGCTTCATCAGATCTGACGCTGTTTGTAGGTGCTCATCCATTTCTCCTTTCTCTTGCTAAAGGAAGCACAGGCCACTGAAAACGTTACTAAGCAACACAACAGTAAGCAACAGCAGTAAGCTATTAGCCACGCATTTCCTGATAAAAAGCGCCGTTATGTGAGACATAAAACGGAATCATTGAACTTGTTCGCGAACCGGTTCGATTTTTGGCGCGGCGAAACCGGAACTGAGCCGGAACGAAATCCAAGTAACGCGAACCCGAACCGAGCGGTTATTTTTTTTCTTTTTTTTTGCGGTTAGACATTCTGGTTAGAAGCGCTTCCGACGGTGCGGCTATGAACATGATGGCAATTGATGTTCTGAGGTTGAAACGCAGAATATGGGACAGCAACACATAAATCATCATGTGCCTGAGAACAATGAAAAGGTCCTACAGCTGGGTAACCCTTCCAGTGACGTCCTTCTCTCTTTCATTTTTCTTAGGCACTTGAGGTTTTCTATGTTGGTGTCCCTTATTCTCTGTTCCAGCCTCAGGACATCAATTGCCATCATGTTGCATCGATCCCGTCGTATGAATGTGTGTGTGAGTGAGAAAACATGTAAGAGTGAAAGTGGGATGAGTGAGAGAGTGGTTAGTCTGTCCCTTCAGATGATGCGCCCTTGGAAGTCGCTGGGGAAGTGTGATAGCTTAGCTCAATTTGGTAATAGCATTGGACCGGGAATCCAGAAGATGTGGGTTCGCGTCCTACCAGCTGGCTAACCTTGACTTCCTTCTTTCTTTCGTGCGGGTATGAAAACGGGATAATCCCAATGTTCGGTAGCGTTGTATGCGCGAGAGTATGACAATAGCTAAGGTAGATGGTCGATCGAAAGCCGATGAAGACAGTGAACTAAAGCTCGGTTCCCAATCTCGTGTTGATCTCGCCTGTCCCTTTGAAGTCACTGTCACTGCATGCAAGTAGGCCGAAGCCGAGAAGCAACAGAAGTACTTTAAAACCCACTGGCTGGTAAGGAGCAGACACGAGGTGTATATATTGCTGCTGTTGTTAATTGTCTGCCAGCCGTATCCAACACGCCATCGAAACGTTAATATCAACAAAAAGAACCAAAGAACAAGACAAAGAAAATAAGTGGCCCGTATGTGTTCATTGAAACACAAGTGGACGTTCTTCTTCGTTTCGTTTGTTGAGCGCCTCCCAAAACAGTCTGGATGGAGGATAGAAGCGTGGCGCATACTAATGTTGCCAACTTCGCAACTGTGTCATTGAGGTAGTTTCCATCACGTCGCGTGCAACAGCCCGCATTTTGGCGGTGGTTGGTTAGGCGGTAAGAAATTAGTGAGAAATTCCAGCCAATGCTTTCAGCTCGTGAATTGTTCGACGACGATCAAATATAACCACGTCTAGTTTTTTTTCTTTTTTTGAATCTCTAGGATGTTTCTGCTACCTGAAGGACGCCCAGGTCGCGGTAGGTCTGCGAACGACATGTGACCACGACTGAAACAATAAAACCACTCGCGAACCCTTGCCTGGCTCAAACCTTCTTTGAAAGCCTTTCGAAGGATTGTGACAGTTTCTGCTGCTGTTTTATATAAGTACTCAAACGCCACCATGCCACCACTGTGCCCTTTCAGTCGAACACGAATAAGCATACAATATAATCAAAAACGAGAAATACGTTCCTCAGCGACTACACTTCGACCCTTAATTTTGCTCCTTGTCTTTGCTGAAAATTGGACCGTTCATTTTTCAAATCAACTGCAAAGGTGTTACTGGCAAAGATATGAGACTTATTTGATCGCACAACGAACTTTGCAACAGCAAGAGAAGACCTGCCACACGATAGCCCCCATGCACTAGTCACCTTGGAAGCAAATAGAGAACATTCTCGATGTACCGTACATGTGGAGCCGTCGCACATTTCAAGAACTTGCTTCAGCTGCACAATGAGTAAAGACAGTCTCTTGATTGAAGCATTATCTGCTTGGGGACACGGCTCCTTGAGTTTGAAATATGCTATCAATCTTAAGCGAAAACGTAAACTCCACTCATCTGCTGCGTGTTGCGTCCAATGAAGTTAGAGGGTTTCGGAAACCTAAACAAGACCAGTGGGAGTCGGTTCGACCGGTTCCACGGAGTCATTCCTCACTCATGTGATGGAAGGCGTAGAATGATTAACTGTTGTCTCACGTTATGCAAGCAATTACTTGTAATGGCGTGCCTGCATGCGTGTGTAGAGTGCGTGTTCTGTAGCCCAATAGACTTTCTCCGTATTAAACTAATTGGTCTACTGGAAATTTAAGGATGCACGTGTAGACGGTACATAATTTGCTCGTCCATGCACACTTCATTTATGCAGTACTGCGATTAAACTCTGATGAGCATCTCAATGTTTCTTTGTCAATTACAACACCCCTATCTTGTCAAGTAAATATTGGATGAAGTAAAATTGCTTCATGTTCGGGAGCCACCGAAACGTGCCATATTTTGCGAGGGAATTTAGCTGGCAAAGTTTCCTCCTAGACCCATTTCACGAGAAAGCGTCGGTGTCAGTCGGAAAGTGTACCTGTTGAAAGAGGCTGATTACTCATGTGCACCGCGAAAATTTAATGCAGTTCCCATTTCTGGTGACTCTAAACATCGTAGAACGTGAAAAAAACAATGTGCAAGTTTCCTGCGATAACGATTCACAAGTAAATAGAAAACGGTTGAGAGCATTAAACACTTTAATTTGCGAAAGAACGAGATTTCGTGCAATGGGCTGCATTTCTTCAGGTTTGAGGACCTGCTACAAATAGTCAAGAATATATCAAACCCAAGTCGCAACAGAGTAGAGGGCGATGGTTGAGAATAATACAAATAAATGTTCTACTAAGGAGGTGGCTAGACAAGCTCGGGCAGTGATACAGATGACGTAGCACAACATATGAATGGACACAGCGGCCAGTTAGGTACAAAGCACAAAAACGCGCTTAGACGTTCGGAGAATTAGGGCTTAATGGCGAAGGATTGGGTACACGGAGCACCGGGCTGGCAAGGAGCTTCCAGGCTCTGGGAAAATGGTGCGGAGTGCTTGGTGGTTCGATATATTCTTGACTATTTGTAGCAGGTCCTCAAACCTGAAGAAGTGCAGCCTACTGCAGGGAAGTGTCGGTTTTTCGCAAATTAAACTGTTTAATGCTCTGAACCGTTTTCACTTGACTCTAAACAGTTAGAATATGCAGAACGCATGGGGAAAGCTACTCGACTGATGAGCATCGCCGCCAAAAGTGGGCGCTACTGACAAAAAATAAAAATAAAATACGTTGCTTGGACGGATCGTGACCACTTTACATTCAAGCAAGCACTGCTGCAAGTAAGGCAGAATCTCAGACGAGTCGTGAGATGCTACGACGAGCATGCACCTGTGTAGTTTCACTTAGTTTGATTCACTAAACGATTGGAATCGCTACTCGTGTTCTTGAACAAATTTTTTGGTTCCATTGCCGGGAAAGGTGGCGCCTGACACTCCAAGCCACACTACGCCACAGGTCATCGGTGGGTTTCATGGAGCGCCAGAAATGTACACGATCTAGTGTTCCTGCCTATCTGACGCGCACTGTCACCCGTCCCACCGACATGATGGGTCAACCCTTACCGTCCTCATACACGCGTCAGCTCTGATCCTGGCTAGTTCGAGTGAGCATCTCACTTCGTACTGCGAAGGGGAGCAGTCTGCTTACCGGGCAGTCAATCCACAGTCGCTAAGTGAGGTGCGCAAGATATGCGTTACAACCATGGAGCAATGAAGAGAGCAAAGGAGCAGTTCAGAATGCGCTGAGCGCCAGAGTATCAACGAATGAGTCGACGCACAAGTGCAGGAAGATCACGTCGCTCCATTGTTCTGGAAACTTGGTTGAGTACTAAAGTACATACAAGAACGGCACACCGTGATACGTGCATGCTATCTACGATTGGCGAAGGCATCCTATATATCACCCGTCCCATTCCATTCATAAGCTCTCCTGCCTGGTGGTGAACAATTAGTTGTCCGTGGCCGGGAGCGGTGTTACAAATTAGGGCACAAATCACACGAAGACGGCTAGGAGTTCTGGGGTTCGCGTAGGGGCTGCGAAGAGTATCCGCCTTTGTCTCTGGATTCCAAACTAAAGTTAAGTTACGATTGGAATCGCAGCTCGTGTTCTTCAACAAATGCAGAGAAGGCGTTTCAGAATGTAATTGGATCTTACCTTGCTGAGGTCGTTGATATCACAGATGGATCCGTCCAACGCCGTGGCTGTGCCATACTTCCAACGGATCATCGCGCCGTCCATATATTTCTCGCTTATGCAAGGGATCTGGCACCCGGCAGGCACTCTTGTCTGATCCATGAAAAAGGAATAAGCCCTCATTAATGATTTCGATGTGCATGAATGGTAGAAAGGATGATTTTGTAATCGACGGGGTGATCTATCATTTCTGATGTCGGACCCCCTCCCGTGCTGTTTTTAGAATAGCCAAGGATAAACAGAGACCCATTTGTGCATTGGCTTCGTGTGTTTCGTATTACCAGGCGCACTTCTGCAAAGTGGTCGGGGAGATCGCAAAAAAACAAGTTGCGTTAGTTGTCACATGTTCACGACGGCAGATATTCGCGTAATTTCTCTATTCTGCTGTTGTTAAATCATTCAAGTTCCTAGCTCATCGTGGAAGCTTCAGTAGACAATGCGGATCGCGTACGTGTAACAGAGGAATACAACGGCAAAGGAGAAGACTAGTAAGGACAGGACAGGCTGAAGCTCCCACTTCCTCAAAAGACTACCGTCGTTTAAGGGGCTAAAGACAGATAATTTCCTACAACATATATAAACAGAGAAATGAGCGGATGTTCTGTGGCTGTGTTTCTGTGTATATGTACTGTACAATGTGTTGTGCTTTCTTTTCCTTGTTACTTATTTGTTGTCCTGTCTTTGAGCTCTCATAAGCTGTGTATGTCGCACAGGTGGGCATTTTGGTGAAACCTCAATCGCCCTCACACTCACGGCCCTCACGGGCTCATGCCCTCACTCGCCCTCACCCTCACCGCCCTCACGGGCTCATGCCCTCACTCGCCCTCACCCTGACGGCCCTCACGGGCTCATGCCCTGACTCGTACTCACCCTCACCACCCTCACGACCACAGGCCATCACTTGTCCTCACCCTCACGGCCCTCATGGGCACATGCCCTCACGGCCCTCACGGGCACATGCCCTCACTCGCTCTCACCCTTACGGCCCTCACACGCGCATGCCCTCACTCGCCCTCACCCTTACGGCCCTCACAGACACATGCCCTCAATCGCCCTCACACTCACCGCCCTCACGAGCACAGGCCCTCACTCGCCGTCACCCTCACGGCACTCACAAACGCAAGCCCTGAGGGTTTTACCCTCATAAGGTCTCCTGTGAGTGCACGCATGAGGTTGTGCCCCTCATGAGACCTCCTGAGACCTCATGAGGTCTCTGGGGCGCCAAGTCTCTGTGTCTCTGTGAGTGCACCAATGAGGCCTGAGGTGTGTGAGGTCAGTACGAGGGCATTCAGAAATGAGGTCAAATGACGCATACCAGACGTGCGCAAATTAAATTATGAAGGCATTGATGATATGGTTCCAGCGACACAACCACCGGCTGTGTACACTTTAAAGGGCTGGTGTGCACGTATTTAGCAATTCCGTCTACGTCGCGCTGGGAACACAGCAAAGCGTCCTGAGCTGACTGATTAGTTCGTGATATGGTTGCAGTGACCCAACTACCGAGAAGGTGCACTTTAAAGGGCTGGTGTGCCGGTTTTTAGCAATTTCGTCTACGTCGCGCTGGGAACACAACAAAGCCTCCTCAGCTAACTGATTACTTCCATGATATGGTTCCAGCGACCCATCTAGAGGCAGGGTGCACTTTATAGGGCTGGTGTGCACGTTTTTACAAATTTAGTCTATGTCGCGCAGGGAACACAGCAAAGCGTCCTGAGCTGACTTGGCGATATGGTTCCAGCGACGTAACTACAGGCAGGGTGCACTTTAAAGGGCTGGTGTGCACGTTTTTACAAATTTAGTCTATGTCACGATGGGAACACAGCAAAATGTTCTGAGCTGACTGATTACTTGGTGATATGGTTCCAGTGACCGAACTACCGGCAGGGTGCACTTTAAAGGGCTGGTGTGCCCGTTTTTAGCGATTTCGTGTACATCGCGCTGGGAACAGAACAACGTCTACAGAGCTGACTGATTACTTCGTGATATGGTTCCAGCGACCCAACTACCGGCAAGGTGCACTTTGAAGGCACTGGTGTGCCCGTTTTAGCAATTTCGTCTACGTCGCGCTGGGTACACAGCAAATCGTCCTGAGCCGACTCATTACTTGGCGATACGGTTCATCGACCCATATACAGGCAGGGTGCACTTTAAATAGCTGGTTTGCCCGTTTTTAGCAATGTCGTCTACTTCGCGCTAAGAACACAGCAAAGCCTGCTGAGCTGACTGATTACTTCGTGATATAGTTCCAGCAACCCAACTACCGAGAGCGTGCACTTTAAAGGACAGGTGTGCCGGTTTTTAGCAATTTCGTCTATGTCGATTTGGGAGCACAACAAAGCCCAGGACAATTGGCTGTGTTCCCATCGCGACATAGACGAAATCAGGAGGCTTTGTTGTGTTCCCAGCGCGACGTAGACGAAATTGCTAAAAACGTGCACACGAGCCCTTTAAAGTGCATCATGCCTGGAGTTGGATCGCTGGAACCATATCGCCAAGTCATCAGTCAACTCAGGACACGTGGCTGTGTTCCCAGCTCGACGTGGACGAAATTGCTAAAAGCAGGCACACCAGCCCTTTAAAGTGCACCCTGCCGGTATAGTTGGGTGGCTGGAACCACGTCACCAAGTAATCAGTCAGCCAAGACGATTTGCTCTGTTCCCCGCGCGGCATAGACGAAATTGCTAAAAACGGGCACACCAGCCCTTTAAAGTGCACACTGCGTGTAGTGGTCGCTGGAACCATATCACCAACTAATCCGTCAGCTCAGGACGCTTGGCTGTGTTTCCAGCGCGACGTAGACGAAATTCCTAAAAGCGGGCACATCAGCCCTTTAAAGTGCACACTGCGTGAAGTTGCGTCGATGGAACCATATCACCAACTAATCCGTCAGCTCAGGACGCTTGGCTGTGTTTCCAGCGCGACGTAGACGAAATTGCTAAAAACGGGAACACCAGCCCTTTAAAGTGCACCCTGCCGGTAGCTGGATCGCTGGAACCATATCACTAGTGCCTTCATAATTCGCCCACGTCTCGTAAGCGTCATTTAACCTCTGAATGCACTCATACTGACCTCACACCCCTCAGGCTCACCAGTGACTTCACTCACTCAGAACTGGCGCCCCTCAGACCTCATGAGTGCACTCACAGGAGGTCTCATGAGGGGCAAAACCTCATGAGTGCACTCACGGATGGCCTCATCGCGGGCTTGACCTCACTCACCCTCACCTCAAAGGCGTGAGGTGAGGGTGAGGGAGTAGTATGGGGTGGGGTCAGGCTACATGGGTGAGAAACTACGGCACCCCTGCCCTGAGCTCTGCGCGTATTTTTCCCTGCGCGGCGCGTGTGCGGAGGGTTGTCCACGTGATTATCGGCGGGGGAGGACTGCGTGCGCGCTTACCCTCTCACATTTTTCAGCCTGGGCAGACTTCTTTGGCCGACTTCACATATTTTTCCGATACAGCAGGTGAGCGGTTTACATGCAGAGACATGCAAAGAAGGGTCATACACAAAAAAGGATACGTGAAAATATATTTATTAATGCCATTCAAGTTGAGATATATTTATTAAAGCCAATAGTGCAGGGAATTGTGATGCCAATCAGGTGAAGGAGAAAAACCCAGCCGAAAAACCTTCACAACCTGTAGCAGGGCGGTGCTCGGGTGGAGGGTTGCTGTGGTGGGCGGAGCGTGACCGGAGGGCTGCGTGCGCGCTTACCATTCACCCTGGGCTGACTTCTTCCACCATTTTCCTACTTGGGCCGAACTCCTTCCCGCGACAGGTGGGCGGTGCTCGGGTGGAGGGCTGCTGTGGTGGGCGGAGCGTGACCGGAGGGCTGCGTGCGCGCGCGCTTACCCTTCACCCTGGGCTGACTTCTTTCACCATTTTCCTACTTGAGCCGACTTCCTTCCCGCGACAGGTGGGTGGCGCTCGAGTGGAGGGCTGCTGTTGTGGGCGGCGCGTGGCCGGAGGGCTGCGTGCGCGTTTACCCTTCAGCCTGGGCTGCCGATTTTTGTCATTTTCAGCCTGGGCCGCCGACTTTCGCCATTTTTCAGCCTGAGCCGACTTGAATCATATTTTTTTCAGCTACAACAGGTGTGCAGTAGGCTGTTTACATGCAAAGGATAGCCATACACAAAAGTACCAGTGAAAATATATTTATTAAAGTCATTAGGAATTATGTTATGACTCTGCGTGAATGGGAAAAACTTAGCAAAATATCTGAAATAGAAGGAACACAATACACGTAACAAAAAATATACTTATTAAAGGCACGATACAATAGCATTGAATATGTATCACAAATCAAACACAATATTTTTTATTAGTGGAAGTTTCCAATGAATCAGAAGTGATAGCGCATTTGAGATATTCTCAATCAATACGATTACAATCAAAATTTCAAGTGCTATTATAAAAAGTCTGAGATGTTAGAATCTGATAGGTGTAAGTAATTTCGAGCACAATAGCAAAGTTTAATATTCCAATGTGACACAAATTTAATTTCTATTGAAGTGAATAGCACAGACATAAGGTAATAATTCGAATCAACACATAGCATTAATATAGAACCTAACCGACATGTAGGGAAATAATAGCTACACCATATCAAAACGAGAAACGATCACCACATTTAATCAAAGAAGATATTCTTAATCAATATGATTATAAACAAAATTATAACTTGTATTATAAAAAGTCTAATATTCCTATACGTGAGAACCATCTTTGCAATAGCGGGAAGTTCTTATAGTTGTATGTAATTAACTGTGAACAGCAGAGACACTGGAAGACTATGGGACACGAACACAAGACGAAATAAAATCTATACCACTACAAAGAAGATATTCCACTTCACCACATAGCACGCTCCTAGCCAACAAACAGAACAAAGAACGACAAGAACACAAGAGGAAATAAAATCTATACCACTACAAAGAAGATATTCCTGATCAAAACAACATAGTAATCTATCATTCAGAAAATCAGAAGAAAAAATCAAGCTCATCAGAAAGTAGACATGTTAAAAATGAACATCACCACATAGCACGCTCCTAGCCCCAAACAGAACAAAGAACGACACGAACACAAGAGGAAATAAAATCTATACCACTACGAAGAAGATATTCCTAATCAAAACAACACAGTAATCTATCATTGAGAAAATCAAGCTCATCAGAAAATTAATATTCCTATACGTGAGAACCATCAGTGCAATAGTGGGAATATCTGGCATAACATTTCGAGCACAATAGAGAATCTCAATTTTATATTCCAACATTACTCAACTTTTAATTTCTTATTCAGTGAACAGCATAGACGTAAGGAAAAACGAGAAACAACACAATCAACAGTTACAATTAATAGAGAGCCAAACCTGCGCACCATCCAACACACAGAGAAATAATAGCTAATCAATCTATCAAATGCGAAATAGCACAGACTTAACACTATAGCACAGACTTAACGCTGAAGAACAGAGGAACACGCGGCGACACGTAAACAACAACAGAGGAAAATAATCTATCATTGAACCATCATAAAATCGACCAATATACAATTTTCATTCTAACAAACACTACGAACCTTAATGGAGGTATCCAAGACGTAGGAAATATGCACGGTTTTCACTCTTTTCCTCAAAGCCGGTAGACTTTATGTCTCTATCTATGTGACCATAGCACAGCGCATGTTTTATCACTCAGAGGGTTAGGGGCTATATTACTTCGTCCAGCAAACGGGGCGCTCTAGAGGTCAGATAAGAGAGAGTTCAAAGGCGATATATTTTATTGTGCAGCGCAAATAGATGTCGATATCACTCGCGGGGGTCACTATCTTTTCACATCCTTTCCCTGAAATGGAAATCTTTCGTCGAAGTTTGTAGAGATGCGATATTGTTATTGAACACGTAGAGAAAGTCCAAATTATTAATTGGTAGCAACGATACTCAATCAAAAAACAAGAAACAAATTTAATTACATCAATTTTTTGTAATATCTTGTAACAAATTTCTAATGACCACACAGAAATATCAAATGTGAAATGCAACTCAGAGTTATGAGGCATTCACATCTTAGAGGTATATTATGTCAATCGAGTGAACAATTGAAACAAATACAAGACAATAATTATTTCAGGCAGTAAGTTCACAACTCATAGAATATCAGTCGAGCGAATACTTGAAACAAAATCAAAACAATAATTCTCACGACAGGTGGAGATTATAGCATTCTAAATCAGATAATAAAATTTAACCAATAAAATAAACATAGACATGCTTGTAATTAAGTGTAGACGTGCACTTGAAAACAGAAGGGACAATTGCTCTACTTTGAAAAGATGGACAGATTTTGTACTCGATACCATAAGTCATGGGAAGATGTGATAAAAAACTGCTTCAAAAAGGAGGAGCCGCGAAACGATTTCATTATCGCTGCATTTCAATACGTCCTAGACATGGTCGTATTCGGGGATATGGTACAAACTACAGAACTGAAGGTGCAAGAATTTATATGCCGAATCTACAATACTTATAAAAATATCTGCACATCAACGTCGGAAGGGCCACTAGGATTGATGGAGGAGTTTTTGAGATTTGCTAACGAAGAATTGAAATACACTAGACCAGATGTAATTGTAATCATTGCAATGGGCATTGCCTTCATCAAGAAAGCAGTCGGATCAAATTATCATATACAAGCGGTCTATATCGCACGTTTCATTACGAATTTGTTGAAATTACACATATCTGAGATGGAAAGTACATAAAATCTTATCACGCGATATGTTCCACTACCATGGCAACACAATTATTTTATTCTACCAGTCTCTGCAAAGATGTCGAATGAACAGAAGTTCAATATTGTCGTGCAAGGTCTGATGTATCATCATTTATTGAAACTCAGCAAACATATCAATTGCGGTGGACCACCGGACGATTTTCATCTAATACTCTCTTGTACGCCATTCAAAAATCTTCATACAAAGAAAGGAAACATCAGTAAGAGACTGTGCAAGTTCATCGCGACAAAGTGCAAGTTGTTGAAGCAATACAAACACGGCGACAACATGGCGCCTGCGTTAATCAACGCTGGATTCAAGCGCCCAATAATCAGAATAAACTATTTAATGTCTTCGGAATTCATCAATGAAGACAACAAACGAAAACTTCAGAGTTCGAAGTAGAACTGTAATTTACCGAAATAAACAAGTGTATAACTGAAACAATAAATGTAATCTTTGTCATCATTATAATGAAGTCTTCGCATCACAATGAAAAACACCTTACATTTAGCATGGCTAGACTGAGAACAGTGATCGCTAAGGAAACGAATATTCCACAGTTTGTGTAAGAATTCTCATATGGAATGAGACCTGACCACCAAATAGGTTTTACTCGACTACACTCTGTACAAGTTCAACACCCGAAGGATAGAACGAAGAAAGGGTCGAACGAAAAACGAAGAACACCGAAGAAAGGGTCACCCGCGTCGTCGAAGACGTTTCGACAACACGCCGGGCCGCGTTTCCCTAATGCCGTACCCGAAACCGAACGCGATTCTGCGCCCGACGCGTTAACGCGGTACCGCACGCGAGCGTGTTGGTTTTTCCACAAACGGGTTCGTCGACGTGGGTGACCCTTTCTTCGAGTCGTAAGTAAATTTTCGTTCGAAAAATATTCGTAACTTTTAATATCCACGAAATAAAGAATTCGCATTATGTTATAGTGTATACAGAAAATATCGATCCATTCGAATAACTTCTCTGACATCGTGAAAGAGTGCTCGTCAAAGTGAGCGACCTAAAGCTTGCGTATTGTGAAATTACACATTCTACAACACTGATCAATTGCACTACAATTGTGATTGCATTACAATCACAAATCGCAATACCTGTTCAAAAATGTAATTAAACTCTTACTGATATGTGGTAGTCACCACTTCTCCTGAATGTGAACCGATAAATTTTAGCAATTAATCCACAATCAAATATATTGTATAGTATGTGTGAGTATATGCACAACTTTTTAATCTGTATCTTTAGAAAAATGCAAGAAATAGCGTGCAGTTTGGACTTTGAAAATTTAAAGACGAAAATGATCTTTAGTGTGGAATTTGCGTTTTACAATGGTTATGAGTTAAAAACTTATAAAATTAAAGTATGGCCTTTCCATTTGTAGTGCCCGGATACTATGACACTAAAATAATGTGATAGTTTTTCTGTATGGTTATGGGAAATCTCTAGTATATTTTGTGAATTGGATCTACGTTTATGTGTGACCTGCGCTGATCTGCTTATTATAATTAATATAACATATCTTCCATTGTGTTTATGCATAACGCTCATCTTCATTGTATATTGGTTAAGCACTTCTGATGGCGGTTGTGTGATCCGCTTCTCTCAAAACCTGATTGCCACTTGGAAATTATTACATATACGTTTGTGTGCCGTGTGTTACGAAGACTATGTGAATAGAAATGTAGACTTGGCCTGCACGTCGTGCTCGTAAAATCTTTCGTTTGCATTGTGGCATCTGATAATAGATTCGCTTTTCGCGAAGGCTTCGTATTATCTCCCAGGCAGTGAACCCCAATGCGGTTGTAAAAGTTGATGACACTGTGTCGCGAACGCTTTGACTTATCCCGCCGCAATCAGTTATCTTGCCTTATTTCCCGTTTTGCGCTATCTTGGACGGCTCATTTTTCCTATCCAGTCATACAAACGGACAACTGTGTTGACAAAAATATTTATTTATGTGTTCCGCACTCCAATCGGGTTGCTTGTCAAAGACGCCTTTTGTTCTTCTTTTACTATGTCTGGGCTAGTGCAACTGATTGAGAAATATACATGCATTGTGGAATTTAATTCATGAAATATGATAAGTTTTCACATGAGATTAGTGATCCTTTTTGTAATCATAGACTGATGTATCATGTCTCTAAATTTCAATGACCGATCCTTCTCCGGCAATTCTATCCTTCGGGTGTTGAACTTGTACAGAGTGTAGTCGAGTAAAACCTATTTGGTGGTCAGGTCTCATTCCATATGAGAATTCTTACACAAATTGTGGAATATTCGTTTCCTTAGCGATCACTGTTTTCAGTCTAGCCATGCTAAATGTAAGGTGTTATTCATTGTAATGCGAAGAATTCATTATAATGATGACAATGATTACATTTATTGTTTCAGTTATACACTTGTTTATTTCGATAAATTACAGTTCTATTTCGAACTCTGAAGTTTTCGTTTGTTGTCTTCATTGATGAATTCCGAAGACATTAAATAGTTTATTCTGATTATTGGGCGCTTGAATCCAGCGTTGATTAACGCAGGCGCTATGTTGTCGCCGTGTTTGTATTGCTTCAACAACGCGCACTTTGTCGCGATGAACTTGCACAGTCTCTTACTGATGTTTCCTTTCTTTGTATGAAGATTCTTGAATGGCGTACAAGAGTGTTTTAGATGAAAATCGTCCGGTGGTCCACCGCAATTGATATGTTTGTTGAGTTTCAATAAATGATGATACATCAGACCTTGCACGACAATATTGAACTTCTGTTCATTCGACATCTTTGCAGAGACTGGTAGAATAAAATAATTGCGTTGCCATGGTAGTGGAACATACCGCGTGATAAGATTTTATGTACTTTCCATCTCAGATATGTGTAATTTCAACAAATCCGTAATGAAACGTGCGATATAGACCGCTTGTATATGATAATTTGATCTGACTGCTTTCTTGATGAAGGCAATGCCCATTGCAATGATTACAATTACATCTGGTCTAGTGTATTTCAGTTCTTCGTTAGCAAATCTCAAAAACTCCGCCGTCAATCCTAGTGGCCCTTCCGACGTTGATGCGCAGATATTTTTATAAGTATTGTAGATTCGGCATATAAATTCTTGCACCTTCAGTTCTGTAGTTTGTACCATATCCCCGAATACGACCATGTCTAGGACGTATTGAAATGCAGCGATAATGAAATCGTTTCGCGGCTCCTCCTTTTTGAAGCAGTTTTTTATCACATCTTCCCATGACTTATGGTATCGAGTACAAAATCTGTCCATCTTTTCAAAGTAGAGCAATTGTCCCTTCTGTTTTCAAGTGCACGTCTACACTTAATTACAAGCATGTCTATGTTTATTTTATTGGTTAAATTTTATTATCTGATTTAGAAATTTGTTACAAGATATTACAAAAATATTGATGTAATTAAATTTGTTTCTTGTTTTTTGATTGAGTATCGTTGCTACCAATTAATAATTTGGACTTTCTCTACGTGTTCAATAAGAATATCACATCTCTACAAACTTAGTCGACTTGTCAACCACTTTGACGAAAGACTTCTGTTTCAGGAAAAGGATGTGAAAAGATAGTGACCCCCGCGAGTGATATCGACATCTATTTGCGCTGCACAATAAAATATATCGCCTTTGAACTCTCTTTTATCTGACCTCTAGAGCGCCTCGTTTGCTGGACGAAGTAATATAGCCCCTAACCCTCTGAGTGATAAAACATGCGCTGTGCTATGGTCACATAGATAGAGACATAAAGTCTACCGGCTTTGAGGAAAAGAGTGAAAACCGTGCATATTTCCTACGTCTTGGATACCTCCATTAAGGTTCGTAGTGTTTGTTAGAATGAAAATTGTATATTGGTCGATTTTATGATGGTTCAATGATAGATTATTTTCCTCTGTTGTTGTTTACGTGTCGCCGCGTGTTCCTCTGTTCTTCAGCGTTAAGTCTGTGTTATAGTGTTAAGTCTGTGCTATTTCGCATTTGATAGATTGATTAGCTATTATTTCTCTGTGTGTTGGATGGTGCGCAGGTTTGGCTCTCTATTAATTGTAACTGTTGATTGTGTTGTTTCTCGTTTTTCCTTACGTCTATGCTGTTCACTTAATAAGAAATTAAAAGTTGAGTAATGTTGGAATATAACATTGAGATTCTCTATTGTGCTCGAAATGTTATGCCAGATATTCCCACTATTGCATTGATGGTTCTCACGTATAGGAATATTAATTTTCTGATGAGTTTGATTTTCTCAATGATAGATTACTGTGTTGTTTTGATTAGGAATATCTTCTTCGTAGTGGTATAGATTTTATTTCCTCTTGTGTTCGTGTCGTTCTTTGTTCTGTTTGTTGGCTAGGAGCGTGCTATGTGGTGAAGTTCATTTTTAACATGTCTATTTTCTGATAAGTTTGATTTTTTCTTCTGATTTTCTGAATAATAGATTACTATGTTGTTTTGATTAAGAATAACTTCTTTGTAGTGGTGTAGATTTTATTTCCTCTTGTGTTCTTGTCGTTCGTGTTCCATGGTCTTCCATACATCTATCGGCACCCGTCTTCAACAAATCAGGGTAGATATCATTAGATCTGGTTGTTGGCTAGAAGCGTGCTATGTGGTGAAGTTCATTTTTAACATGTCTATTTTCTGATGAGTTTGATTTTTTCTTCTGATTTTCTGAATGATAGATTACTCTGTTGTTTTGATTAGGAATATCTTCTTCGTAGTGGTATAGATTTTATTTCTTCTTGTGCTCGTGTCGTTCGTGTTCTGTTTGCGGCTAGGAGCGTGCTATGTGGTGAAGTGGAATACCTTCTTTGTAGTGGTGTAGATTTTATTTCGTCTTGTGTTCGTGTTCTGCTGTTCACAGTTAATTACATACAACTATCAGAACTTCCCGCTATTGCAAAGATGGTTCTCACGTATAGGAATATTAGACTTTTTATAATATAAGTTATAATTTTGTTTATAATCATATTGATTAAGAATATCTTCTTTGATTAAATGTGGTGATCGTTTCTCGTTTTGATATGGTGTAGCTATTATTTCCCTGCATGTCGGTTTATTTATTTATTGTTAATACGTTAAAAGCCCGAAGGCATTACATAACGGAGGTGGGCACACGGTAAGGATACAGAAAAAAAATTGAGAGGAAACAGAGTGAAAGATGGAGAAAACAAGTCTTAGGTTAGGTTCTATATTAATGCTATGTGTTGATTCGAATTATTACCTTATGTCTGTGCTATTCACTTCAATAGAAATTAAATTTGTGTCACATTGGAATATTAAACTTTGCTATTGTGCTCGAAATTACTTACACCTATCAGATTCTAACATCTCAGACTTTTTATAATAGTGTATTGTGTTCCTTCTATTTCAGATTTTTGGCTAAGTTTTTCCCATTCACGCAGAGTCATAACATAATTCCTAATGACTTTAATAAATATATTTTCACTTATACTTTTGTGTATGGCTATCCTTTGCAGCCTACTGCACACCTGTTGTAGCTGGAAAAAATATGATTCAAGTCGGCTCAGGCTGAAAAATGGCGAAAGTCGGCGGCCCAGGCTGAAGGGTAAACGCGCACGCAGCCCTCCGGTCACGCTCCGCCCACCACAGCAGCCCTCCACCCCAGCACAGCCCACCTGTCGCGGGAAAGAATTCGGCCCAAGTAGGAAAATGGTGGAAGAAGTCAGCCCAGGGTGAATGGTAAGCGCGCACGCAGCCCTCCGGTCACGCTCCGCCCACCACAGCAACCCTCCACCCGAGCACCGCCCTGTTACAGGTTGTGAAGGTTTTTCGGCTGGGTTTTTCTCCTTCACCTGGTTGGCATCACAATTCCCAGCACTATTGGCTTTAATAAATATATCTCAACTTGAATGGCATTAATAAATATATTTTCACGTATCCTTTTTTGTGTATGACCCTTCTTTGCATGTCTGTGCATGTAAACCGCTCACCTGCTGTATCGGAAAAATATGTGAAGTCAGCCAAAGAAGTCTGCCCAGGCTGAAAAATGTGAGAGGGTAAGCGCGCACGCAGCCCTCCCCCGCCGATAATCACGTGGACAACCCTCCGCACACGCGCCGCGCAGGGAAAAATATGCGCAGGGCTCAGGACAGGGGCGCCGACGTTTCTCACCCATGTAGCCTGGACCCCACCCCATACTACTTGAGGGGCATTCATGAGGGCCCTCATGAGTGAGTTCGCCCAGCTATGGTATGCCGTCATGTATTTTGGTTGTTCTTGTATCTGGTGCTTGCAGTCTTGCTATCTCTGCAACGTATTAATTACTTTCGGCCACTAAAACTGTCACTCATGTCTAATTCTGACCTACGTACCTACAGTGTGTATACAATACGATGGCGTTGCCAAATACAACTCGTTTGCACGAATGTAATGCCCTGTAGCAGAGTAAGCGTTTGGGCTGGTTGGTTCATATTGAATTAAAAACAATTAAAAACCCCAGTGCTGGGTAGGACAAGGACAGAGGATAAAAGGACAAGGACCGGCACTGAACTGCAACCAAGTGAAGTTTATTTTTTTCTAGCAAACCAGTGACACCCCTCTCACCCCGCAAAAACCGACCAAAAGAGAGCGCTATACACTAGAAACAAGTTCTTCCAAATCTGCTTGCCTATCTGTTGTTTTTCTTTCGTGCGTTGATAAATTCTTCTATTTTCTTGGTGAAATCAATGGATGCCATACTAACGCAATTATCCCCTTCCTCTCGAATGTACCTAGCCTCCTGATAAAGAAGCTTCCCTCTTCCATGCCCGTGAAAAAGAATTTGCGTTCCGCGATAATCTGGGGGTTGTTTTTTGCAACCATCGCAATCTTTTACGTGATCTTTTAAAGTTGAATATTGGGAGCTTGGCCTGGCATGCTCCTGCAACCTGACGTTGACGCATCTCTGCGTTTGCCCAATGTAAAATTTCTTGCAACCTAAAGGAATTTTGTACACGACATTCCGTTTGCAACCGGTGAACGTAGTTTTGTGTTTTATTGTACATTCCGGTTCTTCTGGATTATTGACTTTCCTGGGAAGTGATGCCAGCGCGCCCCCTTTCCTGAAAACCACGTTGACCCCATACTTTCTCCCTAGCTTTTTCAACCTGTGTGACGCAGTATGCACATATGGGATCACCGCGAAATTCTTCTCTAATTCTGTTTCTTTGGTTTTTCTTTGAACGACCTCCGTCATGACACGATTACATGTATCGTAAAGTATAATATCGGGATACCCTGACTTCTCAAACCTGAATATCTGCTGACGGACGCTCTTCATGACCTCATGACAACAGGAGTTGTCTAACGCCGTTCTTATAGCATTTTTTATGATGCTGTTTTTTACTGTTTTTGAATGGCAAGACTCATACGGCAAAACAGGCTTTTCCGTTCTTTGCTGGTATCTCCAACAGAAATGGGAATCCGACCTTCTAATGTACAAATCCAAGAACTGTAGTTCCGTCCCGTTATTCCACTCAACCGTGAAACACATGGGTGCTCCGATTTGTCTTATTGTGTGAATGACCTCTTGCAAATCTACGTTCCCCTGTACACAGAAAAAATAATCGTCTACATAACGAAAGCCCTTCAAGATCCCTAATTTTTTTTCCACGTTGGCGGTAACAATATTTCTATCAATCTCTGCGAGGACAAGTGAGCTCAAAATTGGTGCAATTCTTGACCCGATACATACTCCTGTTTTTTGTCTGTACACCTGGCCTTTTACCTCTATCATGGTGGACGTCAAGTAAAGCTCCAAGAGTTTTATGAACTGCTCCATACCGAGCCCTGCCCCGTTCTGAAACCTTATTACACCGTGCGCCTCTATCGACTCTTGCACACATCTAAGAATGGCTTGATTGTCAAGGCTGTAATACATGTCAACGATGTCCAAAGAAAAAATATTGATTCCGTCCCTCTTTTCCAAGCATTTTAAAAAATCAACGACAGCCGTGGAATTCTTAAGTTCAAATGGGTCATTAATTTCCAACAATTCTAACTTCTCCTGCAAAAACTTGCTGAGCTCATTCTGCCAAGTCCCTTTTTCCGTTATTATGGCTCTTAGCGGGGCTCCTTCCTTGTGTACCTTTATGGTGTAAAAAGCTCTTAGGTAATCCTCAGTAGAATTCTTAATCTTGGTGACAATATTTTCTAACCCTAAGCCCTCAAACAATTTCTTCGCTGCTGACTTTAACGTACGACCTGGTCTGCCTTTTACTTTTACAAAATTCTTTTGCAATGCTTCTTCCTGCTTCCTATCGTAATTACTCTTATCCAGAACAACAAATGTCCCGGATTTATCTGCCGTTAACAGTGAGAGGTTGCTGGATTTGAGTTCATTTACGGCAAGTTTTGCAAAACGTTGCTGTCGAGAAGACACCTGACAACCCTTCAACAGGTCAACAGCGGTATCCACAAGATTCTTCCTGGCGCTTTCTGGAACCTTTTGAACCAGTTCATATGCCATGCCTAACTATGTAATGCCTATGTAATGCCCTCAAGGAAGAGTAATTACTGTTCCAGGAACAGCAAACGCCAGGCACATTCGAGAGATATATGTGCGCAGTGCATGCCTTCGCAAGCAGCAAGTGATGCAGCGGTGGTGAGCCGTAGTGGTACGAGAGTGAAATCTTGCAATTAAACAAGCGATCGACTTACTTTATCAAAGATAACTACAACATATTATATTGGGTTGTCAATAGGTGACGTACGTTCATGGTGCTCTTCGCTTGTTAGCCACAGGCAGGAACGTGAAAGCATAATTACACGAATCGTAACTGCACACGTGGGATCTGCAACGTGTTTCGGCATTTGCAAACATCCCGCAAATGAAACAAACAAAAAACACTGCAGTAAAGAAGCCTACATCGATCGAGCAAACGCTCCGTGCCACCATAATCTGTTTATGCTCCGTAGAGAGGGAGGGATGTCTTGAAAGAACAATGATAACACTTACGTCTGCGGTATATACCGCCCGAACCATTGCCGCCATAAAAAACGGTGGCCCCATGTCTTTTTCGGAATTCGTAATTTATTATTATCTAACATATGGGGCCGTTTTCTGCAAATGAAGGGTTGTACCAGGCACAGTTCGATATGGGCTTCCAGGATAGCGTTACAGTTTGAAAAAGAGAAGGTATCCCCGGTGCTAACCTAAATTTCAAATTGTGCACTGTGTGCTGCACTTGAAATCGATTTCCGTGTACTTTCTGTTGGAGATACGCACATGTACATATGTGGAATGCTGGGGCACTACGTTGTCCAGCAAACAAGGGCGAGTCGTGCATCCGGAGGCAAGGAATGGAACAACATCGATTTTCGTCGAAATCTGCCCAGGGGAAGACACAATGCAAGGCTGGCTTGAGTGGGGGACGGTCATGCTGACACAACATCTCATGCTGAACAAGCGGAAGGTTCGCCTCCACTATACGCCTTTGGGGCGAAGGAGTCAAGTTGCAGGAACGCAACAGGGAACGGATGGTCCGTGAACTCTGGAGCTAGCAGTCACATGACAGGCTCTCGCACTTTACTGAGCGAATTTCGTGACCAAAATGAAAAGCCGGTTACGTTGGCGGATGGCAACACGATCCAATCTCAAGGGGTTGGAAAGGTCATATTCGAGGTGACAGCCGGAGGAGTAACGAATGTAATCACAGCAAAAGACGTCCTCTACGTCCCAGGGATGGAAGACAACCTGGTTTCGGTATCGAAACTCACGGAAAATGGAATGCACGTAATGTTCAGCGGTGATCATTACAAGGTCTACTACGATCGAAAACTTGTGTTTGATGCTATCAAGGAAGGAGACATTTGCAAGTTGTATGCCTAAGTTACTTCGCCCATTAATCAAGCTCGTACAGCGTGGCTGGATCCAACGATGTTATGGCACCGCTGCATGGGCCATCTGAATACCAAAGACCTGCTACGAATATCGGATAGAGGAATGGTTCCAGGAATGAAGAAGTTAAGGGATGTAAATGAACAATGTCCTGAGTGCATCAAGGGAAAATATTCGAGAGATCCATTCAAGTCGTCGGTTGACAAGCCAGGAAGTGAACGAAGAGCGAGCTTCTCGTGCCTCCTGGTCCTAACTTCACAGAGTAAATGTTATACACAGAAGACATATCAACGCGCAAAGTAATATTTCAACACTTTCCAGTAGTTTCAAGTACGCACTCGTTGTACATGAAGTATATGCACAGTGAGAGACATTGTTAGATCATCAGTCGTGGCAGAAGCAAGGGAAGCCGAAGACGAAGCTAGTTCACGCATACGGCAACAGCGGTGACGGCGAACGACAACGGCACGGCAACAAGCTGCGGTTCTGCGGTTCAAGCCGTTCTTCACACAGTCTCTTTGCCCGCCGTGGTCGCCCGCTCTCCCGAACGACACAGGTCCTTTCATTATCGTATCTTCTTCCCTTCCTTCTCTCCCATGGCTAAACACGGCACATGCCGGCAGTTTTCGTGCGTAGGTGGAGATCATTGGTCGATGGAGAGTGGGCGAAGTCACGTCACGGCAGAACTTGAACATGTCTCATCTTCCTTTTACCGTGCCGCGGAGGCCATCACGGCGTCTCAACGGCGAGGAAATGGCGCGATTTGCCGTGTCGTCCACGATTGCCGTACGCCGTTGCCGTATGTGCAACAAGCCTAAATCCGCATACATAACCTTACAAGGCTTAAACGAGCTCCGGTTTGTCCTGAAATGATAACCACTTTTGGAAGTATACCATTTTGAAGGCAGACGGGCGCCCAAGACCTTCAAAGGAGTCAACCTGCACTAATTCTCTGTACAAAAAGTGATTGAGATATTAGGAGTGGACCTTAACCAATTGTTCGCAGGAGTTGTGGACCTCTTACCTAATTCTTTAATGTGCGACTCCGCAACAAAATGACAGTTGTTGTGGCATATCCGTAATCTTTGGTATGCCAGGAACATATGTACGAAATATTTCCGTCAAAAACTGCGCAGATTTTACTCAAACGAATTATTACGAAGCGAGCGCTTCGCCTCTGTGAAGTGAGAGGGCGCTGAAGCAACACACTGGTGACATCACCCGGCATCCGGCAAGGAAGAAAGAGTGCAGGCTTGGAGGCAGACGACGATGCTGGGTGATGTCACGGAATTCTCCTCCGGACGAACCGCCGTAGTTTGGAGCTCTGTTTTCTCCTCTTGGCATTTCGGTATGGGTTTGCTATTGTCCTCATTTACGAATTAAATTACTGAAATGAATGCGAATGTTGTATTGGGTATCGACGGGGTGGTTCGTGTTCGATATGATTCTCACGAAATCCTTTTCGTTGTGAAGTCTCCCCCTAAGTAGCCTTCTACGCCGTTATGAGGAATTGTCCAGGTTGAATATGAAATGGCCCCTGCGTCTTCAGAATGACGGAAATATGGAGACCGTCAGCGCTATCCATCCGTTGCGTGGACTACTAGGATTGTAAATAAATAAATAAATGACGTCAGAGGTGACGTCAGCAGTGCATAATAGTCATGGCGCGTTTACATTCACGCACATCGTTTGAATTGTATTCCCTTTCCGTGACCAAACCATACTAATCACCCACTGGAAAAATACCGGACGAGAACGGAGAAAATAAATCATATCATGTTTAATGTCAGATATAAATTTGAAACGCATACAGTTATCACAGGTGTTGACAACTGGAAGCAGGAAGGTATGTGAAAGCCACAGAGAAATTAGGAAGGTTCACTTAAGGTCCATTCCTCAGCTAGAGCTAAATGTACACGTAGTGATTAGCCGTTTGCATTTCTTCAATGAGTGGCATAGTAGATCCGTTGCAAAAAACACACAAAAACATGAGATGGTTGGTGCACAGCTGAATCTGCTGCTAGTGGTCAAGCCCTCAGGGCCGATCATGCCATGACGAAAGCTTTTTTTTCTTCTCGGGGTGTGCAACAGGGCGTACATTGCATTCATCTGTTCACACGTGTTCATCTTGCTCTACAGCTCTGACATGTGAAGCTCACTTCCTGTTAACCCCAAAAGTATACTAACTCTGTACTACAATGGACGGACACAAAGCATGGATACAGGGATGCAGGGATATACGAGCCTACCATGACACATGCGCAGGGGAGCAGGATACGGAAACCTACCCGGGTGGTAGATGACTTCGTATATGTGTACGAGTGGGACAACATATAGTTTTTCCTGTACTAGAATTATGAATGAACCATTAGTACACACAAAACTATGCGCACGTTGTAAATATTTTTATTTACGATCGTGCCCCTGCTACCAACACCCGGAATCAGTCGCGTCTCATGATGGTAGCCGTGCCGATAGGTCTGGTTTGGTATTCCTGCGATCTTTCACTACCAGTTTACATTTACCTTTACAGTACCGCTTTTGTTGAGATTTTACTGTATCACTAAATCCCTAGTTGGATACTACCTAGTACCCGCTTCCGAGACCAGAGGAGCTTCTTGTGAAACACAATGGTGCTCAGGAATTTTCGAAGCTAAACCTTTATCGTATCTACATCGCATCAATCCTATCTACAGCTGGAAGTGGATGACGGTTCTAAAAAGAGATTGGTTATCAATACAGCCATTTGTCAATTATCCGGACACTTCGGGAGTTGTCACTCTTCGACCGGCTAACGAATTTCTGGATAAACGGACCAAGCAAACTTTGATGCGAAGTGAGCTGCTTGAAATTAGTACGCACGCGCGTGACCCAATTTTGGTTAGAGTCGCGGCGCAGGCTGCGTCACCTTGCTATTCAAAAAAAGGTAACTCCTCATAAAGTTAATCCCGCGCACATGTTTTTGTCTTTTTGCACTTGTCTTTGGCATAGGGGAAAAGACAGGCGATGCTTTCGGACGGCCTGGGCATTGACGTTCACATGTACATTTCTTGCGCCCGGTGGGTACAGGACACCTTTTCTACTTAGCATCTCTTGCTACCGTGCATCTCTCCCATGTATCCGCACGCACCAAAGGGAGTGACCGCTGAAGAAAGAGGAGTCAAACTGGGCAGAATCCCCCGATGAGATGTGACTCTTTCCCGGAAGAATGTGCATAAAGCACATGCCAGAAGCAGAGGACGCTGACACTTTTCCGGATAAGTGAATCAGAATGACCTAGGTCCTAGAAGGTTGGACACGTACTTGCTCTCCGGATACGGATAACACATTCTGGATAAGCGAGACAAAATCCCACGGCAGCAGGTTCGTTCTCAGTAATGTAGTCGGGATAACGAGTTTTCCGGATATGTGAACCCTGAATAAGCGAGAGATGGCTGTGCACACAAAGGACTATATCGCATTATCGTATGTCTTTTTGTATGATGTATTCGCCTACGACTTTTCGACGTACCAATGAGCGAGTAACAGCAGGGTTAGCACATATTGGTTGTTATCTTGATGTCATTATTGTTCGTAACTGTAGTCAAGTGTGAACAGTCAACACGTGAGAAATACGAGTATACAGATTATTTTCCAAAAGAGGAAGGAGTATGAATTGGTCTTGAAGAAAGGAAAAACGCATGCGTGATGAAGTTGAATATCTTGGGCAAATTCCGTTAGCATGGGGATTTTACTGTTTCAAAAGAAGATTTCCGCAGTTTTGAAGATTTCGGTGTTCCCTAAACATTTCAAAATTGAGACCGTTCCGTATTATAGCAGGTTTATGCCGGGCTCGGCGGAGGCTTGTGCACCATTGAACAAATTGCTAAATCGTAAAAGCTACACATGTTGGGAAGGATGCCTTGACGCTTTTGATTATCTTAAGCACAGGTTGAAAGCCGTCGACGGTCTAACTCATTTTCGTCCAAGGAAACACACCTAATTGCCACCGGATGCATCTTCAGACGGAGTTGGGGCAGTGATCTATCACACGATTGACGAGAAAGGCAAAACCGATAGTTCACGCGTCGAAAACATACGTTATCACTAGCGGAGAGAAACAATGCTCAGGTAGAAATGGAGACACGTCCCATCATTTGTACCAGGAATAAATTTAATCAGTGTCTCTGGGGACCGAAATTGACGTAATATACTGATGTAAACCTTTTACCACCATTTTTGGGCCAACGAAATGAGCACCTGTGACCCCAGCGAATCGGTTGCAATGCTTGGCGTTGATCATGATAGGTCACATCTATGATACTCAGAAGCCAACGCAGAAAGTCGGAAATGCTGATGGGTTATCGAAACTTACAGAAGGGCCAAACGACGACTTCGCTCGTGGTATCTCCAGTAACCATCACGCTAACTTGAATGATGTGAATGTAATTTCTTTTGAAGTTATGTCCATGTTACCTGTAACGCCACTTTCATTGCAGAAGAGGCAGCTAAAGTCCATGGTAAACAGGCCTCACCACAATGCAAAAATTGCAAGATGTGTGCATCCCAACGACGTAAAATTACTTTTGTTGTGTGTACGCGTGACACCGAAGCAGGACTTGGGCAAAACAGGGTGCTGATAGAGACGGGCCGTCCCCCTGCAGCTCTGTAACAACCGTTCCATTACCGGAAACAGTAACGGAAACGAAACGGAAACGCAATTGGAAGGCCGGTATCAGAAACGGATAACGGAAACGAAAATACAGCAGTAACGAAAATGGAAACGGTAACCAAAATACGTCCGTTATCCTTCCCTGTGCACATACGTCGTTTAATGTGTTATATCTGCTCTCCTTACATTTCAACTGGCAAGTCATCCTCTCAGTTGTTCAACAAAGGCTATTCACAACGAAGTTACATTCGGTTCGACCGTTCCGACGCATTTATATGGTGACGCTTTTTGAAATACTACACCAGAGAGCTCAACTCGAGATGTCGAGATTTCACAAAAGTGTAAATGATCCCACAATGAAACAGCCGTTGAATTAAAGGCGCTGTTGTTGATCGTGTGGGCAACGTGATATAGCAGGTAGAGTCGGAAAGAAGGAAACTTCGTCGAGTCCACGTCAATCACATCAAGAGTAGGGTGTCAATCCACAGTGACTCACAAATTCATAGTTAAATATCAGGTACACTCCATTCTCTACAGGAATCGGAGATGCCCTCAGACTCCGTTAGTTCCTGGCGTGTCATTCTTCTAAAAGACCATACGGGAAGCCTACAACCGCTTCTGCTCGTACGTACCAGAACCGCTTTTTTTACCACTTGTTCTGTACCAGTTCACAGCGTTAAGAGTGGGGAACGTAATCAATAATAAGGACTGAGTCACGAAGATCAGTCTCGTGCTCTCGTACAAAGTTTTCCATCAGATTGTCAGCTCTTCAAAAGGAGCTGATCGAACTTACATTAAGCGCTGCTCCCACACGAACTCTTACGTATTGTGGTTATTGAGCAGATACCACTGTTACAATCACTTATTGTTAGCATTCAACCGGCATGAAATGGGTAGTGTTGCAGTGAAGTGCCACTAAGGTTTCCTCGTCCACTGCTTGTCTTGGAGTTGGAGTTGGACGGACTAAAAATATCATACGGAGAGGTTGAACTTGTCTGCTTGTCTTGTTTTATAGCATGTGAGCACCGCTTTGCTGCTGCTTATCTATATTTATAATGTATATTACCGTCTGATCTGTTCTCTAAGACGAGTTTTTTGCAATTTCTGCCAAAAACCATGCAAGTTTTTTGCAGTTCAAAATGTCTGAAAATTGTGTATCTCTAAGTATATCCGAATTTGCATTTCAGCTTTGCTGACCTGTATTGGATATGTCGTTCCTGCCTTGGTTTACCTATTATGCTAAACAATTTCAGCACTGTTGCCACCACGTCCGATGTGCGCGGAGACCTATATATGTATTGTACAATGTAGAGCACATTTGTATATTGACTGATATGCTTCAAGCAATTGCAGTCTTCAGCAATTAATTCGGAGGTGCGTGGTCTTCGGGTGGCCACGATAATATTAATAAATGTGGCACACCAAAACAATTTACGAACGATTGCGACTGCTGTATTTTCTCAAGGGGTCCGTCCGCCAAATAATCGCAAACCATCTCTTGCTTGCATTATCAGCATATGGCTTCTCTAGCACACCTTCCATGTTGCTTCAGGATAAGGTTGAGCGTGCTGTGTGTGTCACGCCTATAAGTCACCTCATCACTTTCGCCTGTGTTAAGCACACGACACCGAAAGTGTATGTGTGGTGGTGTGATCACGAGCAAACGTTTCGGGTCTTATGCTACTACAAATAATTTCCCACAAACTGCTCACCGTGTCGAATTTATATCGCAACCCGTCCTGGCCAAAACTCTTATGACACAGTTGGTCCAGTGTCGTGTTTGTTCCTGGCAAGTACGGAGATGTTGCTGCTGTTTTGCCGCTGTCATTCTTGTAGAGACAACCATGGGTATGCTGCCTGCAAACAGAACGTGTCCCGTTTATAAGTAAGGAGTAATAGAAGCCGTGATGAAAGCGACAACATATTTTGACATTTTCCCGTAAACTGCATGTCTGCATCCAATGCTGGACAATAAAGCTATTTTAATATCCTGGTTCCATTAACTACTCGGAAGAACCATAAAAAATCGTTCAAGAACATTTCCTTCTTTTCATTCCGCAAATCAAGAAAAACATGTGTGCGGTACCGCTGTTGTTTGTGACATGGGTGGATGGAGGAGGAGAAAGTCGGCGACAACAGGGCATGGCGGGGACGAGGTAACACAGCTACGAGACGACGGTTTTTACAGAGTTCCATTCGTGAGCCTACCTACCATACGTTCCTGCTACCAGTCACGGCTCAACAAACATTGTATGGCTGCCGAGAGCACGTGGGTTTCTAGCTCAGCAGTCAGTCCATTTCACGATTGATGTTAAGCTACGTGACACTCATCCCACCTAGTGTTACTCTCCTAGTCTTGCATTACCCGGTCTTGCCATCTGCTGGGCATCCCTTACTTTCCCATCAGATACCCATATCTGAGAGATGAACATAATATCGCTTCCATCAAGAGGAGTCGCCAGAGAACGCGGCAAAAAACCGTCACGTTAACCACATTTCTGCGTCTCATTCTCTTAGCTCGCATCCTGCACGCCAGACTACGGGTACTAGACTCGGCCTAGTTACAGTATAGCGGTCACATTCAGAGCTTAGCATAAGGGTTCCAGGTTCTACTGCAAATGCGGACTCTGTATTCCAAATTGGTTTGGTACATTTCGCGAAGATCGAACTACAGACAGCTGTCATGAGTGAGTCCCAAGAGACAGTGCGGGTACGTGAATCAGCGGCGTCGATACATGCATCAAGGGGGCAGAAAGCGAGACAGATCCTCGCGAAGACATTTTGCGGCAGACGCGAGGGACCTTGCACTAGACAGGCTGCTACCCCACGCGGACATCTTTAACATCACTCACCTCACACCTTTCTAACCGCTCCAATATATTTCTCAGGCACCGTTTCACCCGCAAAGCTTGACTCTTTCTAGTCTTTCTCTTTCTAGTCTTTCTCTTTCCATCTTGGTTTCCCTCTATTATCTCCGCAATGCCCGGAGTCCGCTGGGCCCCAAGTTCATTTACGTTAATATCTTTCACCACTCACGGGTGTTAACCGAGTTACGATTATTCCCCTGTTGTGACTCCTAGTCGTGTCAAGCTAGTACCCCGTCCAACCTTCAATGGTTGTCACTTTGACAGACCACTCCATCCAATAACATCACAGCAGCAGAATATATCACTTTTACTTGAAGTCATGGAAACGTCTCATCACGCAATAAACGAATTATCGATGCGAGTAGGGCATTCATTTCACTTTGCAGCCTGCAGACAACCCACGATTTATTACAGCGTTAGGGTAAAATAGACTTTACAGTGCATCGAAAGACTGTTTTGAGTATACCCTTGATGAGAGATGGCGCCACATGTATCGTAGCTGTTGTTCAACTCCGGTTCCCGAAATCTCTTTATGCAAGGCTTGTACCGCTTCATTGCCGCTCGGCCGACCGATCCACCGTATGTACCGCGTCGGTTCCCCAAAACTCAATGTTTACAGTGAACTGTTTTCAGTATATCGTTCATGAATGGAACGATTCTGTAATCGGCGTGATGCGCGTGAAAGCGTTAAATAGATGGGAAATGCATTTAACGTGGGATTCGATATATTTTTGAAAATATTGTAACAGTGCAGTGCCACCATCGTTTTTCCTTTATTAATCTTCCTTGGGAAAGACGTTACTAATTTGGTTCCTCATTCATGTGCTCCAAGGATTGAGCCCTCGGTATGCGTGCATTTCAAGCTTCGACCCTACACAAGGTTGATTATACTCAGGTGGATGGATCACTTGGTGACCTTTTCTTTTGTCGGCCTTTGGCAGTGGGACAGGGGATGGTCTACGTGTATAGTGTTGACCCGTCATTGACCTTCACGACCTGACACGTTCACGCGTCGAGGAACGAAAGAGCATGGTCTTCATCTTTCGTCCCTGAAACATGCAACCACAGTTTCAGAATGGACGGTTAATAAACCGAGGCGAAGAAGGATAGGAGGTGTCTTTTCCCAGGAGAAACTGATCATAAACCCAGCGAATACGTAAATTGGGGTTCGTAAATCGAGGATTGCCTGCATGTAGTTCCTGTCTTCACTGTTACATATTGTTTGCTTAACGCGCCAGACGGAAGGGATGTGCGCCAAACGACAATACGATGGTATTCACTGGCCACCAGTGCCAGTAAACAAATAAAAAGCCCTGGACGCCATCACATTAGCAGTTAGAGGTAATTAGGAACCCCACAGTACTTAGGGTCATCCAGTCAGTCATTCCATAATTGGGGAGCATCTAACTCGTGCATATTTCCGGATATGCGTGGTCATAAAAAGAAATAATAGATAGAAATAGAGTGGACAGAATCAGTTTATTTGGAATCAACGATGCCCTGGAAAGGCACTGCCAAATAAGTCTAAACATGCGACAGCACATACAAAACACTGCTCATCGGGAAGATGGGCGCAGAGCTAGGCATCGGGGCGCTTAGACCGAACCGCAGTGTTCCGGCTCATGGCGGTTTTCGTGGAACACAGAAAAAAGAATAGTGGCGGGTCAAAATGCAAAAGGACACTGTTAAACAACTCTAAACATGCGACAGCGCATACAGGCCTTATCGCAAATCGCTTCGGAACTCAACTACAGCAAACATACACACACACTGCCTAGCCACTCGCGAACACAGTCGTTGCGGCGACACTCACGTGTCCCACAGATATCCCACCGCAGCGACGGAGTCTCCGACCGCATGACCATTCCCGACGAGTGCATACGGTACAGTGAAGTGACACGCGGCGCCGCCAGGGGTGCGAAGCTGCAATAGAAACCTATTGTAGCGGAAAACTCGTGACCTCCGGAGCTGGACAAATGACTGAGGAGTAGCCACCCTATTATTTTTTTTTCTTTTTTGATTATATCGCCAATGACGTAGAATGACTTGGCGCGCGTTTCTCTCTCACTACTTTCCTCCTCTCTGCTCTGCTTCCCGTCTTCGTTTGTTGTTCCTTGTTTCTCCCTTTCGCTGTTACGTTTGTGTTTCGGTTCGTGTTTGTCGCAATGCAGTGGGAGTTACAGAAAAACGACCGAGTCTTCGCTTTTTGTGTCACATTAAGTATTTTATTGTGCGGTATACGTTTATACAAGCAAGACGTACACAGCATGTCTGCGGTAACGAAAACATGGCATTAATATTGCTCCGGAATTTGCTTCAAGGAGCCTGGCGATGTAGGACTGCCTCCGGCAAGAACTCCTACGGAGGACTGGAGCCTAGTGGCTGCAACGTGAAAATTAATACACGATATATAGCTATTCATGTGAAAAATAAAAACCATTATGGTAGGGTTGCGAGAAGATCGCAGTTATGGGGTGGGATGAACGACCTCAGTACAAAAAATATATTTTTTGCGCCACTTCACGATTATATATTCAGGCCGAATATCCAGAGAAACTTGGCCTTGGAGCTACGTACAGAACAGCTACTAAGTCAACGTCCGATGAAACTTGTCCAGCGAGATCACCAAGAATGACAGACTTACAGTAGTGTTATGTCTTTAGTCAGTACGACGCGAGCGGGTATTTAATCATAACGTGAAAATGATATTGTTTCACGAGAAGACATATGGTCTACTATCCTAACTCCAAAGCTATATGCTGCCTGTCTCGGTCATAGCGTATTCTGGTCGCAATTTACAGTCACTGTTGAGCTACTTATTCACGAAAGACGAAGTGAATGCGGTGTTGTAAGGCAGCCAGCAATAACAAGTGACTTACCTGTCAACAGTCGTTGACTGGGTACCGCGTACGACGCGTTCGGACTCTCGAATCGCTTCTACACCAAGAAGCAGAGCAAAAGTGTTGCGCTGACATCTTCTCTGGCAGCTATGACTGTTCTGGAACACTGACATGATCCAGCCAGGGTTTTTAAACAGCAAAAATCGGAACTCATAGAGCAACGCAACCGCTATATATAGCATGCGCCATCCGAGATGACGCCGGCGACTCCGCGGACGCGGGTTCCAGCAAACACAGCAGCCGCGCTGTCGCCTCTGGCCTATGGCTGAGTGCCACTCCCGTCGGAGGAAAAGTATGAAGGTCACTTGTTGAAAGGTATGGAGATTTACTTAAATACCTGCAGCTTGCAGTAAAAAATATAATTTGATTTTATAACATCGTTATTAGGCCAGGACTTTGTCATCGCCTGACATTTTCTATTTCCCTTTTTGCATCGAAACAACGGAGATATGTGATGGCAAAAGTTATTGGGGAGCCACGCAGAATGGATTGGCTCTACTGGGTTCAAATCCTGGTCACGGCTCTACTCTCTGGGAAGAACCGAGCAACAAGCCGTCAGGCAAACCGCCCTAAAATAGCATAGCACCACCACCTGTTCGTCGGTGCCAATACGCCGGCGACTGCGTGATATCTATCTGCTTCCAGTGGAGGCAGCAAGAATAAGAAAATATCAAGCATCATGATCAGACAAATCAATACATAAGCGATCTAACCATGATGATTAGCAGCTACATCGTGTAATTCAGTGCGAACAACTTCCGTGCTACGAGTGATACAAAATATCAAAGATTATATACTGACAGTCATTTTTAACAAGAACGTCTCAAGACTCACTGGTCCAAAGATGCACTCTCAATGGTTACGTGACATCAGCTCCCACTCTCTGCTTCACTCCGTCGACCCCACATTGTCTCTTACTCTCCCCCGCCGAATGCCACGTTCCTTTACTACAGTCTTCCATCGCGTGAGACTTAATGTGGGTTTTACACCTGCTTTCAAACACCTCCTCGGTGTCGGCCTCTGCTCCATGTGTGGTGTGCGCAGTGACCTCCATCACGTCTTCCTGGTCTGCGGACACTACGATCGCGAGCGCGCCCTCATGGAAACTGCTCTGCAACGCGTCGATCAATGCCAGTTCGACTTAGTCAAAATTCTCGGGCCATGGTCGGACCCCTCACATCTGGTGCAAGGCCTACGAGTTGTTGCTGAGTGACTCTCCAGCACTGGCCTAATGAAAGAACTGTAATACACCTTTCCATCATCATCACCTTCTTATCCCTTCCACAAGCGCAATGGAGCAGTATACCTCCATAACGGCGGGGGATGACCCACCACATCATCATCCCATTTATGCATGTGTGTTAACACACACACCATGAAGCAAACATGAAATTAAAAATTCGTTATTTTTTCACCCGAGGGTGGCGCATCATGAATGGGGCTTCTCGTCACAACTTTTTTTTAACGATTATCGAAAAATCTGACAACATAGCGCAGGATGGTGGTGCGTGAAATCAATGATGAAACAAGTAACAAGCTTGAGCATGGTAGCGATCGCTGTGTATGTTCGAGTATTATGTGCAGCCCATGCTCAGACTTGTTTCACCACAGAGTAAAAAATCTGTAGATTTCAGAAATAATGTGTAGATCTGTAGATCTCCATATAAATTTGTAGATGCGGCAACACTGGCTGTCGCCGTTTGATCGCTCGCGAACAAATTTGAAAACGGCCAATCATCGCTCAGAAAACGAATTCATCCTCATGGGAACCAGTCAGTAAGCACTAGCCACCGGGTGTCACCGTGACGTTAAATTTATGACGTTTTCTGATGTCCGATGACGTGAAACGCATGAAGCGCCTGACTTGATCCCGCAAAGGAACTCATCGGGTATCCGTCTCGCACGTGCGCGGGCTCGATGCGCGCTCCTACCACCATTCGCGGCGCCGCGCTGCTTGTCTGATTCGGTTTCACTCTCGTTTCTTTGCGCGTGATTATTGAAATCGCTCCATAAATCGAGCGCGCACTGCGTCATGACATTTTTCTGACCAACACGTGGAAATGTTCCGCTACCACGCGTTGCAAACTTGGCCTCCGCTTCTCGTGAAGAAGTGGAGAATGACTGTTTCATCAAGGAGAGCCCCCGGAATGAGCTTGATATCACCACGTTTCGCAACGTCATAGACAAAGTGGCCTTTGACAATATAGGAGCAGGAGCCTGCTCTCAAGAGCAGGGCGCTGCAGGAGATGGTGCGTCGGTTCTATGCATGTTACAAGAACGTCTCCTTAAGCCTCCTGGATAGGCTTTTGGGAATTTTGAGCGAATTTTTTTGAAGTCGACGAACATGCCGCGCGTCTGCCGACATCAGGGACCTCCTTGCTCGTGCCGTTGCTCATATTAAGTACGCACTGCAGAAGCAGAAACAACACCACCTGCAAGCAGTATACATTGTGATTTTTGTCACTGATTTGTTGAAATGGTGTTTAGTTATCGAAATGCAGCACCTTAAACAGTGCAAATAACTTTGACAGGACTCTGTGTTGCTGACTCATAGAAAGATATTTATTGCATCTAAACATAGGAATACTTCTCCTGAGGTCGTCGATAAATGGTTTCACTCTCCCTGACTTGCCTGATCTCGCGAGCAGAACATTACGAGAAGGTAAGAAGGGCTAGAAAAGCTGCGGGGAAGTTTCATCGCCGCGTCAACTTTACGCTTGGCTACACGCCACAGGACACTAGTGCAATAGACCGCCTTTTATACGTCCACTGCACAATCGTGCCGGCATCACGACCACACTTCTGTCCCCACGAGAGAGAGCATATCGTGATCAGAAAAGTTTATTTGCATTCTCGATTATATGCGCGCACACGAAGGCTTTGCTCTTTGTTTCACGGTCACTCGATGCCCAACGACGTTCTTTGGGCTCTCTCCCGGGTTTTCCGTCGACGAGGCTGCACAAAGAAAGCAGTAGCATAGTGTATGATACGCGCCTTATCGTAGCATGTTGTTTACCTTGATGGTATCAAGGTGGAAGTATGGGGGCGTGTACCGCTTCCGTCAAAGTGCTATTTAAGTGTTATCGAGTGAGAATAAAGCTTCCTTTTTTTCCCCGGCTCGCAACTTGCCTCACGGTACGCTCTTGTTCCGTCGAGTCGTCCTGACGGGACGACACATAACATAACATGGTGTCAGAGCCAGTTGGAAAGACTTAGTCACGCCCACAGTCCACGGAAACTACGCGCCTCCAGCATGGCCAACGCAGAGGTATCTGCAACAACATCAGCACCGTTGACAACCTCTTTCCGGATGGACCCGCCGGAGGCCTTCAACTTTTCGTCGCCGAATGAGTGGACAGCCTGGAGAAGACGTTTCCAACGCTTCCACACAGTTTCGGGCCTTAGTCAGCAATCGGAACGACAGCAGGTGGACGCATTAGCCTACATCATGGGGCGACAAGCTAAAGACGTCTTTCAGACATTTAAGCTCACGTCAGAACAAGCTTCGAACTTCGATCATGTGCTAGAAAAGTTCGAGAAGTATTTTCTCCCTCGGAGGAATGTCATATATGAACGTGCTGTGTTCAACAGCAAAGTGCAAGCAGAAGCAGAATCAGTTGATGATTTTGCGACATCACTTTACAAGCTGGCAGATACATGTGAGTACGGTAGCCTGAGCGAAGAGCTGTTACGTGACCGTTTTGTGGTTAGACTCCGTGATAAACGACTTTCGGAGAAGCTGCAGTTAGATTCGACGCTAACATGGGAAAATGCTTTGACAACGGCACGCCAATACGAGAGCGTAAAGCTTCAACAAGCAGAAATGCACCCAGTCGCCGATAATGCTGAGCTTTCTGGTATCGCTATCAAGCGCGACAAGACTCTTGCCAAGACTTCAAGGGCGCCGAAAGAACACATTCAACAGCCTTCTTCAGCCAATGGCCGTAAGTTGAACTCCAGCAAGCAACGAACGTGCGCATGGTGTGGACGCACTTCTCACCCTAGTACCTACTGCCCAGCAAAGAACTCGGCGTGTAATAAGTGTCACAAACGAGGTCACTTTGCTGCTGTTTGTCGTTCAGGAAGACCATCAGTCGCAGTGCAGAGGTTCCTCGGAATTGCATCATCATCTACACCATCATCGAAATGGGGCCGTAACGTTTCTGTTAACGGGGTTCCCGTACCATTTCGGATAGATACGGGAGCACATGAATCCGTCATATCAGAAACATGTCTCAAGAGACACTTTCCAGAACTGACTTTGCGCCCGCCTCATCGCACGCTATGTGGGCCCGATGGAAAGCATCTGGAAGTAGTCGGGGTGACAACATTGAACATTGTCTGTCAGGATAGGGCGTCCGACCAGAACGTCTTCGTCATCCGGAATCTGAAGAAAAACCTGCTAGGCAAGCCGGCAATTGAAAAGCTTCGTTTACTTGGCTAGCTGGGCAGCGTCGAAGCGAACCCAAGGGATCCGAAAGGAGACTACCCACATCTATTCCGGGGACTTGGAATACTGCATGGCGATTATCATCTCCGTCTGAAACCGGAAGCCATACCTTTTGCGGTAATGTCGCCAAGAAGGGTTCCACTGCCTTTATATGACTCAACACGCCAGGAGTTGAAAGACATGGAACGTCTAGGGGTAATATCAAGAGTCCAAGAGCCGACCGTTTGGTGCGCGCCAATGGTCATAGTACCCAAGAAAAACGGCAAGGTGCGTGTTTGCGTCGATCTCACGGAACTGAACCGCTTTGTTTTAACAGAATGGCACCCCATTCCTTCGGTGGAGCACACACTGGGACGATTGTCGGGGGCAACGGTGTTTTCAAAGCTGGATGCCAATGCCGGATTCTGGCAAGTTCCGCTAAGCCACAACAGTCGCCTACTCACGACCTTCATAACCCCCTTTGGCCACTTCTGCTTCAATAGACTCCCGTTTGGAATTTCATCAGCGCCCGAACATTTCCAGAGGCGTATGTCGGAAATCCTCGAGGGACTCCCGGGAGTAATATGTCACATGGATGATGTGCTCGTCTCCGGTCCAACGCAGCAAGCCCACGACGCAAATCTCCATGAAGTACTAGACCGTCTAACACAGACAGGGATGACTCTAAATCCCGAAAAGTGTATCTTCGGAGTGGACACGATCGACTTTCTGGGAAACACGATTAGCAAGGATGGCGTATGTCCAAACGGAAGAGCACTGGAAGCCATCAAGAACATCGCCGCCCCAAGCTCGAAAACCGAACTGAGACGACGCTTGGGCTTGGCCACATACTTGGGTCGTTTTGTTCCACTCATGGCGGACCTTCTAGCACCGCTCACTTTCATGCGAAGCAGTAAACAAGAGTTTGTATGGCAAAAGCCACAGCAAGAAGCCTTTTCACGATGGAAGAGTATCCTGTCTTCGGCTCCGGTGCTGGGAGTTGATGACGTTAACAGAGAAACAGTGGTCTCTGCGGACGCATCCTCGTATGGCCTGGGAGCGGTCCTCCTCCAAAAACAAGACGACGGGTCGCCAGTGGCGATCGCCTACGCTTCGAGAACCCTGTCAGAAACAGAGCGCCGCTACGCTCAAATTGAAAAAGAAGGCTTGGCCATCACCTGGGCATGTTAGAAATTCCAAGAATACCTCATAGGGAAAGAGTCCTTGAAGTCCTAGAGAGAGAGAGAGCCTTGAAACCGACCACAAACCCCTCGTCGCGAATATAAGTACGAAGTTCTTGGATGACTTCACGCTACGGCTTCAACGGGTCAGGATGCGCCTGATGAGATACTCGTACACCGACGCATACGTCCCTGGCAAGGAGCAGGTCGCTGCAGATGCGCTTTCCCGCAATCCACTCCGATATGCAGGCCCTTCGACACTGGAGCAAGCACTTCACGGCTACGTCAATCTGCTCGAGAAAACCCTCCCTGTGACGTCAACGAGTCTGAAGGTCATCGCCACGGAGCAAACAAAGGACAGAACTTGCCAGACGCTGGTTAGGTTCAGCACTCAAGGATGGCCATCTCGGCGTTACCTAAATCCGGAACTCAAAGACTTCTGGGAATATAGGGACGCCATCGCCTTCGAGAACTTCTTGCTGATGTATAAAGGTAGAATTGTCGTAGCCCTATCATATCAGAAGTACATCTTACAACAGATCCACTTGGGGCATCAAGGCATCGTAAAATGTAAAGCGAGGGCGAGGGACAGTGTCTGGTGGCCCGGCATAGGACATGATATCGGTACTTTTGTCAGCAGTTGCCCTGCGTGTAAGGAGCACGCACTGAATAGGAAGGAACCGTGTTTGACGACGAAATTCCCCCGAAGACCGTGGCAGAAGGTCGCTATAGATCTTTTCTTCATCAAGGGTCGTTGGTGGTTGGTTGTGACCGACTATTACTCACGATTTCGTGAAATCGCCCCGTTAAGAAGCAACTCATCGGAAACAGTGATCGAACACTGTAAGTCCATCTTCGCTCGTCACGGTATTCCTGATGAGGTAATCTCTGACAACGGTCCCCAGTTTTCTGGTGCGCAGTCATCAGCATTTAAGAACTTTGCCGCCACATACAAATTTCGTCACACTACATCGAGTCCGCGGTACCTCCAGAGTAACGGCCTCGCGGAGGCGGCAGTGAAAATCATCAAGAATTCTTCGAAGAAAACAGATGATCCCTATGAGTTGCTCTCAGCATACCGGACATCTCCCCTGGCCAACGGTTACAGCCCTTCGGAACTTCTGATGGGCCGCAAGTTGCGTACTACTGTCCCAATCTCTCTGAAGTACTTTTGCCCAAGACGCCGAACTACGATGACCTGAGGAAGCGGGAGGAGCTGTTAAAGTTCAAACAAGCCACCTGGTACAACACCCGACATGGTGTTCGACACCTACCACGAGTCGAAGTTGGAGATAGGGTATAGATAATAGACCTTAAACGCCAAGGAGTCGTTAAAAGTAAAGCTACAACTCCTAGATCGTTCTGGGTAGCTACGAGTGGCAAAGAAGTACGCCGAACGCGGACCCATCTTGTACCGTATAAGAAAGACACCTCTAACAGTGACGATGCCCTCTCCGTGACAAGTGATATTTCAGTTTCTCGCCAAGAAACCCTGAGTTCAGCCACGGGATTGCCTGATTCAACGAACCATGCACAGGGACAGCAAGTGAAGCAAGCGACCGTGCCAGTGACTGAGAACCTTGATGTCATGTGTTCAGATGACTCTCACAGGCACACGAAGAGCGGACGATGTATTAAGCCGCCTGATAGATTTGGGTTCTGATTGTATTTCACATCTACAAAGTAGAGATGTTTTTTGATTTGTTTAATAGTACATGGTGAATATAAACAGTATCAGCATTTCCACTTAGCTTTGGAAGGAAAGGGGGATGTATGATACGCGCCTTATCGTATCATGTTGTTTACCTTGATGGTATCAAGGTGGAAGTATGGGGGCGTGTACCGCTTCCGTCAGAGTGCTATTTAAGTGTTATCGACGGAGAATAAAGCTTCCTTTTTCCCCGGCTCGCAACCGGCCTCACGGTACGCTCTTGTTACGTCGAGCCGTCCTGACGGGACGACACATAACATAACACATAGTATGATACGCGTCAAAACACAGCAAAGTTGACCGTATTCGCAGCTTCGGTAAGGGAAGGAGCGTACGATATCCACGAGATAGCGCTTCTCGTCGTAGGGGATCAAGCTCTTCTTGAAATAAATAAATTATTTGAAATAAAAATAACGCGGAAATGACGGCATATCAGACGCGACTGTTCGAACAGGTCGGTATTGATCTGACCAATCAAGTTAAAATCCTTCTTACCCTTCGTAGCCTCCAAGCGCTGTTTCGGGAGACGTGACGTCGTAATCGTATTTTAAATGTATGTCATCCTCTACAAATAGTCTAGCCATGTAAACAGTCCCTTGAGCCAGAGGCGCGGAATGAGGCATGGCGCCCAAAATACTCCTGTAGGCATACAACTCGTTGGAGTTGACGAGCTTGTTGTTCGCATAAATCGTGACCGTCTTAAACATGTCGCTCAGTGAATGGTTTATTGGAAAAATTTCATCTTTCTCGACCATGTCGCCTCCGTCATCGTGAATGATGCGCGCAGTCAATGACATGAAGCTTCCGTAGATGTCCGGGTGAGCCACTTCTAAATTTTGAATAGAAAGAAATCGCGGTATTATTTACCCTGCTGACCACATAAAAGTGTTGGAACGAAGTATCTTCCACACCGTATTGAACAGAAGGGGGTTCAAAGATCGTCCTGTCACTCGTCAAGTAGAGCGTACGTTGCGCCTCTTTTTGTCTTTCGTTGATGTTATGGCTAGAGCACGGCGGATATGTGACTCTCATACGAAAAAGAAAAAAGGTAACTGCAGGTGGCACTGTAGTTCTGGGCTGTTTGATGTCTTTTGCGTCGTACCCTTTCATTGTTCTTCCTGGAGCCCATTATGGACTCATGCATGTGTCTCCATGTTGCTATGGCAGTCTTTTATACTGCTCCCGATATTCCTTCATCTTCTGCCAAATTCCGCGCCAAACGGTTCAACGTTTCCTTCGCGATCGGTTTTATTTATTGCAGATCGGTACGATAAACTTGGATATGTTGCTCAACACAGTGTCACCTCGTTGGTAAAGTGGGCTCGTATCCATAGGATATATGGGGGGCGGGAATTGTGGTGAATTTTTAAAGTGCAACGTTTAAGTGGTTCTACCTTTGCATCACAATGACAAATGTTTTCTCGTCTTCCGTTAGAACAGAGGTCACCGAGGGGATTTCGAATTGTGAGAGCTTAAAATACTGAATGTTATCTAACATGTAGGTGATGGGGTGCTTCATTTTCTCGTAATAAAAGGGTAGTATCACGAATGTCTTTTTTTCGCTCCCCACGTAAGTGGGTTCCACGGTAACTGTGTAGACGATTATGTTGTGAAAAGGGGGTACCAGGAGTACCTCGAGAGAGCTGGCGGCATCCTCCACTGCGAACACGGTACACCATACGAAGCCGTAAAGCACGGCCAGGTACTCGTAAAGTCATAAGGTGGTGGTGTCCTCGGAAAGCGAAATTTTACATTTCTCCTAAGCTTGGTCAAAGCTGAGGCGCACCCGTTCACCAACGCGCTCGTTTATTGCATCGAAAAGTTCTTGGGGTGTAGCATAATAGCCCTTGCGACAGGCGTACGTGCAAAGATCAAGGGATATTCGTGTAGATCGTGCAACAAAACTGACGAGTTACAGGGAAAGAGATTCGTATAGTTTCTTCCTGTCCTTCAATGGGCGTGAACCGTAGCAGATTTAAAAAGAGCTCTGAAACATGAAACTCTTTTGGTGTTTTCAGAGCATACACGTTATGCACGAATTCCAGCGAGGCGTCTAGTTTGTGCGAATGGGTGTGCTGTGGTTTTGGCCCAAAGCTCTTAGGTCCAGCTGACAAAAGTGGCGAAAGGGATGAACTTCGTAAAAGGTTAAAAGCATCTCAGATCTGGTGCACTCTCAGAAATTTAGTTGAAAAACGGAAATATTTAAATGAACTGTTGACGTAAAATTTTACAGAACCATTTATAGACCTGCTTTAACAGGGGCGCTCGGTAAAACGAAATAAAAAAATGGTCGCTGAGGCGGTCCCCGCTGCGGAGAGTTGGAGTATCTTTAGCAGCAACCAGGTAACGCCGCAGAAGGCCCCGAAGACCGAAGCATGAAGCAGGACTCGCCTAACTCGACAATTCGCCCACACCGTTATTGCTTTGAAGGAAGAAGAGCGCAGGAACATTTCAAAGTGCCGACGGATGCCGTTGCAACCGTCATTCGGCTTTCTCTTCGCCTGTCTTGAGATCCTGATGAGGCGTTGGTATGTACACTGCAATTTCTGTTCTCGTAGTGCTGGAAGTCTGTTGCAGCTAATAGCTTGTGATTCGGAAAGGCTAATGCCCAAAGTTCTGTGTTTGGTGGTATTGTAGTCGCGCACGATTTTGGGAAGCGCAGAAAAAGAGTGTTTTTTTCCTGTTGCCCCAAAATAATAAAATATTCTGTCACGGAAACTTGTGATGACTTGCTCAGCTTGTGAAGCTTTAATTATAATAGAGAAGGTGGAATACATGGATACTTTCTTTCATGCGAGGTATTGCTTGACGGTCTTGTTCTAGAGTTCTCCTCCTCATGCACAAAAGATTCATGTAAAAACATTACCTCCCCGAAAAAGTCGTATGATTGCATTCCTCATTTTGGCAGGACGTTTCATCTTTAGTGGGAGGGTGCGTAAAAAATGGGAGATCGAATTTATCGCCATGAGAACGTAGCAGTAGCCCCAGTTGAACCTCCTATACTTCTACTATTGACTACTTCTACTACAGGTGTCGTTTATCTTGAGGGCAACGCTGCGTCTCCTGTTGAACTTTCTTTTTACTGGACAGTGGAGAATGTACGCTTTAGACAGTGAGGGTCTTCTTTTTTTCTCAAGTAACGTGCCTTTTCTGTAAACGTTCGACGCTACTCAGTCCACCCTTGCTTTTATCATATCCCTACCATATCCCATCATATCCTTACCATATCGGCGCTATCGAGGGTCGCTGCTGCTGAGCCTCACAAGATTTCAGCAGGAGAATGAGGTGCAATGAGTTTTGAGACTTTGGGGAACCAGGAAGGTCTCTTCCCCGTCTTACGTTGCAACAACTAATCGACGAGTTCGCAAACGCAGGAGTGAGTAATGAGCTTGCCTGACACGGAGACACATCCCCTGTTATTCCAGTCGATTACCTTGTTCAGTCCGAGAGGACCCTTTCCGCATAATAGTCACAGCCATTTGTAACTTCGAACATCTTTTTTTTAATGTTGTAGGGATCGAATCTATACTGCTTCTGTATACAATACAGTGCCTCCACCATGAGTTTCACTTTGACGTTTGTCACTCTCCTTCGAGGAAAGAATGTTTCTGATGGAGGTGGTCACTTTGATTCTCATAGCCTTAGGAGGGACTGACAGTGAACACGTCCAACACAGTGGAAAGCAGAGGAGGAACTACCGACGAAAGAAGGCCTGCCCTACCTGCTGAGACAAATAACACTTCAAACATTAAGGATTAATGACATTACATACTGACGTAAAAAGCGTTTGTGCTTCTCCAAACGCGCGAAGGTATCAGGACCCAATGACACCTTTCCATTCAATATTGAGACAAATTTTGGAGTGGTGCTTCACGTCGGACGAGGAGTAATGTCTCAAGACCTTGCGACAGCGTGGAGGGGGTAGAGTAGAGAGCGCTTTGAATAAGGTGAAGTGAGGACAGAGATTCATTTTGCAGCGTAGATACATTGACGATCTACCGGAATGATATTGCTATGTAACTTGTAATCCTCGTGTGTATAGTTGTCAAGATGCATGAGTAAATAAGCATGTGATGACAACATCACGTGTTTATATGCAACCAGAAAATAGTTCAATCTTTTTCTACCAAACAGGTGTTGCCCAAAATGTTCTTTCTGGTGACGTTGCAAACGGTGAGCCACAGGACGACGTAACTGACGTTATGGGATATACCATATTTTCCGAGGTACAACACGCGCGTTATACAGTAAAAAAGTGCTCTGAAGTGCATTATCTAACAGTGTGCGTTATACACGGAAATATTTTTTTTCAGAGTTCCTTTTCGGGTCGGTGTCATACGAATTCTAGCCTCTTCCAGGGTGTGCTGTGAGTTTCTCATAAATTTCTTAGGGTCAGTTGACAAAGTTGGTGAAAGGGTGCTGGATTTCATCAAAAATAATTATCCTGCTTGAGGATGCTATTGAGCAGTCAATAATCCTGAATACATTTCAGAATGCTGGTGTCATGGAGAAGCACCGCAAAACTAAATATGTTTCAAATAAAGCATATGCATATATTATACACCGCCTTGATTTATTGTGCATAGTGGTGGCAGTACAGAAGCTTGTCATAGCATTGCAGTGCACATTAGACATAGAAATTTTTCAAATTTGGCTAGTCTTTAGGCCTGTGCGTTACCCACAAGTGCGCATTATACACAGGAAAACACGGTAGTTCAAAAGTGGTTGCCGTTGAAAAAGATGTTCTGAACGAGTAAAATAAGCGACGCGTTGGCATGGTGAGAACCCTGAATGAAGAGATCGGTAACTTCCTTCAAGGAATTGGCGTCAGTCACGTGACCATGGATGACGACAAGCGCATCGCGCAACGTGTCTCACTTTCGTTGTAGATCCTGGGTGAATTTTACAGAGTCCCCAAATTCGTTATTCATGCTCAGTGAAGCGTCTTGCTGCATATAGAATATTTGCGACAGAGGCTTGTCCACGACGTCATTTAGTTTCTTCAATACATTCGCTGCGAACTTAGATTTACCGCACAAGGAGGGGCCACTTAAGATCCAGTGAAAAGGGTGTCTGAAACAAAGAGGTTTGGGGGAAGACAAGTCGCGCGCACATGTATACATATATTTCATGAAGAAGCAGAAGAGACTGGATCTTGTACAAAAAATGCATCTCTTTTATCTACTCACCATCCTCTAGCTCCAAAACGTGTTCCAATACAGATTATCCAGACTAAAGCAGGACTTCTTTTTTGCCAGTCTGTCCGCCACTAAGATGCGGTCGAGTTTCTATCTTGTCATGGCACATTCTTAAGATGCTTGCAACCATTTCACGTTCTGGACTTCAAGGGCTCCCTCCATGATGCCTCGAATAAATTCACAAAGTTCTTCGTTTTTCTCACTTTAGAGGAATGCAGGAAAATGAGACGACACACAACGTTTTCCATGTATTAGTCAGAATGATGATGCGACTGCAGTGCGTGCTGGCTTTATAGAGTGATTTCAAATAAACATGCGCAAAGAAACAGGAGTGAAACTGAAACGGAGAAGCACTACGGCGCTGGGACGGGAGCTATGAGCGCGCATCAGGCACACGCAGCCGCGAGACGGATGCCCAATGACGATGGTGCAGCGTGTCATTTCTCTGGTTGGTCTCGTTGGGAGGGGTGATGAAGCTGAGTGCTCCGTCACCGCGATGCAAAGGTTGTGACACGTGTTGTGACACAGGTTGTGACACGACAATTGTGATCACGTGTGGTTTAGCAGTGTGTGTGCATGTTTGTCGTAGTTTAGTTCCGTACTGATGTGTGATGGGGTGTATTCCCCGAAGACTAGTGATGTTTGTACGTGTTTCTGTTTACGTGCTTTGCACTGCGAGGAGGCTTAAGTGCTTTCCCTTTTCCCAATGAGCAGTATTTTGTAATGGCTGTCACATGTTTAGAATTGTTAAGCAGTGCCTTGCTGCATTTTTCCCGCTGCAAGTGCTGTTTCTGTGTTCCACACAAACCGCTATGAGGCCGAACACTGTGGTTAGATCGAAGCATCCTGACACATAGCTGTGCGCTCGTCTTACGCCTTTCCTCCAAAGTGCAGTGTTTTGTACATGCTCTCGCATGTTAGGACTTGTTTACCAATGTCTTTCTTGTTCCATTTGGTTAGCAGTGTCTTTCTTGTTGAGATTTTTATCTGTCGCTAGTAGTTTTGTCGTTTTCTGTCGCAAATTGCCAAGAGGGGAGCGGCTGCACCACCTGGTGTGATGCTTTGAAAATTATGTAGCCACCTGTTGTTGATCTCTGCCACAAGCCATTGCCGGCAAGCAAGCAAGAGCAACGAGCTAGCAAAAGCTATGAAGACTACGAGCAAGATGGCAGGTACTGGTCAGCCGTCCATTTCGGAGCAATCCCTTTGAGCTGACATCGTAAATTTTCAAATCAATTGTTTCTTTCCACTCTATTTCTGTCTCTTTTTTTTCTTTTCTATCACCACTAGTATATGGAAACCTGCAGGATGGTCTGAACACGAGTTAGATGCTCCCCAGTTTGCGTAATGACTCATTGGATGATCTTAATTACAGGGGCCCTCAGTACCTCTAATTGCTAATTTGATGGCGTCCAAGCCTCTTGTTTGTTTCCTGATACTGGTGGTCAGTGAATACTACTAAAATGTAGAGCATAACTGGAAATTCTTACAAGGAGACAAACTGTATCTGCTGGGAGCAGCAGGGCGAGAACTTGTACTGGTTGTTGTCCTTCTGCACGTAGCTCATCATGTAGCCATAATCCCAGAGACACAGCGAAGCACCAGGATGGCCAGCCATGAGTGAGTCTGGGCCTTCGCCATCATGGACACATCCCAGGCTATGACGAAAGAAAATCGTTTCTTACAGATATACCTATAATTGTAACCTTTAAATTAACAATTAAATTAACAAAACAGGTGTGATTGTGTTGACCAGGAACAACATTCGACACAGCACATTTCCAAACACAGGGACGTTATCACCTCTGCATAATAAAGGGATAGCGTTGGTGGTTCTGCGCACGTCCAAAACACAAAGACAGCTTCGCGCATTACGCACAACCACCACTCTATCTCTTACGTACGCAAAGGCTACAGCGTGCGATGCACTCAAGTTATTTACTAAAACTAAACAAACTATTTACAGCGTTACTGGCATCAGGTTGCTTAACATTTTTTTGTTGTCAGGTAAGAGGGTTAAATCACTTTCCAGTTTAGATGCCACAGGATTATTTGTGCTCGAGCTCATGCGCCTATGCCTAGGTCAGCTGATGTGCGATCTTGAAGTGAGATTTATAATATCAGAATCATCTGCCAGTAGCATTTGCAGTGTTTGGTTGGACATGCTTGCCGGTAAGCTGGGTAAGCTCGTAATATGGGCAAGCACAAAAACTGCGAAGCGGAACCTACCAACACCATTCACTGATCCCCTGTTAGAAAATGTGCGAGCCATTCTTGACTATGATGGGATGTACTGTGAGCATTTCAGCCTGGGAATGCATCGCTCGACATGTATCCGCACTCGTGACGTTTGTTGGGAGATCATGATTTCCTCTCTGGACAGCTGTTTCTTGCCTGTCGTTAATGCTGGAGAAGGATTATTCCTGTAGTTAAATCCTCTATCTATGAGGCACACACATCTTCTACTCTCTCAAGGATGCCGCTAGATTTAGTTCACCCTTGATCTGACACTCGGCCGCCCCAAGCTCTTCACACAGCACAAGCTGCCCCTGCTGATGAACATTGCCATGTAGCCAGCAAACCAGAAATGTCCTGGTGATACCCAAAATAAGTTGCAGATGTCTCAGACATCTCAACGTCCACCGGATGTCTGCGGGCTATCCGTGGCTTGGTCCAAATTAAGTCGCTAACATCCCAGACATTGTAACGTCCTTTCAATATCCACTGGACATCCCAAGTTCATGTCATCACAAAACACGATTTTGGTGCACTGCACAGATTTAGAAACTGCTTTTGGGAAATAGTACGAGACCAGTGCATGACGGAAGAAGCTCTGACAGCTTTGCGTAACAAAGCTTTCGTTTGCAGTACGCTTTTATGTGCTCCAATGACGCATTCTTTTTAACAACTCGTCTCAACAGTCTTACATATTTAAATAACATGATGTTGAAGGCGCAATCTTGACTTGTCACTGAGAACTTTTTCTGTTGTGAATTACAAGCAGCTAAAAAACGCAGCAGGGCAACACAATCAAATATAGTAAGAACTCTTACGTCACTGTAATTTCATTTATTATACATCGTATGACCAATAACTGATGTTGCATATCGTCCTCTAATGTCGTATGTCATAGCTCGACAACACTAATGTACATTAGCATAAATTGTGGGGTAAACTTCACACTGCACATTGCAATCCCCAAGAACACAATGACCTCCTGTGTACGTCCGAGGAAAGTAATCAGCGGACAGGGATAACATCCCTACCAGGTCCTCAATTTGTTAGAAATGTGACAAAGTGAGACTCCCCATGATATCCTCCGGACCTCCAATGGGAGCTATCAAATGATGCGGCTAGTACAATCCTGGGAGCAAGCAGATACCTTAGTGAATTATTTATTTTGGGAAGTGAGGGCACATTTGCAGCACCTAGTCAGCGTATGTTTTTTACACATTTTCAACCTCGGTCACCAGCTACCATTCGTGATTTCTCATCTCTATTTTGTTCAGCATATTTCTCATCACAAACAATGAGTGTCACAGTTTAAAAAGCAAAAAAAGAGAGATATATAGAAGGCCCCTAGGTCACTAAAACCAGCGAAACCACTTAGAAAGACATATGATGCAGCAGCATTTCCTTTCCAAGACAGAACAGATACAACTTATTGCTTGTCTTCCGCACTTCAGCAGATTCGGGAGTCCCCTTCGCATCTCAGTCAGAACAAAGGGTGAGGTATCTAATTTTAACTTGATTTCGCACATAACCAACAATGAAGTGAGAAATTCCTTGGTGCATTAAATCGCTATCAAGGTAGTGTCCGTGTTTCTTACTGCTTTGGTTTGATGCATGCATCGTAAGTGAAGCTTGAGCAGTGAAACGCTATTATTTTTTGTCTCTTCGGAAATAAGGCTACGCACAACCTCCTGTCAGGGACCCCTTTGCGGACACTCATGCAACCAGACCGCAGTGAAAGGTCTAGCGAACTGTATTTTAGTGCACATCAAACGCTGCACATGGACGGATTCTTTTAAAATCCGACGATCAGTATTTGTGCCCTATATCTCTTTTTATTTTATATTTTTGTCCGTTTTTTTTTTAATTTATGCTTGAGCACTCCTTTTTTGATTGTATTGGGTAATGAGAAATAAATCGGGAACTTGGTTACTGCTAGCAGGTATTAAAATGCACAACGCACTATTAAAATAATTTACTTCTTCTGAGCTTGTCCTCCGGTTGACGACCGCAGCATGTACGCAAATGACAATCACTGGAAGCGCCTATGATGAGCCTGTGGACCTCCTCCATTCATCCCATCACGGACGTGATGACACTTTGAGGACATCCTGAGGACCGCGTGTGTTCTTGGGGATGTGTGTCGCGCGGTACACAGCGTCATGAGTAAAGCGCTAAGTTTTAGAGAAATAATTTTTCCTAAACTGGGGGAGGGTAAAAATCGGGTAAGAAACGCGCTCTAAATTAATGCAGACTCACGTGGGAAAACTTCCAGTGCTAATTCCTGGAGAAATCTGGCGCAGTTACTCCAACTATACCGATTTGCTACAAACGGTTATTTAACTGCATTTGCTGCAAAACAAGTTAGTGCGCATTCCTGCAGACATGTCAATGAGGGCAATTTGTTAGGTAAAAATCGGGTTTCATCCTAAACAGGCAACCTTCAATTCAGGGTGTAAATTCGGGAAAGAACCGGATTAAACCCTAAAACCTCAGGGCCTAGTCATTAGTTGTGTTTGCACATAATGGATAAAAACCTCCTTCTACAACTGGTCACTGCAAACATGGTACTTGTTTAAGGCTGCGCGAACCAGTCAAGTGGGGACATTGCACTCCACAATGTGGGGGAAATTGATACACTGTGCATTGCACATGGGTACAATGTTAATCCATGCGAATGACCAGTGCAATGTGTCTTACGAATCATGTGGGGTTAGAAAAGCTATTACAGTAAGATAATGCTGAATGATTCGCACATGAGGAAATAAATGTTGTTCATCTATATACCTTTTATCAAAAATGCTATCTGGACAAGGTTTATGCCGAGCAACTACTAATATTGTAAAACCTATTATTTAATGGTTCGAAAGTTAGCAAGTGAGCTACTCATAAGATAAAATTTACAAACTGAGGACTGAAACAATTTATACACATGGTGAACTTGCTACGGTTTTTTCCTTTAGCTTATATAAGCCAAAGGAAAAAGCGGTAGCCAAGCAGTTGGCCGTCTCTTTGTTCAAAATCTGTAATGTATATGAGTTTAATGTATACCTTACATATATATGTTATTTTGGAGGATTCCTGAGTTTCTGTACGTAGACTGTACAATAACCCGTGAAGTACAAGGTACCAAAAATTTCACATTGTAAGCCGGTTAAAACACACAATAAATTTTCCGGTACACAGTTGCAGTGGTCTCTACGGACTCTACAAACACTAAATATCTCATGCACCAAATTTTCCAAAGCAAAATATGTCCGATATTGGTAATATCCTCTATATATTCAGATATCCGTGACAGACGTCACAGGGACTTTCACTGGATCTACAAACAGGGCAGAAATGCTAGTCGCTGGGATATCGCATGGATGTAAAGCGGATCTGTGGCAAACTCCAGTGCATATCCAAACGTGCCGGGCGAGATATCTTACGGACGTTTTGTGGATGTATCTGGTTTGCTGGGTATAGGATACTTCGACTTCTACCTGACGCTCCCAGGGGTGGTAGTGCCACCATCATGTCTGGTACAAATGAACACAACTTTCCTGCACTCCTACCTCGGTCTGCACAAGCCGAATGAAGGTTGTAGAGTACCGTCGCGGCCAAGCCCATCAGAAGCAGCCATCAAACACCCTCTGCTCTATCAAAGCAGATTACACGCAATTACGCCATTTTGACAGAACCAGCAGGCATCAGAAAAAGTGACCAGCATCGACCACCGAAGTTGGGCCTTCTCTGACACTCTTTGCGGTACTCGCGGCAGTCAATGCGATCGTCTCTGCATTTCGTGGTGCGTCGCAACTGCCCGAGGCTCAAGCGCTTCTGGCATTGGATGTATTATCTTTACCTCAGCATGATAAAATTGTATAGAAAGGTAATTGCGATGCAGTGGAATCCTATCAGCATACATAACAATCTCCATGACTTTAAATCTCATCTACAACAGTACAAGTTCCCTTTCATAGCTGTATGCGAGCATTGCATGAATGCCGCACACCGCGTTAATGGATATAGGATCTATCGATCTCATCTGTCCTCTTAGAGCACAACAGCGTTATACGTTCGTAATGACCTCGTCGCTACACCCATAGGGTCAGTTTGGCACCGCTCTTATGCCTATGTCACGTGCAAGATCCGCCTTGGGCACATGCCATTAACAGTCGTCAGTATGTATCTGCGTCCCGCGGTACAGGTTCTGTGGACTGACCTCGAACGCTTATTTAGTTTACTAGAATCCCCAGCTGTCATGCTGGGTGGCTTCAATGTTCATCATACGGCCGCCTGGGGAAGTCGTAGGACGGACGGATGGACTGTCGCACGAGGAAGGAGGTTGTTGGAAGCAGTGGAGAATTCTCACATGCCTACTTAACAACCGAGAGGCAAGTTATATGCGATCACCGACGTTTCCGGATCGTTCCTGGTGCTCAGCAGACATAATTCGCCAGTTGTCGTGCGCTACTGCTGTTGACACCCGAGTTAGTGACCACTTTCCCCTATATATTTCGCACGACAGACTACCTCTCTTACCCACAAGTGGACTGATCACTTTCACGAAATGGAGACTCTTTCGGTCCGGCTTTCAAACATCCATGCACACCAGTATGTCCCCAGAGACCATTTCCCAAGCCATTCGTTGTGCCTTTCAGGACGCATGGGTCCTGTGTAAAAGGGTAACAGGTCACGTCGGTCATTCTCCAGCAATTAATCACCTTAGGGCATTAAGTCGCAGAGCAGAATGAACGGATAGTCGAACAGGCCAACTTCCTGACATTGTAGCATACCGCCGGATGAAAGCTAAAGTAACGCGAGAACCTAAATGAGAACACCGGAAGTGTTGGCATAAGTGTTGTCAACAACTTTCACCCAGTAAACCACTCATATCCATATGACATCCCTATAAGGTCGCGAACGTCCTGAATATCTGGACCATCATGCGATACCTACTGGATGTCTCAGAACGACATTCGCGTTTCAGTTTATAACAGACAGTAAATAACAGATGTCCTAGGTACATCTGGACGATATCGCGCTTTGGATATTTGAGTGGGGGAAGCAGCCTGGAGATCCCTAGGATATCAATGGAAGATCTAGTACATGAGATTTTGTGCACTGGTTGAATGTCACAGCAACGTCGCCAGGACGTCGCCTGGAGATATACGGATAAATGTGAAGTTTATGACATCTTGTTCCGACAGCCACATTTTTGTTGTGCTTGGACGCAAAAACTTCTGTAAATGCTAACTGGATATGGGGAATAAGTAAAGTCGTCATATATTTTTATCGTTGGCGTGCTGCTAGCCGTGAAAGTATTTATCTATGCGTAACGCTCGTCAAGCAACAGTGGAATTCAATAACTTTTGCAGCTCGACTCAGTAGCTAACCACATTATAGACAATAATTTGAATTAAAAACACAGCATTTGGCAGGAAGCAATGTCAGAAACGGTATTGATTATATCTCGACTCTGCAGATACACGGGTTAATTGGAAAGAAGCACCCCCTCACTGTTACAAATGTATCACCGCCCAATACACTTAATGAATGTGCCCCAGCAACGTGTATTTCAGTATATGCTCTGGCCATTTTGTCAACAGAGAGTATTGTGAATGGTCTGGTCTCCCTTAAAATCCGCGTACGTGATGGAGGGGACAAAAAGGGAATCTGCTATTCTTCTTAAGGTGAGGGCACCTTTGTTAACCTGGTCTGCCTTGGTGGACCGTATGTCGGAGAGTGGCCGAACGCTGGCGGGCACGCTACAGTTTCTGAATTTTGTTTCCTGTTGATGTTGATGTGTGAGGCGTTTATTTAAAAACACGCACATGTTGACAAACGCAATAGTTCAGATATGTAATATGTTTGCTAATAAATATGCGCTTTCCGTTTATATAAGCGTGACGTCGTCATCGCAGATATGGATTAAACTAAAAGTAAGTAAGCGCAAGTTAATATTAAATTTTAAGTCAGAACTATTTGTGATGCCCAATCTGTGTCTAGATATCCACTAAAATACCTTGCGGGGACATATCTGGGATGACAAAGGAGGGTTAAAATGCATATTTTACGGACGTCCTCAAGATGTACGTTGGATCCCCACGAATCTCCTGCAGACATCCAAATATCCAGAATGCGATATCACATAGATATTGCCTGGATGTAAATGTTTTACTGGGCACCGTTTGACTCGACCACAAAGACGTGGAGGCAATTCGAGCTCTGAATGATGCGCTCTCACAAAAGGATATTCTCTCGGCATTGGCTATGGTTAAGGGTGTAGACGAAACCACGCTAGCGACAGATTTGTGCGTCGTACTAACGACAATGGCGGCTGTCTCGACCACTGCGGTACACAGCAGTTTTGCCCATAGCTTGACGGCCGAAATTCACGAAGACTGGCCTCATCTACAGGAGATTATGGACCGTGACTTACTCCAATCGAGCTAAAGACGATTTGCATATTTTTGAATGTGGGCTCATCCCCGGGACCAGATAACATCACTTCCCAATAAACCATAAAACGCCCATGGACGTCCTCATCTGGTCCAGACGTCCTCGTCCAATTTAAACACCATTAGAACACCCATAGGTACTGTCACAAAGGCTGTCAATTGCATGACATCCTCAGGATTGTATTTTGACATTCTGCTCTGGACGTAATGGGGTTCTAAGGTGGGCCTGAGTGTCACTTCAGCGGAATTTGATATGCATGATACCAGGCACGTGCCCGATACAAGATTTTTTTCAGTTTAAATGTACACAAATTATTGTGTACAGTTTGCTGTTTTTGCTTTTTGGAAATATCCAAATGGATATCCAAATTTGAATTCAATTCACATATTATGTGAATTGTTGTTCATTTTATAGAGCCAGGATTCCACTGTAAGTTTAATTTCTGTCAGACTTGCAGAAGGCTTTTGCAACGTTCAGATTAAGACAATTCTGCGTATTTTTGTATTTATTCGCTGCAGCTGATTGCGCTTTTAAGCGTAACTGCATACCCAGATGAAATGTGTTGGCACAGCCATTGGGCCTTTCACTCCTCGAGGTAGCTTTCCAAAGCTTTCCACGCAACTCAAAATTTAGCTCGCACATGTACTCATTCGTTCACAATGCAAAATAATAGTTTAATAGGCTTTCATCACAATACGCAAGGTATCTCAGTTTAATCTTATTGTGATATTACTCATTCTGGTCAAGACTATTTTTATGAAAAGCTACTTTACACATAGGCAAATCCTTATGTTTCTAACACCATAACTCTCTGATGCCACTAAGATTTCTTGATGTGACATCAAAAAGTATCGTAACATTCTCGTGTCCGATCAAGAATTATTCATGCTCTTAGTGGGTGTTTCATCAGGTGCGTCATATATGTGTGTGTGGTGTGTCGCACCATGTCGCTTGATGTCGCACCAGAAAGATGCCATGCTTCCTGGCAGCATCAGCAGGTTTTAAGTGGCTTCAATGTACATTAGGAACCTGCGATGTACACGATCGCACACCGTCAAGGAAATATGTAGTATTTAAGCCTGCTTTTTTACTATATGTAAAAAACGATAAAGAAAGGGTGCGACACAATGAGTGCTGCCTGCATGATGGTCCGTGTGCACATGTCATACATATTATGTTGTTATGGTTCATATTCATGAGCTGATGTGCATGTGTCGTAATACTCTAAATCGTGCAGCGGCTTAGTAGCAAATATCAGAGAACACAAGTTGCAAGCCCCAAGCACAAGGTTCAATGGTTCTTATGAAAACAGCAGCATCTCCCGAAACATCTTGGAACCACTCAAACTCAAGAGATAGTACGATTCTACCGTCGTCATATTTTGTCCGCCGAGCAATTGCGATGCGCGTCCGCGATGACTGCATGCCAACACGAACTCCCGCGTCCTTGCCTGTTCACCATGCCACAAGCCAGCGCTGCCTGTCGCGCATGCGCAGTTTTGTTGGGTTCGCCAGGTTCGCTTTGGCTGTAACGAATGGTAACGGACCGTGTCCGTTACCTCATTGCCGCGAGCAGTACGCATGATGGCATGATTTCGAGCGTATTATAGTTCCGCTAAGTCTGCAGCTGTTAGAGCGTTTGCACTGTCGCTCCCAGTTGATGCTGTCGTTCTAGCAACCCGTCTGCGAAAGAGTGTTTCTGTCAACCCCAGCAGACCAGTCAGGCTCGTTTGAAATGTCGAGGAGTGAGGACGCGGCCCTGGATCTGAAGCCAAAATCGCTCTTCGTCATCAGGTTTTTTGCCGTGTGAGCAGTGGCATAGCCACTGGGGGGGAGCCCACCCTACCTGCCACTGACCGACCCTGGCCAATCGTGCAAATCCGAGGAGAAAATAACATATGGGGGGGGGGGGGGACCAGTGTGGCGATCGCGAAAGTTCTTACATTTCATGGCATCTATCTAAGCAGCACACTTGAATGGTTTCCAAAGTATGAGCTTTTCAAAATCCTTCCAATCTCGTGACACCACCTCATTGGACATCACAGTATAATCGTATTATGAATGTCCAAATCAATTATTTTCGTGTTTTTTTTTCATCCACATGCTGCGGTGTGCACAAGTATTGTGTGTTGTCGCTCCCAGGATCAGAGTCGGGGAGGGAGTGGGCGGGATTTCGTATAGAGCCCCCCCCCCCTACCTTGGAGGTCTGGCTACGCCACTGCGTGTGAGGTGTGTAATTAATATAACTGTGAAATAATATGTTCGACTGTGCCATGCATTGTCATTGTAGATTTCACTCCATTTGCAGGCAATCTGAACAACGACAGGGAGATGGAACGCAAGATGAAACCGTGAGCGACTGCACGGTTTGTGCAGACGGTGTGTATATGTCTTGACACCTACTGCACATGGCTATGCTGTCATCGTGTTCTCTGAAAATATTTTTATTGCAGATTAGGCGTGTATGGCGCAATGGGCACCAGGAAGAAAGACGCAAGCATTGTGTTCAGTGTGGTGGAGACTCATGCACGTCATTACAAGATTTGCAAATGCTTTGAGAAAGACAAGTTGGGCCGGAAGTGAGAACCTATGTGCTTTTTTTTTTTCATTTTTGTTAATCGTCCGATCATTGCGAATTTTGTGCCCGCGTGAGACGAGTGCTTAGGTGCGTTGATGATGAATGGGGATGCTTTCAGAGGTCCGTACTGGTGAGTGGTGACTAAAGCGATTTCTTGCTGCTATCTACTATTCCGCGTGGGTTTTTACGGGTTCTCATCTCCCCCTGACATGAGCGGCTTACTTAGCAGAACATTTCAGAAAACATGTAGGCAGCGAGGGGGAGGGGCGGTGAACAACTTGCCGTGTTGTTGGCCACAGAGCAGCATTTTCAAGACCGCCATAACCAGCATCAATGCAACTATTGTGTCACATCAGCATCAAGGCAGCCTTCATGTTAGCATCAGCATCAGAGCGGCTCTAGTGTTAACATCAGCCTGGACAGCTCTGTTAACATTAGTATCAGAGCAGTTCCACGTGTTAACATGAGCATCAAGACAGTGTCCCCAATCACATCAAACCTGATATCACTCGTCAATAAGGAACACACCCATAAACGTGCGTTACCACAGCAGTGGCTCTGCTACACTGGTTACATGCTATGTAGTACAATGTGGCTTAACCTTGTTCTCTACACAACCTGTATATTTTTGTCTCCATTCTGCTAAAAATGCTTATAAACCCAGCATATGTATAAGCTCCTGGCTGCTGTGGTATTATTGTAGTTTCCTATCTTACTTTTAATTCATTCTAGTCGATAGTATTTTCATGAAATTGTGTCTTACAGTACTCAGTCAGTATACCAATAAATGTTGAAGCTGAACCAGATATTTGCATCATGATATTGCTCAAAGTATACACACCTAGCAAAACATAAAAAACGTCCCAACAAGGTACCAGATCATGTCTCTGGAAGACATCCCAGTGACATGATATGGATGCTTGTTTTAACATCCATGGGATGTCCACTCTGACATCATCGGGACGATTGTGGACGCCCACAGGTAGTCCACATATCCTGGTAAGGATGTCTTGGTGTCATCCTAGGAACATTTATGGTTTACTGGGTACCGCACTGCGAAACCTTGACGGCCGGTCACTTCAAGCTCTTCTTCATGCCTATAATATGTCTTGGCAACAGGGATCTCTACGATCAACCCGGAAGGAGTCGTTAGTCGTTCCCGTCCTGGAAACCATGCAAACCACAAATGCCCTGTTCTCTTTTAGCCCTGTGAGCCTGACAAGCTGTGTGGGAAAACCGACGGAGAGAATGGTTTTGCATCGTCTCGACTGCTGGCTCGAAAAGCAAGGGGCGTTCCCTCACGAAATGGCAGGCTTTCGTCGCCACCGAAGCTCCACGAATCAAGTTCTCGACCTCGTTTCTACAGTCCAAAATACTTGTGCACATCAGCGGATCGTTGTACCAATTTTCCTCGACATGAAACGCACCTATGATACTTGGTCGCATTTGTGTGCTGCATGCCTTGCGCTTTGTTGGAGTGTCTGGTCGGCTCTTCAGCAGGCTCCGCGATTTTCTTATGAACCTTACTGTAGCTCTCCGCACATCCTATGGCCAAAGCCCTGTTCATCAAGGTGTATCCCAAGGAAGCATTTTGAGTCCTACACTCTTCAATGTGGTAATGGCAGGCATGAAATCGATAATTCCTCGCCAAAGTAGCATTCTCTGTGTATGCCGATGACGTTGTTCTTTGGACAGTAGGCGAGTCACTACTAGCCATTCAGCGCCGTTTGCAGCTGGCCTTAAACAATGTCCACCTGTACCTCATGCGACTTGGGATGGACGTTTCGCCGGAAAAGTGTGTCGAGCGCCCTTTCACCCGCAAGGCTATAGGAAACTTCCCTCTTTGGGTTAGTGCAAAAAAGCTCCAGCCTGTATATTCCCATCGTTTCCTTGGTGTTGTCATGGACTCGGACCTGCACTGGGCTCGCCACATTAAGCACCTCGAAACCAAAGTGCAGCAGTGGCTTCCTGCAATTCAGTATCTTTTTGGCGCATAAGATGGGGCTGTGATCAGCACTCCATTCTAGCTGTCCACGCGCCTTTGATGAGGGCGACTGTGATATACAGCCTCCCAGTCTTGCACGGGATTTCCACAACGTCACTAAACACCCTTCGGACACTGTTTGCCGTAAGCCTTCATCGCTGCCTTGGCGTTCCAAGAAAGGCTTAAACACTGCAAGTCCTGGCTCAAGCTGGTGAACTCCTAGTGGAGGTTCTCAGTGAGCATGAAATGGCTCGACACTTCCTACGTTTGCATGTGCACATTCCCCGTCACCCACTCCTGAGAAAAATTCGATATCGTTCTGACAGTGATTTCGACCGCGAAGCGCAGAGGAGACGCCAGGCTCGACTGGCTTCATAGCTAAGGAAGTCACACCGCCAGACGCCCCCTGGTCTCTGCCTGTGCCACTCAGCTTCATATGTCTTCCGAACCTCCAGGAACGAAGTGATCAGGTTCCCCCTCAAGTCCTTCGAGCCTATTTTATCCTCTGTTAGATGCCAAGTTTTCTACCTCTGCCGCAGCAAACACCGATGGCGCATCTCGAAATGGCAAGTCCGCCTCGGAATTCGTCATCCCGCCCGAAGGCGTAGTGGAAGGACTTCGCCTTTCGAATCAAACCTTATCCACAGCTGCGTAAATTCTATGCCATACTTTTCCTTCTGCAGCACATCGTCGATTCTACCTCGTGGGAATAGGTCGTGTTCACTGACTCTACATCGGCACTGCAAGCAATTCAAAATTCTAGCATCCGAGGATCATCCGCACCGTTGGCGTTGGATGTGTTAATGGCTTACAACCTTATCTACGAAGGGGTGTATCCCTTTTGAAACCATTAAAAATAATCTCTCAAAAATAAACACGTAAGTACCCACTGTTAAAAATATATCTCCCAGAATATACGCTTAAAAATCAATGCACAAAAATAATCGTCGAAATATCCCCGTTTAAATAAAAACGCTAAGGAACCCACGGTTAAGAATATATCGTTAAAAATAATTCGTTTCAGAATCCCCCCAAATCCACCCTACAGTTGCTAGAGCCATGTGGTATGGCCCAAATCAAGGTGAACTGCAAGCAAGGGGCTTAAACTATCCTCACAGGACCAAACTATCCTAAACTATCCCAAACTAACCGAAACCAGACTAACCTAACCTAGCATAACCTGATCTAACCCGGCGCAAACTGCAATCAGTTCGCCTCCGTGCTAGATGGTGAGGGGATTTTGAAACAGTTGATTTTTAATGGTGGATTATTAAACGGTGATCTCTACGCGGGGATAGTAAGCGGTTTATTTTAGGAGATATATTTTTAACCGTGTATTTTTAAGCGGATTATTCTTGAATGTTGTATTCTTAAGCGTTTATTTTAAAAGGTGGATTTCGGTGACCCCCCCTACGAAGCAGGCGACGAGCTGGTTCTCCAATGGATTCTAGCCCATTGCGGTATCGAAGTGAACGAACAACCCGACAGCGCTACAGAAGCAGCTCTGCCGTCTCCGAGACGGACGCGCTGAGAGGAGATCGCCCTTCCATCCTTCGACGCCTCGTGACTCTTCTGGCTTCCTGCCACAGGACCGCTGACATTCTCCCTCCAGCTATGCTGAGTAGAGTTGACGCAGCGCTCGCTTTCCGCGTGCCTCAACATTCTTCGCGTCAAGATGCTGCATTATTTCATCGGATGTGCCTCGATGTGGCCTTTACAGCACAGTAGCGTTACCGCTTGAGGCAAATTGACTCTCACTAATGCAGTCACTGCGGTGCTATAGAAGATCTAGAGCACATTCTTCTCCATTGCCCACAGTACCAACCTTCCCGAAACGTACGCTCCGTATCCCTTAACGAGCTGAATTCTCGGCCCGTCTCTCACAAAACTGCTTGATCCCAGACAACACCCTGCCCACCAATGCTCTGCCCTCAAAGCTTCTGCACTTTTTTGGATACCATAGGACTTCAATCCATATTGCGGAGGGGCTCATTATTTCATTCACTGCATCACCACCAGCAATGGGGTAGAGTATCACCCTAGGCCGATGAAACTCCCCATTCATCATCTCAAAATAAAGTTGTTGTTGTTGTTGTTGTTGTTTGTAGCTCTGGTAGCACATGCATGATTATTTTTCTTTTGATATAGCGTGTTCCCAATAAGCCTCAATAAATTGCACAGTTATGACATCGAGAGCTTGTAAGGTGTAGGCAATAAACTATGCCGTTTTCACATTCGTCACATGCACTTCGGCCTGTACTTGAGCATTGTGTATATCTTTTGTTAACGACTCCCCACTGCTACTGAGATGAAAAACATCCAGTATTCGCCATCAGTTTCACCCTCTGATACTGTGTCCGTGCCCTAAGAGTCTGTGATCGAGGTAAAAAAGATTGGGGCATCATTCTGAAATGTGTGCAGCATCAGATCAATCGTGCATATCTCCAGGAACTGCGGAACATTAACAAGAAGATAGACGCCTCACCATTAACATTTCTATTCGCTCTTCACATCCGTCTGCATTTTTATTGGCAGAGGATCAGTCATGATGTCTAGAACTGCCGGTGCCTACTGGTTCAAACCGCAGCTTGTGCCCTGCTTACTATATGTACAGATCATGTTTTATCAGAAAATGATAACCCTGCACAGATTCACTGTACTCTCTCCATCTGCATTTTACTGAGGTTGATGAAGGTCTGCTGAGCGGAAATCTCACATCAATCTCCACCTTGAACAGAAGCTCACCTATGTGACTTCATGCTTTGCTGACCCTAAAACCACAACAGAATGGTAGTGACAAAAGAGTGTGGAACATAACTTAAGCACAGACAACTCACCCCACCATGAAGGTGCAATGTGCATTAACGAGGTCTCCGGTGTCCTCCAGTGTGCACCACGGCTTGTCAAACTTGTTAAGCATCTGAATCCCTCGTTCTGTTCCAGTAAGCAAAACCAACGTGCCACCGCTAACTCGGCAGCTGTATGCGAGCTACCCCGAACCTTTTCTCACACGAAGAAGTTGTAAGAATCCATCACTTTACAGCTTCGCATCTCTTCTTTGGTATAGTGACACGTAGACGCTGCCAGGTAGATATAAATGTCTCCAGATTACACACCAGACCACCCTCGCAAGGGCATCAGACCATGCGCAAATCTTCGTCAAGGGGATCAGGATGTACTTTTTCACGAATTCTATGTTTTTCTCTATACCTGGGTTTCGCCTCTGCATCCAGTTCTTTGAAGTAGGACAGATTAGCGCAAAATGAAAAATACATGTCGTCGTGCAAGTGCAAACAATTTGCACACATAGTGTGTTTACGGGCTCTGGGATAGAGGATCACCAAGACCAGAAATATGCCATTGCCAGCCAATGGGAGCCAAAGGGTGAATAAAATGGCGTCGGACGACTCCATAAAGTGTATTCGACAGCACCTCAGAATGAGTTATCTCAGCAGTTATTAAGCTCAGTTATTAGCAGCTTGTTACGCACTACCTGCAGACGGTCTGACCAGGAAAGAGTTTACGTGAACTCCTACCTGTGACCCAATTCGTGAGCCATCATGCGAACGACGTCATATGACCGAGGCTTGTCTTCAACCACGCCATACTTGTGTGCTGTGCAGGCACCTGCTAAATACGCCATACCTAGAGAGAAGGAGGGTTCTTGTCTGCACACATTCATATCGGCTCGCAAATCGCTGGAATACAACGCGTCAACCAACCAAGCGAAATATACTGGGCGTCCATTCTTCAAATAGGTTGCAACTTACCACCTATCTTGCACTCAATGAGGCCGTTCGCCGTTCCACAGAGGTCTAACCTGAAGAGAAATCAGAGGGATGAGGTTTCAGATATGTTTTGCTTTGGCAATAAATCGAACGAATGAACAAGTTATTATCGGTGAATGAGTGTGCACTGCCAAGTTAGTGTAACATTTTCTATTACATTGGGCGAAGCCTACGTCTATTATAAAAACTTTTAGATCACAATGCATTATTCATAGAAGTTTTGGGGCCATGATGACATACTGTGGCGTATCCCACACAGGGGAGGCCTGGGCAGGCTGTAAGTGGGGCCTTTTCGACTCAGTACCCTTACCGGTATATGGGTTTATGTACGTGATAGCTTCATGCACAATTTGCAGTAGTGCAAGGAATTGTAACAAAAAGCAATTTGTTGCTGATGCAGTTATAAATTCGCAGTAGTACGGATTGACCACTAGCTGCCCACAACACAGGGGGCCTGGACGACATTGATTAGCAATTCATTACCAATTACCCAGCAAACCATTAATATCCCTGGGACATCCCTACAAGGTTGCGAACGTCCTGAATATCTCGACATCCATAGGATATCTATGGGATATCGCACAATTTCATTGCGTTTTGGGCTTACCCCAGTAAACAACAGATGTCCCTGGTATGTTGGAAGGATATCGCGCTCTGGATGTTTGAATGTCCCCTGACAAGCAGCCTGCAGATCCTAGGGATGTCTATGGGAGATCCAGGAAATATTTGTTTGTCCTTATAGAGACGGTAACCTGAATTAAAAACACAGTAGTCGATAGGAAGGGATGTCGGAAATGTTGTTGGGTATACTGTCGGTTGATGCAGAAACACAAGAATTGCGAAGATACATCCTCGTCACCATTACAAATGGTGTACGCCACGCTACCCCTAACGAACGTGTGTGTAACGATTTGTATTTCAGTATATGTTCCATCCAGCTCGCAAATAGAGGTTACTGCGGGTTTTCCCAACTGGTCCAAGTGAGGCAGGCAGGGTTCGGCACTTATGTCCCACGGTGTTGCTGTACTGTGGTGAATCCTGTTAGGCTAAGGTAATGTTTTGTTCCCAATAGTATCAAATGGGTTAAAACACACAATAAATAAATATACACAGCATATACACAGCAAATAAATATTTGCTGGTGCACAGTTGCAGTGGTCTCTACGCAATCTACAAACACTAAATATCTGATGCACAAAATTGTTAAAAGCAAAATATGTTCGATATTCGTAATCTCCCGTATATATCCAAATATCCGTGACAGACGTCGCAGGGACTTTCAGTGGATCTACAAACATGGCAGAAATGCTAGTCGCTGGGATATCGCATGGATATAAAACGGATCTGTGGCAAACTCCACTGGATATCCCAACGTCCCGGGCGAGATATCTTACGGATATTTCCTGGATGTATCTGGTTTGCTGGGTAGGACCCCCACCATAATTAGGATCATCCACCCAGAAAACCACAAAGGTCCTGGTGATATCCAAAATATTTCGCAGACATCTCAACGTCCACCGGATATCTGTGGGCTTTCCATGGCTTGGTCCAAATTAGGTCGCTAATATCCCAGACATTGTAACGTATTTTCAATATCCACTAAACATCCCAAGTGCACGTCATCACAAAACACATTTTGGTGTACTGTACAGGTTTAGAGACTGCTTTTGGACAATAGTATGAGAACAGTACATGGCGGATGAAGCCCTGACAGTTTTGCATAACAAAGCTTTCTTTTGCAGCATGTTTTTTATGTGCTCCAATAACGCATGCTTTCTAATAACTGTCAGCACCTGTCACATATTTAAATAACATGATGTTGAAGGCACTATCCTTACTCAGGCACTCATCATTGAGAACCTTTGCTGTTGCAAATCACAGTTAAACAGCTAAGAAATGCAGCGAGGCAACACAAGCAAATAAAATAAAAACTCGTACATCACTGTAATTTCATTTATTATTCTATGACCAATAACTGATGCTGCATATCGTCCTCTAATGTTGTATGTCAGGGCTCGACTATACTAGTGTATATTACCATAAATTGTGGGGTAAATTTCACACTCCACCTGGTAATGTGTTTCGACGTGGTACACAGCACACAAGTTTTGGATAAATAATTTTTCCTAAATTGGGGGGAGGGTAAAAATCGCGTAAGAAACGTGCTCTAAATTAATGCAAATTCAGGTGGAAAAAGCTCCAGTATGCTAATTCGTGGAGTACAAACAGCCACTGTCCAGTGGTGATGCGCTGTAATGCAATACACAGCATCACTTCAAACACCAGCGTGGAAGGGCCTGGAATTGTACTTCTGAAGCTGTTGAGAGCACAGTGCTGGCTGCAATCAGCTGCTGTTACCACATACTGTGTCATCACAACTGCTCTTTATATCCTGGTCCACTCGAGTTTTACTGTTAACAAAATCAAGGCGATTCAACGCAGACAGAACACTATCTCCTGTGGACATTCGAAATGGATCACAAGGTCCCAGTCCTGGGATGAATATCAGATGGACATCACTAGGGGCTACATGAATGGACGTCCTTAATCGTACGTCTGTAGGATGTACCGTAACGACTGTTTGAATTTACCAGTCCCTGATGAGATGTTGCATGGAGCATTAGCATAGGAGAGAGAGAAACATGGCAAGGTGTGTCGCAGCTGAGTTCAACTTTCGCTGAACCAACTGAGTGCCTCAAATCAAAAGCAGTAAGAAATACAGACATTATCGTTAAAGTGAGTTAATACACCAAGCAGTTCTTCAGTCCAGTGTTATCAGTATACGCAATCACATTAAACTTACGCACCTCACCCTCTAGTTTGACTCGCAGGCAAACATGGCTCTTAAATTTGTGGCAGCTCGGGAGACAAGTATTATATAGTATCTGTTTTCACTTTAGAAAGGTGTGCCACTAAGGTGTGCCACATTTCTAAGTTCAAGGTTATCAGAGCTTTTTTGCTTTTTAAAACTTTGTGCTCATTGTCTGTAATGGAAATACTAGAAAGAAACAAAGAGGAGCAATTGAGAAAGGAAGAAGCAGTGAGCGGAGCTGAAACAAAATGTCAGAAAAAAAAAAATGCCAAGTAGGAATCTGTCCACTTACGCAGCAGCTCAATAAAGAGTATCAGTAATAATGAGAAAATACAGGACCCTGAGCACATATGCAAGGAATTCCGTGCAATGTGCGACATCTCCGTGTAACTTCCTCTGAGGACAAACAACGGATATTCGTGGGAAGTCCAAACCGTGACCACTCGGAGAAGTAGGGGACGTCTGTCAGAAAAATGTCTGCTTCCCAAGGAGATCCGAATTCCGGGAAACGATATCGCCAGGAACACCATGGGAAGTTTTGTTCCATTTCGGATGGTACGCTTGTGTTTTGAGATTTTAGAAAAGTGCGGTGACCTTAAACACACAGTACCTTTGGTGCTGCTGTCTCAATTTCATTTCAGAAGCCCTAATTGAAAGGTTAATTTTGCAGTTATACTTCGTCGTCGGTCGTGTCCTGCTATCCACAGGTGCAGCCACAGGTGCATGGTATCATGCAGTGTGTTTCTGCCTAGTCATATAAGCCAAAGGAAAAAGCAGTAGCCAAGCAGTTGCTGGTCTGTTTGTTAAAAATATGTAATGTATATGAAAAACACCCTTCAGCAGCACATCATTTTGCATTTGACACATTGCATTGCTCATCATCTGTGTGAGTGTTTTTGTCCATCGATTGTAATACGTGTTGCAGACCATGCAGTCACCACGACAACATTGAGTTCCTGTATATCTTGTACTGCGTGAGCATACAGGATGCTGCACATGCACATATGTTTGTATTATTATAAAGTCAGCATGGGCCTTATATATATGTTATCTCGGAGGATTCCTGAGTTTCTGTACGTAGGCTGTACAATAACCTGTGAAGTACAAGCTACCAAAAAGTCAGCAGTAACAGTAACATATTGGAAGCAGTTTAAAACACACAATAAATATTATTTGGCGGTACACCATTGCAGTAGTCTCTACAGTCTCTACACCCACACATCCAAGGCACGTCCTGAGGACGTCCATATGATGCCACCAACGGGATAATCAGATGACCATAAGATATCCTGGATTCTCCGAATGACATACTATGGGACATCATGTCGTCGTGCTGCCATTGCAACAGCCGGGGACTTCATTTGGGCAATCCTCGTGGCGTCCTTTGTGACATTTTCAGAATATTTTTCTGAGCATTCCAGGACGTTAATGCAGTATGCGGCCTCCATATGCTATACAGGGTGTCCCAGAAAATGTGTCATTGAATTCTAGTAAACGAAACTACGCCACCCAACGGCATTTGTTCTTAATGGTTTCTGCCACTTCTTGATGTGCATGTCATGTAACCTAAGTTTAATTACACAAATTTTTGCGAATCGAACTCAGAAATTTGCCAAGTAAAGGTCACTTTTTTACCCCACCAACATGAAGAGCGTGCCGAATTTATTCAAAGTTATGATAATTGACAGTGATACTCAGTATCTATCCTGTCGGGAAGAATAGCCGAACATCATGCTTCTCGTGCACACGAGTATAACGCACAAGGACTTTTTGAACGCAATCGCTGTCAGTCCGACGGAAGGAGGTTGGAAACCCAACCCACAGAATGATAGTAGTAGAAAAAGTGGCAGTTCATGAAATTGGGAGAGGGAAGGTATGGTCGCAGCCGATACTGGACGCGATAAGATATGTCTACGGTGCCGGTGTGGGCTGGGTTTCGAAACTCCTTTCGTCGGACTGACAATGATTCCGCTGAAAGGTTCGTGGCGCGCTATCCTCCGCGAGCTCCATAGAGCATGATTTTCGGCTATTTTTCCGATACGATAGCTCCTGAATATTCCTGTTAATTATCATTAATTTGAGTAAATTCGGCACGCTCTTCACATTGGCGGGGTAGAAAAGTCACCTTTACGTGTCAAATTTTCGAGTTCAGTTCGCAAAAATTTATATAATTTAACTTAGGTTACATGACATGCACATCAGGAGGTGGCAAAAACCTAGTAAGAACAAATGCCGTTGACCGCATGATTCTATGTGGCGTAGTTTTTCTTCCAATTAAAATTCAATGACAGATTTTCTGGGCACCCTGTATACACATCTTATAATGCAAACTACTCTATCACACAAGCATGTTCAGAGTGAATAGTAATTTTATTGAATATTCTGCATTCCCACACAAGAACCTCATCTGTATATCACCTGGCAACGAGCTAGCTATGTACCATGTCAACATCAGTTCGTTGAATGAGCAACTAGATCTACGAGACAAATGGGCGAGTACCCTGAGAAACGCAGGAAGTTAATTAAGTTACCAGCACCAAAGCGGTAATATAGAAGCAAGCTAGCCCAGACACTTCGGTACGCCAAAAAGTATGAAAATTGCTCCCACCCAAGTATGAAGATATTACAGTGTAGAGCTGACATGTAGCATAAACAGCAACTGCCACCAAGGAATGTTGGAGACAGAGTTTAAGTAGGCAATAAACCTCTAACCGACAAACGTCGTCATGACGTTGGTAGACAGACCGAAACAGAAACCGATTGGAAGGGGAGAGCTGGGTTCCACAAATGGGCAATTGTTCGCTGCCTGCTTTTGAAAGAAAAGTAGGACCGAAAGTCGCGTCCCTTTAGAGACCATCGTAATCCCCTCAAGACCGTGGCTTTCGGGCGTGACCTTGTTCCCCACTAGCTTTGCACGTAGTTCAACTCTACCAAATTCGTAGCGCTGTCGAACACTATGACGTCATTTGTTTACAAACAGGTAGAGGTCTACTGTACCGGAAGAAATTTGCACACAAACTTCCGCTTGCCCTTTTGACCGAGCCAGCTGAACTCTGCAGCAACGCAGTCCGTCAGAAGGTACTCAACTATTTTTCAAGCAGATTGCTGCACCCAAGCTGAGCAAGCTCTTGAACCTCAAAGCTCAAATTTTCCAAAAGCTCATCGAACTAACCAAAAAAGATTTCCACTGACTTCACGCAACACAAAGTTGAGACATTTTCTGTTGTATGCGGATGACTGATGGTGTCCTCGCGGTCTGATGATGTTTCCTGCATCTATTGTACTCGGCATCATGAGCTCATGTAATTTAATGACACCAATCGTTTTACCTCCTAATTTTAAAAGAAGAAAAAATCAGAAAACTTTTGGCTCTGGACTTGAGCTCATGCAGTCATATGACTCCTATACTTCGAGCCGGTGGCATTGCCACAGGGGGGCTAGGGGGGGGGGGGGCTCCAGCCCCCCTACCTGCCATGGACCGACCAGTGCAAATCGTGCAAATCCGAGGAGAAAATAATATATGGGGGGAACCAGTGCGACGATCGCGAAAGTGCTTACAGTTCATGGCGTCTATATCTAAGCAGCACCTCTTGAATGGTTTTCAAAGTATGAGCTTTTCAAAATCCTTCCAATCTCGTGACACCACCTCATTGGACGTGACAGCCTCTATATGTAATCGTATTGTGAACGTCCAAGTAAATTATTCTCGTTCTTTTTTTTTTCAAACGCATTTTGCGGTGTGCACATGGATGCGTGTGTTGTCGCACCCAGGATAAGCGGAGGGAGTGGCCAGTTCGAGCAGTTTCTGCATAGCAAAAATGTCTTAATAGAAATAACTGACCAGTACCACAATGCTCCTATTCCAGAGATTACGAGTTGGACTAAAACTATGCGATGCAAATCAGTATTTCCTAAGTGTGTACATGGAACATGGGCACTTAATGCAAATGGCATCAGATAAACATGGCAAGATAATGTTGGAAGTTCTACAGATTTTAAGAGCTCTGAGCGGTGCACGACTACACATCATGAATGCAGTTCATACAACTATAGATGAATATCTGGTGATTACTGCACCTGCTGGTTCAGACTTGCGACTTGAAGATCAACTGTCCTACACACACCGCTTGCCAATTGTCGTAACATAGCTCGTGCAAGACTTCAGGAACAAAATGCATAATGGAGCATCTCACTACAGAAATAAAAAGCCGTTCACATTCTTATGCAGTCAGAGCAGGTGGCTCTGAGGAGTTCCAAGACAGAAGGAAACACAATTCAACAGGCTGCGTAGACGCCAACACGCTAACAGACGTTTTCAAGTTGAAAACAGAGTCCGAGTTGATGCCGATGCTACTTGGTCGCATATAACTATGAGAGCACTGTGGCTATGTTTAGTTTCGATTTGAAAGACCGGGAAACCTCACGACTCGCATGAACTATTGCATAATCATTTTTTGCAACATACTGAGGTACGTGGAGTTGCGTGCACAACTTCGTGAACTTTTGGTTGTATATTTATTTTATTATTGTATTTGTTTTATTGCGTTATTTATTTATTTATTTTTATGTGCATGAATTATTTGCAGACATTTGCGCAACTTAGATAGCTTCGAAAATAGTGTGTTGAGTACACAGAAACCTAATAAAGCGAAATCACTGCAGTATTTCAATTCCCCTAAGGCTGTAGAAAACTGAAGTCACTTGATATCCGAGCCGTCTAACTGTGCTGAAGAGTGTTTGACAGCCTTTTATTTGTCTCATCTCACACAATGCTGGCGTACTTCGAAGGAATTTCTACCCTGCACTCAGATGCAAGCATTTCTGCTCAAATATCTATAACTGCATACAGCTTACTTCATCAACATACCGACCATCCAATAGTATCTAACAAACAAACAAACCCACTTCTGATGACAGAACACTATTCAGCTCCTCCAAGCGGCTTTCTTCTGCGTAAAAGCCGTGAAAGAAAGAAAGAGACGCGAAAAATTGCACTCATTTGTGGTGGAATTGCTATGACTTCAATAACCAAAGCATACGCTGCTAAACTGAGAAAAACACACTCATTCCTGCTATCAGAAAATTATTGCATAATGCGGTACACACAACTGCATTTTACCTGCATAAAGAAGCACAAGACAAGGGTACACAAATTCCCTTAGGCAATGAGGGAAAATCACTTCTACTAGAACAGCATAATACGATATACGCTGAATTTTTACGGGTGAAAATTGCAATAAGAAAGACACCGCTAAGCCAAGTCCACACATATGACAGCGCATACAAAACACGCCAGGCAGAATGGCTTAAAGGGACTATGAAATTTCCCGAACCCCCATACTTTTTTTCGACGGAAACTGTTCTTCCCGCAGAGAAACTAATATGCCACAAATTTTTCCGGACGAAATCGCTCCACTCTGCGAGGAGCGCGCGCTGGAAATGTCTCTTCCGCGTTCCTCCTCTCCCGCGCATATTTCCCTGCCGATGGTGTAACTGTACGGACCGCTCTTCGGTTCCCCGTTACGTCACTGGTGTTGCACAATGGCAAGTAATGCCGCGAGCTCGCGCTGTGGCTGCCGAAATCTGCCGATCGCGCGGAAGCTGCTGTCATGGAGATTTCCACTCCCGATGAACGCATATGCGGGATCCTACGGCGCATGCTCCTGGCGGGATTCCTCGGCTCGGCAACACGTCACGATGACGTGTTGCTGAGCCGGCCGTGGTCGCGTCAAGTTACCCGTTGTGTCTCCGCTCGGCAGCTCGTCACGGCGCGGCGCCAGCTGTCCTCCCTTCGCCGCTCCGTTTAAATTCGCTCCCGAGAAATCCGCTCGCGCGACGAAAGTAAAATTTCGGTTCTAGACTCCGAAAAATGTCTTCTTTCGAACGAAACGAAGAAAAAAATCGTTTCATAGTCCCTTTAAGACGGAGCGCTCAGGAATAATCGCAGCGTCACCGCACATCGCTACGAAACTCAACGGCTAACACAAGGTGACAACAACAAGCTACTAGCGGCGGGTGAAAATTGCGACAAGAAAGGCACAGCTAAACAAGTCTAGACATGCGACATCGCATAAAAAACAGTGCTCATCGAGGAAAATGCCTAAGGCTAAGACAGAAAACCATTGAGCATACACAAGTTCATTTTTCTATTTCGCATAAACTAAACGCGGATCGCTATTTCTTGCTTGGAGAACGACGCACAAATTATTTTTAGTGAGCAGGGGAAATCATTTCTGCTCGTACCACACTCTGAATTTCTACCAAGAAACCAACAGGGCAATGGACACATATACGCGACAGCGAAACAATAGAGATGCGGAGCATATGTAATGCATATCTCCAGTTGACGTCACAAATCAGAAAAAAACGCACACACACAGCAGCTGAGGAATACACCAGGAGACGTGCTTTAGGGGAGCTCTCTGCTCAAATAGCCCTAACTGCAAAATTAAGCACTGCTTACTTCATCAGCTTATCGAGCAAAGTGAATACTGTCACTCAACAACATCTAACAAACAAACATTCCCACTTCCCCTGATACTATTCAGCTTTACCAAGCGGCTTTCTTCTGCGTAAAAGCAGTGAAAGAAGAAAAGAGCAGTGAAAAATTACACGTACTTTTACTCGAATAGCTATAACTCCAAAAACCGAAGCACACGCTAATAAACTGAGAAAAAGACACCCATTTCTGCGATCAATTCTTGCATAATGCTACATACACAATCGCATTGTCCCTGGGTGGGGGGGGGGATATGTTTATTGAAAAATATAGTAAGGGGGTGATAATTTATGTTAGCAGTAGTAGAACAAGTCGGGAGATGAGTTGAATTTTCCTTACAGACAAACAAACAAAGCACAGTAAAAAGGGTACACAGATTCCCTCAAGCGAGCAGGGAAACTCACTTCTACTCGGGCAGCATAATACGATAAAGTATGAATTTTTACCAAGAAAACTGAGCGTGAACAGCGCTACGATAATGACAGACACATACTAACGAACAACAAACAAACAAACACTCCTATTCACGTCTACTGATAGAATTTGAGGTAGGGGCGTGAACCACACAATAAGAACAAAGCACACCGCTTCAGGAAGGTATATCAAATGCAGCGCAACTGGATCCACGTCCAGAACTCATAAAATAGCCTCTCCCAAAACAAAGGACTTCACCAGGTTCGTGAGGCAATTCCATTAAAAACGCACGTCCCTTCCCACAGATTGCAATGCAAGCGCTATAACCTTTATTTTTCAAGCCAATCTTTCACACGGTTATCGCGTTTGCATTGCAATCTGTAGGATGGAACTAGCGTTTCTAATGGAATTGCCTCGCGAACCTGCTCAAGTCCTTCGTTTTGGGCAGGCTATTTTATGAGCTCTGGAAGCGGGTCCTGCTGCGCTGTACTCGATATACCTTACTGAAGCGGTGTGCTTTGTTCTTATCGTGTGGCTCACGCCTTCAGCTTCAATTCTATCAATAGAAGTGAATAGGAGTGTTTGTTTGTTTGTTTTTCGTTTGCATGTGTCTGTCACGCTCGTAGCTGTGTTCACGCTTGGTTTTCTTGGGGAAAATTCAGACTTTATTGTATTATGCTGTCCGAGCAGAAATGACTTTCCCTGCTCGCTCAAGGGAATCTGTGTACCATTGTACTGTGCTTTGTTTGTTTGTCTGTAAGGAAAATTCAAATCATCTCCCGACTTGAGATATTATATATACGTATATAGATATTTGAGCAGAAATGCTTGCATCTGAGCGCAGTATAGAAATTCTTTCGAAGTACGCCACCCTCAGTGGTATTTGATAAATTAATTATTTTAGGTGAGAGTCTGCTTCACTGCATGACAGGGCCGAGTAGGCTGAAATGGGAGGAGAGAAAAACTTGGAGCGCTTGATTCATTGTAATCTAAGTAATAGTGCAGTTATGGAACACTTTCAATATCGAGTCGTATTTTAAGGTTCCCAAAATTTAAGTTGAGCTTATTAAGAGTACTACAGGCTTTTTGTAATAGTTTCTCTAAGCTGCAATCCAAGACTGCAAATAATTATAATAATAGGAATGCAATCACATCATATGTCTGTTCCCGTAACGGTGTTCTGTCTAGTCCTCCATCGTGCGCGAATGGAACTTTGCCCCCAGGCTTTCACGCCTTTTTGCTCGCAGTCTTGCAGTGGTAGCCTTAAATGATGAGTACATGAGCATAGAAAAAGTTGTGCGCCATGCATTACATAAGCCTGGTGATTATGTTGAGTGTTCCAGGGTCTCAATTATTATTTTAAAGAGCAGTGGAAGCGTTCTCATAATGAGCGAGGATTTCAGTGCTGTTGTGATTCTAATGATTGAGAGTACCAATGCTGTTTTCTGATAAGTCTGTTGGGGTGAAAATGCTTAATTGCTACACTTCGCTTTCATGCATGACGCTTTTTTATTTAATTTTAATGTACGGTAAGAGTGAATATCATTAAGAGTATAATCAAGGAAATAATCTTGCGATTTAATAAATAATAGGAGGGTTTGTCTTTGCTGCTGCCTAGCCCCACTCTACACCTCTTCAGACAGGATGCGATGACAAACAACAACTTTATTTCAGGATAATGGGTGGGGAGTTTCATCGCTGGGGGCGATACTCTACCCCATTGCTGGAGATGAAGCGGCGAATGAAGTAATGGGTCCCGTTACAATGAGGATCGAAGTCCTGTGGCGTCCAAAAAGGTGAAGAGAGCCTTGAGGGCAGAGCGTTGGTGAGGTGGATGTGGCTAGGGGCTAAGCAATTTTGTGGGGGAGAGGGGGCGGGAGTCTATCTCGTTGAGGGAGGCGGAGAGTACGGAGCGGGAAGGGTGGTAGTGTGAGCAATGGAGAAGAATGTGCTCGAGACCTTCAACAGCACCGCAGTGGCTGCAGTGGGGAGAGTTAACTTGTCTGAAGCGGTAGCGCCACTGTGCTCTGAAGGCCACGTCGAGGCGCATTTGATGAACTAATGCGGCGTCTTGATGAGAGATATGTGCTGGCAGGTGGAAAGCGAGCGCTGGTCAACTCTGCTCAGCGCTGCGGGGATAGTATGTCGGCGGTCCGTTGGCGGGTAGCCAGAGGAGTCACAAGGCGTCGAAGTATGGACCGCCGATCGCCTCTCAGCAGTGCAATACGCGTCCGTGTCCGAGACGAGCGAGCTGCTTGGCGGCGGTGTCCGCCAGTTGATTGCCTTCGACACCGCAATGGGCGGGAACCCATTGGAGAGCGAGCCTATGTCCTGCTTCGTAGACAAGTTTGTAAGTGGTTAACACATCCATGACCAACAGTGCGATAGAGCCTCGTATGTCAGAATTTTCAATTGCTTGCAGTGCAGATGCTGAGTCAGTAAACACCACCCAATTCCGGGAGGGGGAAGAAACGATGTGCTGCAAAAAGAAAGTATGGCGTAGAGTTCCGCAGCTGTGGATGATGTACAATGCCAAAGGCGACGTCCTTGAACTACGCCTTCGTTGGGGATGACAAATGCTGACGCGGACTGGCCGTTTTCAGATGCGCCATCGGTGAAAGCGCTGGTAGAGGTGGAAAACTTCGCGTCTACGAGAGAATGGGCTCGAATGACTTGAGGGGTAACCTGACCTCTGCGGGCCTGCAGGTCCGGAAGACGTGCGAAGCAGGGTGGCACAGGCAGAAATCAGGGGGCGTTCTGCGGAAGGAAATCGTGAAGCCAGCTGAAAAGTCGACCAGAGACTCCAAAAGACCGCACCCGTAGAGCACACAGATGTGAGAGACGGTATCATAGGCGCGCTTAATGTTCAGGAAGACTGATACAATGATCAGCCGATGAGCACGGGCATGTTGGACTGTAGAGACCACACCGAGAACGGGATCTATAGAACTATAGGCGGCGAAATCCAGCCATTTCCTGAGGGAACGCACCTTCTTTTTCGAGCCACCAGTTGAGGCGATGCAAAACCATTCTCTCCATCAGTTTTCCCATACAGCTTGTCAGGCTCACGGGGTGAAAGGAGGATAGGGCATTTGGGGGTTTGCCTGGTTTCAGAATAACAACTAAAGCCTCCTTTCAAGTAGATGGTACGGATTCCTGTCGCCAAGACGTATTATAAACAGGAAAGAGAGCTTGGAGTGACGGCTCGTCAAGGTTTCGCAGTGCAGTGTAAGTGATTTTATCTGGTCCTGGGGACGATCGCGCTTGTCCCGTCTTCTCCTCTTCTGTAGTGCCTTTTCGCGCTTTGTTTTTATCTTCATGTCTGGGGACGATCGCACATTCACAAGGGGATGTGATGCCATCATGCAGTGGCTCTATGTTTCAGGTGTCTGTAGCACTGAGTTGACTGTTAGTGGAGATAAAGTGTAGTCTCAGAAAATGGGACGTTGGTCGATGGTGTGCATTTTTGGGACGGATTTACGATGAGGACTGTTTTTGAATTAGTGGAGTGTGTGTGTTTAGAAATACTCTGATGATGGAGAGTGTGTCTTCCATTTTATTGAAATGTTTCTCTGTGCTTGCTTTCCTTTGTTGTCTGGAAAATATGTGATTTTTCCTCGCGTGACAGTGCTCGTTCAGCAATGTCCTGACATGCCCAGACCTGCTCTGTCTTATGACGTATGCATGCATGCTTTCCTTTTGTTGATTCATATAGTTATATATATTTTTCTTGTTGACAAGAAGCATTCTTGTTGAAGCAGTATCTTCACAATGATGACCGGGCCGCGACGCCCTTGATCTGAATAGGAATAGCGCTGGCATGGTTCTTAATAATTTCGCGATTGAATTAGTTCAGAAAGTAACCACAAGGGGCACAGGTGTGGCTTTATTGAGGTGGCAAAATGCGTCATTATTCAGTTCTCTACCATGCTCTCGGAGGGAACGGATATGCCTCACTGAGTTCCCCGTAATTAGCAATTAATGGTGTTCCTTGTTAGAATATTTTGTTATTTTCAAATTTTGGGAAAGTCTCATGTAGTAAGTCTCTATGCTTAACTGCTACGATCCGTTTTCATGCATGGTGTTTTGTGCTTTTCTGCGATAGTTTTTTCTGTTTTTTATGCAATCATTGTAGTAGAAAAAAGGAAATAATCTTGGGATAGTGATTCAGTAAATAACAGGTCCCCTGTCTAGAGCGCAGCCATACACGTCCTTGAAATATGCAGCTGCAAGCCTGGGTGGTGACGTCATGCTGCAGCTCTATTGTTTCAGGCGGACCTTGCCAGTGGCAGTTGCGCTAGGCATTACTGGGAAACACAGTAGCTTTGAGACGATATGATGACGTCACGACCAATGAGCAAGGCCCGCAGAGGGCACAAGGATTCACTTCTGTCTTCGCCTCTCACAAGTATGGATGTGGAGCGCGTTGATTCTGTTCCGAACAGTTGCATTGGCAGTTAGTGGAAAAGTGTAGTCCCAGTGGGATTCAGTTTGCCTCTAACAGGTTACGGATGTACGGCTCGTCACTGGTGGGTGGTGTGCGACGATTCTGGTGGATTTTCTGTCGAGCGGATTTGCAACGAAGGAGTGCAATGTACATGGAAATACTTCGATGCTGGTGAGTGTCCTTTTCACTCTGATTTGTAACAGCGCTCGTTGAGCAACGTTCTGACATCCCCTGAACTGTTCAGCCTTCAGATGCATGCTTTCCTTTGTTGACGCATCTAGCTCTGTATTTTTTTCTTTTTTGGACAAGATTATTGTTGATAATTCTTGTCTTGACGTTGACGCCAGTGCTGCCGCACCCTTGATCTGAACAGGAGTAGGAACAGGAGGATTTTTAATAATTTTGCGATTCAATTAGTTGAGAAAGTAACTGCAAGAGGGACAGATGCATGGCTTTTGGAGGAGAAAAAAGCATTACGATTCAGTTCTCTGCCTGCCTCTCGGATGGAACGGACGTGAGAACTTTGTCCCCCCTTTACGATTACCAGTTACATGCCCGTGCATGTCGGTCGCTGGTTGTTGTTGTTGTCCGTGCATGCCCGCCATTTTCTATCTTCCACAAAAGTTGCCTTGGCCTTGCGAACAAGAGTAGCATTGGTATGATTCCTAATAATTGTTTCATGAAATTCAAAAAGTAACCGCTAGGGGGTGCAGATGCATGCCTTTAGCATTACGATTCAGTTATGTGCCTGGCTGTCGGATGGAACGCACGTATCGTTCTGCCCTTTCTGTGACTGCCGTTGTGGTGGACAGTGTGCTGATTTGTTGTGTAATTTATTCTTTTTATTGTTAGGCATTGCTGGTGCCCCTTGTTAGCATATTTAACTCTTGCTTTCACAGCAGTTTGCATTGGTCCATTCATTGGATTCCGTTCATTGCATGTCCAGAGCTGTCCTAGGTTGTCCAGCACTGGTGGTCACAAGGAGGGCGGTGGCGTCAGCTCGTGTGACCCTTGCAACTAGGTAGTCACCTGCCTCTGTGCTCCATCACCTCGGCGATGGTCAGCGGCTGTCCCAGACCGCTTTTTTCAAGATGGCGTCATTAATCTTCAACTAAGCTGCTTCTCTCCACTCTATTTCTATCTATTTTTATTTTTTATGACTGCTAGTTGCCCACAACACACCGGGTGGTCTTGACACGAGTTAGATGACCCGCAATTAGTGAGGTGACTCACTGGATGATCCTAATTACTGTGGAGGTCTTAATTGTTAATTAAATGCTAATTAATGGCGTCCAGACCCCCTTTGTGTTACGGCCAGCTAGTGGTCGATGCTCACTACTATTTTCAACAAGCATCGCGTACATACCCACTTATGAGGAATATTAGGTCAACGGTATTTGTGAATGCACTTTTCAGGTTATATGTGTCCCTCAATGTTGCCAGTGTGCTTGAAATGTCAATGTACTGGGCGTAGTTCCGAAAGCCACGGATATACGGTTCTTGTTGAACCTGTGGACAGAAAATGGAAGGAAACTGTATGAGATACATGTTAATGAATGATTCAATATGTAAAAAAATGCACTGAATTCGTCTTGTTTTGTTGTGAAGTTGTCGCAACCACCCCGAGCCGCACCCGACAATTTCGTCGTCTTCAGGTGCCAAGCACGCAGACATTGCCCCCGTTGTACAGCGTATTGACCTTTGCGTTACTTCTGAACTAAATACTTCTTATGACACAAAACAAAAACAAGAAAAGATTGCGTCTCTGCGCCCGAATAGCTTTTTTTTCATGCCCCCCATATCTGTATTATTGTTCCACGCGCAATTAATAGGGTGCCTCCATAAACCTCTGGATGATATAATTTCTGCCCAAGAATCTCTCCGGTGTGGACCGGGCCCCACATACTCAAAGTAAGCCGCGTGCAGGTTCATGTTTTCTTGCCGCGTTTGCGACAAGCCATAGTAGCTAATTTAGAAGAAAAAAACTGTGTGTTACTTGCTTCTAATTAGCATTCTTTATTCGTTCTGAAACGTTGGGAATGCTTTGGCAGCTTCCAATGCCTTACGGTCTGACTAATAGTGTCACCACTTTTGATGCACACTTCGATGCAGTAATTTCTCCGAATCGACCTTGTAGTCAATCGCAACCGGAGAAATAAGAGGACTGGGTCTGTGCGATTGATCGAATATTGAAGCGAACAGGTGTCTATTCTATTCGGATTCCGAATATAGTATGAACTTCTATATTTCAATTTCGAACAGAACCCAATGTTTTTTTTTTTACCGAACGCATTGTAATAGCTCAAAATCTGCATCCTTAAGGCGGAAGACGCTACAATACCAGGTATACACAAAGCATGCATACGCCACGAGTCCATCCACGACACATTGGAGTGGTTTTACCAGAGCGAACTTCCCTTAATTGGCGAGCCTTAATAAACTGCAGTGAAGTGGTGTTGTCACTTGACGTTTCCTTCGCTCTACACGAGGACACTACGCGTTTCACGTGTTTTACGCTGCTTCCATTCACTGTTAGTGGGCGTGTCGCGACGGTTCGTGTGCGGTGAATGTCCACTGTGGACCGATGCCAAATGAGAGAAAAAAAATCGTCATCGTCGCTGGATATGGTGGAACTCTGATCAAGCGAATTCTATGTTCGAAGTGTGCTGGACGCCGTCGAATAATGCAACTGCACTTGTGCATTACTCGACATCCTTACTTACTTTCATTACTTGACGTGGTATCCTCTCGTGGACACCCTATAAGGGTGTTCCACCAAATATGTCACTAAATTCATAAAAACAGGTTTTCCTTCAAAAAATTGTAAAAGCACTTGGAATACACTCATACAGGCTCTTGTCATAGATTTAGGCCGTTTGCATTTCTGTCATAGATTAAGCTAATTTGCATAATTAAAAGTAGAAAAATTGCCAAGCACACCCCGATTTGGCCTCCTGAATTCGGAAGCCAAAGTCATAACACGCTAATGCAATCAAAATCACGGAATTTTTCACAAGATTTCGACAAAACTTTTACAGTCAAAAATCACTCGCTGGGCGAATCGCGCTCGCTGAATATTAAGCACCATATCAAGCGGCCACCCACAGCTGGGATTGTGGCACACAATCCCAGCTGTGGGTGGCCGCTTCGCGCTTCCTGACACGATTTAGGCGCAAACCGTGTGACTCGGCGAGATAGCAGTGGTTCATGGTGTTAACAACACCTCTTGAGGCCGCAGTGCAAAGTTCAAGTTCATATACAAATAGACAAATAAGCCTATGCTCCGTGGCTGCGCATGAGGTATACCTCTATATGCCATTCGTGCCACACCAGCTGTGGAACGCCGTTTGGAACTTTGCCACTCATCGGCATAGTGTAGGGATGTGACACGCTTTAGGGCCTTCACAAACAGCGTGTCCCGTCAGTGTGTCTCGTCCTCTCAGCGAACAGACATCAGACTGTTCGGAAGTCGGCGCAGACTTCGGCTTGTTTCCGTATTTCCATATGTACTTGCTGGCTTTACAATGCGGTCCCCAGGGGTGTTGCTAAACCCTGAAACCATTAAAAGACAAACACAACAAGTTTTTGTCCTGACGAAGGCGGAGCTTCCACCGTAAACTGAATATAAGTGTCCCTTGGCGCTCTTTAAGTCTGGTATAATTGACAATAAATAACACCTCTTTTCTCTTAATACTCTTACTTCTGTTGCCCACGTCTAGATTATTTTGTATTTATATAATTTCATGCCAATCCTACTTTTCATCTCTTAACGCATATATGCAGGGTGTTTCGGCTAAAGTAAAAATAATCCTAACTGGCGACGTACTTGCCAGAAGACTGTGGCAAATACCTTCTTGCGTCTTTTGCCGCCATTTAGGAGGGATTTGTAAATTTTTAAATCAGGGAAATTTGTTTTTTTTGTCAATCAAACTTTGTAAATTACCAAGCCAACCTCACTTCTTTTTAGAGAAATATCAAGTCCTCCACGGATAACTGCAGCCCTAACAAGAACTTTGCACGGTGTAGAAACAGAAATAGTCGAAAAAAATCAAAAAGATCTGTCAAAGTGCTGGTTCATGCGCGCCTGCTTTTTTGTAAAAAAAAAAAAGGGTTAGAGGAGGATGTGTCCCCGCTTCATCAAGGTAAAACAAGAAGCGTGAACACTTCCTCTTCCGGCCGCACCTTCCACTTGCGCTCTTCTGCGACAATCAAGCAGGCGGGCCTAAAGCAGCACTTTTACTAATGATTTTCAGTTATTTCTGTTGCTATACTTTTGATCGATTTTGTTGGACCTGCGGTTATCCGTGGATCAGTTCATACTTGGAACTGAGCGATCACCTTCAAGCAGCCAGAGGACAGGGATGCGAACAGGCACAACAAGACGATCTGCTTTACACGCTACTGACTATAGATTACAACAAATGCATTTCTTTTATACTTGAAGAAAATTTGGAGAACGCACGTGCGCAAGATCAGCGCACTCTTCTGGAAACACTGTCGGAGTCAACTTAGATAATGAAATCCTACTGACAGCATCTCACACGACGGCGAACTCAAGCAAATACATTCACCCGTCCTCTTGATTAGGAACGCTTTCTGTATCTCTCTTGATACTTGTCCTTTATATCATAGCTTTATCTCGGTGCGGGTTATATCAGAGGAACAAGTACATTATTTACAGTGCACCTCCAGGTGTCCACTTATTGCGACATGCTTTATCACTAGTTCCTGCTCCTTCAGTCTGATGGTCAGACCGCGGCATGTTTGGCCGATGTAACAGCGGCCACATGTAAGTGGTATCTCGTAGAAAACTCCGATGGGCACATTCTCCATATTTCACTTTGTGTTTAACTTGACACGTCTGACGACGATCCTGGAGGTTATTAACTTTCTTGCATGGGTGGTTGAGCTTGTGCCGGCGCTGAAGACCACCGGCATTTCAAACCTCTTAGCCTCCTTCTTTAGGTTATGTGAAGTTCTACGGATGAACGGCGTGCAACTAGGTCGCCTCGGTTTCTGTCTTGCAGATGCATCCTCACCTCCGACCTCGGTAGTCTTAATCTTGCGGAGAAGAGTTTCAGCAGCCTCTCCTAATAATGCCTGTAGGGAATCTCCGTTCTTGAATTTGATCCCTTGTCTCCTTGGGCTTCTATCCACATCACTAATGCAATGTACCTTCCACGAGCAAATAAGAGCTGGGGTCAGGATATTCCTCTTAACTAGACTAGTGTAGGATGAGCCAAAGAGCATAACTTGTTTCTTAGACCGCGGATTATACGACCAGCATGTATGGAATTTTTATCTCTTCAGCTCCAAGTTGGGCTATTGAAGGGCTCCCTCAAGTGGTTTTTCGGTGGCAAATCTAAGCCCATGAGCTCTACCATGGAATGTTTCCGAGATGCGTTGTTCGTTGCACTTATCTGCGCCCTCCTGACTGGCGAGGAAGACGAGAAAGTCGTCCGCGTATCTAAATTACTTTTAAACTCCAGTTCCTTCGAGTCCTCTTCCACCTCTGAATCGAAGTAACCCAAAACAATCTTGCAGATCACCGGCGACACCATGGACCCTATGATGCAACCTTCCTCTTGAAAAAATAGCGTATTGTTCTCCTAGATCAATGTAACATCTAGACAGCCTCTCAACACTTCCATAAATGTCTCACTAGTTACCCCTGTTCAATTTTGGAAGGGGACAATCCCTGACCGTTCTATGGCATCTTGAACTCGTCGTAAATGATATGCTTCGGCACGGAGTAGTAAAGCTCTTCAATATCCATTGACAGGAACTGCAGGCCCCTTTTTTCATGTACTTTCAGAAATTCTACAGCATGATTTGAATTGTTTTCCGCGAAACGGTCTCGAGGTACTAGTTCCGATAAGTGTTTCTGCAGAAACGCCCCCAGCTTTTTTTGCCAAGTAGCATCCTCCGAAACAATTACTCTAAAGGGTGTTAGCAGAACGGGAGTACGCAGTACACCAGTCGTTCGAAAAACAAAACAAGAGAACAACCGTCTTCTGTGCCAGGCGTGAGACAACTAAATTATTTTATTTTGTGACAAAGAAAAAACCAGTCGTGCCACGAAGTCGGCGGTGATGCTGATGATGATAAGTGATTAACCAGACGCCAGACCAGAAGTGGATATTCGTACACGAACAAAAAAACCCTACGCGTCGGTTAATCATTTAAGAGGAGTGCGTCCAAAACAAGCTGTTCACATGACGTTCTGTGCGTGAGAGACTGGCTTACTTAGTGTATCTGCGATCTCTTATACATGGGGGTATGCTGCAACATGTTTTGTCCGCTGATGATGAACTGGGTTTTCCATGAGTTTGATAGCTGACTGACTATCACAGTTGAGGTTTAGTCCACCAAAGCTGCATTTTCCGTGGCCGAGTTAATCTTGATCCATTTTCCTTCTCGCATGGTTTCTACAGGAGCTGCATACTCTGCTTAACATGTTGACAAGGCCACGAGCTGTTGTTTACATCACCTCGAGCTAATGGCTCCCCCCAAATGAACAAACACGTAACCGCTTCTGCATTTTCCTTCATTTTGCTCGTTCCAGGTAGCGTCAGAGTACCCGGTCGCGTTGTCTGCACGAACTGTGTAGGTAAGGCTAACGTCTCGTGTTCCTTTCAGGTCTCGCACTATCCGCTTAGCCAAGTTCCAATACACTTCCGAAAAAGAGTTACTGTATTGGCTCATGGGATTCGTTGCAAAAACAATGTCAGGTCTAGCTCCCTGAACCAAGTAAACAAGATGGCCCATAAGGCTTTGGTACGGTACGTTTAGTTACTTTTGGTTCTCCTGTGCTTCCTTTTTGTCTTCCTGTGCTTCGTTCTGTAGTAGAGCTTTCCATGTGTTTCCGGTTTCGCATGTGGAACTCCTTGAGTATATCATCTGGAGTGGGCGTTTAGGCAGCAACATGCATTTGAGTGACCCCCTCATTTTTTCGTTATTCAGATCCTACAGCACGCATCAGATACTGCTATCGGCTTGGAAGGAACATCGCTCTGTTATCTACACGATGTAAAGTCGAAAGAATTGCTGCGAGGAGTAATCTCGACTACGAACGGATCAGCAGGTTCGTCATACTCTGGAACTGTTGTCGAGGGTGCTCCACCTACTACATATGCCTCAACATCTGTCTACGGTTTCAGTGGGCGTTCCGGCAGCAAGATGCATTTGAGTAACCCCCGCGTTTTCGTTATTCAGATCCTTTTGCTGCACGCATCAGATACTTCTATCGGCTTGGAAGGAACATCGCTCTGTTATCTACACGATGTAACGTTGACAGAATTGCTGCGAGGAATAATCTCGACTACGAACGGATCAGCAGGTTCATTATAATCTGGAACTGTTGTCGAGGGTGCTCCACCTACTACACATGCCTCAACATCTGTCTACGGTTTCAGTAGACGTTTCGGCAGCAACGTGCATTTGAGTAACCCCCTTATGTTTGTTATTCAGATCCTTTTGCTGCACGCATCAGATACTGCTATCGGCTTGGAAGGAACATCGCTCTGTTATCTACACGATGTAACGTCGACAGAATTGCTGCGAGGAATAATCTCGACTACGAACGGATCAGCAGGTTCATCATACTCTGGAACTGTTGTCGAGGGTGCTCCACCTACTACATACACTCTTAAAAATGAACTTCACCTCATAGCACGCTCCTAGCCAACCACTATCTCGAATGATATCGTTCTCTGCCCTGATTTGTTAAAACCGGGAGGCGTACGCCTTTTTGTGACACTTATGCGGTTCATAATTGTCACAAAAAAGGCGTACGCCTCCCGTTTTCAACGAACCAGGGCAGATAACGATATCATTCGAGATAGTGGTTGGCTAGAAGCGTGCTATGAGGTGAAGTTCATTTTTAAGAGTGTATGCCTCAACATCTGTCTACGGCTTCAGTGGGCGTTTCGGCAGCAACATGCATTTGAGTAACCCCCTCATTTTCGTTATTCAGGTTCGTAAATCTTGTCAGTCATATACAAATGACAATGTATTCCTTTTAGTGCTGCCGCGCCCACGGCTATTTTTGTCTATATGTAATGCGTTCGATTCTGCTGTGTTGCTCCTGCTTGGTGGAGACATCGAGATAAACCCCGGGCCGGACCTGCGCGGTCAGGGCGACCAGGCCAGTTCAACTGACCCTCTGCGAACAAAAGCCGCTATTAAACTCGATGAGGTTCTTCACAGACTTACGGTCCTTTCCCGGCTGGAGGCAGGTCAAAATAAACTCTTGACTGAGGTCAAACATATCAAGTCCAAATTGCGGGAAACAGAAGGAAAAATACAAATACTAACAGATAGGGTTGCTGCGATCGAGACTGACTTATCCTCTGTAAAGCAAACCGAATGTGACGTACATCGAATTGCTGGCTTTTCAGCAAATCTTGGGGCGGTCATGCAATCAAAGTAAAGACAGAATGATGACCTTGAGAATAGAATGAGGAGATGCAATTTAGTATTTCATGGCAATGGGGATAGTCAAAATGAGACATGGACTCAGCCGGAGGCGCATGCTCTGGCTTTCTGCAATGAAAAGCTTGGAATAAGCATCGACCCCAGAGAGGTTGAACGTGCCCATCGTATAGGGAGGTATCGGGAAGACAAGAGTAGTAGTAGTAAAATTTCTGTCGTACAAAAGGAAAGAGGAGGCTATGTCTATGGGACATACATGACGTAATTCACCATACTCAGCCACTGGTGACTACTCGCTTACAGTTCGAACTGCACGAAGGTGCTTGCTGTCCTTTGCTCGATCTCAGGGTGCTTCATTCAAGCTTCGTTTTGATAAGTTATTGATTGGAGGAAAGATGTACGTGTACGACCTCGACACGAAAAAAGTTATCGAACATCATTCGAATGTCTGTCAAACCTCTAATGATGTAAACACTGAAGGGCCCAGTGCATAGCTATCTTTGAATCGGTCATACTCACTACAACAAAATGTTTCTGTTGTGTACACTGATATAAGGTCACTTATGAAACATCGTGATGAGTTGTGTTCTCTTTTGGATTCTTGTGACACCGATGTTGTTTTCTTAACCGAAACATGACTTTCGACTAGAGTGTCTAACTGTGAACTTTTTCATTGTCAGAAATAATATAAGATTTACCGTGCCGATCGTTTGCAGAGATTAGGTGGCGGTGTTTTAATAGCTGTGGCTGATCATATTTCTTCAGAAATTGTTAATATTTCCACTCATCTTGAAATGTTGTGGGTTTGTGCAGTTCACAACTTTAAGCAATTGTTGTTCGGGATTTGTTATAGACCGCCGTCTTCTTGCCCTTCTTTTGTTAACAACTTACAGGATTCGCTTAATGCTGTTGTGAACAGATACCCTGCGTGTCCTGTTTTGCTACTTGGAGATTTCAATTATCCCGATATTAAGTGGCACTGTGCCCAAGAAGAAAATATTGTAGCAATTCGAGAATCTGACGCATTTATTAGCATGTGTAACGATTTTAATCTTTACCAGCTGATAGACACTGACGAGGATAACTGACTCAACTGCGAACATTCTTGATCTACTGCTCACCACTGCACCTGATCTTATCGAGCATGTGTCATTGCTACAAGGGCCAAGTGACCATCTGATTACACATTTTTCATTAGTTTACCCGTGCGGAAACCAGAGGAAAAGGTTAAATATATTAGGAACTATAAGAGTGCTGATTTTGCAACAACTAACAATGGATTGAGTTCATTTTTTAACACATTTGTGTGCGATTTTTCTCATCGTTCAGTAGAATGTAACTGGGCTTTATTTAAAAACAAAGTTTCTGACCTTGTTAGCAGGTATATACCCGGTGTAAAAATTACCAATAAGTCGCACTCTCCATGGTACAACAGAACATTGCGAAGAATGTGTAACAAAAGGAAGCGGCTGTTTCGTGCTGCCAAGTTCTCGCAGAGCGCCTTGAGATGGGAGAGATACTATACGGTTGCTTCCCAGTATAAAAATTCTGTAAAGGAGGCTAAATCCCATTTCTTTGGCGTTTTACTCCCTGATATGTTAAGAAACAACACAAAGCAATTCTGGAACCTTGTTAATCATGATAGCGACAGGAAGCGTCGATAGTATTATGTAATACGTCTGGGGAGAGAATATCTGATTCGCAATGTGCTAACATGCTCAATGACGTGTTTGTCAGTTCGTTCTCGCATCCTGCTATAACTAGTCCTCCTGAGTTTCCAAGTTGTAATTATAGTCCTATGGATCCTATTGTAATTGAAGCTTGTGGAGTGGAAAAGATTATTAACGATGAAAGATGAAAGTCACTGAAAAGGTTAGCCACCTGTAGGGATCGAACCCACATCTTCTGGATTACCGGTCCAGGGCTCTACCTATTGAGCTAAGACCAATGACGCACCCCGAAAGTCGCTGGAGAGGCGTGTTACCTTAGCTCAATTGGTAGAGCCCTGGACCGGTAATCCAGAAGATGTGGGTTCGATCCCTACAGCTGGCTAACCTTTTCAGTGACTTTCATCTTTCACCGTTTATTTCTTAGGCAATTTGAGGCTTTGTTTGTATCTGTCCCTTCTATGTTGTTCCAGCCTCAGAACATCAGTTTCTCTCAACGAACAGTCAGTGTATCGTCTATGAAAGCTAACTTTCTGTTACCTGACCTCGTAGTACGCCGTAAAATCTCACGTTTGCGCCTATTCCACAAAATATATTATCATAATCATTACCTGAAAGAATGTTTTGTAATCCCGCCTACTTACATCTCTCATCGTACCTCCCATCGTCAAAAAGTAGGAGTGCTTTTTTGTTCCACCAAAGCATTCGGTGATTCGTTCTTTCCACGCACAACTCTCGACTGGAACCTAGTTCCCGGAAACTTGACATCAATCTCTTCAACTGATTTATTTAAACGAGCTCTTTGTAATCATCTTATGCTTTGAATGACCTCTATGTGCATGTTGCAGTTTTGTAATGCATATTCTGTATGTCACCCACTCCCCTCTGTAAAAATTCATGTAAAACGCATTTTTTCCCTGAGGGTATCAAAATAAATAAATAAATCTGTTTTCTTTTACTGAGTGTCAACGTCTTAGCCTTTTTGTGTTGGTGAACAACTATACCTAGTATATACTTGTGTTCACCCAGGTCTTTTAATTCATCGCTTTTTGCAAGTTCATCAATGGTTTCAAGTGCAATCAATTTTTGCAAGCTGCCCACTGCCACGACGCGTGCTTTATAGCTTTCAACTGTTCCAGTGGGACCTCTTTTTATGCGAAAGACCCACTTGGACTTCACGACTTTCATATTCGTCTCTCTCTTCACAAGAGTCTTCGTGCCCATTTTATGCAATGAAGACAGTTCCTCTTCCATTGCCTGTTTCCATTTTCGTCGCTGCGGTTAGGCAATAGCTTCCCAGAAAGCCATTAATATCCCCAGGACATCCTTACATGGTCTCTAACGTCCTAAATATCCGGATATACATGCGATATTCATGAGACGTCCCTGAACAACATTCGCGTTTCGGTTTTACTCAGTAGATACCTGATGTCCCAGGTACGTCAGCTTTGGATGTGCGGAAGGAATTAATTAGCTTGCAGATCCCAGAGATATCATTTGATTTAACGTCACAGGAACGTCCCCGGGACGTCGTTTGGAGATATACGGATACATTGGTATCCCAGTAAACCAGAAATATCCCAGGTACGCCCCATGAAGGTCGCACACGTCGCATATGTCTGCCACGTCTATGCGACGTTACCTGTACGTCCACAATGGGACTTCGAAAAGTGTCTTACTTTCTATATCCCTGGGACATCTGATAAATGTAAAAAGAAATGCGCAAGTACGCGTTATTTTTCGGAGACATTGAAGACACGTGACATTTAGTGGTGTGACGTAAGCAAAGGGAGAAAAATTGTTGGTTTACTGCTTTATCTACGAAGTTATCACATTATAGACCGGAGCTTGAGTGAAAAACACGATATTTGCTAGATGGGGTGTAAGGAACGCTCGCAGCTATACGCTGATGTCGTTTGCAGACTCTGAAGTTAACTGCAAACACCTTGTGACCGTTGCAAACGTGATACGCCATGATACACTTGGTGACTGTACTCGAACAATTCATATTTCAGTATATGCTCGCTCTGGTATCTCTGCAAATCCGCTTACTCGGCGGAGGGGCCAGAAAGGCAGCCTAGCCACGTCTCATATGGTGAAAGGCGAAAGCTCATTTACTCTCGCGCGGTCTGCATTGGTCTTTGGATTATGGCCGAAAGTTGACCCCTCCCCAAGTAGGGTGTGCTGCAAAAAGTATGTGTCTTTTTGTTTAATTAATGTGTGCAGCATTCATTTTCTATAGCAAGTGTCGTTTTCCGTGTATGCAGATGACGTCGCCCTTTGGACAGTAGGAAAATCACGTCCAGCTCTCCAGCGCCGCCTGCAGCTCGCTTTAAACAATATCCATACGTACCTCACGCACCTCGGGATGGACCTTTCACCCGAAAAGTGTGTCGAGCTCCCTTTCACGCGTAAAGCTATGGCCAATTCCCTCTTTGGCTTGGTACACAGAAGCTTGAACCGGTACGCTTTCACCGCTTCCTTGGCGTGGTAATCGACTCGAACTTGCGCTGGGCTCGGCACATTAAACACCTTTAAACTAAAGTGCAGCGATGGCTCCCCGCAATTCAACATCTTTCGGGCTCAAGATGAGGCTGTGATCAGCGTTCCCTGCTCGCGGTTCACGCGGCATTGGTGAGGGCGACTGTGCCTTACAGCCTTCCTATTCTGCACAGGATATCAACAACTTCATTAAATACACTTCGGTCCCTGCTTGCTCGAAGCCTTCGTCGATGCATCGGAGTTCCAAGAATGGCTGAAACACGGCAAGTACTGGCTGAAGCTGGTGAGCTCCCGATTGAAGTTCTCCGTGAACGGGAAACGGCTCGGCACTACCTCCGTTTGCGTGCTCACATTCCTCGCCACCCGCTCCTCAGGAAAATTCGATACCGCCCTGAAAGCGACTTCTATCGAGTAGCGCAGAGGACACGCAAGACTCTCACTGGCTTCATAACTATACCGCCGGAAGCCCCCTGGTCTCTACCGGTACCGCCTACTTTTGTACGCCTCCCAAACCTTCTGAAAAGAAGAGATCAGGTCCCCCCTCAAGTCCTCCGAGCCCATTTTCATGCGCTGGTTGACGAGAAGTTTTCTACGTTTACGGCAGCATATACCGATGGCGCATTCCGAAACAACAAGTCCGCCTCAGCATTCGTCATACCATCCGGAGGCGTAGTGCACGGAAGACGCCTTTCACATCCAATCTCCTCCGCAGCTGCGGAACTCTATGCCATCCTTTTCTTTCTACAACACATCGCTGATGTTACACCCCGGGAATGGGCAGTCTTTACACACTCCAAATCTGCACTTCACGCAATTGAAAATTCCGGCATACAAGGCCCGTCCGCACCCCTAGTCACAGATGTGTTAACGGATTACCACACTATCTACGCCGCAGGCCGCAGGCTAGTTCTCCAGTGGGTTCCAGCCCATTGTGGTGTCGTGGGGAACGAGCAGGCCGACAGCGCCGCAGAAGCAGCACTCTCGTATCGGAAACGGACCCGTATTGTTCTGAGAGTAGACCGCCGTTCAATTCTGCGACGCTTAGTGCCACCCCTAGCTTCCCGCCAACGGACAACCGACATTCTTCCCCCCTCTATGTTGAGCAGAGTTGATCCAACGCTCGCTTTCCGCATGCCACGAAACACTTCTCGTCAAGATGCTCATTAATCCACCGAATGCGCCTTGATGTGACCTTTACAGCTCAGTGGCGTTACCGCTTGAGACAAGTTGACTCTCCCACCTGCTTCCACTGTGGTGCTCTTGAGGATCTGGAGCATATTCTTCTTCATTGCCCTCACTACCAACCTTCCCGAATCACACTCTCCGAGTCTCTTCGTCAGCTGGACTCTCGCCCTTTCTCCCTATCGAAATTGCTTGGTCCCTGGCTCAATCCAGCCCAGCAACGCTCTGCGCTCAAAGCTCCTCTGACATTTCTGGACACCATCGGACTTCGATCGTTATTGTGAAGGGGCTCGTTATTTTATTCCCCCTATTCCAACCAGCAATGGGGTAGAGTATCGCCTGTGGCGATGAAACTCCCAATTCTCCAAGGTCAAAAATAAAGTTGTTGTGCTATAGCAATCAATCACTATCAATTTCAAATTGATTAAACACAAGAACAGCATAAATTGTAAAATATCCCTGGAACATCCAAATATCCAAAATAGATGTCTATGCGACGGCTCTGGCATATGAAAACAGTAGGAATCTGGCAGTTGCATGGATGTACTTTCTACGTAAACGGGCTCTCTGTGAAGCTCCTATGGATATCCTAACATCCAAATTGCGATATCGCCAGGATGTACCTGGGATGTATATGGTTTGCTGGATTCGTCATAACTATAAGGTTCTTGAAGATCTTCGTCGACCAATTTACAGTAGCTCGTTTTCGATGGGTTTATTTGTATTCTTTGGGGGATCTTCCTTTCTCGTGCAGATCTCCGCGGTTCAACTACTGGTGCTTGTGGGCTTTCAGTTTCGTCCGCTGAATGTTCCTTTTCATAGCGGGAAACAACAGTTTCAACTGTTCGCAACCATGTCTATCCTCTTGAAACTTTGCGTCTCGACAAAAAAAAAATGTTCCGTTCAGGCTCGTGAAGGTATAGGCCTTTCGATCGTCGCAGTAGGCAATGAAAATTGCTGGTCGACCTCTAGGAGTCAACTTCTTTCTGTTTCTTGGAGGCACCCAAGTATAAGCCACGCATCCAAATACCCTTGTTAAAAAATCATAGAACTCTCCACGTGTAAAGGAATGAGCAATATGAGAAAAGCAATGAGCAGTATCAGCAACGCTATGGGCTGTTGCGTGTGTCGTCTCTGGTAGCGTGGCAACACACCAATGAAAGGACCATGAGCCAATTCAGGGTACAAGCAAATGAAGTTAACTATTTACATAAGTACAAGAGTTGGATGACACAGAGAAACTGTCGGCGATCCGTCCAGCATGCTCATCGTCAGTTGAGAGAAAGACGCCTGGGTCACTCTGGTCTCCGCTTATATCTGTTCGGTCGGCATGAGAAAGCATTCCCCGAATCCTTTGTTGGGTGCGAGAAACTGTGGCAGTGTCTTGGAGCAAATGTCTCTCGGACGGGTCCCCCAAAACAAGGAAAGGCGACACCTTCGTGGAACTGATGGCCATCTGCAGCCCGTCCCGGTGCCGAAACGTCTTCCACGAAAACTCGCGCAGATCGTGTTACACGTACACTTTTCTGCTACAGTGTAGGAACGTAACAGCTCCTCCGCCGATGGGGAAGATCTTGGAAGGGAAGTGACCATTGTTGCTTCCCTGAAGAGATCTGTGCACATGTAGTAGCGGCTAGCAGAGTCTAGCGTTGATCATTTGTGACAGTCGTTGTCGATGACACAGGCACTTCACAAGTCATTGTTTTCAGTGTCGTCTGCTCTAACGGCATGTCCCTGACTGCACAGGCTTCCGTAGGCTCTTCTGTGACAACCCTCTTTGGGATAGGACACTTTGTAAAAGTTACTTGGTGGACGACCACTGATCAAACAAAACACTTAGCCGAAACAGCACCAAAGCAAGTGCTGGTCCTCTCTAACACACACCAAGTTAGCATCAAATATAACTCCATAGCACTACAACATTATAATAGTTATTTACAATGGGTTATCATCATAACGGTCACTCTAATGTCACACTTGGAACGAAAGAAGAGTATGGAATACAAAAATCTAGGAAAACTAACAATTTCGTTTCCCAGTTTTGATCTCTCGCCAAAACACCATAGGACTATTTCAGGCTTCCATGTACCGGCTAAGACAATCGGCGTTAGCGTGGAGCTTGCCCCTTTTATACAAAACATCAAAATTATATTGTTGCAGGGTGATACTCCAGCGTAGAAGGCGACCATTTTTCGCCGACATCCGTTGCAGCCACTGCAGTGGACAATGGTCGGTCTCAAAAGTAAACTTTGCGCCGTATAAGTAGCAGTTTAACTTTTGGGCGGCCCAAACCAAGCATGCACATTCCTTTTCGGAGGCGCTGTAGGCCTGTTCTCTGACGCTAAGCTTTCTGCTTATGTACAGGATGGGGTGCTCTTTATTTTGTTCGTCTCTCTGGCACAGCACAGCTCCTAGTCCCCGATTGCTGGCATCGCACTGGACTATAAATGGTTTAGAATAGTCCGGTGCCTGCAAAACAGGTACACTCGTCAACGCTCCTTTCAGAACCTGGAAGGAATGTTCCTTCTCTTCGTCCCATTTCACCTCCGTAGGTTCTCCCTTGCGCAGCGCGTCCGTCAGCGGGCTCGCAATGTCAGAATAATTTGGGATATAGTTCTGATAATATCCCGTGAGACCTAGGAACGACCTAATGTCGGATTTGGTGACGGGTCTCGGAAATTCCTTCACGGCAGCGATTTTGAGGTCTACTGGCCTTCGTTTACCCTGGCCTACTACATGTCCGAGGTACTCAACTTCTGCACATCCGAGATGGCATTTTTCGGCTTTTACCGTCAGACCCGCCTCTCTCAAACGTTGAAAGACGCTCCGTAAGTGAGCTAGATGCTCTTCCCATGTATTGGAAAAAATCGCGACATCATCCAGGTACGGCAACGCATACTTCTCCAATCCTCGCAGTACGATGTCCATGAGCCGAGAAAAACAAAATGGTGCGTTCTTTAATCCAAATGTTAATTTACGCGGGCGGAACGTCCCCATGTGAGTTATGAATGCTGCATAGTTGCTCGCTCGTTCAGTGAGGGGCACCTGCCAATACCCTCGAACAAGGTCGATTGTCGAGATGTACTTAGCATCACTAACTTTCTGCACCCTTTATTCGATATTAGGAATCGGGTATGTGAGATCCTTGGTGATCGCGTTTAACCGTCTGTAGTCGATACAGGGTCGCGGATCTTTCCCTGGGACCTCTACAAGTAAGATGGGTGACGCGAATTCGCTTTCGGCCGGTTCGATTATGCCGAACTCGAGCATCTTTTGGATTTCATCTTCGATGATTTCTTTCTGTCTCGGAGAAACTCTGTACGGTTGCGATCGGATGACCTGGTCTGTAGCTAACTCGATATCATGCGTAATCAGGTTCGTGCTCCCGGGGCGATCGGTGAATAGCTCTCTAAATTCACCTATCAGAGCCTCTAAGTCTTTCCTTTGCCCCACTGCAAGCTCACCTGTCCCAACGGATTTGCTGACCACATCCGCTATACCGTACGATCTCTGTTTCGGAATCTCCGGAACCTCCAATGGCATTTCTTCCTGGATATTCAACGCCAAGCTCACTACATGTTCTCTCTCTACATACGGCTTCATCAGATTCGTATGGTATATGCGCAATTCTTTTTTCCGTCCTCCCATTTTTACGACGTAATTGGTCTCGGACAACTTGTTCGCGACTTCTACAGGACCCTCCCAATGGACCTGCAATTTATTTTGCCTTGCTGGTCTGAGAATCATTACTTTGTCGCCCTCTTTGTAGCTGCGCAAACGTGCATTTCGGTCGTAATATGCTTTTCCGCGGTTCTGGGCGGCTTCCATGTGTCGCATAACAATTTCCCGCGTTGCGTGCATGCGCTCCAGCAAGCGAAGTACATACTCGACGACACTGGATTCTTCGCCACTTCCTTCCCATTTCTCTCGCAGCATCCTCAAAGGCGACCTCAACGCTCTGCCATACACCAATTCAGCCGGGCTGAACCCCGTACTTTCGTGCGACGCGGTCCTCAACGCGAAAAGAGCAGCGGGCAAGCAGGCTTCCCACTCTGCTTTTCGTTCGAAACATAGCGCTCGTAGGACGCGTTTCAACACGGAATGCCACCTCTCTACACTGTTGGACTGTGGGTGGTACACCGAACTGTGTATGACGCGGATACCGCACCTCTCAAAAAATTCACTGGTCAATGCACTCGTGAATACTGTGCCCTGATCTGACTGGATTTCCGACGGAAAACCGATTCTTGCGAACACTGATAAAAGCGCGTCCACTGTCTCCGGCGAGTTAACTTGTTTTAACGGTACTGCTTCCGGAAATTTTGTTGCGGGGCACAACATCGTGAGAACGTACTTGTAACCCGACTTAGTCACAGGCAATGGGCCAACCAGATCAATGACCAGCCGTCGAAAGGGTTCGGCAATTAGTGGAACACGTTTTAAGGGTGCCTTGCAACGCTCATTGGGTTTCCCGACTCTCTGGCAGGTGTCGCACGATTTTACGTACTCCTCCACTGACTTTGCGCATTCCGGCCAATAATACTCTTGAAGGAGTCTATCCTTGGTTTTATTGATCCCTAAATGACCTGACCAAGCGTTCGTGTGACAGAGATGCAGCAAATCATCTCTATACTTTTCGGGAACTACTAACTGGTCGTAAGACCTGCCCTTACTATCTTGGTAGTGCCGGTACTGCAACCCATCTTTTACAAAGAATGTTACATTCTTTTTCGCAGTCCCTTCCTCTACGGTTCTCATAATGTTTGTCAGACTCGGATCATTCCTCTGCTCTTCTATCAAAGTTTCTATATCTAACTGAACAAGAGCTGTGAGATTTCGGCATGCTGGCGACAGAAAAATTCCTTCGAGGTTCTCAATGCCATTTTCATCCCCGTTCGGGTCATTCCCGACTTCGTCCTCGTCACCCGATGGCTCTAACCCGTTCTGCTTTGTTACAGCCATGGTTGGGCTATCCCCGTTCTCGGCGCCACGTGTTACTTTCTTTCCCCCTGGGTTCGCAACCTGTGTTATGAGTGCTCGCATTATCGACAGCGGTCGTCTCTTTACTAACTGGACGCTCCACGATTTCACTGTCGGGCTGCACCTGCTGAGCTAGCCTGTCCTCGTCGTACCGAAACTGTGCGGCCAATTGTCGCGCTTTCGCTCGCGTGAGCGCTTGCACTACGCCATTTTACAGGCTCAGACCCCTTTCGCGCAGAAGTTCTTCTGAACGGTTTGAAAACAGGTAGGGGTAATTAACCGACAAGTTCTTCGACACGGCTGCCTCTGTGCGAATTTCCCCAAAAGGACCCTTGATTACAACATCTGCCAAGGGGAGGCATACACTTTCCTCTTCTACAACCTGTCTTATCCAAGCCACATTCCCGTTCAAGTGATCCGGTCTAACATAAGAGGGATGCACTATATCCATCGTCGCGGCACAATCTCTAAGAACGCGACATGGTTTACCGTTCACCTCTAACTCGAACATATACGGGCGCAGTAGTCTTAAATTTTCTTCGTCGTCCGTCACATACGAAAATGCGACTGTAGGGTTTGTACATCGCGCTGCAATGTGCCCTGGCTTTTTACACCGGTGGCAAATTAATTGCCTGCGACGCTCAAACGCCCGTTCTGTGCCCTTTTGCTCTGTCTTCCCATTCATAGAGACATCGTCAGCCACTTTCGGAACAATTTCTTCTGCTCTTTCTTTGGGAACCGACTCCTTCGGTTTACTTATTCCCATTTTTCGGAACCGTGAACGCTTTTCGGGACGCTCAAGCGATTCGCGGCTCTCCTGGTGAAAACCCTTGAAACCGCGTACTTCTCTCCGCATGGCGTATTCCTGGGCCAATTCGGCTGCTTTATCTACTGTTTGCACCTCCATCCTGTCTTGGATCCAGTAGCACACGTCATCGGGAACCCCCAAATAAAATTGCTCCAAACAAAAGCACTCGAGCACTTTATCGTGATCCCCGAAAACTTCAGCGCTCTTTAGCCACTCAGTCATATTCGCCTTTAATCCGTACGCGAACTCGGAATAACTTTGTCCCTTCTTCAACACTGATTCACGGAAACGCTGCCTAAAAGCCTCCGTGGACAACCGGTACTTCCTAAGTAAACTAGCTTTTACTTTTTCATAGTCGTCGGCGTCCTCCGTACTAAGGCGAGCAATGACGTCGGCAACTTCGCAAGGGAGTACCGTCAATAAACGTGATGGCCACAAATTCCTTGCGATGCCCACTTTTTCACAGGTCCTCTCGAAATTCACCAGAAAGAGTCCTATATCTTCCCCCATCTTATATGGCTGCAGAAGCTTAGACATCTTCACCCTATCGAGATCACAGGAACCTGCGTCCGACGCCGGTCCTCTCTCCAACCGTCTCATCTCAAGTTCTAGTTTCTTTAGTTCAACTTCCCGCTGTAGCTCTAGTCTTTTGCTTTCAAGATCTCTCTCTTTTTGGCGTTCCTGAATTTCAGCCTCTGTCTTTTTGGCTTGTTCCCTTTTTTGTTCCTGAATAAGCTCCCAACACTCGGTAAGTTCATCATCATGGGCTCCTGATTCCTTAATAGCCGCAATGATGCTTGGCTTCCGCTGCAAGCTCTCGGTGTCAATCCCCAGTTCCTCACACAATAGCAATAAGTCTGCCTTCAACAGCTTCTTAAGATCCATAGTGACTGGGTCTGAGTGGCGGTTATGTCTATCCTAACTACTGAGAAGCACTACTAACAAACAAACTTTCTACAGTATATAGACAGACTACCAAATTTCAAAAGCACAATTCCTAACACTTGGTGTGCCTTAGAAAAAAAACCAAACACTCACTCCGATTGCCGCTGCAAGCCATGTGATTCGTCATCCCAGCGCTGTCAACCAGTTGTTGCGTGTGTCGTCTCTGGTAGCGTGGCAACACACCAATGAAAGGACCATGAGCCAATTCAGGGTACAAGCAAATGAAGTTAACTATTTACATAAGTACAAGAGTTGGATGATACAGAGAAACTGTCGGCGATCCGTCCAGCCTGCTCATCGTCAGTTGAGAGAAAGACGCCTGGGTCATCCGCTTATATCTGTTCGGTCGGCATGAGAAAGCATTCCCCGAATCCTTTGTTGGGTGCGAGAAACTGTGGCAGTGTCTTGGAGCAAATGTCTCTCGGACGGGTCCCCCAAAACAAGGAAAGGCGACACCTTCGTGGAACTGATGGCCATCTGCAGCCCGTCCCGGTGCCGAAACGTCTTCCACGAAAACTCGCGCAGATCGTGTTACACGTACACTTTTCTGCTACAGTGTAGGAACGTAACAGGGCAGTATGATCAACGTTATGGGCACTATGAGCAATGTTATGAGCCGCACAGCAAGGCCAACGACGCGCTATGTCCGCAGATATAAGCAATATGAGAAAAGCAATGAGCAGTATGACGGACGTTATGGGCAGTATGAGCAATGTTATGCGCAGTATGAGCTGCATTTTGAGCAGTATAAGGAAGGTATGAGCGCGGACGGTTTAGTTAACCGTTCACGTAGGAGTGCTGGCGCCACAGGGTCTTGTGATGGCTCGTCACTGTCGGTGAGCCGTAACGGCCGTAACTCCATTCCCCTTCATCCGATTCTGTTCAAATTTCAGATGCATGTTTCCCGTTCCGTGTCCTACAACATTCTATTGGGCTCCTGGATTCTCATCCAAGCCGTTGTGAGTGCCATATCAGTGTTTGGGCACTTCATTGCTTATTCTACCCTGCTTCACGGAGCCGTCTGGACGTATTTTACTCCGCTCTGCGTGGCACTCATATTTTCGTCGCAGTCTTCATGCTGTGACAGTGTCTTTGTGATGTTTCAGTGATCACTGCAGGTGTTTTGTGTGTGTACCTTGGAATCAACCAACAGAAGCCGTGGGAGGCGTGTGCACATTACAGGTACGTTGCAGACCCGTTTTTCCGTTATCGTTCGTTATGTTTGTCGGGTTAGCTGTCTGCAACTACCATATTCGTGCTGTTTGTGACTCTTTGTGGAAAGCGTTCGCTGATAGCCTTTTCATGTGTGTATAGAGTGTTTAAAATAAAGTCGTGCCCTAAATTCTTGTATCAAAATTTTGTGGCTACGTGCTCGTGGGCGCACCGAAATCGCACGTTAGCAAAAGTGTGTATTTGGATGCCACAAAGTGAAGCAAGCCACAACCCAGTCAGAAAATTCTGTCCTACGGATGTCCATCGGATATACTTTCACTGAGATACGAATATCCGCAGAATAATGAAATTCCTTCGGGCTTCGAACTTCCTACGAACGTGCACTTTGCGGACATAACCAGGAGATACGGACAGAAACAGGAGCTCTCTGGGATGTAGCGTGTATCTCGAGCGCGTGTTACTTTGTTATTTTTCAGAAGTCAGTATACGCTTTGTAGTAAAATATAAAGCGTGTTTCCGCCATTTTTTTAACATCTGCCACCTTTGCCGCTCGTTTCACTTTCTGTTGCTCCTCTTTGCTTCCCATGAGGGAAAATCAGCGCGGCGTTTCAAAAAATAAATGAAAATAAATAAAAAAAAACAAAAGAAAGAAGAAACAGCAACAAGAGATTGGGCCACTCAGCCGAAATGCTTTGGAAAGGAAGTTGCATTCACTTCCAAACAGGGAACAGACACTGTACATTAGTGTTCTCGCGAGCTTCTACGCATCCGAGAGCCCTGTTCGTCTGTGAGTCGAAATGAAGGGTGAGCTGTCTAAGTTTAATTCGATTGCGTGCACAAACAACGGCGAAATGAGAAATTGTTTGGCGTATTAAGTCGGCGTAGAGGTAATGTCTCTGTTTCTTACTCCTGTAGCTTGAGAAAGTGAGTTGGTTCATGGAAAGCCGAATTTCTGCAGTGCTACATCGTCCCGCGTTTGTCTCTTTTCAAATACATGATCCGTATTTGATCACGGAGCTGATTCGGACAATCCGTGAAACGGCCGCAACATGACCTCCTGCGGATATACGGCTACGGATATCCTTCCACAAATATCCGAGGAGAGTCCCACGGAGGTCAGTTTTCAGATATGGACATTGGGATGGGGGCGAACAAGTATATGTACTCAGTTTTGCAATCACTGCGCAAAGATACTCAGATGTTTCAGAGCCGCGTTCATTGGACGTCACTAGCATTAGAGGAAGGTTACGTTAAATTTTAATCGTCAAAATGACCTCGTGCGTTATTCTGACTGACTATATACAACTTAATGCTTTGAAGGTGTGATGTATGCGTTGGGACGCGAAACCGGCCCTAACCATGTCCATTTCGTTATGAATCCATACGGTTTTATAAGTTGCGGGAACTGGAACTCTTCTAAGGCAGAAATTTAGCGCAGGTCTAATTTTGTTCTTTTTTTTTTTGACTGATACCTTCGTCAAATATGCAGAAGAAGGTACACCATCGACATCAAAGGTGCCTGTACAGAAACGGGAAAAGCTCATCAAAAGACATCTGGCAAGCTTTCTGAGTGACCTCCGTCCCGCCGGTACCTGAGTAAACCGGTATTTCGCAATCACGTGTTGTCATTTTAGCTTAATCACGCATGTTGCACGTTTGCTCAGATGGTTCATGTGCATTCATGTACATGAATACGCTGTATGAGAATGATCATGTGGCTCATAGGCTGTATGAGAGTGTTGATATATTTTATACATGGTCATATAGCTCATAGAAGCTCATATGATTGCTCATACAATAAACACATATATGAGCTCCATGCGATTGCTGATACAGGTGGCTCTACGGTTTTTTCGACAGGGACCTTGAAGTAAGGTACGCTTTGCTTTCGTTTCGTGAAAAGTTCTTCTGGGATGCTGCCGTTAACAGCTTTGCTACTGGAGGGAATCCTGACGTAGGCCTCTGTATTTATAGCCTCTGCCCAAAATTCGTCTAGAAGAGCTGCTTCTAGGAGGAGTGTCCTTGCAGTTTCAAACAGAGTTATGTTCATCCTCTCTGGTACACCTGAGCACGTCTATTCAGGTAGTCAGCCAGACGGTCGTTCACAAACTCTCTTACGTTGTCGGTTCGAATTCGCTTAAAGCGTAACCCTGTTTGAGTTGCCGCTCTCTTTGTGAGATCCGTCATTGCGTCCACGGCTTCGTCCTTATACTAAAGAAAATACGGTGTGACGTTCCGGCTACAGTCGTCAACTACCACCATCAGGTACCTACTACCTCCAAAAGAGGTCCTCGGCAAAGGTCTACACAAATAGATGTGAAGGAGCTCTAGTAATACGTTCTGTGGGGCCTCATAATAGAGCACTGCACGGGCCTAATTTTCAGGCCCGTGCCCCGCCCAGGCCCGGCTGCTACAGCGCGCACCCGGCCCGGGCCCAGCCCGTACCCGACTGTTTACATGCTCAAGCACGGTTCCAGCCCGCCTCTGCGGTGCTCTCGAGGCACGGCGGCATATTTAATTTACTAAAGAGCACAGCGCAGCGAGGAAAAGGACGCAGCTAATTGGTAGAGAGTGAGGAGGTACACTCGAACGGAGCGGCTGTGTTTCTCTGCCTGCAAGCCGCTCTGTGCTTGGTGCTTGTTTGCTTGGGTGGTGACCGCCTTGATCGCCGTCTCACTCTGCGTCACGGAGAGGGCGGTGTCGTGTGCAGATGTAGTACGCGGCTGCTCCTCTCTGACTTTGATGAAGCGAAGGACGCTTCTTCACGAGGCGTCGCGCCGTACATCCATAACCTAATGAACTTCCCATAACCTAAAGAAGGTGGTTAAGAGATTTGAAGTGCCGGTGGTCTTCAGCGCCCAGCACAAGCTCGACCTACTGTGCAGGGAAGATAATAACCTCCAGGATCGTGGACAGACGTGTCAAGTTGAACGTAAAAAGAAATACGTAGATAGTACCCAACATTTTCTCTACGAGATACCACTTACAAGTGGCCGCTGTCTGAATATTAGACTGAGGGAGCATGAAGTAATGATAAAGAATATTGCAATAAGTGGGCAATTGCGCTGAATTGTAAACAATGTACTTGGTTCCCTGGGCTCATCCGCACCGAGATAAAAACGCGATATAGAAGACAAGTTTCAAGAGAGATCCAGGAAGCGTTCCTATTCAAGCGGACGAGTGAAGATACCTGCGTGAGTTCGCCGTCGGTGGATTGCATATGAGTAGAATTTGATTATTTAAGTTGACTATGACAGTTTTTCCTAAAGAATGTCCTGATCATGCGGACGTGTGTTCTCAAAATGTTCGAGTATGAAATAAATGCGTTTGTAGCGGTTTGTTCTTAAGCTGCTGATAAGGCAGATCGTCTTGTTGTGCGTTTTCGTGTCCCTGTTCTCTGGCTGCTTGTAGATGCTCGCTCAGTACTATTTGCTTCACCGTCCTTTGCAAACAAGGCACCGCCAGTCTGATCTGTTGATACTGCGTGCGCTTCTTCTTTGCTGGAAATATCATAGGAAACAGGAAAATTTCCTGCAAACTTCTAGGTTATATGCAAAAAAAAATATCTCACGAAGAAGCGCAAAGCCTCCTAATAGCTCACTTGTCAGTTTCTAAATTATATGAAATTTAAACTGCATTTAATAAGTGGGGGTTTACGTCGCGAGAAAACTGAGATCATGAACGACGCCACAGCGATCAGTCTGTGGATTGCTTTTGCCCACCTGAGTGTTCTTTAACGTGCGATGAAAGCTCATCACACGGCACCCCGTATTTAACGTTCGTCGCGGAAGACGGCGTGTCTATGTAACTTGTACCCTGCCAGGCTGCTGCACAGATGGCAAGCAAAATCACTACAGAAAATCGTGCCTTTTTCGCGGGTCTGTACGTTCTTGGCAGAAGTCGATATTCCTTTTCTTTTCTCTCTTGAACGCATTTCGGACATTTCTCACGTGTAATAAAGCGGACATGCCGAACCACCTATGAGTAAAGTTTCAAGCACACGGAGCTACACGTCTCTGAGACAGGCGGCGTCGAGCAAAAATGTCGCGTCTTGCCCCTTGTCTCATCTTGCCCTACCATACCCTATAACTCTTCACATGGTATTCGTTTTCGTTTGTTGTTCTCGCTGGCACAGTACATATTTCAGACTCAAGGGCGGCGAAGGTGGTAAGAGAGAAACTTACGTTGAAGGTGAAACCCACGATGACGATGGTCACTCTGGGCGATTCAACGCTGGTGTATCTCAAGTTGATCTGCACATCAGAATGGCATGCATCGCTTCGTCATTAAGATAAACAAATGCGGCATGGCGATGTAGATTTGGTGATTCAAGTCGAATTGAGATATTTTCAATAATAAATTCAATTCAATATAAGACAGGATTTAAATTTATGTTGGTAGATCATAACATTTTGATGCCGGATATGAATTTTCCGTGGCAAACCGATCGTTTCATTTTGAAACGAACAAGTAGTATATTTACGTTACAGCAAAACAGTATACATGTTGAAGGAAGCTCCGATAATGTAAAGCGCGTTTTAATTGGGAACCCATGGAGGTGATAGCTTACCAGGTGGAGAGGGGGAACCCTGAGGCTTCTCGTGGTCGCTCTATTTCTATGTCATTAGTTTGCGGGATACCAGGGGAATTCATAACCGTGTGAGAGACATAACCGCCTCATCCTAGGCTTAAATCTGCTGCCAATTGTTGGTTGCCACAATCTCTGTGTCACACATTTTGCTGTGACTCATAGTTAGTTTTCTAAAACAACTGTAAACTCGACACGTACGTAAGAAAAACGCAAACCTCCCCAACACGTACCTCTGACAATATATGTCCAGACGGTTTGTGCATAACCGGAAGTGTCAATACCGACTACATTTTATTTATTTATTTATTTATTTATAGTACCCTCAGGGCCGTGAGGCATTGCAGAGGGGAGAGGCAAACAGACAGGCATGTAACAAAGGATAAAGCTCTGTAGATACAAATGTAACACAAAGCAATTAGCAATACATGTAAATGCAGTTACAAATACAAAGGACACTTTCACTACGTGATGTTAGTGGTTAGAGTGATGAAGTAAGTCTTCGAGTGTGTCCTTGAAGGTAGATGAGTCGCGGATATTTTTGGAATAGGACGAGACGGGCCATTTTACGGCGATGCGAGAGAGGTGATAAGTGTAAAAGTTGTTTCATGCGTGTTACGCTAGGTGTGCGGTTGTAATTTGATAGGATAAAGCGCGCGGCTCGATTTTGTACTGATTCGATCATTTTCACTAGGTTATCAGTAGCCGGGTCCCACACCAACGCCCCATATTCGAGTTTGAGTCGAACAAGTGATTTACACAGATGAAGCTTCGCATTGGTAGGAGCCTGATGAGACGAGCGACGAATGAAACCAAGAGTTGAGTTTGCATGACCGCATATATGGGTTATGTGGGTTTTCCATGACAAGTTAGATGATATGTGGACACCTAGGTACGTGAACGTGGAGACTGTTTCAAGGTTCACACCACTAATGTTGTATTACACTAGGGGGGGGGGGTTGCGGGATCGAGAGATTCTCAAATGCTTGCACTTACTGATGTTCAACTCCATGGACCAAGTGGAACACCAGGTCGCAATAGAGGCCAGGTCGGACTGTAGCTGGTTAGTATCGAGGTTATCAGTAGGTGTGTATATGACACACTCATCAGCATAGAGTCGCATAGTGGAGGAAACGAGACTCGGCAAGACATTGATGAAAATAAGGAAAGGTAGTGGACCTAGGACGGAGCCTTGGGGAACTCCTGATACTACAGGTGCGGATGAAGGATTGGTATTGTTCACATGAATAAATTGCGAGCGATCAATCAGGAATGCCTGGATCCAGGTCAGGATTTTAGTGTTGGTATTAAGGTAGGAAAGCTTCGCGTAAAGATAGCGGAGGATGTCATGAGAGAAGGCTGCTTACTGAGTTTCGCAGGAAAACTGCTTGCCAAAACCGTGCTGATATGGGGTGAAAAAGGCGTTCGACTGAAGGTGACGAATTAGATGGGAGTATATAATGGGTTCCATGATCTTGCATGACACACTGGTTAGTGATATGGGGCGAAAATTGCAGCTTGGTTCACGCTACCCGATTTGTGGACTGATATAACTATTCCGGTCTTCCAGGCATAGGGCAACGTTCCAAACTCCAGGGATTGCTCGAACAATTTTGTCAGTATCACGGATGAGTAGAACTTTGTGCTTTTGAGAAATTTGCTGTTAATATTGTCCGCCCCAGAGCTAGAGCGCAGCTTAAGGCCCTCCATGATCCTATCCACACCGAGTGGATCGAACATCAGGGCGTCCATTGGCATAAGATTACGTGATGGTGGTAGATGTGGGCAGTTCCTACTGACAGAGGAAAATACACTGGCAAAAAATTCGATGAAAACGTCAGCAGATTGATTGCATGGAATTGGCCTGCCCTCTCTATCAATTAGTGACGTAGGCGCGCAAACTTGTTTGTTGACTATGTTCCAAAATTGTTTCGGGTTGTACGTGAATAGGCAGGGTAGTGTATTTGTGTAGAACTCTTTTTGGTTTCCTTAATTGTAGTCTTGTATGACTTCGCACATTCATTGTAGGCATACCAATTCTGTGGGTAAAGGGTTCTTCTGGCTTTCCGGAGCAATCTCCAATAGTGGTGCTAAACCAAGGTGAATCGAGCGAGGAAGTGACTCTAGTAAGTGGAATGTATTTGTCTATGAGCTCGGCAACCTTGTTGCTAAACAACTGTCAGTTCTCTTCTACTATTCGACTTGAGAAGTCATTAACGAAATGAGTATAGACATTTTCTGGCTCACGATTTATGGAAGCAAAGTCAGGCCGTTTATAATTGCGAATGCTTTTTTTTATGAATCGTTCACGAACAGAGAGGAAAGTTGATGTTGTGGGATTCCTACACTCTTAAAAATGAACTTCACCTCATAGCACGCTCCTAGCCAACCACTATCTCGAATGATATCGTTATCTGCCATGATTTGTTAAAAACGGGAGGCGTACGCCTTTTTTGTGACACTTATGCGGTTCATAATTGTCACAAAAATCCGTACGCCCCCCGTTTTCAACGAACCAGGGCAGATAACGATATCATTTGAGATTATGGTTTGCTAGGAGCGTGCTATGCGGTGAAGTTCATTTTTAAGAGTGTACTGCCATCACCAGGCAGGCGAAACCCACCCAGGGGAAGACCCCTCGTTCTGAAGCATTGTCAGTACTGCGAAAAATAAAACTGAAAAGTGGTGCAATATGGTTAGGAGGGGACTCCCTGCCGAAAGGGTTTTGCATACAACCCTTCAAGAGAAACCAACTACCGTGTCTCGCCGTGAAACGGAGGCGGTAAGGGTAGCTAGTAATGGACCTAACCAAATTAAGAGCGCCGGATGCATGCGACCGAAATGGTGGATATTACGTTGAGGCGCATGAATAGCAGCCCGCACGTGAAACAGGCTCGGAAGTGTTTCCTAATCCATAACCTAGGCGAAAGCGGGTCAAGCCCCTAGGCCCTTGAACAGTACGCTTGATAAAAGAGCGCACAACTCCGATATCAATCAAGGGGACCAGATTCAGACTGCGATATGCAGCTGTCTGTCCCAAAAGTCGTTTAGCACCGATAGGAGACTACTCTGAGAGTCAGGAAGAGTAATTTCTTCTTGCTGTCGGCGCCGGGCGCGTGATTATAAACGCTCCGGGGGTGGGGGAACCTTTCTCAATTAGGTGATTACAAATTGGAATTTGACGGGCTGATAAGCTGCCAATATTTACCATACCTCATCGAGGCTCGTGCACAAAGCGGTGGTGTTAGAGACGAATCGAGGAGCGCCACCCAGGTGACCCTCCGATTCCTCTCAACGAAGACGAGCGCCGCATGTTGTGCTCAAAGTGTTCCATTCCGGAGATTCATCGACAAACCCACCGTCGCTGGTCCTTGCATCGCTCCAAGGTCGAGGCGGAACGTACATCCAGAAATGCGGCCAAGGACGTAGAGGCAGCTGTCGCGGTCATTGCAAGCCACCGACCCGAACTGCTGCGGGGCGGGGATCTGCCCCAACCGGAAGAGGAGAACCTTATAGACATCCAAGTTATTTGAACAGAGATGCTCCTCATCAAAGACTGTGAGAAGACCAAGAAGACTGTTTCACGGGGTTGAAACGGAATGTGTGCTTCGCTGAACTGGCCCCTGTTACGATGCAAACTGTAGATTGTTTTTGTTTTCATACAAAATGTGTATGCGGTTGAAGTTTATTTGGATACCGTGACCAGTCTTAGCGGGTGGGGAGTGTGGGAGCGATAGCCAGAAACGTGTCCGCGTTATCTTTGATTCTCCTGCTGCTGTTGTCGTTGTTGATAAAAAGCATTGCTCTCCGGGGTAAGGAGCATCAACTGGGGGCGTTGCTCTCGGGCTTAAAAGAAGCAGCATACAAATTATGCATGTGTAGCATGTTATGTGTATATGTAGATGTACAGCTAGTGGTAGTGCCAAGAAACTCCTATCCTGCATGTGTCCGCCACTGCTGAATATACCTGCTTTCATGAGATACTGCACCATTAGGACTTGGATAGTATGGCTGATCACTGATGGTTGTGTTTGTTTTTGAGTTCCCTTTGATCCTGGTCCCACATGCATAAAGTTGTATGCCAGATTTTCGTGTTATAAATCACAGCACGTAGCAGTTTCAGTTATTACCTCTTTTGTATTTTAGTTTTTCTAGTATTTGAGCTGAGTGCCGACATTTCAGGTGTTTGAGCCTGGAGCCCTCATCCTTGACACGTATTCAAGTGGATTCACATCATCGGTGGAGCTTGCACAGCCGAGGCTGCTCTGTCGAGGTGGCAAATTTGACAGTTGTTTTACGGGGAAGGCAGATTTCCGCAAGTGGACCAAAAAGCAGTTCATTTGACATAGTACTAATTACTTATAACTTTAATTGCAAAATATGTGGCACGTTACGTGACTAATGGTTTTTTTTTCCTCTTTCCAGATATCTCAACTTGCAGACGATGTGCAGAATATTCTTACATAATACGCTAGAGTTGAGTTTCTGTAGGCATGGTTGTTGTTAATGCTGACGTTCCACATTCACGACGTGCTCAACAGAGAATACGTCATGAAACACACATTCTTCCGTGAAACGTGTTCTTACGGAAACAATAAGTACTTTGACAGAAGGAAATCCGGCCAGCCCGTCGCTTCTATAAACCACGAAATGCAGAGTAAATGAGAATCGCCTGAAAGTGCGAAGCTGCGTTAAATAACAATAGTAATGATAATGAAGAACACGAGTCGAAACAAGGCAAAACAAAACATTAGACCACCCAGTCTTTTACATCGATAATTCGTACAAAGAAATCGAGCAACGAAGTGGGACAGCTTCCAAATATCACAGTCGCACTTCACAACGCACTTGCTTTGTTGTCAGATTGCCAACACGTAAATATCATTGCAACGCCAGGCAACCACCAGACACTTTCCATCGGTGACGGCGATACGACCAATACAACGCTGCGGTGAATTGCTAGAGGCCCACGTATCCCGACAGCAAAAACCTCATAGCCACGGAGGAGGGTGCTTGCGTTTCTTGTGAGCGGGCGCCGAGCAGAAGACGATTATATTTAGCGAAAAAGTACAGCTCACATGTCATACCTGCCAGCGCAAGTATAGCAAACGATTCACACACAAAAAGCTCTTCATTATTGCGTGTTATGCGAACGCCTGCAACGAAGAGAAACGAGAAACGTAGTGCTTCAGCCCTCAGACGCGACCAGAGACCTTGTAGGTGCGACTGGCAGGCGCTACCGCGCTCACAGCTTGTGGTGTCGATCATTGCTTGGCATTGCGCAACACCGTTGACGTAACGGGGGCCAGCAGCTCAGCCAGCATAGTTCCTCGATCCACCGCAGGATTCGTGTGGGAGAGGAGGAATGCGGGAAAGAAACTTGACGTGCGCGCTTCTCATAGGCTGGAGCGATTTCGCGTACAAAAATTTCTAGCATGTTAGCTTCTCAGCGGGAAGAACCGTTTCCAGCAAAAGAAAAAAAATATCGGGGGTTCGAGAAATTTCTTTGTCCCTTTAGGTCTCTCAAATCACGAGAGCAAAATGGTGCATAGCTTTTCTATTGAATATATGCCTATAGACAATCTGCACCAAACAGTTAAAAAGAGAGGAAAAAGAAAAATTGCCGTCCAAAAGAAGTCAATATGCGCTCTATTTCTTGTCCATAACTTGTATGAACTTTTTTCCATGGAAAGTCTATGGCACGGCAACGGCAGGTGCGTTCAGGCTTTTACGGCCGAGGTGAGTGGCCGCTTTGTTTTGCGCCAGACCGCTTACAAAAATGTGAAGCTATTTTGTAACCGATCTGGTGCAAACATGCCTTTATTGACATAATTCTCTCCATACGCTAACAAAGCGGCCATTCACCTCGGCAGTAAAACCCTGAACGGACCCTTTCTCTCCACGGGCTTTTGACCCACAATTCGCATGAGCTTTAGCCCGTCGCACCAAACCCTTTAAAAAGCATGACAATGATGAGGAAGATACCCAGAAGAAGAACACTCTCTGTTCGGAATATCGGCGACTCTCGTCCCGCGGCTCTTCCCCTCATACTTCCTTGCCGGCTTGCTGCATTTCTACCCGACTACATACAGCTAGACAGGTTCAGATAACATAAACACTTCGGGGGGGTCCCTTTTGAGTCATGCGGCGGACTGGTGCCGTGGTTTTCCTCTTCGGGCTAAATTGAACGAATTCGCACGCTTACACTACTACCACTGAAACACCTTTCAATGTTTGGTGTATTTAGTACCCTACTCAGTTGCTTTTGGACTTGGTGCTCAGTTACTTAGCTTAAATAATTTATGTCAGTACCTTGTAGTACAAGCCTGACTTCGTTCCGAAACGATGGTATCTGTATCAATTAGTAGCTGGTGAAATCCACTTTCGCATAATATGAAGCTTATTGATATCCATCATGTGTGTATTACTGGTGATGCGGTCAAATGTACACAATGTGCTGCATTTTGTCATATTTTCCCTCTGTTATCTGGAAAAAGCCCAATCTCTTTGTTAATCACCACGGCACATAAGTAGTTTCGCTTTCCAAAGAGATAGTGTCAATGTTCTGCGTCTTGGACGCGCTCCCATTGTCTTCCCGAGACACTGTTCGCGAGTGTCAATCCTTCAGGCCGCCGCTTGCTTCCATTTATACATGATTGCATTTCGTCGGTTCACAGAGTTATACCGTGGGCTACGAGAAATGCCATATGAATATAGGCCATAGTCCATTGTTCTGTTTTCGAGTGGTATAATTTTAGGAAAATGGTGGCCACTTCCAGTCAGTAGGCACTTTAAAGGCAAAGAAGCGAAGGCGCTACTTTAGAAGTCTACGTCTCGTTCCCGCGTTTCTATAGGATTCGTTTCTTAGGGTGCTTTCTTATACGTGTTGGATCTTATGATATGATACGATTGTTTGCCCCTTCTCGAATCAGTCCATAGTTCTCTGGCTCCTATGACACTCCGGATTGTTCTTCTCTAAGTGTGCGTGTAAGTTCTACGCAAGATCCGCAAATATTGGTGCCGAAAAAGCCAGTAACAAAAGGCAAAATACATTCTCATATACTAGTTTCACGTGGCGAGGTTTCCTGCGGGGTGGGGTGAAAGTGCTTATTTTAAGAACTGATATAAAGTTGGAAATGCCAAAGTTGACAGTTGTAAGAAAGTAGCTCTTTTCTGATCCCGGATATGACATTAACGGTTGTAACGGCATGAGTTACATTCTAAAACAGGCAACCGCGATATTCCAACCTAACGTCCTCACCACCGGATGTCACTCGGACGCTAGTTCATTCGAGTTCATTTATTTATTTATTAATTTTTTTTTTTTTTCACATTTAGGCTGAAACCTAACCGCGGAAATGTTCTTCTGAACATTTTCATAAAAGAGGTACAGCACCATCGACAGCAGGGAATTGGTTAGTCCAAGTGTGTAAAAGAATCTATAGGCTGTATGAGAGATCAGTGCGCACAAAAACAATGACCCAACACAACAAAATATGTTTAAAGTGCGTGCCAGTGCTCGGAGAAAACGTGAGAAAATTGAGGCAACCAATGTTTGAATAAAACGTTGTGCATGCGTACATATGTGTATTTCAGTTAGAAGCGCCTACGACAATCAAACTTTCATTAACTGACATCTGGATTTCCTCCATAATGGAGAGGAACCATGTATCATCACACAAACATTACCATGACAGTTATGTCTTACAGCACACATAAAGAAAGTATCAAGCGAATCTCAAAGGAATGCTGGGATGAAATGAGTGTTTTCGTCGTTTTGCCTTTAAAGGTGATATCCGTTTAGGTCGCGAAAATGCCCACAGTAACCTGTGTTATCCTTGGGAAATGCTTTGATACATGCATGGCATTGAGTGGCGCTTGGAAGGGCCGCCACTCGGTAAGCCCCGCCCGTCTCACTGAAAAATAACAACGCATAACATGTAACGGGGAAGTGTGAAGCCAGGCATGTGCCTCCAGTGGTTCAAAATGGAATTGGCATTTTCCAGCCAAATATGGCAAGAGTGGCGTACCGTGGATTTTTTTTTCTTTTCTTTCGAATATTCAGAGATACGACTTTCGTACCCGTTTCTGTTTAAAATGTAATGAGCCTGTGGGGTTCTGTTTGTTTCGTATCGTTGATTTAATAGCTTTTTGTCCTGCTTCGGATAATGTATATCGTCTGCCACATTATCACTACCATGTTGATGTACAGGATACCTGTATTCGAGACATAATTTGTGTGGAAAACGTATAAGAACAGCACAGATGCCCTTTTGCAAGTGGGTTCTACAGCAAGATGATATGTAACTGCCCGGTTAATTTCACTACCAGAAAAATCCTGAAAATTCATTTTTGTTAATTACGCATTTTACAGCAAACGTTAGACATCAGCTGCTGTCTCGTTCTTTAACCAAAACAAACAGTCTCGTTCTTTAAAAATCTTGAAACCAGCACGTACTTGGAGGCTTTCATCCCCCTGATCCACTGAAAGGCTTCGCATCCACGACCCACTCACAAGCAAATGTAGATTGGCGCTACCTGCATTCGACTTCAACGTTCAGAGGGCCTGAGCACGTGGCCCTTGGATGTGTATGAAGGCCTTCAGGCGCATAAAGAGTGCGTGGTTAAAATGCCGGCGGAATTCTACTGCAAAATCAGGCGATGGAAGCTTAGGTCTCTGCTCGTTTCATGGCTTCCTAAAATGGGCTGATTTTAAGCGATTACCACCTCCAATTTTGGAATGTAGCATTCACTCACACATATGCAATTAAAATGTTCATTTATTATTCTTATCATTCGTAGTGTAGTTACTTGGCGCCATTGGAACGAATGTCCTGCTACTGATATATCTCAAAAACAAGATGGGGCCTATGTTGTTCACATTACTCTGTATAAAAAGAAAAACAGACGTACGTTCGTTTTGCTTCACGTATACGAAATGAAAGCAAACAAAATAAGGTATATTGTGGTTGGTTTTGCTTAACGAGATTTGTTGCTCTTATGGCAGAGGGATCGAGTATTTTTTCCCCTTAGTAATACTTGCCACAGAGAACGAGAAAACCAACGCGTTCCACTGCACCCGAGCTTGAACTGCAGAAAAACGGAATCGGCTACTCTAGTAATAAACGGGATAGCAAGATTGCTGCAGGCTTCAAAAAACTGAATGGCGAAATGTCGTCGTGAGCTGCATACGCTGACAAATAACAAGTTCATCTCGTCGTGAGTGGCGGCCTTTTCTGTGTGTCTTGCGGGTGTCCCATAATTGTTATGTGCTTTCGCTCAAGTGCACACATGCCTTCCAACTGAACTTGGGTCTCACCTTAGAGCATTAAACATCGTTATGTGTGTGACCTGTCTCCTCGGGTTTTTCTGATACAATACATAAAATATTACCCCGTTTACGGCAGCTCCAAAGTAGACGATGATCTCTTCCTGGTTGAAGCCATATGCGCGATAGTACGCAGCGTCGATGACCAAGTGAACTTCAGCCACAATTGCGTACAGGCTTCGTTCCTCTGAAAATAAAATGAAGGACTCCTCCGTGAAGAGACCCGACACCTATACCGTTCACCGTCGCATCACAGACATTCGTTTCAGCAATCTCTGTCATCCATAGAGCCATTCCAAATTGAAAAGCAAAACTATGGCAAAATATTGCATGCACGAGGAATATCCCTGAAACAGTAACGCAAAGGTTTTAGTTTTACAGGAAAAAAAAAGTAGGTAAGTGTTATACCGGTACAGTTTTCTTGAATAAATTTGAGGTGGGTTCACAAGCGCAAAACACATCCGTCTAGTTACAGGTTATCTCGAAAGGGTGCTTACCGGCTAAAACTTTTTTGTGGGAGGTACCGACGCCATCATAGAGTGGAACTGACACTGCGGGCAACGGAATTCAGTGTTGAACGGCAGTAGAATATATTGGTATCATGAACTGAACTGCTTACAGACAGCTATTCGGACACAACCCGCTAACTTATTTACATATTAGCAAAATATGCACAGTGTTAATGAGCCTGTAAGAATGTCAGCTGTGTTTCGGGATGAATATCATATGGACCTGGAAGATGCGTCTCCGAGTTGAAGCCACTCTGATGCGCCACTTCATGCCACTTAAAGCCACTTAATGGCTCTGCCATTCAGGCCCTTCCATTCAGTCGATGGCGATGCTAACAATCTACGTGAATTACTATGTCTCGGAAAAAAGAATTGGGTACTCGTTTTTAACTTCACCTCACTGATACGTTAAGAACGTGTTAGAGTATGGTCGGCGAATGTCGGCACACTAAATGTTTCTCTTAACAGTTAGTGTGCAGATTAGAACTCTTTGCGCAAGCGCGTTCATCTGTACTATGGGTCCTCAACTTGCAGCTAACTTCTCGCGAGGTATTTACAGTGTGTCCAATATATCACAAAATGTTTTACAGGGATAACTCACAGTAGTCGCGTGTTGGAGTATCGGTATTTGCAGGATCTGCGCGGTAAAGGAGATGCGGAACTTGACCATCTGCAGATCTCTCAGCCGTTGACAAGGGCTTGAGTCGGAGCTCATCGCCGATAACACCGTGCTAGGAGTAAGAGGACTGTGCGTTTGAAATGCAATGATACAAAGGAATCAAGTAGTTCCATGGGAAAGCACTGGGACACCGATCAAGAGGAACCACATGGTTCTACCATCGGATGCATTTCAACAGAATGTCTTCTTGCATTAGTGTTGTCTTTTTTGTGCTCAAGTTTGGCGGACGGAATGCAATGAATGCAATGAATGTTTTAGTTGCTGTTTTGCTCATCGTCTTAACAACTGTAGAACTCCAGGATAGCTAAAGGACACCTTCGGTGTCGACAAAATTTGTCCAAAATCGACAATTTTGGACAAATACCATATTGAAAACAACGAGAACTTAGTGGGTTAGAATGCGAAATCACAGTAAATGTAAATGGCAACGAAGTGGAACGACGCTCAATTACGCGCATTGGAGTCGAGTCTAGTATCCCATTGGGCAAATGTGCCGCAGCGAGGATTTTCCCATGAAAAGTAATCTTGAAATTCTCATTGTCGATGTACCTTTTGAATATGCACTAACATTCGATTCTCCTGCATCAAATGAGCATAAAGCATGTTTTTGCTGTAGAAGAGAATTACACTCGATGCCGTTTCTCCGTCAACGTTTATTCTTAGATACCCCAAGAACAGACTGACCTCCCCAGGCTCTCAAAGGGATGTCACGTACGGATAGGAATGGTATCCCTAGGACGTCCCCCAATGGTCCTGAATTTGTCAGAAAAGTGTTAGAATGAGACTCCGTGTATCATCCTCAGAACTTCCTCGGCAAATCCCCCAAAGGGCACCGCTAATATGGCTTCAGGAGCACAACCGGATACCTTATCGAAAATTATTTATTTATTTTGAGAATTGTGCGCACATTTACAGCACCCAGTCAGTGTGTGTGTGTGTGTGTGTGTGTGTGTGTGTGTGTGTGTGTGTGTGTGTGTGTGTGTGTGTTTATATATTTTCAACCTCGGTCACCAGCTTCTCATTCGTGGTTTCTCATCTTTATTCATTTAGCGTATTTCTCATCACGAACAATGAGTGTCAGAGCTTAAAAAGCAAAAATAGAGATACGTAAACGGTTTTTAGGCCACTAAGACCAGCGAGCCCGCTTAGAAAGACATATGCTGCAGCAGCTTTTCCTTTCAAAGGCAGAACAGATACAACATATTCCTTGTCTTCCGAGCTTCCGCAAATTCGGGAGACCTCTCCGTGACCAACAATGAGATGATCAATTTCTTTGAGTATTTAATCGCTATCAAGGTAATGTCCGTGTTTCTTACTGTTTCAGTTTGAGGCACGCGACGAAAGTTAAGCTTGTGCAATGAAGCACTATCATACTTTGTCTCCTCGGAAATAAAAAGCTCCGTGCAACGACCCGCCAGAGGCCCTTCGCGGACGTTCATGCAACAAGACCCCTGTGAAAGGTCTAGCAAACTATATTTTACCGCACGTCAAACCTAGTACATGAACGGATTCCTTTCAAGTCCAAGAAACTTAGAGGACAGAGCATCACGGGCCCCAGGATGTAGCAGCGATACCCCATAGCGCAATGGCCAAACCATTTGTCTTCTTAGTGAGCGTCTCCACATGCTGGGACCACGTCGGGCCGCGGTCAATTGTCGCGGTCAGTTGTGACGGGTCGTGACTTAAAGGTCATGGGGGAGCCACCAATAAAAAGCGGGTACTTATGAAATTATACGCGTGCAAATGCCATGGCTAGAGCCTTGGATGTAAGACACGGTCGAAAAGTATCTTGTAATTATGTCTAAGACGCCTCGTAGTAGGCGCTCGATCGTGTCTCTACGGGAAACGGGTGTCGATGTCGGTATTCTGGTATATTTGCTCCAGTAACGACTGTCAGTATCACGTAACGTTATTTCGATAAGTGGCAAAACTCTGGTTTTAGCACAAATGCCCCTGTAGTGAGAGGAAGTCTAAGGCATAGAAAGGCTTTGGGAACTTTAATGTTGTTTGAATTGTTCATAACAAGTAGTCCTACCCTATGCGCATTTTCACACGAGCATGCGTGGTGTGGACACCGTGTCCGTACGGGAAGTCAAGAGCACAAATGGAAATTTGCGAATGCTGGGCACATGTATTAGCCGTAATTACTGTTGCATTGAGGATTCATGTTATTGCAGGCACTTCTTACAGCTTGCTTTCTTGGGTGTTTGTGTTTCGCATTTGATTGTTCATCGATTACGAAACTGCGGCGGCTGCTTTTCTGGACCCTTGAAAGGTTCGGTGACGTGTCCCGAAGCTCCATCGAATCCAAAAACGATCCCAATCAAGCCGTAATTGAAAGTGGCCGTATTGCAGCGTCGAGCTACCGTTCCCTTCGATCGTCATACATATCAGGGAGCATTCAAGCGCCCGTTTGACAGCTGGGTTGAGACATTGTATTGACACACAGCAATGCATGTACTCGAGAATTTAAAGAAGCTTTGTTTGCTAGGTCGCTATATTACCACTCGAAGTCCGTCTTCTTGGTTCAGCACCACAGCCGCCAGGTTGCCCCGGTCTTCAAATAATTGCTCATTGAACTGTGCACTGGATACCTGCGTATAAATGAGCTAGGCTAAACTATCCTATATACAATATACGGAATAAAGAATGTTTTAATAGGTACGGCTATTCGCGGGAAACATAATGATATCGGTATTGACTTCACCCATTGAACCACGGCGAGAACCCAACGCATACACTATTTTATGTGATGACTGCCAATACTGGCAGTCATCTCATCTTACACACAAGTTTGCACGATCAATCAATCAACACGATCAATCGGAATTGAAACACTATCTTTCTACAGCAAAGAACACCACATGTAGAAGATAAGATGCAGAAAGAAGATATTCTTAATCAATACGTATAAAATCAAAATTACAAGTTCCATTATAACAAGTCTGACAGTCCTTCCACGTGACCACTATCACTGCACAGAAACCACAACACTGGCAATAGTAGAGTTTTAATTTCACATGCAATTACAAGTGCTAATAAATGTAAGTAATTAATCGAATTTCGAGCACAACAGCTACCCCCAAATACACCTAATTGTTTTGCTTTGTTCTCCCAGGACATGACTTTTAATTAATTAGTCTTTTCTTAAGTGACCAGCGCAAATGTAACAAAATTACTCGATTCTGAAGAATACAACAATTCTATCACAACAATCAACAGCCAAATAAATAAATAAATAAATAAAATCTAAGAACAGACAATAATATCAGAGCGCGCCGGTTTCTCTAAGTGGTACTTTATCCAGCACGTAAACAACAGTTACATAATGTTAATTAAAATCACGAACGCTAATCTATGCGAATACTATGAAATGCTATGTTCGTTGTAATGGACACTACAAACATTACTTTGTTTTACGAATCCGTTGGTGGTATCCACACTAACACACAGAAAATAGACATGGTAGAATGAGGAAAACCAAGGCGAGCGATCTCACGCTTTTCCTTTTTTTCTGTTTCTCTCTCTATCTCTTTCAATACAGCCAAAGCGAGGCAACTGCGCATGCTTGTTCCTCCAGGGGTTGAGGACACTGTCTCTCTCAAACATTCCCTTCTTCAAAGCGGAGGTCAAGCCGATTACCTGTAAAGTTTGCTCGGAGCCGATATTTTTTATTGAACAATTATCACACATAGGTGCTAGCATTATTCGATTCTGAAGAGCGTATAGAGAAAGTTAGCGTTATTCTATGATCGAAACAATACTCAACCACTCTATCAAACCCAGAAACTTCCAACTGCTCATCATAACTTTGTCCCAGAAAGTTCTACATGCAGCAGCCACAATCAAACAACACAAGTATTCATCTGAAATGCAACATATCGTAAAGCTTTTCTACAGAGGGAATCATCAGACAAAACTCGGAAATACGAAATATATAGTTGGGGCTTTCCCAACACGATATAATACCTGACTCAAGATAATTTTATTAACGTCAATCGATTGATACCTGAAACAAAGACAATCAAATAATTAATTCAGGGAATCGTTTTCTAAGCAAGCGAGAAATATTATGCTAACCTCAGCGAAACAATACTCAACCACTCTATCTAAACGGGAATCATTCCAAATTTAATAACTTCCAACTGTTTATGACAACTTTGCAACGGAAAGCTCTACATGCAGCAACCATGAAGAAACAACACAAATATTAATCTGAAATGCGAATTAATGTAAAAACTTTTGTACAAAGGAAATCGTCAGACACAACTCAGAAATAGCATCCTCTCTATATAAATCCCAGCTCAGTGGGTATACGACTCAACATCAATATTTTATAATTCATGTCAATCAAGTGAACAATTGAAACAAAGACAAGCCTTAATTAAGACAAACTTTAAGTGCAGAAACACACTGGAAAACAGAATAATGAATCACTCTACAAAGGAACCACTATCGGACAGATGGACGGATTTTGCACATGATACAATGAGTCATGGGAGGCTGTGATAAAAAATTGCTTTGAAAAAGAAGAGGCCCGAAAGAATTCCATTATCGCTGCATTCCATTACGTCATAGACATGGTCGCATTCGCAGATATGGGAGAAATGACAGAGCTGAAGGTATTTTTGAAGAAATTGTATGCGATATCTACAGTCGTTACAAAAATATCTGCACATCAAGTCTGGAAGGACCATTGGTATTGATGGTGGAGTTTTTGGGGTCAAGTAACGAAAAACTGAAGTACTGAACTTCAGACGTAATCGGAATCATTGCAGACAGTATCGCGTTCATCAATAAAGCAGTCAGATAAAGTTATCATGTACAAGCGGTGTATATCGCACGGTTCATTTGAATTTGTTGAAATGACACTTATTGACATTGAAGGTACTAAAACTTAAAAAATCTTATCACGTGATGTATTGTTCCTTCTTTCTGTCTCTGTCTCTCTCTATACAGCCAAAGCAAAGCAACTGGGCATGCTTCTTCCCGTAGGGATTGGGGACACTATCTCTCTCAAACATTCCTTTCTTCGTAGGGGAGGACAAGCCGACTGTTGGCAGGGTTTGCACAGAGGCGATATTTTATATGGAACAATTACCACAAATACGCACCTACGTGAAGGCGCCCGACGATGAACTCGTTTCAAGAAACAAGCAACACGCTCGCTTGCGGTAGCGCGTTAACGCACGGGCGCGCCGAATGGCGTTGGGTTTCGTGATCGTCGTTAGCGTTGGGGAAACGTATCGGCGTGTTGCCGAAACGTTTCCGATGTCGGGTGGCTTCGCGTAAGCGCGTCACGCAGATGACTCTTTCTTCCAGTTTTAAGTATATTTCCCCGAAAAACATTCGTAACTATGAATCCCCACGGTAAGGAGGATCCATATTTTTTGTTGTAGTGCACATAGAGAAAGATCTAACTTCGATTAAATTATATGTCATCTCGAAACCTTCGTGCGTCGTCAAGTATTGTTGAGCTAGCTAAGGCTTGCGTACTGTGAAAATTACACTATCTACAACTCATTTCGTAAATTGCAGCACCTGGTCAAATATTAATTCAACACTTACTGATGTGTGGCAGTTTTAACTTTCAAAGACTTCTGCTGGAACTCTTACTACAAATGGGCGTTTCTGTTATATGTCTGTACTATAGCGAATGCAAAACAATATTTCGTAGTGATTATGAAGAAAAAACATTTTTAATATAGTTTCTTTCAAACACCCCATGTTATCCATATTCCTTGAAACGTTTAGTTTCCTAAACTTGGATGACAACTTTGACAAAAAAAAATAAAAAATCAACGCGATTGGAGTTTAATGCATAGAGACAATCAAACATGATGTATAATAACGGGCGGCAGGGTAAGAAAGAGTGAAAGAAAGTGTGTGTTATAATGAGACTCAAGAGAGGATCCTATAGGGACAACATCTGGGGACAAAACTGGAATAGTCGCAGGAGCACTGTGGGTTAATGTTCTTCTCCATGTAGCTATAGTGAATCTTCTTTCATTTCTCTCGTTTAGAAGTGAGCAGACGTTTACCGCAGAAACAAAGCCTTTTTTTTTTTTTCGCAGTTTTTGAACCTCGGCCACCAGTTTGTCATTTTCCGTTTCTCGTCTTCGATTGTTTTCGATGACGAAGAATGGATACTGCGTTATAGAAAGCTAAAATATAAAAGGTCCTGTGCACTAAGTGTAAAGGAGGCTACGAGAGAGAAATGTGCGGCAGTGGCATTTCCTTTCGTACATAAAACAGATACACTGTGTTGTCTTGCAAGCACAAGCATGTGCGAGAGTCCTCCTAGCGTCTCAGTCAAAACGAAGGACGAGGTACCTAAGTTTAATTCAATTTCATCTATAAGCATCACTGCAGTGACGATGACCTTGGATTACTGGGTTACAACGAAGGTAAGGTCAGGATTTGCTACTTAGTTGATTTAAAACATCCATCGAAAGTCAAGCACGCGCTGTAATATTCCATCACTTTTCTGTATCTTCCACGGAAATGCTCCGTGTAGAATCCCGTCAGGGACCTTGCTCGGATGGTCATGGCAACAAGGTCACAATGAAATACCTATCAAGCTATATTTTATCGCACATTGAACACACTGCATGGAGCATCCATTGAAATCATTCAATTTGTATTTGTACCCCTGTATTTTTGGTATTTTGTCTTCGTAGTATTTTTGTACTTTTCATATGATCACTGCTACTTCGGTTGAATTTGGTTATGACAAACAAACCGGAACATTAACTATTGGGTGCAGGCATCGAGATGCACAATGCAATATTAAATTAATTTACTTCTATATATGTCCTCCGGCTGATGGCCGGAGAACGTATGCAAATGACTATCACTGGAAGATCCGATGATGACACTCTCTCGATCTGCTCCGGACATTCCACCACGGACGAGGACGCGATGACACTATGAGGATGTCCTGAGGACCACGAGTGTTCTTCGGTAACTAACAACACTGGCATAAAGAGAGCGGGAAATGTAGAATTTAATTTTAAACAACTAACATTAAACGATGAAAGATGGAAATCAGTAAAAAGATTAGCCAGCTGTAGGACTCGAACCCACATCTTCTGGATTACCGGTCCAGGACTCTACTAATTGAGCTAAGCTAACCCGCGTCCTCAGCGTCTTCCAAGGGTGCGTTATCTGAAGGGACAAACCAGCCACTCTCGCGCACTCAACCTCCTTTCACTCTTACATTTTTGCTCACTCATACACACATTCATACGACGGGATTGACGCAGGCGGCAACTGTTGAACATGAAAGAACTGATGTTCTGAGGTTGGAACAACATAGAAGGGACAAATACATACAAAGCCATAGCTTTACAAGCTTTGTATGTATTCATGTACTTTATGTACTTTGTATGTATTTATGTACAAGCGGCAACTGTTGAACAAGGGATTAGAATATTTGTTTAACAGTTGCAGCTTGCGTCGATCCCGTCGTATGAATGTGTGTATGAGTGAGCAAAAATGTAAGAGTGAAAGGAGGGTGAGTGAGAGAGAGTGGCTGGTTTGTCCCTTCAGATAACGCACCCTTGGAACTCGCTGAGGAGGCGGGTTAGCTTAGCTGAATTGGTAGAGCCCTGGACCGGTAATCCAGAAGATGTGGGTTCGAGTCCCACAGCTGGCTATCCTTTTCAGTGACTTCCATCTTTCATGGTTCATTTCTCAGGCAATCTGAGGCCTTTTATGTATTTGTCCTTTCTATGATGTTCCAGCCTCAGAACATCAATTCTCCCTTGTTTAACTAACATTAGTCTAACAAAAAAGTCCAACGTAAAAATTGAAAGAAAAAAAACTATTTAATGTATAGTTTGCATTTTACCTCATTATGAGCTAAAAAAACTCAATTCAATTAAAAAATTCAATTTCTAGTGCCCGCAGGCTTTAACACTGTTAATAGAATGATAGTTTTTCAGTAGGACTCTCATGTATATTTTTGGAATTGGGTCTATCTGGAAGTTGATCTATGTTCATGTGTGAACTGTGCTGCTTCTAATGATTAAGTTTCCAAAAGCAATATCTGCTAAGAAATATTATAATCGTGTTGATGTGTCTTCCATTGTGCTTATCTGAGGGGTGTTCAAGTCAAACCGGGACTTTTCACTTTTCGCAAAAGTAGAATGAACTTACAGGCGAGAAATTAGTTTTATTTTTCAACGTAATCTCCAGCTGCACTACAGCACTTGTCCCAGCGTTTCACGAGGGTTTGGATGCCAGCAGTGTAGAAATTATTACCGCGCGTATCAGCCATGATCGGACCGCATTCATGACCTCGTCGTCGCAGCTGAAGTGGCGGTCCCCAAGGAACGCCTTCAGTGGCCCGAAGAGATGGAAATCGCTGGGGGAGAGGTCTGGACTGTAAGGGGGATGTGGCAACAACTCCCAGCCAAGTTCCTGTAAGGTGCGTGTCGTGAGATGCGCGGTATGCGGGCTCGCATTGTCCTGTAGGAGGAGGATTGCTTTGGTGATGAGGCCCAGCCGGTTTTGCTTCAGCGCCTTATGCACATCCCTGAGAACCTGGCAGTAATATGAACTATTGATGGTGGTACCACTGGGCAGAAAATCAACATGAACAACGGCAGCCTTGTCCCAGAAAACCGTGGCCATGACCTTACCCGCAGACGGGGTGCTTCTGAACTTGGGAGCTGGCGAGCCCGGATGCTTCCACTGTTTTGATGCGCGTTTAGACTCAGGAGTGAAATGGTGCACCCACGTTTCATCGCACGTGATGATCCAATCAAGGAACGGCTGTCCTTCAGTGTCGAAACCGTACCTTAGCTCTTCTGAGATTTACAGTCTTCTCTGCCGGTCAAATACGGAGAGCTGCCTCGGGACCCGAAACGGGACTTTCCGAAACTGGAGTTGTTCATGAATGATAGTGTTCAACGTTCCCACAGAAAGGTCCGTCTTTTGAGCAAGTTCGAGTCGAGATATGTTATCCGTCGGTCCTTGAGGATCAGGCGCTCCACAAGTTCGATGTTCTCAGGAACTCTGACATTGGGCTCTGAGCCGGCCCGGCCGGGTTCGTCCTGCACTGGTGTACGCCCGTCTTGGAACCGTTTGCACCACTCAAATGCTTTGCTGCGGCTAAGTGTATCGTGGCCATAGTGAGCCTGAAGTCTTCTGTGAATTTCAGATAACTTTACGCCTTCATTCACGAGAAACTTCATGACAATTCGCTGTGCGCGCTCACCTCGTTGTCTGCTATCTTGTCCAGGCCGTGTCTTCTGTTTTGCCCAAACTTGGGACCACCACGTGGTGAACGCGGCGGCCTGTAGCGTGTGACAATGACGAAAAAGAAGTAGCGCGAGTCAACAACAGCTACTGCCGGTAGCGCGAACCATTTGTACATTCAGGAGACAGAAAGTCCCGGTTTGACTTGAACACCCCTCGTATTTTGGAATGACGGCCAGAGGGAGTGCCATCTTACAAATTAGGTCTTGTTTTTTTTAGTTTTGGTTCTGTGTGAGCGCCGCGAAGAAACTGTGGCTATGAGCGGCGTACAGACGTGGACAGATGGAGAGAGGACAGTAGGAAGGAGTGGCGGACAGAGGGGTTAGTATGCGTCCTGGGGCGACTACAGGGGAACTGTGCCGACATTCGTCTGGAAAGTCTTTGGAAAACCTCAGACAGCACAGCCGGTGACAGGATTCGACCCCGGGTCACCTCCCAGTCTCTGCGTGGCAAGCGATCATCCTAACCACTATGCCACGGGAGCTGGTAGATCAGGTCTTGTTGTGGCAGCTTTGATATTCAGGGAGCAGAATGCTCGCCATTATGCTGGAAGGTTGTGCTCAGAGTCATGCTGGTATTTATTAATGCGTTAGCGTTACAAGTGTCATGTCAACGAAAAAACGGCGGTGTCGACGTGCGGACAGACGAGAAGTAAAATATACAAGGACAAAGATGCTACCACAGGAGCAGCTTAAACTCAAAAAATGAAGTCAGCGGGATGTGGAGATGTAAAGGGGAGATATAGGGTAAATGTATATTACGGTAAATGATATGAAATGCAAGTAGTTGAAGGGAATTAAGATTTAGAGGAAAGGGTATTTGGAGGTAACTAAAGGCACTTAAAGCAAGAAAGTTGAGTTTAGAGGTAACCAATGTAAGATATGTTTAAATAGGAGAAAGATTAAATGAAATGAAAGATTACCGAAGGTATCGGCTGGTTAGCGGAGGTAACTAAAAGTAACTAAAAGTAATTAACCTCCATCAAAGGGAAATTGGGAGTAATTAATCCAAGTAAACGTAATTACAGATAGTTAAATGAAATTCAAGATTACATCAGGGAACCTGCGATTACTTTCGGTAAATAAAGTGTAATTATAGGGTAATTGAGAGCAATTGAGACTAATTAAAGCTGGAAGTCAAGTATAGACTGGAGGTGGACAACCGGAAGCAAGTTGGACTGGAAGTGGATAGCGGAAGTGAAGTATAGACCGTTTACAGCAGCCAGTTGCTTCAAGAGCTAATAGATGGCGCCACACTAGCCCCGGCATTGCTTGCCTTCTGCGAGTACCTGTGTGCCTTCGCTTATGTGAGCGCTTCCGAGCTTTTTAGCCGCTGCGCTACAGTTATGTGCAAAATGTGGAAACGCAGAGGGAACGCTTGTTCCGTGATTGAGTGTAGAAACTTTGACAGAGATCTGATCGTGTGGGACGAAGCAGTTTGTCATATTCACGAGCCGTCGCTACACAGACTGCCCGTGTTTGTTCGAGGCATTTTGCAATGCACGGGTTCCCACAAGGAGAGAAAAACAAGCTGATCCGACAAGGATGGGTATCGAATCTACAGAGGAATGATTTTTAATCGGGAAAGTCAGCGAGGGTGTGTAATGCAGCAGAGAGTGACACAGCATTTCTGTGTGAGCCCCAAACTCCGCTGTAGGCGTTGACTGCTTGTGAGAATAAACTTCCTCCATGGTAGCAGGGGTCACGTTCCTTGCAGTAGAACGGTTGCATGTACATGCCTTGTCAGTGGACGAAGAACTCGTGAGCCCCTTGTTTGTCGCCTCTATTGATGATGGGCAGCGCACTGATATGACTGCACGTGCTGCTCAAACCCGCTTTACAGGTGCATGTTGCCGCCAAGATGGGCCTGAAGCGGATCTCTGTACTATACGTTCTGCTCACTGTTTGTGTCGACTTGATGTCAGCCTTTAAAGCACATACACCATAGTTGCACTGGCACAGTACTACAACGACATGGCCACTGTCAAACACGTTCATTTCCTTTGCAAACCTTCTGTAGTTCAGCGCAGGCTTTCCGTCTCTCTCTATCTCGATGATCATGCAGTTGTATGCGTCTAAAATGATGCGGCTTACTTTACAGCAGAACTCAGTGTTTCTTAGGGGATGTGCTGTGCACCACAAGTCTCCACGAATTGTTATTTTTAATTATATAAAATATATTATTATAAAATTTTATATATTATTATATTATAAAATATATTTAATTTAATAAAAGTATGCTACTTCATAACGAAATATAACAGCCCTTATACATGCATATCTTCCTCGGGGAGTTGTACCACAACTCTTGTGATACAAAGCAAGAAATCACGATCTTACGATATTTCATTATGAACGTATCTATAACGTAACGTATGCGCAACAAAGGAAAACAAATACCGCCGAAATGTGTAGTAACTCGAGCATATTGGAGCCGATCATGTGGGACGCACGAGGGCAGAAATGTCACTCTAAATCAAGCAAATGCAACTTAAACTGCATAAAAAAGCGCACTCACCTGAACGTTTAAGGTTCTGACAAAGCCAGTGTCATCCTTCCATCCGGAATTCATTGTAAAAAGTTGAAAATCGGGGAAAGCGTCTCTGGGTTGCACCGCCATACTGCGTGCGCTAAGATGGCGGCGCCCAGATAACTATGCTGTAAACGGTCTATAGTCGGGAAGTTGAACCTGAACTCGGGTTTAAACCGGACGTGCATACACGGAATCACGTATAGACTGGAAAAGGCGCTTATAGCTAACGCAGTTCTCTCGCATTTACCACTAAATCCCCACTGTTTTTTTATGTCTCCACAAAATGAGGACCAATCTCCGTACGATGCATCCGAGAGCCGAGCTGAAAGGGAACGGGAATACCCTTTTTGTCGAAACGGCCTTCTTGTGCGGCAGAGTTCCACAGCTATATGGAATCGAGGGAAAGCACTAGAATCGTATATAGGCACTGTGCGACACCGAGAGGCGGCGCGCTTCCCCATCGCGAGAGCGTCACCAGTGGCAGTCTTGGAATTATCTGTGCTTTCCAATGCCTTCCCTCCGTTCTGTGCATTATCAAGTGGAACCGTAGTTTGCGTTGCGACCGCCGTAATTAGAAGGGCTGATTGTCGAAGTGCAAATAATATGGGACCTCCTTGACGAACCTCTCCATATTTTTCTTTCATGTCCAATTCAGTCCACTCTTAAGTCCACTCTTTCAGGGGCACGAACGAAGACAATGGAGACAAACTGCACAGAAGCAACCACCGTATTTATAATGCATCTAACACTGCGGATGGAGATACGGCCAGTCGCGTCTGTCTGTGTCAAAACACCTGTACGTGGCACATCGAGAGAATGGTTATTTGATGTCAAAATCCTACTTTGCTAGCGAAGACTGCACGAAGGTGCATTTCTCTGACTCAGCGACTTTTAACATCATGTTTTGGACCTAGTCTCGTATTCCTTTCGTCGAGCCCATCGCAATATTGGCTCTGCGCACTGGTGATGAAACACCTGAATGATTATCTCCAAGTAAGTTGCCGTTTGGTCGGTGCATTGGGCGATGATACAGTATCCAGCGGCGTTTCACCGTCACGAAAGTGGCCACTATAAATCACTGATTATTTTGCAGGTCCTCACTTTAGTCGGAACTAGAACAAAAGAAATACAGTCAAACCTCCATTTATGAACAGCGAATGTTTATAATATGTTCGCTCATGTTTTACACACATCATGAAAGGGCCGAACGCGCGTCACGAACGCTTTTCGCTGCGAGTCTAGTGCTTTCGGTGGTATTGGCACCAAAGAAATCACGAGAATTAAGCATCTGGTCACTAGTGAAAAGTTCTTTTAGGTGTTTGCACAGTTGGCGATGCAACAGTTCAGGTGTGGCAAAAAAGACGTCGTACTCCACATGTAAACAAAGCTGGCTACTCGGCGTCTATCTCGAAAAGTACTTTCTCAGGAGGCCGCATCGCGGCGCCACCAATTTGGCGCACAGTCCCTGTAAGCGAAGCGTTCAATCACATGTCGTAAAAGAAATGCCGGGAGGACTGCAGTGGCGAGCAATGGCTTGAGCGTAGTGCACGACAGTGGCGTGTTTCTGTCATCGTCATCACGCACTGCCACAGAACTTAACTCACGAGACTCACGAGTAATTTAGCTCACGAGATGTCTGTTTGCGTCTAGGACCGTGACGCTCTTCGGGCACGCGACTACACTCCTGGGAATTTTGCCATTCTTCGACAACGTAAGGCCGAACTCTCAAAGTTTTTAAAAATTGGTACTGATATAAAGTGGCTCACCTTCACGGTTTAGGGAGACTTGCTATCAGATATTAGACAAATACCTTTGGTTATTAGTTTGATGGGACTCACGTATCTCTCCTTTGTGGTCCCGTCGTTTTCATTCGTCCGCAGCAGCAGCGTATCAGGATAAGCAGATTTCTGTTTCAAATTCAGCGTTAACTCGCCGTTCAATCGCAGCACTTTTTCACCATTCTGAGACCTTTCCTCAAGAAGATGTGGGAACACGACGGACTCTTGGAAAGAGGCTGAAAGAACAACCATGTTCAAAATAAGTCAATGGAAACGGTTGGAACCACTTCTAAAATGAATTTCGGTGACTCCTTGCAAAATGAAACATTTTATATTTACCGTAATTCTCCGTGTATAACACGCATGTTATACAGCGGAAACTATGTACTTGTTACGCGGAAAAAGTTGGAAACGAGGCCGTCAGTATTATCTATGAATGCGTTCTATACAGCGACACGTTTCCGCATAGGACCGCCAGTTACCTTTATAACACGCGAGGTGATGACGAGTAAAAATCCCGTTTGAACCAACGGGTACTTGATATACATGATGTTTATTGTCACGGAAGCAGGAATGACGACTCTATGAACAACTGACGAGCGAGTTCTTCAGCAACTTGCTGAGATGAAGACAAGATCACAATTGACTCTTCGAGTGTCCCTGTTTGGGGCTTACAAGTATTTTGCACCTGACAGGGATTAATCGAGAAGGAGCCGCGCGCATCCTCAAAGTTCCGGCGTCAGTCGCAGCATGCGCAACGCAGATGGCTCGCGCGATAGCCAGATTTCTCAGGAAATTTCACGGAGCGGTGATTGTCCTTGACCTTGATATCGGCCGTGGTATCGTGTTGCAGTGGTTATCAAACAAGAAGCGTTGGCATTGCCTCCTCTGTAAACGCGGCATTGTGTCGATGACCCTGGATGTTCTTCGCCGTACCTTCGGGGGTGTTCCAGGCTAGGGTGTAGCATATGGCTGCAAAGATGCAGCCTTTCGGATGTCCGCCTAGCGAGGGAGTCGCCGATACTCCGCTTTGCCGAAACCTTCAGGGGAACAGCCGTGCGAAGGGATCGCCAGTTTCTCCCTAGTTACATCCCCAACAACACCGAATATTCTCTGGATGTACGATTTCGTTAGGACATTATTCGTACATCCAGAAGATATCCGTTGTTGTTGTTTGGGATCTTTGGTTCGTCCTGCCTGCAAGAGAGTTGCCAATAGCCCTCTGGCTTCATGAAATCAAGCTATCGTGAATAGTGCTACTTGAGGCGCACGTCGTGACCAACTTCCGGACGTGGGGTCGCCTACAGGCAGTGGTGCTTTCAGGGTGTACTTCGTAGTCGACCTCTCCGATTCTGTGCATGGACCGAAGTAGCGCTTGAGTAGTTTCTCGCTTAGCCCTCGGCATCGAATGAGAGCCCATGCCCACACCAAATATCCCGTTTGTAACTGTGGGTCACTTCGGCGTAACTTGTACCTGCATGAGTTGACGCACTGTTGCTGTGCGATGCGTACTCTGGTGCGCGTCGCTTTCCTAATCATTGGGTTCGTGAGGTAGCATCGCGTCCATCGTCGGTGAACAAGACGAAATGGCGTGAACACGGTTGTCTCTTTGCTGTATTGTAAGCAAAGGTCTCATAGATTTGCATTTTGTGCTAGATCTTGTGCTCGACGTCAACGTACAGGGAAATCATGTCGGCCTGAATCTTGTTTAGACGTTCTGTAAGACCATTTGTTTGTGGCTGTTGTCTTCCGATGTGAGGTATAGTTCAGTTGCAGGATTCCCTGAGCCAACCTGCTTGCAAAGGCAGTTCCTCTGTCAGTGGTTATTGCCGGAAGGCGCCGTGTCGTAGAACAATGTTCTCAATGCAGAAATTGGCAACATCCGACGCTGTTCCCTGCGGAAGGGTCTCAGCGTACCGTGTGAGGCAATTGGTGGTGACAATTATCCAGCGGTCCCCTGGTGATGACCGCGGGAGGGCAGTAGCAGGTCCATTCATATCCTCTCAAATGGTGCTGTCGATGGCGCAATCAGTTGTAGGTGCCCGGACGTTCTTACTGGTGAGGTCCCCCCCCCCCCGACGCCGGCATTACCTTCAGGTCCTCAAGCAGTGATGAACAGTCGTCTCTAACCTTGGCCTGAAATAGTTTTCTCTTCTGCTGCTGTAGCCTAGGTAGCGAGATTATGGTTTGTCGTGGCATGATGCGAGAATATCAGAGCACGTATATTCATATACAACCAGGAGCCATGATGAGCCATGTAATTTGTGGTTTTGTTTATATAGAGCGCCATTATGTAACGTGAAGCTGGGCAGTGGTCTCCGGAGCTGAGGACTGTAGCAACATGTGTGGTTCTGTGTTACAGGCAGTCGATCAGGTTTCTGAGCTCACGGTCGCTGTAGTATATGGAAGACATGGACGTTGTATGTACTAAACCCAGGCGTCGTCATCATCGTCGTTGAATCTGTCGTCTGTTCGTAGAGGGTTGTCCTCGATAAGCAGTCTGCGTCGTTGTGCTTTCATGATGAGCATGCACCATCATGCTCATCATCGTGCACCAGTTAGTCTGCGCCGTCTCTGTTTTGTCGTTGTGCTTTGTTTCGGAATTGTACGGGACGGTTAAATAACACTCCCGTAGTCGGAGGTTCCCTCGTGCGAGTCGTCTTGATTAGTCCTTTAGGCTAGCTAGCCAACCTAGGGCATGGTGGACAGTCACAACTTTAACCCTTTCAGGGGCACCCTACTTTATACTGCTTATTTTATGATGATAAACCGCCCTGCGCTCGGTTTCAGGCGTACGATCCCCCTAAGACAAAGTTTTTCAAAAATTTATTCATACTTTTTATTATACAACGTGGCACACATATGGAACCACTGCCCATTTAGCACACAACGTTTACTTTGTGTGATACTCAATAAAACAGTTTCTTTCTTGTTGCAAACACAGTCCCACATCACACGTCCTGCATATCCACCGAGTACGCCTGGGTGTGGCCCTCGTGCTGCACCTGGGGGCACCTTCTCGACGTTGAATGTATCGGCAGATGGGCAACCTTGTCATACCTGATGTCAGCGGGAACCTGCTTCTTGAATGAGCAAACCTCAGATCGCTTCCTTTTTGTCCCCTTTTTATTGAGTTCTTGTGCTCCCAGCATGCCTGCTACAAGTTCCGTGCGAAAATCCTTGAGGGTGACATTAGCATTCGTGGCTACCTGATTGTATAGAGGACATGCGCGTTTACTATTGCAACATCCAGGAAATGAAAAGCAATGCGATGCCACCACTTGCGGCTTTTCCGGTCGATTTCATAAATACTCTTCATCATATCAGCTTTGTCCACGTATCCCATGTGGGAATTGTAGTCTAGGACCACCTGTGGGCACGGGATGGTTTCTGTTGATCCGTCTTTGGACTTCCTCGGCACTGTTGATATCTCGGTACCGTGGGCATTTGATGCAACTGTCACACACCTCTTGTATTTCCATTTGGCTACCAAGATACCCCTAGCTGACACGCTCTGGTCTACGTCCCCCCTTTTCATTGCCTTATCGGACTTGAGTTCTGGAAGAAACTTCCTGTTTGCACGAATGGTACCAGTGGCATATACACCTTTCTCCAGAAGGTCTGTGAGCAGAGGCACCGATGTAAAGAAATTATCAAAAAACACGTGATGATGTTTGTTGTGGAGGGCCTCTGACAGGGATCGCACAACACGTTCACCAAGGCCGTGCTCGGGCACCGTATCCTTTCCACGGCCAGTATAGATCTCAAACTGGCAGATGTACCCGTTTGCGTCGGCTCGAACCCACACCTTGTACCCGCGTTTGATCGGCTTCTGCGGCATATATTGCTTTAGCGTGGACCTCCCTTTGAATTTTATCATAGATTCGTCGACACTCTGGTACTTGGTTGGGGCGTAACATTTTGCAAAAGTTTGGCTGAGCCTGTTCAGCAGTGGGCGCACCTTGTAGAGCTTGTCGTAATCCTTCGTTCCACGTTCAGGTGCCCTGCTGTTGTCGTTGATGTGAAAATTAGAAAGAAGGCTGCTAAAGCGCTTTACCGACATGACGTTTGCAATGTACGGATCCCTCATTATTTCCATGCTAGACCAATAGTCCCTGTAGCTCGGGAGTTTCTTGATTCCCATGAGGATATTTATGGCCAGAAATGCCTTCATTTCCTCGTTATTTGTTGGGGGAAATGTCGTAGCGTTCTGGACGGCATACAAGTTGGTCTGAAAGACCATGTCGTCAATCAAATCTTCAGGAAACAACTGGAGAAACACATCCACAGGGCGCACTTCAGTCTCAAATGCGCTGTCACATAGGACTCCAGTGAACTCAGAAAATTGATTCAGGGACGGTGAATAATCCTTTTTCATCCACTTTATGGGCCTTTTGTTGGTGACAGTGCTTGTATCCTCGTCTTCCCCATCAGATTCACCCGACATGCTTCCTCTCTCTGATACTTCATCATCACGGGGAGTGAAGTCATCGTCAGTGTCACTCCCTGACACAACAGACTCTGTATCAGACGGAATGTCCTCTGGAACAGCTTTGTTCCGGTAAAAGAAAGACGAAGGAAAGGCCATCCCTGCGACAAAACAGAATAGTGTCGGTTGTACCCTAGATGGGCAGTGGCTCCAATTGAAACCACGCAAACGTTGCTCCAATTTTCGAACATTTAGCGACATGATATTGAAGCCAAACCATGTATTACTTACCTCCAAGGTCTACTTTTCTCCAAATAGCAGTTGGCGCGTGCGTGGGAACTATATAGTCGAAGAAACAGAGCGAAGAAAACAACCCGATCACTCGCACGTGAATTGCATTGTTTCGAAAAGCCCGCGAACCGTGAAGATGAAATTCAAGCGCGTTTGCACTGCTTGCTCCGAGAGGGCGACACGTGCTCCATCTGCTTGCGTGGTTTCAAGTTTGTGCCACTGCCCGTTTGAGCTACAGGGGACGAAATAGGTGTGGTATCACCACGGAACCACTACCCCTCACGTCCGTACAAGTAGGGACGAAGCTTCGTCAGAGACATCATAAGCGCAAGGAACTTTTCTTCTGTCGTTGAGTAGTTTTCCTTAGCCTTGGACAGCTTTCTGTTTGCATCGGCTATGACGTGATCTATGCAACACTCTTAGAAATGAACTACGCCGCATAGCACGCTCCTAGCCAACCATCATCTCCAATGATGTCGTTATCTGCCCCTATTTGTTAAAACCGGGAGGCGTACGCCTTTCTTGTGACACTTATACTGTTCATAATTGTCACAAAAAAGGCGTACGCCTCACGTTTTCAACCAATCAGGTCAGATAACGATATCATTCAAGATAGTGGTTGGCTAGTAATGTGCTATGCGGTGAAGTTATTTTTTAAGAGTGGACCTCGGAGTTTGACAAGAACCGCACCCAGCTCTTCGTTACTTGGGTCGGTGTGGATTTCGGTTGCGGCTTTCGGATCGAAGTGGACTAGTGCGAGTGCTATTTGAAGCCGGGTCTTGAGATCGTAGAACGCTTATTTCTGCGCTTCATGCCGTGTAAAAGGAATTCCATCCTTTGTCAGGGAGTTGAGTAGTGATTCAATATTTGAGAATTTCGAGATGGAGCGGTTGTAGTAGGCGCAGAGCAGGAAGAACCTGTGTACCTGTTATACGTTAGCAGGTACTTGGAAGTTGGCGATAGCTGCGGTCTGCTCAGTATCCGAACGCACATCTTCACTTCCCACAAGACCTCCAGAAATTTAAGTCCCTGGTAACCGAATCGACATTCTTGGGGCTTCAATGTCAGACCTGCTGCTGGTATAGCTTCGAGGACTTTCGGCAATCGTTCGATGTGCTCCTCGTCCTTACGAAGACAACGACGTCATCGAGGCAGTTGAGGCAGGTTTGCCACTTTAGATCTGCTACCGCGGTATCCATGACACGATGGAACGTCGCCGGCGCTCTGCAAATTCCAAAAGCGATTACTTCAAGTTCGTGTAGTACCTTGGAAGTCACGAACGCAGTCTTTTCTCGGTCCCATTCGTGAACCCCTATTTGCCAGTAGCCCGCCATGGGCGAAAATAAATTTACGTTTTGAAGCCGGTCGAGATTGTCGATGCGTGGGAGGTGGTAGGCGGTCGTCGACGCAGAACCTGACTGTGCCGTTCTTGTTTTTTACGAGGACAACTGGAGGTGCCCAGGGGCTTCTCGACGGCTGAATTATGTCATCGTCAAGCATGTCCTGTACTTGGGTTCGGATTGCCTCCCGCTCCTTGGTTGATACACGACAGGGCATCCGATGGCTCGGGCACATGTCTTCTTCGAACACAACCTGGTGTTTGCGATTTACGTCTGTCGTATTTTAGATGAACTAGCGAAACAGTCGCTGAAGTAGTGAAGCGTCTTGAGAATTGTTTGTTTTCGTGTGGCACTAAGTTGGGTATTCACGTCGTAATGGTATGGGTCGATTCTCCTGGGGCGGATATGGTGGTTATTGTCCATCAGGCAAACATTTGTGCCGACGTACGCTTCTTTGAGGAGAGCTAACTTTGTGCCCCCTGGTGAGATGCTGCGCTTCATTGCGAAAATTCGTAATGCGTAGCTTGGCATTACCTTGTTTGATATGTGCAATACCTCTCGCAATCCCATTATCAGATGTTAGGGCGACTTGACCGATTCGGCTAGAAAACAGCAATCCTGCGCCATGTCACTCGTAGCGGCCACGAAGATCGAGGATAGCGCAGGTAAGTTGATGTGCTGAGAGTGACAATTGCCACATGCGGTATAGCCTTCGTCGTGGTTGCACCCGTGTTAGCAAGGTGTAGCGCATGCCGTACTGAGAACCGAGTTGTCGGCCCCAGTATCAATCAATGCTGTTGTTTCTTCGCCTTCGACAATTCTTCGGAGATCCCTGGTAATTGTTTCGGGACTCGCGTGCACGACGTTTTTCTGTACGTCGCGTTGGGGGATTTGCAGAATTATGTATGTCAGCAGCTTCATCCCCTGGAGCTGCAGTTCTTCATCTCCCCAGTTCGGGCTTTGCCAGAGAGATCCTCGGCCTCGGCTGCGTAGTATTGTTGGGGATGGGGAGCGTCCGGTATTTTGCGACCTGCTCCGGCGACAGTAGCTCGGGTAGTAGACGAAAGAGTCGCGTAAATGTAGAAATAGCCGCGTCGTCTACCTGCAATGGCGTAGCGCTATCTGAAATACTCTTTGGTGGTGGTCGGTCGAGTATCGTGGTCAGGGCGGGGGGCGTCTGGAGCAAGTCCAGTCGTCGGTAGGGGCATCGGCGGTAGCCGCGATCGAATGCCACACTTCTTGTTTCACACCCCGCATCAGTCGCTGAACCATGTTCTCCTCGGGGGCCGTCGGATCAGCTCGCCGAAAAGGCCTCAGTACGACCTCGACGAAGCTGGTGACGTTCTCGTTCCGGAGCTCTGCTCTGCGTTGCAGCAGTTGCTCGGCTTGCTCGGTGTGCATTTCAAAGATGAAGGCGTGGCGGATTTTGTTCTTGAAAGTATCCTAGGTCCTGAGCGTCGATTCCCTGTTTTCAAACCAAGTCTTCGCCGTGCCTTCGAGGGAGAAGTAGACATTGATGAGCCTCTGCTTATCATTCCAACAATTCAACCTCGAAATCCTCTCGTGTTGGTCGATCCAGTCGTCCACCTGTTCGTCCACTTCTCCTCGTTAAAAGATTCCGGCGCTCGTGCAGGCGCGCCAGGCGCCGTGAGGGGATAGGCCGTAGTGTAGTGTCCGTCATGATCTCCCGGCTAGGCAATTGCAATGAGGTGTGTTCCATTGATAAACCACGGAATCTTCTACTTTATCGCTGTTGTTCTTCTAACTCTGTATTGTCCTGCAATTCCGACAGAACTGTCGCGGATGAAGCAGAGTTGAACTCGATGAACAACTGACGAACGCTTTATTCAAATACTTCTTGACCAGCGGCATGGCCGAGTGGGCTAAGGCGTCCGCTCGTTGCTGGTAGCCAAGGTCGTGCTGAAGGCTGGGAGGTGATGGGTTTCAATCCTACACTCTTAAAAAAAAGGGTGTACTTTAACTTCTTTTTTTGCCACATATGTAACACCCTTTTGGAGAGTACAGTTACGCTCAAAAGGGTGTCTCCTCACTCCCTCAAGGGAGTAGCATAACACCTTTCTCCCTACTGGAGAGTAATATTACTCCCAGGCATGGAGAAGGTGTTATGCTACACCCTTGAGGGAGTGAGGAGACACCCTTTCGAGCGTAATTGTACTCTCCAAAATGGGGTTATATATGCGGCAAAGAAAGGAGTTAAAGTACATCCTTTTTTTAAGAGTGTACCGCCGGCTGTGCTGTCTGAGGTTTTTCCTTGGTTTTCAGAATACTTTCCAGACGAATGTTAGCACACTCCCCCTGAAGCCGGCCCAGGACGCATACTAACCCGCCTGTCCGCCACTCTTCCTGCTGTCCTCACTCCATTTGCTCACGTCTGTACGCCGCTCATGGACATAGTTGCTTCGCGGCGCTAACACGCAATAAAAAAATGAACTATGAGATCAACACAAGACCACACTTTACTCTTCGAATGCCCAGGCTTGGGGATTATAATCTTTTTGTGCACGACAGGGAATTATCGAGAATGGGCCGCGTGTATCGTCACGGTTCCGGCGTCATTCGTAGCATGCGCAACGTAGACGGCCCGCGCGATAGCCAGATTTCTCACGAAAGTTTACGAAGCACTGATTGTCGCTGACCTTGATATCGGCCGCGTGTACCCGTCGTTATCAAACAAGAAGCGCCGCAGTATTAGAGAGTTAGCAAATCAGATTTTGCAGCTCCCGATCGGCAACAAATACGGTGAATGCGAACCGATCGTATCCGGGGCCACGCCAGCGCGAACACTTTTAGCAAACCGGAGTGAACCGGAGACGCGCTCGCCGGGGGCGAATTGAAGACGCGTCTCTGAGATGCGCAATGAACAAGATATAGAATATAATGGTATTCCTTCCCAAATATTTTGTGGACGACCTATCGAACGGACTTTTGTTCTGGAAACGGCATTGGTATCCTGAATTGCGAGAGGAGGAGCTCTTTCCTTTCTTTTATGCCTCTCGTTGTGAAGGTTTTGCCGCAAGCAATGTTTACCACTTCCGTAATAGAAGCCCATTTCGCCGGAGACTCCTAGGAATTCTCCGCGAGCACCTCGCGGAGTAGACGTAGATCGTCGGCGATTGTAAATCGCTTTCTAGCATGTGCCACCGTAGCAGACGACACAGCCATGCTGAAGATTGCTACCGTAAATGTCTCCGGTAATGGCGGCAAGTGAGTGGAGCTACGGCGACGGCCGGAGAGATACGGTGAGGGTGACGTCATCTGAGCATGCGCAGTCGCGTGGCCGCCCCGACGGTAATCTACCGTGCGGGGGACGCACTTTGCTAAAACTTTCTATTGTACACCAAAAATTGCCGTACTGGACAGAGGGAGACGTCAGCAGGAAAGAGTAGCCGACAGGGAAGTTGATTGTTGTCCTGGGCCGACTTCAGGGGCAACTGTGCCAGCATTCGTCCGGAAAATATGTCGAAAAGCCCAGTTAAAACCTTAAAGAGTTTGCGACAAGTCATCCCAGGTTATCCCAGATAAAGGTAAAAGACGGTTCTTTGCACTCATGTGAACCTCCATTGAAAACTTCGCAGCGAAGAGGGTAATGGAAGCGAGGAAGTGGGCACCGCGAATACCGAAACTCTTGACATCACAACACTCGTCGTAGCCAGTGAAGTAGCGTACGAGAAGTTACGTGCTTACCTCTGCCAATGGAAATGGACCCATCTCTGAACTCTCTGACGTCTGGGGTTTGTTCGCGAGTGTGTTCAATGTGTTGTATCTCGGTAGCTATGACACGTAGAATAATAATTATTTTTCCTCAGTATTCTGGCGTGTATTAGAATGCGTCAATGGTGTAATGAGCCACGTCCATGAAACTGGCCCAATCCTTTTAAACAGCACAGCCGGTGGTAGGATCCGAACCCACCGCCTCCTAATCTTTGGCAAGACCTTGGCAACCACCAACGAGCGTATGCTTTCACGTACTCATGCCGCTGACTTGCTAAATACCGCCTCACACTACGACGACGCGACACCGATTACTGTCTAATATCGTCGGCAAAGGTGTTGGCGTCCGCCTCGTAATCACACTACAGCGACATGAACAGGAGACAAGAGAGCGGCCGACACGAGGATTCATCGGCCGATTCTGTTCACCACGACGCCGTCAGTACACCGACTCCGATTCCTGTCACACCACACAAAGAGACGACTCGTGAGGACGAGATTGTGAGCCACGGTCCACCACAGACGTGAGCAGAACAACCGCGTCTGCGTTGCGTCTTCATTCCCAACATCACCACCAGCAATGGGGTAGAGTATCGCCCGTGGCGATGAAACTCGTCATTCGTCATCTTAAAAATAAAGCTGTTTTCGTTGTGTATTATCTAGTTTTGAAATGTAGTGTAGTGAACTATTTGTGTCCCGTGTACTTCTTTTCAGCGAGAACCAACGTGTCGGTGGGAGCCTTTACGTGAACATGGTATTTTCATTGAGACACTCTTGCCCAGGTTGTTTTGTAGAATATTTTTCTCACGCTGCAGCTCTGACAGAGATACGCTTGTATCCGCGCATTGAACGTTTTCAGATCTCGTTTTATTGTTCCCATTTCATTTAACTTCGTAAAAGTGTAGAAATTCCACAGGGACTCTTCACGTCGGCGAAGAAAATAGGCCAGACCCCAAACCTGCCTACAGAGTTTTAAAAATCTCCCACTTTCGAGGCCCCCGCCGACCGCGGTGCCACGCGGTGCTGGGCAGCTCCATGAAGTAGGCAGGCGATGACGCTTTTACCAGTTGCTCTATGCTGTACGTCATAGCGCTCCCGCTCATTTCACTTCGCCGCGCCTCGTCCCTATTTAGGCGTCCCTGTCCGCGTTCATGTGGCGCGGGAACGCAGCGTAAAGGGGCTTCGACGGAGATATTTGGTACCCATAAATCTACATTTCAGCCATGACTTTGCGTAATATTCGTGATTGGATTCCCAACCCCTTTAAGTGTCTGCAGGGGGCGTCTCACGTGATGTCGCCCACGTTGTTAGGCAACACGGACACCGTGGAGTTGCAGCGTATATAGGCGCTGTGCTGCAGATCATTTGCGGAAGTATAAGGGTGTTAGCTCTAAAGTGCCCAGATATTATATTTAAAGCGAGCGATAAAAGAAAAGCAAGTGGTACTTTTCTGCTGTTTGAGTAAGAAACAAGTGCTGCTTCACTAGTAGCAGCTGTTCCTCTTTTATCGCTCGGTTTAAATAAAATTTCTGGACACGTTAGAGCAAACGCCCTGTAGAATTCGCAGATGTGCCGACACTGCTGCTGGAGATGTAGACGCGGCGGCCGATAATGGCGAAGCTAGAAGGCTTGAGGCCGATAACCCCGGGAAGCGCATTTCCACAAACCGTGCAGCGTCACACTCTGCTAGATGTTCAGAAGCGCGCGACCCGTGACTGTAACAAGAAATGAACGTATTTTCATGCGAAAGCCGTGTTTGTGCACGAGGCCAATGGCAACAAGAGGTCGGCTTTGTCGTAGGGCGCATGCAAATCATGTGCGGTCACAGGGAAGACCGCCCTTCGTCTGCTGCAATGAAATCCCATTTCTTTACACGTTTGGCAGTGCGCCAAAGACTACAGTGAATTTTTCTCCTCGGTTTGTTTCTGTAAGCACCGTAAACATACAGCAGTGTCTCTAATTCGTTGATGCTCATCCTAAAGGCTGGTTTGCAAGAGCCGTTACGCGGACTTCAATTGCGCATGTGAACCGGTTCATTAAGCACTGCGTAATTAAATGTATTGAAATATTACGTATGCTATACCTAACAAAAACTTGAATGAAATACGAGCAGCGAAATTACTACTAATGTACTAAGACAGTGTTCCTCATAATTATTGTTTATTACTATTTTATCATTAGAAAGTGCACATAACATCTAAAAGCCTTAAAATGTTGCACTTAAAATAAAACACCAATCATCATGGAAGACAATATTTTAAGTAGTCAACAACAGAATTCCTATACAAGGTAACACTACCAAAAAGGTCAACATCGTACGCTAAAGAGTTAAATCTTAATTGTAGCCTATAGCTCATATAATATATAGCTCATAATATTATGAGCATTTAATTTAAAACAAAGAAAGAAAGAAGTGTGTACCCGACAGTAAAGTGCGCTATAATGGGAAACTCATCTTTTGCGTGTCCGTCCATTTCGTAAGAACTAAATTTATAGGTGCCCGCCTCTCTGAACCACAACAGTACCTACCTTGAAATGCCGTTGCGAGCCGCACCAAAGCTGTTACTATGACGAGTGTATGCATCCTGCCTACAGGGGAAATCGGTGAAGCTACAACGAATGGACCAGAAAAACTAACTCTTCTCAGGTTCAGAAATTCAAAGTGGACACAAAACACATGGAATGGAATGCATCCTGGCATTTCAATCGCTGATGATCACCAACGGAACAATAGCCAGGAAGTTTGTTGCTCAATATCCTTTTCACACTGGCTTCCTCGATTGTTGCGAAGAAATGCTTCAGATGAATTGCACTGCTGGGGTGTTTCACTTCTTGCGCATCTTGCTATCCAACGTGCGAACCCGCAACTGGCCACCCCGACACAGTAAACTTAAAAACACGTTTTTCCGTGTAAATGGCTTGTCTCATGGCGTACTCCTTTTCCTCCTGAACACTCTTTCAATTTTTTTTTAGGTAGACCACAATTTTAAGTTGCCCATTAAAGAGAAAACGCCTGTTACAACACCATTTCTGATTGGTGTTTTGCGAGGAATACAAAAATCGTAATAGTGCTCACTGCAGAACTGAAGCACGGCTCGCACGCTGTGCTCGGGCCTGCCCAGGCAGCAAACCAATATTTGTCCCACATGAAAAGTGCAACCAAGCGCCCCATTGAACCAATATGGACTGCCTATAATGGCAAGCCCATTTTGGCTGTATTGTGCCAAGTCTTCCGTGATAGTGTCGACGATGAGTCCACCTGATCTCTCATTACAGCTTCTCATGGCGGTGGTGCTTTATGGAAATACAGAACGACAACAACAACAACAAATGAAGAAGTGATGATGACATACAGAGTGGAATCAATCATGTTTGCAAATGCAGGTTTCATGCGAGCAACATCTGTGTCTGTGCAATGATGCCTCCAGCTCTCAACAAATTTAACTATGCTCCCACTGCATGTGCAATACGTGCGCTGCTATGTGCGACTGTATCGTCTGCATCTGTGCACATTGCCAAATGCAGCGTTCAGTAGTTATCAGGCTGCAAACCTTCAAGGGCGCATGATTAGCAAGTAAGAATCATTCATATTTATCGACATGCTGTTAAAGTTACATTTTTGAGCAGTTCAAATCGTACGTAAAATTTAAACCTCAATCAGTTTGGCGGAACTTCGTCAAACGGAGTCAGCGGTTCACGCTCCGTCAAGACATTGTTGATCTCGTTTCAAACGGTAAACTACATTTTTTCCTTCTGTTTACAGTTAATACTCGTTTCATGATAATTAACCCTTATACAGTGGAGTGTATTCATTACGCCACCGCCAGTTTTAGTGCTTGCCGAGGAAAGTTATCCACATGCCGTAGGATTTCAGCCATGTTCAGCTGCGACATCTAGTGTTCGTTCTTCTAGTTTTAATCCGTACGCTGTATATTTTAATCCTATATTAGCGGTCTCTTCTGTTTTTATTGAATATGCCAGCAAGATTTATGCCGTTTAGAAGTTATGTTGCAAGACTTATGCTGTTCACAGCTATAAATCTATTGTTTATGGCGATAACTACTAGAGATGGGACGAATCCAGAAGTTTTCGAATCCAAATCCGAATCCAAGGAATGTTCTACGAAAACACGAATCTTACGAGTCTCGAATCTTTCGAATCCTCTCCTTAAAAAGAGACTATAAAGCAAAAAAGAGAAAAAATACCTCTAGTGAAAATTGTTTTTAAACAGAGTATGATACCTTTGTTGATTTAAGAACAAATTAAATAATGTTTCAGTTTCAGGAAAAAATATACCCATATAGTTCTTCTAAGCGTAACTTATTGAACATGTTGTTCATCGACTATATGAAGCGCATAAATTCTCGAGTCTGAATTATTTCCATAAAACTAAGCAACAATCAAAAGCAAAACCAGGTTATTTTTAAACTTGTAATGTAGCAGTTCCTGCCTCTCTTTCTCTTTCGGTCCAGAGCAACCTAAACAAACAAGCAAGAAAACACCTGCCGGCCAATCAGGCTTTCAGCGGAGAGTAGTCGCAGCCGAAAATAGTGCATTTCTAGATATATCGTTATTTCTGCACCTTTTAGTTTTTGAACAAGTGGGCGTTAGCCAAATAATGCAAGGAAGAGCTTAAAACAATGTGTGCCAGTGATGTTCTCAACATTTTGTAAACATGCAAAAATATTGGAAACCTACGCCCATCTGCATGCACATATTCTGACAGCAATAGCTGAATATTGGATATATCGGGCTGATGTACCCATTATTACGCCAATATTGGAAGAATACTTTTTATATTGTCCCAGTATACTCGTTATTCAGAGAGCATTGGGAAACTACCGGACATATCGGCCCAGTATACCCGACACCTTCCCAATATTGCCTGAATAGTGGATATAACTGCAAGATATGCTCTATGTTCAGCCAATCCCTGGAGAACATTGGCAATACTGGCCCAATATTGGACCGCTTTTGCCAGTGTATAACCGATATTGGGCCAAGGATTTTTGTTGCCTGTGTCAGCACGTAGAGACAGCACGTCAGCCTTTTTTTTAAATGCCACTCGGTTGTTCACACAGTTTACAAAGTCCACATATGGCTTAGAAAAACACTTGGACATTCATACTCCTTCCACGTACATCTACACCATCGCTTATTATTCTCAGCTGAGACACTAACCTCACTTATGCCTCATGCGTAACCTCACTCATGGCTTGCGCTTCGCATGAGACCAACCTTTGCAGGATTCTCACCGCATTGCTTACTGAAATTTAAAACGTGGCGGAATGGTAGCCAATATGCATGTCAGATGGAACTGTGAGCTCGAGGACGAAAGACTGGATGGGGCAACATGACACCAGTACAGAAAACAGTGACCAGTTGTTTTCCAACATGTTCCTACATTTATTAAGCTCATATTATGTAGCTAGCATCAAATCATGTATTCCTGTTTGGAGGTGAGAGTTATGATTGATGAGTTGGTTGGTTGGAACCGCAGAAGGGCTGTCAGCATTCTGTCAGCCGTCTTTCCGAGAGGGGCAGAGGGGTAATGTGGCCCGAGTCAATGCAAATTTGCTAGTCTGGGTGCCTGTGTACTGTCATATTTGCTTTGGTCCTAGGCATCACAGTTCAACCTAAGATGCATAAACGAGGGGCATTGTGAAAGCTAGGTTTAGCACTTTACCTAGTCTCAGAATTGCTCCAACCTGACCTTATCAAATCAGGGTGAGACCAGAACACCTGTCTATTTCTATGTCCGTACAGTTACATAGTGGATCACGCTCCCATCAGGTCCACACATCCCTCGTACAAATTTGTAATCATCCTTGCCTATGAGGAACATATTGTCCCTGTGTGCGTGATTTGGCAGCTTCATGTAGGTGTGGTGGCAATGACAAAGACACAGAGTCACCTGCTGATAGTTGTGTCATGTCAGCAAACGAAGTTGACTACAGTTCCAACAGCACTTCCTCCTGAATCCTGAAAGAAAATCTGGCTGTCACAGTGCCCAGCAAGCCATCAATATCACTGGGACAACCCTACAAGGTCGCCAACGTCCTAAATATGTGGACATCTACTGGATAGCTGTGGGATATCGCGCAATGACATTTGCGTTTTGCAATTACTCCAGCACACAACAGATGCGCGCGATACGTCAGTGGGATATCACGTACGCTCTGCATGTTTGAATATACCATACTCAGAAAACACGCGGCTTCATTCGGACATCCGAAAAAGATCCCAACGTCACTCGTCCCAAGCTTTCACTCTCGCGGACATTTTCGGGATGTGCCAGAAGTGTAATTTACTTTTCTTGCTCGACGAGATCCTACGCACGGACGCTGGCGCACGGAAGAGGGATCTTCCCTCCCAAAGTTCACTATCCCTTCCCTCCGACGAGATTCCACATTCCAGGAGGAAAGCGCGATGGTGTGCTTTCGTGCCTGCCCGACAGCTGGAGCCGTGGAATGAATTTTGTTTCACTGCTTTCTAATAACCAGTGTTGTACATAGAGGCGCTACTTTATTCGCTACATTTTTCCGTAGTGGAGTAGCAGTTGCGCCACATTTTAAATCGGTAGCGAAAAAAAAAATCCGCTACAAATACGGGTAGCGGCGGACTCTTTCTCCGCTACCGCTACCTTTCATAATATGGAACACGTCGTACACAGAGAGAAAAAGTGAGATGACGGTGAAGCATGTGGTGGTCGTGGTGATGAAAAGGCTCGCCGTTGTCGGAGTCACATAGGTGGGCAACTTCACGACTGACGCCGTGGGGGAATATGCGTCCTGGGCCCCTGTCTAATGGAACTGCGCCGACATATGTCCGAAAGTGTCTGAGGAAAACACAGGAAAAACCCCAGACAGAACCGCCGGCACCGGGATTCGAACGATGAACGGGAACGATGAAGCAGAATGTCTTCTCGTCATTCCTTTTATAGTTAATTGTTAATCAGGCAGACTGATTTGATGATCTTTCTCAATTTCACTAACATTTATAAGCTAGGCGCAACTGAATAGTTAGGGATACAATTTGTATTATTCTGTGCATTTTCTAACTTCTTAGCTCACATTTGCAAAATATACACCTGTATGTATAACATACTGTGTAATATTGGCTACGAAGCTAGTTTCCGTCATACAAGCAGTTGCAAAACTAGTGTGATCATTTTAGTGTGATCGCTAGTGTGAGCACATTTAAACTGTGTTTTGCAGCTGTACAGAGCAGATAAACACAGCGTCGTGTCTTTTGATAGAGGAATACGAAAATAGTTCAGAAACACAATGAGATATCGCTACAGTCATTCATTGTACCCCAAACGTACCGCCAGCTTTGCTTTAAGGTGTTGTGCCTCAGGTGAAACATTTCCTGCGAGACAGAATTACCTAAGCTAACACAGGTTGCCGATGCCTTAGGCAAATTGAGGCTTTGTATGTACTTGTCCCTTCTATGTTGTTCCAGCCTCAGAACATCTGTTCTTTCGTGTTCACAGGTTGCCGATCGCGGCCCTTGCTATTTCCTCACATTACATACGTTACGGTGTGGTATATGAACCACATATGAACAACTCAAACTGACTAAATAATAATGTTATCCGGGAGTCAGTGTATGCCAACATGCTTATTAATGCTCTTTGTACACTTGCTTGTTGGCGGTTATACTGGCGATTAACCTTGAAGCAATTGGTTGTGTACAGCGTTTGACATGTTCAGGGAAAAGCTACATGATATTTTTTCTATCAAAATGTTTAATTACGGAGGTGATCTCACACGGGTAGCCTCATACCCATAGGAGGTACGTTGTTGGCCGCTCTCAAGTGGGCATCGTCACGAGTATAGCCAAAAAAAAAGGAAAGTGGGAGAGGGGAGTTGAGGACTTCAAAGGGATGCATAGGCAGGATGACCGATACTGATGGGACGGAGGCACACTGTAGGTGAGAGGTGCACTAGAGTGGTCTTTCCGCTAGGCCCGTTTCTTGAAGAAAGCGCACGAGGCCGCGAGTTTTTGAAAGTCGTTCCACACAAGAACCTTCGGGGAAGAGGACGTCCGTCAGTATGCCAGGCCTGGCGTGGGGAAGATGAGTTTCCCGCATAGTATGGTATGCACGGCATTCTGTCAGGTTATGCGCGATAGTCTCCGGATGATTACAGTGTCCGCAACTGGAGTCCTCCCTGGAGCCGATTATTGAACAGTCACGAGTTCGCGAACGCAGATCCCGTACGTAATCGATGGAGCATTGTCTGCATACCACGGGGAAGATCTTTCGTGGGAAGAGAGGGCCGGTGATTCTGCATAATGTCCTGTATGCCAGGATGACGTACCTCATCTAGCTGTTTGACGACCATGTGCCTGTCAGTGTCGGCCGGGACTGGTAAGGATGGGCTGCAGCTGTGGTGTGCTGAGGAAGCTAGCTGGTCCGCTCGTTCGTTGCCTCTGATGCCGACATGAGACGGGATCCATTGGAGCGTGAGCTCACCTCCGATTAACCTATGCTGGGCACACGACCTCCTATACATCGGGCTAGGATGCTACCACACATGGGGTTCATCACGTTGTTGAGGGCACTTCTGGAATCAAGGCCGGGAGCTCGGCCGTCGTAGATGAGATTGGGTAACGAACTGATTTCCCTTGATTCCCTTGATTTCAGTTACTCACTGCCTATGATCTCATTATTGAATATTATAACAAGAAATGCCATTTCGCTTTATCAGTCTGCAGTGTAAAATACAATTTGAATGACGTCTTTGTATCGAAATTCGTGTGCAATATACGAGCCAGGATGACACTTGTCCATGCTACTGACTACAAGTTTGTGCAGCTTTAGACTGTGGGGACCATTCCCATTCTCGGGGCCGTGCTCGGCCGTCCGGCCCGTGAAGGAACGCTGTGCCAACTCAATAACAAAACAAAGGTTTATTTCATACCTTCAACTAAGTTACAGCCATCGTTCCGGTCAACGACACGTCTCCCGTCCCTCTAACCCCGCCGTGCTCCCTTTTTAACCCGCTTCCTGTCCTCCTTCCCCGGACTCCTCCTCGCCACTCCCTGGCAGCGGCGCCCTCTCACAACAGCACTCTCGTGCTGGCCAACCGGTGGCGCCCCTACTGGTCTCTACATCCCCCCTACACAAACCCAGACCAAGTAGTCTCTACAGTTCTCTACGGGGCTGGCGCTACCTCCTCACGCAGCAGCTCAGGACGCAGACGACGCAGCGTCGCAACCGCAGAGGCAATGTCGACGGCTTCGGATCGTACTTGCCCAGTACGGGACCGGTGGAGGTCGCTGCGTCTGTGGGGGCGTGGTGAAGTTCTGGAACTTGGCAGACGGGGCACAAGAGCCGCTGCTCGTCCGGGGAAAGTGGCTGCAACGGGTCTGCAGGGTTCCTCTCTGAGAGTGTTAGTCCCCGGAAAGGCAGGGGGGTTGTGGCGGGGTCGGCGGTCCTGAGTGGGCGTGGCTGAGACAACCACTTTGAATGCGAGGCCCACGACACGGGGTATCCCTGGTGCACTACCGTCCAAGTAGCGGCCGATCTCTGTCGTGAACCGGGGGACCTAGATCGTGGCTGGTCCGTCGTACCGAAGCCCTGGACCAAGAACGGGATCCCCTGGTCCCCTTGTCTTGCTGTCGACGACGTTGCATATTGAACCTAAAAAACAAAGGGAACAGCAGTAAGAGGGAAAACTCCACACTGCGAGCGCCTGAAAAGCACTCCCCGAATATAAAAGTAGAAGACCGCGTAACGGTAATCACACTAAACAGTACTATAACGTGAGCACTTGGATAGGGTGACCGTAATAGGGAGTTAGCGGAAATCCACTAGCTAAATTGCAGTGTCCGCATGTTTAAGGCAAAGATGGGACAATCTTTTACCTCTGGTGATCAACCTCTGTCCGAATGCAAAGGGATCAAATGCTCGGGGGACTAACGAGACATTGCAATCATGCTCGACCTTATTTAGACCAGCTGCAAGCCGGCAGTCAACCGAGACGGCACCTGCTGACCTGCGTAATGCGGTCATAACGCCAGTTTTTGGCGAAGCGGGGCTTTGGGTGAGGAAGTCATCGCAAGCATTACGATCTTCCCACGTCATCGCATCAAGGCTAGGAGCATGGTTTGCTCATTCCAACCAGCTAAAAGCCGGTACTCAATCTAGCAGACACGAGATTCAGTAGAAAGATATCGTGAAACTACGATCTTTCCACGCTATCGCTTCAGAGCTATGCAAGCGATATGCTCGAAGATATGGGCGAAAGCGGGGTGTGGCACTGGCGGGAATAGCCCGTGCAACGCATCGTCTATCCCTGCAACCTGCTGGATGCACGTGATTACGACATCAATTTCGAATTCCTTTTCTGTCTGATAGGCCGTCTGGTTATGAAGTCTGATAACGACTTATCGTCTGCGTGCCCCTGAAAGGAAGGCACCAGAATTCAAGTCGTAACGGCGCGTGCAGCTATGCTTACGGCGGCGAAACCAACCTAGCATCGAAGCACTGCGTCCTTAGCGTGCACAGCTCGGTTGCACGTTGCTAATGGATTCTACCGATGCAGCGTCAAATTACGGCCCTGCAGACACCGCGACAGAGATGTCCTGCGGGGAAGGCACTGCAGACACCATAACCTCGTCGACTTGATGGCCTGAGATAATGGGTTACCGTCTAAGACGCCTCCATCCGACCGAAGCAACCTATCGGTGAGGCATCTCCACGGGGGGCGGGACTCATACCCATAGCTGTGAGGAGCATGCTGGGCGCCAGGCAGGCCCTGGACAGCTAGTGAAACGACAGCAAAACTCACAATAAACACCATTAAGTACCACGATACCGGAATAAACAAAAAGAAACCCTCGATACTAATCCCCTACCTGACAATTTTGAACGTAACCCGCTACCCCCATGAACTAATAAGCATTAGTTTAAGCAACACACTGCGTTCCGAACACGGCCGGGCGTAGGGGCAAGTTCAACAACACAGGGCGTTACCCACCCGTTCCGGTGGTGCGGCAGGCATGAGACTCGAATGATAAGGAAATTCAAAAAGAAAATACCACGGTTTTCCGGCTAACCTATTGCCAAGATAGGGAAGCCAACCGCCACCGGGGCAACACCACGGCGCTGTTTAAACCGTCCCAAAAAGGATACAATTATAAAGGAAACAAAGCTCACCCTGGCCCTCCGCCACCGAACGTACGAGCATATCCCTAGAAACGTTGGGCGCCAGTTGTGAGAACCATTCCCACTCTCGGGGTCGTGCTCGGCCGTCCGGCCCGTGAAGGAACGCTATGCCAACTCAATAACAAAACAAAGGTTTACTTCATACCTTCAACTTGGTTACAGCCGTCGTTCCGGTCAACGTCCCGTCTCACGTCCCTCTAACCCCGCTTCCCGTAACTAACCTGCTTCCTGTCCTCCTCCCTCGGACTCCTCCTCGCCACTCCGTGGCAGCGGCGCCCTCTCACAACAGCACTCTCGTGCTGGCCAACCGGTGGCGCCAGGTCCCCCAAACTCACCTCGGAAAAGCGTGCAACGAAGAAGGCCGCCACTAGATACCCCACTGTTGCCGTTCCGGATCACTTCAGCGCGCTAAGTTTAGCGGCAAAATGTTTTTGTTGTTTTTGCGAATGAATCTAGTCTTTATATGTCCAAATAAAACACGTATAACAACTTTCTGTGTCGTGTTTCACTTTGTTGTCCCGTTTGTAAACGCGTTGAGCGATCGGAAGGATCTAGTGCACGGCTGCGTGCATCACGTAGCGTACCTGTCGTACCAGGCGCAGTCGTCCGTATCTCCTTCGGTGACTTGGCCTGGCTTGGATTGTGCTTCAATTGGATCTTTAGCGCGCTACAATCCAATGCAAGCCAACGTCTGGTAACAATGGGGTATCTAAGGGCGGCCTCCGGCATTGCACGCATCGGGATAGGAACAAATACATGGGAAAATGGCGACCTTGAGGGACCTGGGTGGCGCCCCTACAGGTCTCTACAAGACAAAAATCTGCCCAGCGCGCGGGCGATAAACTATTCCCTCAAAGCGACACCCTACCAGCAGATGGAAGTGCGCTTGTTCCCTTGTTCTGAGGCCATTGCCATAGTTGCCAGCGATCTAGATGATTAGAAGAATGAATCTAGGCAGACACTGTTCACAGTGATTTTTTTTCAGCTTATCAGCAGGAAGACAGGGAGTTTGCAACCCTTCCACTCATAGGTTTCCTTTGGGGCAGAGTTCAAGATGTCCAATAGCTGAAGCACACACAATGTTATCTATGATGATGTGACGCTGCCAGTGAGCTCCACCACCGATCATAACTAGGAACAAGCCCTCATCCAACTACCACTAGGGCGTTGCTATTGGGAAAACGTATATTGCTCGCGCGTTCTGTACACTTAGCTTATCGCCTCCGGCGATGAACCTCCCCACTCTTCCTCTCAAAATAAAGTTATTGTTATACACTTAGCTGTAGATACCTTGAGTAGAGGGATAAAAACGAAAGACGAGCATGTATGGGCTTCTACTTTATAACCTGAAAGCGAACAGAAGAAAAAAAGATTCGTATAGCTGCATAATCAGGTTGTGTTATTCAGATTATATGATTTAACTTCAGCTTCTCATACGGAACTCATTGCTGTTTCGAAAGACACTCAACGCAGAGGAAGAAGGGCCACTCCTGTGCATCCTATGGCGAGCACATCATGTATGTGTAGTCTTTCTTGTAATACATAGCAGGCAGTAATATGTGTCAGGAAAGTCAGCTGCTGATGCGTAGCCCAGTGCATGTTTTATAAGGAAGGAGACAGACTCATGATGCGCTACAGGAAATGTAGTCATGTAATGTAATGTTCGCATCCCAAGCATCCAAGCATCCCAAGTAGACTACAAAGTGTTGCAAGCTATTGGTAGACTTGCAAAACTCTGTTTCAAGGGGCCAGCCAGCACATCCCTAGTGAAAAGACCCCTCAGGTCTAATGTGTTACGGGACTGAGACGTCCTCTCAGGCTGAGAGGACCTCTCGGATTCACAGGACCTCACAGGCCCTCTCAGAAGCTAATGCCCAGATCTGACATCGGAACATCAATGTTCAATTTCGCCGTCTACGCTGCACCTGTCGTCGGAGCGGTATAATCATACAGTGCTATGATACACCAGAGATAGATACAGACAAGTACATGTCACAAAACTCCACATATATTGAGTTCGCTCGATTGTACAGACACACTCAAGTCATGCACGCTGGTATCAGATAATCTAACAGTTATTTCAAATGTCTTGCAGAATTATGAATATCTAATATTTGTTGAAGGATCGCTCGCAAGAAACTTCACCAAACGGTAAATAGCAGCAACAAAAACTAGATGTCTGCTGAACTGAACACTTACATGTCTACGAAAGCATACAGTCATCATCAACACATGCTGTCGTATTCCACAAAGCGTGAACTCATGGGACACATATTCGCAATGTCCGTACAGCGGCGATGAAAAATATTCTTAAGGAACTCTGCTTCTCGGTGATGAAATTCGTCTGTTTTACGTATACCTGGGGACTAGCCATGCACCGTCTAGTTTCCCTTGCGTAAGATGTCAACTAACTGGCGAGATTGGGTTCTCACCACCTTGGGTTCTCACCACCTGTCGCTTCGTACGAGATTCATCTGTAAGAAATACAACTTCAAAATGTCAGTGTAAGTCAGTGTGTAGGCATCGAAATATATAACATACCGTTTAGCACAAAGCGCCGTTGGTAACCTCACGTGGTTGGTAATCTTCCTATTAGCGCTCATGTCTGCAAACAGTGGTAAAAGCGTAAAGTGAACAGGAATGCCTTTCACTCACAAAAGCATATTTGACGCATCGTCAACATACATCAAAAACAGTTAGAATCCCGAAGACAAAACGAAAATTACTTGAGATCCGCGGCCGACGTCCTCACACTTCAACGTTTCAAAACAGACTGATTGAACCGCTGGCGACTGGCCGAAACGCTTCCACTTACGTGCGGTGCAGTAATGCACGGATTGCAAGAACAATAGCTTCAAGGGGGAACGGCAATACCAGGCCCCCACAGCTCCCCCTCTTCGCGGCTCTAAAAAAATATTTGCACGCAATAAACACGTGTTATTACTCCGTCAGGCATCATAGTTGATACCCATTGGCCGAAGGAGATTGCGCGCTCCGCTATTGGTTGGCAAAGTTTCAAAAGAGCATTCTTTCGCGGGCTGCCTGTCTGGCGGGCAGTTACGAGAAGAGAAGGGAGAGAAGTGGCAGCGGCAGCGGCGTCTCGCGTCTCGACGATGTCAGTTGACACCACGGTATGATGGCATTGTTCAAAGAGAAGTCCCAGATTTGTTCGTGTGTCAAAGTGACTCAGCGCGTGTTGTGATGTTTCCCGACACAAGTATCCTACGTACGAACAGTCTCTCGAGTTCAGAACGGGAATGCAGTGGTGAGCTCACGCCTGAGGAACACTTGTGAGCGCCGTCGCATTTTCAAATGCAGTCACAACGGAGACAGGATTCGGTGTCCGTGCGACAAGCATTGCCAGCTTCGTTGAAACCCTCGCACTACAACCAACGAAAGGAGATGCTAACGGTGAAATCGCGTGCACTCGTGTGAGCGTCGCTCACTTCTGGGAGTAGAGTGTGTGTGTGTTTTTCGAGTTCGAACTTGGTCAACGAACGCAACGATTTGGACTCTGTAGGCACGGTGAATATTTGTGTCAGACTATTGAATCAGTACGATGTTTCAAATAAATGTGTATTTTGTCAAAAATTTGCCTAGTTGTTCTGGAATACGGAATAACAAGCGTCGGCCATGAAAACCAGTAAAACTAAAAGCCGATGGTAGCCAGTACTGGCCAGTGCTGAAAGGCGAGCCAAACTGAGAGACTCCTGATTGGCCGAAAGGTAGGCATCATAGTTCATTTTCATTGGTTGCATGTCCAGTGTTGCCTGAATTATCTCAAACTATGGGCTCTATGGGGAGCTGCGGGAGCCTGGCAATACTAGGTTATCACAGCACGTGTTCCTTGGAGGAATAATGCACAGACATGTGAAATCTTGCGAACTATTTTCCAAAGAGGACGAAGTAGCATGTCCCGCGGCGCGGAAAACATGTAGCAACTTGCTCAGGGAGGTGTTGCACGACGCACTGTCGCAAAGCTGTCGGAGAGGTCCCCCCAAATCCCTCAGGGCTACATGAATGATTCTACAACGTCTTCCAGATTTTCTCTAAAAGGTCCTCTCAGACCCCTCTGTGCTGCCTGAAAGGTCCTACCAGACCTTTCAGAATTTCTTGAAAGGTCCTCTCAGACTTCTCAGGAAATTTTGAGAGATCTCTTAGACACATTTTCAATAGACACACGATTTCGTGTCACAATATCTAACACATCAAAATGCAGAATTCGGCAATGATTTCACAAAGGCTCCCTTTGATCAGGAAAAGCATCGTGAGCTTCTCCTGTACATTGTCGTCGTGCAGTGCCAGGAAGGAAAAGCTGTAGGGGCATTCAGTACAGTCGATACCACATTGGGCGCGTTAAGCCCGGCTGGCCGTTAAGGTGGGCAAACTGGGCTAGAGTGCAACGCTCCGAGCAGCACAATTTCTAATCGAATGATCTGAAAGATGCAATGACGATGCAACAAAGTTTCCTTCTTCATACAAATGCTTTTTTTGGAAATCACCTTCATACAACATTTTACAAAAACTGATTTTGACCAAATAACATTGCATGCAGGTGAGGTCAACATGGAAAACCAGTGGTGAGTAACTTCGTAAAACAAGCCTTGAAAACGATATACTTGCTTACAGCGTGTTGTGAATTATTTATATTCCCCAAATTCTCCCAGGGTTCTCCCAGGCTATGCGTGCGAACATAAGCCACTGGGACCTCTAAAGTTTCGCTCCAGTGTCGCAGCAGATAAAAGGTATCAATACTTTTCCTTGTTTTGTGGACATAGCTTAACTTCTAATTGTGGGGATTAGCCATAGAGGGTACCACATTTTTCTTTATTACCGGTAAACCTGCAACAGGCAGGGTTGTTTGGATTTAATCCACATGGATTTTATCCGGTGGATTTTTATTTATTTTTATCCGGAGTTTTTAGACATTTTCTCCAGATGTGATGTGAAAGACGATCTGAATTCAACGTCACAGGGAAAACTCTAGGTTCATTTTCTTGTAGTGTTTGCTAGCTGTTTACAAAAGCCCAGGCACGCGCAACATTAGCTTTTAACTTTTTGACTTATAACTTTTTAGATTTAACTGTTTCCCGTTTCCTTCTACTTCTGCCCTACTGCTCTAAGTTATTCCGCTTCCAGGAGGTACTGTAACTGAAGTGCGCCGAAACACGACAGCTAACCCATGCGTGTAGGATTCACACCATTCAGCCACGCGTGCATGGAACTCCACTTTTCGGAAAACAATAGAAACTGATACAATGTTGCTGGGACAGGCAGTTCCGTAAACAGAAACTACGAGAGGTCACCCGAAATCAAGAACAGCAAAGCACATTTGTTTTTACTCTGTGTCACATTTCTAGCCTTGTATGTATTTTCCTAAAATATCCGGGTTTTATCCAGAAAAGCCCACTGGAGAGGATATTTTTAAAAAATATCCAGACTTTTTTCAACCCTGGTTCCAGGCCGCTTGACGACGTCGCAGGAACCTAGATTGCCCAACCAAGAGAGCACCTTATGCACTCCACCTCAGCAGCACCAAGGTATGTAATAATTACTTTGCATTAAAACCTGAATATAATTTCGGTCTCTGACATAGAGATCGAACGGTTGGCGTATGTGGCATTGCTTAGCTTCTGGATATTTTTCTCAGACTCAAAACATGAACCTCCAGGTGATGCCCCCAGCATACTCGGCCCGATCACCCAGCTCCACATACACGGCTGTCGAACAGAACACCTAGTGCGTGGACGATCAGAACAGCAGAACGGAACACAACGCATATCAACTTGCCGATTTCGTGGTTTGTGTTGAACCTGCCTTTCATGTCTTCATTTTTAAGTGGAAGTGCTAGTATTTAATGCTCATAGGGAACAAGAAAGATTGGCCCTCCCTCTAGCTTTGCTACAGGGACCCCATTTCTGGCATTATCACGCTTTCTGCTAATAAAAATTTGAATTTCAATTTGAATCGAGGATTACCCATGTACCACTTGATGCAAAACCATCCCCCTCTCATTGTATTTTATTTTTTAGTATCCGAGAACGAAGTTCTTCGAATTGTGCACATCCTCAAAGTTACCCAACAATCCCAGGGCGAGCAGCTTTCCACTATCATGCAACGTTTCGAGTCCACGACAGTAACTGTCGGGTCGACTACAGTGGTTGATGGGTCCTTCAAAACGCTTGAAGATTTCTTGGCATTTGAAGATGCCCTCGAAGCGAGTAGTTCAAAAGAAAATGAAATGGTAGGCAAAACCTTAATAATAATTACAATACTACCTTTAGTCAGTGTTATTACTATCAGCTCTAAACAACATAATGTAAGTGCCTCTAGGGAGCAACTGCTTTTTGAACATAACCAGCTAGAACCCCTCTGGTAAAGGAGCACTGACATGACCTCTAAACCACTTTGTTTTTTTCTTTTGCTATGGTATGTTCTGAATGGGTATTATGGGGGTTCTGCAAAAAAACAACCACTACAGGTGACCCACAGACTGTGGAAGATGCCTCTGTTCAAAGATGCCTCTGTTCAAAAAATCCTCCACTCGTGACAAAAGCGCATCACAGAAACGAAACACGTGACGAAATATGTTCCCAGGGCATATGATTCTGGACGTACATCGGCACATCTCAGAAACATGTAAGCAAGAAAGAAGCAACGAAAAAGAGAAGGCATGGTGACTTGCCTACATCACGTGAGGATTGTGTCCGCCATCCGCGGCTGCTTTCTCAGACCTTTTTTTTAATTTGATAGTGCAGCTATAATACACCACAGGGCACTAATATTCTGCACGTTGGCTCCTAATGTGCAGCTTGTGAGATGAGGCAGGATTTCAAGCCATGTTAAGTGTCACCTCATTGCTCCTTTAAGCATTAGATGCACTTAGCTTTGATGGTTTTGGGCATTGCTGATCTGTGCTTTGCAGTTACTCGGTGATATATAGTTACCAAATATTGTATTTCAAAATAATTGAAGTGAAATTGAAAACGCTGTCTGTACAATTCCGTGCTAACGTGTACCCTTTTCTCGCAAGTCAGAGAAAGTACTTCAAATCTGTTGGACGTGGCAATGTTAAGGAACGCACTTTTCGTGCTACCTCTCACCTTGACAAAAAAGTAGAGAACTCCGACTTAACATAACAAAATAACAAAGTTACTCAGACGTTTCGTCCGTCATGCGACGGACATCATCAGTGCCAAACTGAATGAGAGATTACACAACCGGTCGCTATTTATGTGGATACACCGTACAGCTGGAAGCTGGCCCGGAACTTCAGCATCGACTGTTTGAAAGCTCGGGTCCCCGAGAACAAGTCCAAACTCAACGACTCCCGTCATCGACCTGACCCAGTAAACCACGAACGTCTAATGGACATCTAGAGGATGGTACACCGTGGATATTTTGGATATCTAGTAGACATCCGGCTATGTCCAGCTAACGTGGAATGGATGTACTATGGATCGTCGGAAGCTCATCCATAACTGTATATATGGATATCTTCTGGATGTAACAGCTGGACATTTGCACATCCAGTGGAGGTGCTTGTGAGGCATTGCGACATCTAATATACGTCCTATCAATGTTCCTACTGGGTTAACGACAATATATAGACCTGCCCTGACCTTTTCTGCCATTTTGTGTGCATGAACAGCGCAAATGACGTAGCTGTGGCCGTACCCCACCCGGCACCGCCTGGGCATTTCTCAGTAGCCTCTATTGACGTACTGGGTGGAACATATACTAAAATACCAATAGTTGCGGGATGTTTGTTAAGTGTAGTGGGGCCGAAAACGTTTGTAACGGTGACGAGGATGTGATTCTGCAATTAATTCGTACGTCTGCAATGAGTCAAACTGCCCGCTAACATTTCTGATATTCCTTGCTAACAAATATTGTGTTTGGAATTCAGGCTATTGTCTATGATGAGGTTACCTGCTGAGTGGAGCTGTCAAACTGACAGGTTTCCTGTGTTGGTGGAAGAGTGCTACGTAGATACTTCGCAGAGAGCAGGACGCGAACAAATGGAAAAACTTGCTTTTACTTGTTCTCCAATTTCTCACGTTCTCGCAAGATGGGTTCGCTTTCTTCTAGCGCTATACGTAAAAATTACTATTGAACTGATAATCGAAACAACGTTTCGTAAACGTACGTCGATATTATCGTATGTTAATCCGGTAGGAACATCGACTGGACGTATATTAGACGTCGCAATGCCTCACAAGCACGTCCCCCGGATGTGACAAATGTCCCGCTGTTACATCCAGATGATATCCATTAATACAGTTATGGATGAGCTTCCGACGGTCCATAGTACATCCATTCCACGTTAGCTGGACATATCCGGATGTCTACTAGACATCCCAAATGTCTTAGACGTTTGGATCTTTCTGGTATGTCTAACAGACGTTTGTGGTTTACTGGGGAGTTAGCCCAGAAAACGTTGTTGCGGACCCTTCAACCCGACGAGATGCGACAGATTTTCAGCTCCCGGAAACAGGCCGAGCTGCTTGATAGACAGAAACGGACCGATATTCATGACAGGAAGCTGTCCCTGCTCCTGCCGAAGAAACCTCTCGTTCGGGACTGCAACAATGCATTCAACTTGTCATCGAAGACACTTTCCGACGGTCATGTGAGTCTGCTCTCGAATGGCTTAGATTTTGCCCTCGCGCCCCACGCTGTGCCGATAAGGGAGATGGTAGTGGAAATCGAAGACAATCTCCGCCACATCAAGGACTCAGCTGGTGTCAATCTAGCACGTAGCCGCATCGCGACCACTCTGAACAACGTGAAAGGACTCCCTTCCAATCTGTCCAAACAGGAACAGTCTGCATTGCGTGACCTACGCTCAGATAAATCCGTCATCGTCCTTCCAGCTTACAAAGGTAAAGGTACGGTTGTTGTAGACAGAGAGCACTACGATGCAAATGAAGGAGATACTTGACGATGCTACGCATTTTGTCGCCTTGCCGCGTGACCCAACTTTGAAATCGGAACACTCGTTGGTTGACCACCTACGTAATTTAAAGAAGATGGACCACATAGATGATGCTACCTATCGTCGCCTTTTCTCCTCGGACGGAGCCACCCGTTAGCTCTACGGTCTCCCCAAGATACACAAGCCAGGATGCCCCTTGAGTCCTATTGTCTCGTTCGTTGGGTCACCGTCATACAGCCTATCCAAATACTTGGTGGAACTCATAGCTCCGGTCACCGGTAACAACAGCCTGACGGCCCGCAACTCGAAGGAGTTTGTAGAGTTGGTCCAGACGCAAGTTCTCAACGAAAATGAGGTTATGGTATCCTTTGATGTGGTGTCTCTGTTCACCAACGTTCCTAAAGATCTCGCGGTACAGGTGGCGGAGGACGACTACGCCAGGACAGCAGCCTGTCAGCTCGAACGTCACTCACAGTTGAAGAGGTGGTTATTCTTTTGAGGTTTTGCCTCAATCAGACGCACTTCACCTTCAACGGCAGGACTTACCACCACATCGAAGGTTGCCCGATGCGTAGCCCCGTGCCAGTCACGTTAGCTAATCTTGTCATGGAGCATATTGAAGAAACTGCCATGGAACGATTTTGCCACCCGGTCAAGTTCTATCGCCGCTACGTCGACGACACGTTCGTGATTCTCAACAGTGACCACGTTAATGAGTTCCACTCGGTTCTAAACAGCATTGAGCCATCGGTCAATTTCACTTACGAGATCGAACAAAATGGCAAACTTCCTTTCTTGGATGTGTGTGCGCGCCGATGTACTCGGGAGCCATTCAAGCGTGTGTCTACCGAAAGCCTTGTGATACCGGCAGTTTCCTTGGTTTTGACTGACACCACCCCACGGAGCACAAACGGAGTGTGGTACGAACATTATTTCACCGATCTGAACAGTTATCATCTTGCACCGAGTTACGGGCTTCTGAGGACGCGACGATCGCTGATTACTTGGACAAACGTGGCTACCCACGCAGGTTTATTGAGGACACTCGCAAACGCATGCAAGCTTCTGGACCGCTGGACGGGAACCGCGCCCGTCAGACACGCGTTGTCATCCCCTATGTCAAAGGCGTTTCTGAATGTATCCGCCGGGCCTTGCTTCCGTTGGATATCAGGACTACGTTCAAACCGCATGTCAGACTCCGAAGTCTCATATCAAAACCGAAGGACCCCGTCCCCCCGGAAGACCAGTCTGGAGTAGTCTACAAACTACAATGCCAAGACTGTGACACGTGCTACATTGGCGAGACATGCAGGAAACGGAACACTCGTTTCAAAGAACATAAGCGGGTCATAAAGAGCGCGACGCACGCCACACGGAGCGTCGCGCTGTATATACAGAACATTGTTTGGAGACGGGACATTGTTTTGACTTCGACAACGCAGTGACCTTGGCTCGAGAACAAAGATGGGGACCCAGAAAATTTCTAGAGTCTTGGCACATACGCGGTGACCCCTTGGTTTGTAACAAAAATCGTGGCCCCCTTCCCGAACAATACTCCCATCTCCTTAAATAGCGACCGGTTGTGTAATCTCTCGTTCAGTTTGGCACTGATGATGTCCGTCGCACGACGGACGAAACGTCTGAGTAAAACTTGTTATTTTGTTATGTTAAGTCAGAGTTCTCTACTTTTTTGTCTAGTTATGTCGTCTCCCGGCTTTTGGAGTATTTTTCTATCTCTCACCTTCTTCACTGCAATGTTGCACGACAATACAGCTTGTACGGAGCAAAACGCAAAATGAAGTTCTGTGATCTCATAGCTTGGAAAATTGCAGAGTAAGTGTTCATTCTAACCATCGTGTTTATTCACGGGCAGCAATTTGTTATTGCTTCTGAGTCATTTTGCAATCTCTTTGATGTTTTGTGAGGAATTTGAATTACTTCCCTCGCCCTAATGTGTACTCTGTATGTCGACTTTGAAGTAGGGCCATTCCACGCCAAGTGATCCAGAGGTGCCGCTCGACCCCCCCCCCCCTAGAATTTTATGTGATTTTTTTAGTGGTTCCTTATTACTCCGAAACTAACAGAACATTTTTTTTTCTAACGAAATTGAAATTTATGGGGTGCAGTACCCCTCAAAGATGCAGTGCTTGCCGAAAACCTATGTCGGTTTAAGCAGGTATTACGGCCCACGTAAGGCACGGAGCACGGTAAAAAGCATCATATTTGATAGGGGAGACTTCATTTTACGGTATGTAAGCAATTTTCAACATCGCACTCGACGGGCTCGATGCTTGTGGCGTGCACGAAATTTGCAAAGTTTGTGCAAGTTTACCAATTTTTTGCAATATAAAATTTCCGAATTTCTTCTTCAAAATTTTTTGTCATATGGCCCCGGTGTTGCACTTTTAACACAAAAAAATCCAACCCAACCGGTGCACTGTAAGCTGCAGTAAAATATCGGGAAGCTGTAAAAATTCGACAGAAAGCACGGAACAGAAAAGACAGAAAAATTATGTGTGAGGAGGTCGGGAGAGCAGCGTGATCAAGGTGTTATTCGATGCAACGTCTTTGTAGCAAGACGTAGCAAAAAAATCTCAGAGGTACTTTTTGTTAAACTCAAATAATATTTTTTTAATTGAAGGTAACTTCGCAAACGTGTATGCGCGCTGCGGCTCAGCGTACTGAATGTACAACTGAGCGGGTCACTCACAAAACACTAGACGGAAAGAAAACACTAGGCAGTCGCATTATTGAAGAACAAATAACGGTTGCAAACACGTGTTTACCTCCTTCGAGACCCGATGGTTGTGCAGTGAGCGCTCATCAAGCTGGCCATCTTGCGCTCTAGCGAACGAAACGGAACGTTCGTTACGAACGAAACTTGTAGCCAGCGCGCGGTGGTGGTAAGTAAGAGATAAGTAAAGACATGGAGATAGGGGTCGATTCAGGTTTCATGGTACCATATGGTTGACTTTTGGCCGTGTGGCATCCGGCCTCCGTGAGTCCAGTAGTTGACATGAGAAGAGTAATCATGACATCAACAGTGATCAAGTACTGCCTGCACCGAACACAAGCGGATAATGTATGTGTACATGTACTGCGTTATTCAGGTCAGGTCTAACGTGTCTAGTCATCTTGCATACGGATGATGGTTATTTCAGAGAAACATGGTCGAGCGTACGAGGACATGCACATCTATACTGCTTGCCATGCCAAGACACTTTAGTGCATAAGCAAGACCTTAAAAATGACATCAGCGAGATCTGGGACTTTTTTACTTGACGTTTGACCTTGGCTTAGATCTTGACTTTCGCAGTTCAACTCACAAAACACCGCTAACTTAACGCCTTGTTACCGTTGTTTCATGGAAGTGATCAGAGTCCAAGGAACAAGGAGAAAAGTCCCAGATCTCCCTTAAGTCATTTTTAAGGTCATGCTTACACACTAGATCTCACACGGCAAGCAGTATACATGTGCCAGTACTCGTACGCTCGCCCATGTTTCTCTGAAAGAACCATCCCCCGTATGAAAGATGACTATCAAAGAAATGGCTATATTTATTTATTTATATATGTGTATACTAACAGCCTACAGCCTTACCAGCAGTACACAATAAAAACACAACATAGGAATGTATTAATACAATAAAATGAAACGTGCATAGCACAATAAAAAAGCAGCTCGCATTGGCCATACTTATACAAACATCAAAGTTCACATGCGCGACGAAGAGCTGATTGGACACTTCTCATATTACTCTTAAACAAGTCAACGCAAGCAGAATTAATGTTACTTAAAATCTGTATTCTTAATTCATTCATTGATTCATTTATTTACTTTAAGGACCCTCGATGAGGGTATTACATAAAGCGGCGAGTAAGCATACAACACAGTGCAAGCGCGGCATGAGCACTAAGAAAAATGTTCAAAACACAGTCCTATAAAGGAAGGCAAGTCTCTTTCCAAGGCGATGTGAGATGGTAGGTTGTTCCAGGTGTCAACCATGAATTGATGAGGGGAGAACAGGAACTCGTTAGTACGCACCGAAGGGGCGAAAATTTTATGAGAATGATCAAGCCTGGGAAAAAGTCTGTGAGCCCGTGGGCAGTAAATGGGATGTGGGAGGTCAGTGGCGTAGTATAACCTATGAAGAAGTGCAAGGCTGGATATCATCCTTCTGGTCCGCAAAGGATGTAGAAGGAGACGTTGTTTCATCGCCGTAACGCTAGAGAAGATACTATAATCGTGAGTAATGGAACGAGCGGCCCTATTTTGGGTAGCTTCCAGTTTGTCAATCAAGTACGACTGAAACGGGTTCCATACAAGCGAAGCATGTTCTAATTGAGGTAGGACTAGCGCTTTGTATGGCGAGAGCTTACAAGGTACTAGGTACAAGAGAGCTAGGTACAAGTTTCGCTTCACAATGCCTAGCGACTTATTAGCTTTGCGGACCACATTATTTATGTGGGCATTGTTGCCCAGGACAGGTTGCTAGTCAAAGTTACCCCAAGGTATTTGTATTCACTTATCCTTTCCAGATGTGAGGATGGAGCATGGTACCGGTGGACTAGGGGAGAAGCAGTGTTGAAAAGGACATGCATTTTGATTTATCACAGTTTACTTCCATCAGCCATTTCGAGCACCAAGAAAAAAGGTTAAGTAGTCTGCTTGAAGAACAGCACAGTCGGACGGAGATATGATATTGCGATAAATCACATAATCATCTGCGTAGAGCCTGACTAATGATTGCAAGTGGAGGGGCAGATCGTTTATGTAATACAAGAAGAGCGTCGGTCCCAAGACGGAGCCCAGGGTACAAGTTGCTTAGACACGCCGTCTTCCGCGAGGGACGTTAAATACGGGGTGCCGTGTGATGAGCTTTCATCGCACGTTAAAGAACCCTCAGGTGGGCAAAAGCAATCCACAGACCGACCGCTGTGGCGTCGCTCATGATCTCAGTTGTCTCGCGACGTAAACACCCAATTATTATTATTAAGACGGAGCCTTGAGGAACCCCGGAAGTGACTGAACAACGTTCAGAGTAAACTCCATTAATGCTAACAGTCTGGCTCCTATTGCTGAGAAATGCGCGTATCCAGTTCGTGACTTGCGTGGATAGATTGTACTCGGCAGCTTTTAGCAAAAGTCGTTGGGACCTTATCAAACGCTTTTTTAAAATCAATGAACAAGGCATCGGTTTGACCGAAGGAATAAACCGAGTTGTGCAGGTCTGTAACTAGCTCGAAGAGCTGTCTCTCGCACGAGTGGGACTTTCTGAAACCGTGTTGATTAACATGCAGGTAATTATTTTTTTCTAGATGAGTCATAATATGAGATGTGAGCACATGTTCAAGTATTTTACAGGGAATGGAAGTTAGGGAGATGGGGCGATAGTTGTTTACAGTGTTTGTGTTACCGCCTTTGTGTGTGGGTATCACGAAAGCTAGAAGCCAGTCATGAGGCAGAACAGCCTGCGTTAGGGAATCTTGATAAAGGAGACTCAGAAGTATGCTAGAGTACTTTCGTGTTATCTTGAGAACTTTGTTATCAATGCCATCGCCCAAGGAGCACAATGTACTGAAAGTCGAGTGCAATGGGGGTGGCCGGTATGTGTCTTATCAATGTTCTTTAGTTTCACGAGTCGGTTCAAGGTATTCCACCTATCCGTCCACCCCTGTTGCACTCGACTTTCAGTACATTGTGCTGCTTGGGCGGGGCCTGGTGAGCATGAGGATGGAAGATTATCTATGATAGCTGCAATCCCAAGCAAGCAATGGCCGATGGCCGACGGTTGGCCAAAGGTCGGATGACAGTTGGCCAACCCCAAGCAGCACAATGTACTGAAAGTCAAGTGCAATAGGGGTGGACGGGTATGTGGAAGGCCTTGAACAGACTCGTGAAACTAAAGAACATTGATAAGACACATACCGTCCACCCCTATTGCACTCGACTTTCAGTACATTGTGCTGCTTGGGACGACTCTTTCGGCCATCCAACGTTGGCGCAGCGTTGCATAGTGATAGGCAGAGCGAGGATTGGAAAACCGTCGGCCAGGGTACAGATCCGTATCAAGAAACGAGCTCGTTGGCCACGCACTTGCCAAAGCTTTGATTATTGTCGCCTGGGCGAGAGGGGAACGTAGAATTGTCTAGTGCTGCATAAGTTCGACTTTCGATGGACCAAGGGAATTTCTCAAAACTAAAGCAGTAAGAAACAGAAGCATTACCTTCATGGTGAGTTAATACCACAGGCAATTCATCATTTCAGTGTCGTTTGTGTATGCGCCAAATTAAACTTAGACACGCCTCACCCTTCATTTTGACACGCACGCGAACAGGTCTCTCGGATTTGCGGAAGCTCGCGAGACGAGTTATGTATAGTATCTGTTTTTCCTCAGGAAACGTTGTGGGAAATACGAGCAACAAACAAATAATGGTATATCGTTACCTTACGCCGCGAGACAATTGAGTCTGAAAATGAGGGACGCCGCAGGAATGCTCTGGTCTGTATCTTGGCACAAGCTTGGACAACGTAGGCTGGCCAATGCTTGGCAAATCGTTGGCCAAGGTACAGATCCGTATCAAGAAACAAGCTTGTTGGCCGACGATGTACCAAGCAAGGCCAGGTAGGCCAGCCTAACTATAGCCTAGCTTGGCCCAACCTTTGTGTGTTGCTTGGGATGCCAGCTGCGTCTATAACAATGTGGGGCATTGCTTCAGATCTGTTACGAATATCGAAATCAGTGGATGGAGCGATGTTTTCATCAGTGAAGACGCTAGAAAAGAAATTGTTAAACGCTTCTACTGTTTCCGAAACCGAGAGAGGGGTACAGGTCCCGACAAAAGTTTACGGTACACGCGACCGGTGTATTTTCTCCTGGGTACAACACCCTAGCGGCAAGCGGAAGCTGGCGAACTCTGGCCAGTTCACTGCCTCAGAGGGGTGGACGACTACGCTCTTAGCGACACACAGCGGTAGTTTCGGTATGATTACTGTTGTATGTGCCCGCAAAGTGAGTTGGATTTTACTGTTGTGCTCGCCAACAACACGTGATTCAACGATTGTTGAGACAGGGAACTCGCCGCTATCATCGTGATAACAAGGATGAATCATAGTGGCAACACTTTACGGTGTATTGCTTTTATTGGAAAGCCATGATATGTAGGCAAGAGAAAGAAAGGTATCTGGTAAACAGTTGCTTTATTATGGACGACGCGTGACGAGTTGATAAACAATTGACGCTGACATTGATAATTGATTGATTGATAAAACAACTGACGGGAGTCACGAGTTGTTGACGAGCACGACAGTTAAATCCAACTCACTTCGCGGGCACAAACAGTAATCATACCGAAACTACCGCTGTGTGTCGCTAAGAGCGCAGTCGTCCACCCCTCTGAGGCAGTGACTGGCCTGATTTCGCCTGCTTCCGCTTGCCGCTAGGGTGTCGTACCGAGGAGAAAATACACCGCTCACGTGTTCCGTAAACTTTTGTCGGGACCTGTACCAGCGTCATTGATAAGTACCGGTGTGCTGTTGGATCCTCGCGGATTTATCAGCTTCCAAGCCTTCAATGAGGGACATTTTTCTGTAGAGCTACCAAAAACATGGAACATTCGCAGCGCCCTGGTGTTGCGCTTTGCGACGGAGAGAGCTAGCCTCGTAATTACACTAGTACAATCTACACGATTTTGTAGACACTTATACAAAAATATCTGATCACGGTAAACCCGTTTGCTCAAAAGGGATGGCAGTGAAATGCTGTCACTTAACCACAAAAAGCGATACTCTACTGTGCGCACGAGTCTTTTTTTGCACCTTCTAAATTTTCTCTGCATTGGTTTTTGACAGTGAATTCCAGGCCACTGACCCAAACTCCAATAGGCAAAACAAGTGATCGGAATAAAGTTATAATGCAGTTGGGATTGCTAAAAGCTTTCGTCACTCTTGCAATTGCTCCAAAAATAGAGTAAGCCTCCCCAAGAACACACACAGTCCTCAGGACGTCCTCAAAGTGTCACCATGTCCTCATCCTTCTGTAGCTGTCCTCAGGACGTGCTCGAGACATACATCATCTGTGGATAGTCCGTGAGAGTCATTTGATGACATCCTGTGCCCATCTTTTGGGTCACCTCATGGGACATAAAGTTGTTTTATAGCTTTTATCACATTCATAATCGCAACAAAATGAAATACTCAAAGTGAGCAAGCTCTGTGACACCTTTCTTTTTTTTATGTTCTTCAAGTGCACCCTTCTCTACCATGCTGGTACATAAAGTATGATAACACATGATAATTATAAATAATGGGTAATATGTTGTACTTGTCGTGCATGCCTCAGCAATACAGGGCCTAGTTCCTGCTCAGAAGTAAAGAACTGGGAACTGCATGATGTAGGTGCATGTTATACACAAAGTACAGTAATCACCGCAGCTAAAAATATGTTTTTAATAGTGACTAACAGGTAACTCTATGCCATATAGTCATGAAAGACGACAGCTCTGCATTTATCTTATTAATGGCATAATCCTGTGCTGTCCACTTCATTTCCTCCTGTGTATATTCACACCCCTTGAGTGACACGTGTTCTCTGAAGTATCCTAAATGCAGTCTAGAGAAGTGCCCCACTCTGTGCTAGCAGTTCTCAAGATGACAGTCTTCTACATGGTAAACAAGCTGCTATCACAGTTTTCAGTAAGCGCAATTACACAATATTATGTGTGCTCTAGATATGGGAGCTGACATATAACCTGTCATTGCAGGCATTCGACAAGTTTTCTTTTTAGAGAATTGCATTTTTTTTCTTCTCGAGTGGTACTCTGCAGGCGGTGAATGTCACTGTGAAAATAACCACATGTATTCCCTGTATTCAGATTCATTTCCTACTTTCTTAAATATTTATGTAGTGTAGGGGCACCTTTGCATTTGTTACACATGCAGGCATGCTAGTTCAACTATTGTTAAATAAATTTTTGTGCAGGATCTCAATGTGAATTTGTGGAAAGCCTCTAAATGGCCATCATCAAAGCCCATCAGTACAAAATGGTGTACACACATGAAAATAAGTACAGCCAGCTAAGGATTTTCTACTCGTCTCGTATAAGTGAAGCACTTCAGTATACTTAATGAAATACATGCACACTTTGAAGAGAGACTCCACACCAAAAACGTGCAGAAGTAACAGTGTGGCATCAATCCATACTGTACTTTTCAGTGGACATAATCATCACATCCGTGGGTGGCACAGACAATTAGAAAAAAAAATCCTTCGAGTCATGTGCCGCTTCTCCACGGACCGAGAAGATCAGATGCAGAATACTGGTGAGGTGAAGCCCAATGTTGCTGGACTTGCCCTCAAGCAACACTAGACTTCACGTCACCAGTATTCCTCAGGTACGCCTTTTTCTAGGTTCCCTTGGCGAGTACTTTACAACGAAATCGAGGAAGTAGATGACTTGCATACAGGTCGCACGCATAAGTTACCAAGCGCATGTCCGAAACACAGCCAAAGACCCGCACGCGAGTACCTTTGACATCACACAGAAGGCTGGAGAGTAAGCCTTCAGGGGTTTCGGCTTACATATAAGCTCTTTCAGAAACTAATGAGTGCCCGACTGCCAAACCAACCTTGCTTATTATTTCTGAAGAATGTACCAAAGTTATATTAATTTCGGATTGCCCCAGACTCTCCCTTTAATGCTGTCATGCTTTGTGGAACAAAGTCTGTGACAGACAGAAAAACTGTAACTCCATATTATTAGAATTAGATTTCAGCATACATGTTGGTCACGTAAAATGTAGCAAATATGTCATGTAACAAATGTAAATGTGTACCTGCTACTGGGTTTTCACAGCCAAAGACGGAGCGTAAAACACGATGTCCGAGTATGACGGCCCTTGAATTTCAAGCATAAAGCAAGAGCATAACCAGTGCCGGATTTAGGGGACGGCAGACGGGGCACTTGCCCCGGGGCCACACCAGTAAAGGTCTTGTCCAAGGCAAAGCTGTTTCGCATGTCTGAAACGCATCCCAGAAACGGAAACTTAGTAAAAATCTGTCCTCCGTCCACGCATATCGTCCCTGAATAACACATTGGATAGACATAGAACACACGAGGGAGCCCTCACAGCACAGTGCCCCCACGACTGTAAATCCGACACTGAGCATAACAGATTACAAATGCTGTTGCTTTTTCTTATGTCATGGCACAGCTGCCTCCTTTGACGGTGCACTATTAGGGTACACACATATGCTGCAGGGGGCTTCCACGACTGACTTCAGAGCCTGACTGCCAGCAATTCACCACGAGCCAAGTGTAGTGTCTTCAGATTCTTTTTTTTTTTTGTGATTCTTGTTTATTTGTTTTCTGGTGCTACGCAAAAGGGAACCAAATCCCTGTCTAGGCGAGAACACCAGGACAATATCACAAGGTTACACGCAAAGTAACACAAAGTAAAACGCAAAAAAAAAAACAGTTAAAGATGCACAAGGAGGGAATAAAAAAGAGTAATGTGATCATTGCATCAACGTCCGCATTATGTTTTTCTTGAACACAGCAAGAGAAACATTAGAAAATTGGTTACAATATTCATTGTAATACTTAGCTACTAACACACTTATCTTATCATGAGAGTAGTTAGTACGGCCAGTGGGAACTCGTAATTTATATGAATGTCGGAGAAGATAAGGCACAGAGTGAGCACTCAAACTGAAGGATGAAAAAAAGGATTCTCGATTTTCAGACACTCCACAAAAGATCATCACTAACAACTTGTAGGTAAAAAGCTGCGTCACAGTAAGAATATTATATTTTTTAAACAGTGGTCCAGAACTGACAAAGTGCCCAGCACTATCGACTGCACGAACGGCTTTTTTCTGCATTCTCAACAGGCTAGATAAATGAGTAAATGCCACCGTACCCCATACCAACAGGCAATAATACACTTTGGAATGAATTAAAGAAAAATATAGCATACGCTTGACTTTGCTAGGAAGGGTGTCGCGGACTCTGCATATCATACCAGCTGCTTTCGCAGTTTCTCTTCTTAAATAACGAACATGTTCGATCCAGCTGAGGTGTTCATCAAATAGCACGCCCAAAAATTTAAAACAACTTATTCTCTCCACAACACGGTCATTAAATAATATTTTTGGCTCGTAGGCTATGGTTTTATTGCGTGCTCTGAACAAAATGTATTTTGTTTTACCTACATTTAATCTCAGCTGATTCGAAGCAAGCCAAAGAGAAAGATTTCCCATGACAAGGTTCATTTGGTCTTCTAGGTGGCCAACATCGGAACTTGAAAGGAAAATACTGGTATCGTCGGCATACAGAATAAAACTAGCAACGTTTGAGATAGTGACAATATCATTGATAAAAAGTAAAAAAAGTGTAGGCCCAAGTATTGACCCTTGAGGAACGCCAGATATTACGGGCATTACATTCGAATTTACATTATTAACAGCAACATACTGTTTACGGCCGGACAAGTAGCTTGCAAAAAGATTCAACGCAACGCCTCTAATGCCGTAGTGGGACAGCGTGTCCAATAACACAGCGTGATGTAAGCTGTCAAAAGCCTTCTGTATGTCAAGAAATAAGCCCATGGTAATGTGACCGACTTCGAATGCGCTCAAAATATCCTCTTTCACCCGAAGAAGTGCCATCTCAGTTGACTTCCCTTTCTGGAAGCCGTACTGCATATGGCTTAACACATTATGTCCACTCAAAAAAGAAGTGAGCCGTGCCTGCAATACCTTTTCGATTACCTTGGAGAACAGAGGAAGCACGGAAATGGGTCTGTAATTTGAGAGGCTCTTCACATCAGTTCCTTTACTTAGCGGAGTGACTCTAGCAAGTTTTAAACTATCAGGAAATATTCCGGTGGAGAAAACAACATTACATATGTGTGCTAGTGCACAGGATATCAAACCTGCAGCGAACTTCACAGGTCGCGGCTTAATACCGTCATAGCCTGCCGCTGTTGAATCCTTCAAACTAAGAATTACCCGTGTAAGCTCATATTCAGTAACAGGAGTTAAGAACATTGAATTAGGTAAAGTATCAGGAAGGTAGTCACGATGCGAATTGTCGGCATCTTCAGTCAGGCCCGCCTTCAAAAAATGCTCATTCATTTCGTTCGCCAACGCTATTCCCGTTAACAGCTCACCTTGATGAGATATTACAATTGGCTCTGATTTACCGACCTTCCTTCTCAACGCCTGGTTTACTAATCGCCACGTGTGACGGGAGTCAATTTTGACGGAATCAAAACTCGCTACGAAATATTCGTACTTTGCTTTGTTTATCGTTTTTTTACTTCACGCTTAAAGGTCTTGTACTCGTCGAAAGCAATCACATTTCCTGTTTTTAAAGCCCGAGCTAAAAATCGGTTCCGCCTCTTTAACAGTCTAGGGATATCAATCGAAATCCACGGTTTGCGTGTTCTACGCTTCCGCCTCCGAAAACGAGTAAGAGAGAAACATGTGTCATAGGCTGTTTGAAAAACATTCATAAATGCGTCATAGGCTTCAGTAGAAGTATGCTGCCTGAGAACTTCAGAAAGTGGGGCGTGCTCTAAACAGCGATAAAATTGTAGTAAGCTGGAGTTGTCAAACCTGCGGTACAAGAAATCAGCGATAGGAACGTGGCGTGAAAGGTTCCCTTCCATCACGCAGAAGATCGGAAGATGATCACTAAATGATGCATTTAAGACACCTGCCTTTATCACAGTGAGATCTGTGCTTAAAACGAAAAGATCTAAAATAGACGCGGTACTGGACGTTACACGAGTAGGAAGATTAATTGCATTTCGACAGTCGTTCGAAAGTACGATATCAATTAGGTCATAAGAATCTCGGCTCTCTGCTAATAAATCAATATTCAAATCACCAGTAACCACAATGGACTTCTTCTGTTGCAACGCATATCGCAACAAATTGTCCAAATGTTCAATAAAATGTGACGTATCACCGCTTGGGGGTCGATACACAACCGAAATAAAAATATTCTGACACTCTAATACCAGAATTTCCACGTCATCATTTAGCACACACATAGTATCAACCCTGCTATATAGGATACCATATTTCAAGTACAAAGCAACACCACCTCCTCTTCGCATCATACGGGATTGTGTGACACATTGATAGCCCTCGAGAGGCACCTCAGGACAGACACAGGAAAACCATGTTTCGGATATAGCAATTATATCAAGAAGGTGCGCGGAGGCGTCCAACAAGACATCTAATTCTTCGGCTTTACTGCACAGGCTTTGAGCGTTGACATGCAAAACAGAAAAGACGGAACGTTTTTCCTGCAGTTGCAGACGCAGATCCTCAATCGAAACGTAATTATTTATCGCTGGTGTTGACATCATTGCCAAGTGAATATTGTTTAACTCGGTGTTCACAAAGAGGCGTCGGCAGAAGCAGGTTCGTCAGACATCACCTTCGAAGGATCCAATTTTCCAAAGAAAGGTTTGAATATACAGCCTTCAGGCCACAATTTATCACCACCCGTAGCATCAGCAACACAGTACGACAAACGCCATCAAACACTCCTTTCACACACACATTCACGACACGAAACTCTACATAACAAGGGCACTGAGGGTCATCACAGAGGCAACAGAACGTAGCATACCCACAAAGAACACCACAAGACGTTGCGACCGGCCGATGAATGACGTGAAAGTGCCATTAGCCTACTCTGCTCTGAATTTGTATTGCAAATTGTATCATTGCTCTGAGTTGCTGGCAAACAGCCATGCGCTGTAGAAAGCTAAAACTGTGACATGAACATGCTGCAGCATATTCCTGGCACTTGAACCACGCATCTACGGGTGCGTACAATGCGTAGACGTAGTACAGACACGAGCACAGACACCAAGCACCGCCATGACACTAACAGCTTATGACTTCGGTTCGGATTTGATTGTGCGTTTCATATCCACTCTCAATGCACCTTGCGGCCTTGTGTTTTCAACAAAAAAGAACAATATATATTTTATAATGAAATGCTACTAAACAAAAGAGACTAGAGAACAAGTATTGTGACATACCGCTCGTTAAGCGTTAAAGTTTCTTGCGACTTTCTACCAGTCTACAGTTTCCGGATCCGGTAAGCATATGCAATGCAAACTTGTGCAGAGCGCGAATGTATGTGGCGGTTGGTTCGTGTTGGTTTGCTCGCTGTCGTTGTTCCCCGTTTCTGTGTAATCAAACGTCTGGAAGAGCCTTAATCGTGATTTTCAAGTGCCACCTCCGTGTTGGCTCGACCAGAAGGTCTCATGCAAGTAAGGCTTGTGATATGTTTTCTGCTTGCATGGTTTCGAAAGCGTCCCTGCGTCTGTGCATTTGACTGCGTCCCTGAAAATTAAGAAGCATGCCAAAAGCACCCAAAAGAACATTTTACCGGCTTGTTCAAAGGGAATTTGATCGAAGTTCCCAGCTGATATCTTCCGCTGTGTCTAAAAGCGTTCAGACAGAAGACTCTCAGCAGCATGATCAAAGTAATGAAGTGAACGCTCCCCGACACGAACCCGAAACACCAGTAAGTGTGTCCCAAACGGAGGGCGGGAATACTTCGCCATGTGACATCTCGCCCCCAGTTTCGACGGCCTCGGAGGCGGCTTTGAGCCCAACCCCTGAGGTGCTGGCAAATCGCGCTGAAAGTGCTGAAGTTCCGGTAATGCTTGCACAGTTGAAGACATGGGCACTGTCTGGAGTATCGCACAGACAAATTACAACATTAATGAAAATACTAAAATCGCACCCCTGTCACGCGGATCTTCCTAGCAGTGCTCGCTCTTTGCTGCACACTCCAAAACAGAACAATATTGTGGACATGGGCGAAGGAAGACATTGCCACTTTGGGCTGAAGTCTGGACTTCAGTATGTACTTGGCGGAGTGGAAAATGTGCTAGATGTGATCTATTTGAATGTAAATGTAGATGGGCTCCCCTTGACAAAGAGTACCAAGGACTAGTTCTGGCCTATTTTATGCAAAGTCATGAACACTGATAGTAGGATGGCACCCTTTCCAGTTGGTGTATTCTATGGACAGTCAAAGGCGTTGTGTGCAAGCACATTCCTTGGTCCATTTGTGGCAGAGTACTGCGAGCTGTACAGTACTGGATTGGAAATAGAAGGGAGGAAAATCAGGGTATTGATATCCGCATTCGTGTGTGATGCACCAGCAAAGTCATACATACTTTCAGTGAAAGGCCATTCTGGATATTATAGTTGCACAAAGTGCACTATGGAAGGAGACTATGTCAGGGACAGCGTGTGCTTCCTAGGAACTGAGGCACCACTGCGGTCTAATCAGAGCTTTCGCATTCGGCAACAAGAGGAGCATCACACAGGGACTTCTGTACTCGAGAAGCTTCCTATTGATATGGTACAACAGATAACATTGGACTACATGCATTTGGTGTGTCTTGGCGTCCAGAAAAAACTGCTTTCCATGTGGTTCAAAGGAAGTAGAGGACACCGACTGAGCCCCACTCTACGAGAAAGTGTATCTGCAAAACATGCGTCACTGGCTTCATTCGTACCAGTTTATTTCTCACGAAAGCCCAGGCCAATGTCAGAGCTCGATAGATGGAAAGCTACAGAGTTTTGAATGTTCCTTATCTATACCGGCCCTCGTTCATTAGCATCCTCCCTCCCTCGAGCACAGTACAGGAATTTCCTGGAACTTCATGTAGCGATTTCAATACTAGTCATCCCTACTCTCTCCCAGGTTCATTTGGACTATGCTGAAAAGCTCCTGCATCATTTTGTGAAAAAGCATGCCCAGATATACGGGCTCGAAACAGTATCACACAATGTCCATGGTCTTGCTCACTTGGCTGCAGATGTTAGAAACTACGGACCTCTTGACCGTTTCAGTGCTTTTCCATTTGAGAACTTTATGCAGGTCATAAAAAGGTATTTGCGTAAACCTGAACGACCGCTCGAGCAGCTGCACAACAGAATCATGGAGCAAAGGTGCACTGCCCCCGAAAGGCTTCCTGTTGCAAGTGACGTGAGCTTATCACTTGAGGTTAGAGGTGCAGCAGTTCCTGTAGGTTGTACGCCTCCACTTTACAAACGTGTGACAGTGCCAGGACGCTTCCAATTGCAGAATAATGCAAGTGACAGCACATGCCGTTGGTGTGATGGCGGGTTCATCAGAATCACTGGTGCAGCCCGCAGTGCGTCAACACAGGAGCCATATATCATAGGAAAGAAGTTTAGATCAACTCAGGACCTTTATGTTTTTCCGTGTGCTTCCTTTCTTGTCCGCATTCATGTTGTGTCACGCCCTTCACGTGTGCATTGCTGGCCGTTGTCGTTTGTTGAAATGAAGTGTATGCTTTTGCCCTATAGGTGTGACTGCTATGTTGCATTTGCACTGCCACACACTGATGAAAATAATGCACTGTAAAAAATCATTTGTTCCACTTTTCTCTAAGAATGATGAATCATCTATTGAAAGGATATGTGTTATTTATTGATAATTTTGGTGTTGCTTCCCTCCAGTAAGTTGTGTGCCTTAACGGGAATCAACTTAGCACTTTGCCCTCCGCATGTTTTTTCATCAACGCCTCGTGATCATGCAGTTGTGAATTATATGTTACATAGCTTCTTTGTGGCACGAGGGTCATCTCATCTGTACATACCTCATCCATTAACCAAGTGCAAATTGCTCCAATAGTTCCAACATGTTATACGATTGTGAAGTTTCCGAATGAGGAGAATCAAGTGGCAGTCGTGCCATCCTCATGGGTAATTGGAACATCTTGCTACTGGCCTCCAGAAAAGGAAGAAAGGAAAATTGGCCTTTATGTTCGAAAAAACAAGGCCCCCAGTTTGGACTGGCAGTTCCTCGATTGTAACTCACTGGAGACTTATCGTATGTTGTTGGAGTGACTGCACCACCATCTGTCTAATTTCTGATGTTGCCGTTTGACTCACCGAATAGAAACTTACGAAGAAGCGCGAGAAATGCTGCCGCTTGCAGCAAGCACTTCAGACTTGAATGCTGACAGAGAGTATGGACGAGGAAAAAGGAAAAGAGTAAGGAGGGTGTACTCTGACGAAGAAGATGATTGTTCTCCACCTGTTACCCCCCCCCCCCCCCCCCTAATCGAATGGAACCGAAGTGTAAGTAACTCTTCAAGATGAAATTATTTTAAATTGCTTGCATTTTTTTTTCGTCGTTTTGTTCTTTTGCAAACGCCATTCTAAACACTGTTGCTGTGGAACCTGTGCAAACAAGGCCGCGCCCTTTAAAAATTCCTTCTGAGGATGAAGATTCGTTGCCACCCACTCCTCCTCCTCTTCCTCCCCGGGTCAGAGAGTAAGCTAACCGTTCTGTTGTTTTGAGCAATTTTTGATCTGATCCATATCAATATAGTAACAGAAAACTGCTGGGTGATAGCAGAGCTTGTACCACTTGTGCTTTTTATGAACCTGGCAACACATCATGAACAGAAAACAAATTCTTTAACGCAGCTGAACAGGATGTCAACCGCAAGAAGGTATATCATTACAGTATCATCATTGCAGTTGAGAAACGCAAAGCGAACACTCAGCCTACGCTAAATCGGATAAATGGTCAGGTAACGGGTCTTCTAGTGGCTAGTCTGTCATTTAGTTGTATTTGAAAACATGCATGACCCGTAGTCTCCAAAAAAAATTGCAATGCTTCAGCGTCCCCTTTCACACCTGTCAGAAGCAGAGTGTCTGCTGACTTGGAAAACGGGGAATTATCATGGAATTTCGATGTGATTAGAAAGGCCAGGGGATTTTTTAAAAGTTTCCAAAACCGCAACTAAAAGCAGGGAAAACCGCAGGCAACTACTATGATGATCTATAGCATAACGCCAGTACAGTTGAGCGACCAAGTCACAACAATGTTGCCATAACACAGTTTTCCAATAGGAGAGGCTCAGAGGCAGAAAATTACGGACACCTCATTAATAATTGATCTTGAAAACAAGAGACAAGGGTCATAAATGAAGCACAGCACGAGGTATCCTCAGTACACAAAAAATTTATTCCTTTCAATAGTCTGCAGAAACCTGTGTTTGCAGCAGTTTTTCAACTGCCACTATTCACCTGATGTGGTTTTATCCTGTTCGTTTGAACGCAATAAATTGTATGTTTGATGCGTGATGAGGAAAGCCAGAGCTTCGGCACACACAAAGACTGGTAACACAAGCTCTGGCTCTTCTCATAATGAATTTCATCCACCAGCTTGCTTGCACGTATGTTGTTTTATCTGTCTTATAAGCAGACCGCGGATTTACATGTTCTGCATGTTTCTTTCCCGGGCACGGAGAGCTTCAAACAGAATATTTCTGCATGTGTTGAGGCCATATGAATGCATTTGTGATGTTTGTAAAATGTATGAAAATGCATGTTTGGACGTTAGTGCACGTTTGTAATAATACTGCATGCTTGTGCATAAATGTGGTGTTTAGCAGCGTGCGTCAGGCTGGCACGACCTTCTCGGATGCCGGGCACGCCAAGACGAACGGAAGGCTGCGTTCGCTACAGACCATGCGAAACCAGCATTGGAGTTGACTCAGACTTGCAGGTATCTTGAGTACGTACTCTACTCAATACTTTTTGCCACAGGTATTTTTAAAGTATTTAAAATACTTTTTTGCAGTATTTGCTACTGAGTAATCAAAGTACATTTCTTCCTCGTCAAGCTGTATCAAGCACACTTCCCGTTGTGATCAAATTTTCAGCTCAGTGGAACTTAACCCCCTTTTGCTTTATGTTTTGGGGAATTCTGTTTGGGGAATTGGGGAATTCATCTGGCTATCTGGTACAATAGGCTGGTCCCATTCTTAGCCTTGCTTGTCAATAGCTCAACCCCTTCATCAGAAAATAATTCCTATTCACATTGGCAGGTGAATACCCAGGGGATTAGGTGCAAGAGAATCCATGCATTTATTGCTTTGGTCACCAAAGCAATGTTGTTCAGAGGAGCTTTTCAGCATGCAAACCTATGCTTGCAGAGAGGTGTCAAAGCTTCAGCGTCGAAAACTTGGAGCTGTATAGAATGGAATAGAATAGAAATAGAAAGAAAGAAATGGAAGCGCTGGTCGCACTGGTGCGAACAAATGTGGAGCAGTATATTGTGGTCTACTGTCACCAGAACGACAAGTGGTCCATCGTGGTGTAACATTTGACCTTCTAGTCATTGTTGATGTTGTAAATGTGGAATGCACCCTGAAGTCCTGTACAACACGCATGAAAATAAACCATGCGCATGTTACACATTTCTTCATTTTTTGCCACATTTGCTGCATGCATAATGCTTGCTTTGTCACTTTACCTGCATGTTTAGTTGCATGTTTTTCCATTTTTTTGCTGCATGATTGCACGCATATTTAGTGGGGTTTTAGGGCATTTAATTCCGCGGTCTGCTTATAAGTGACCTTATCAAAATGTAGGAGCAGGCACTAAGTTCTCTTTTTGGTGAGCAAATGGGCTTTAAATGGTTGGTGAAGACCTGGAAAGTTGAGGAATTCAAATACTAGAATTTGGTAGACACACTACAGAAGATTATTGGTTCTGCGGATAGCTGTTCGGCTGTGTTACAGAGCACATCTGCTGTCAGTCCCAGATATATCATGTCAAATTCAGTGCTTGTGATGCTTACTAGTCAAATGGAAATGAGTCGTCTGTTGTACTTGAGTGAAGATGGTTAGTGTATCTCAAAATATGTTCTGTTGTAGCTCGTGCATGTGATGTTTACAGCTAACAGCCACTGCATCTCACCAGTCCTAAAGCTGGTCTCTCCTCCTCATTCCCATGTTGTAAGTATACACAAGTGTTAGTGTTAAATACATGCAAACTAGTTAAAGTGATACACCGTAACTAAGTTGCAGCCCCTCTAACTGAAGCACCTATGCAGTATGTATGTCTATCTCCCTGCTTGTGTTTATTTCTCTTTCTCGATTTCTTCTGTTTGTGAGCTCACAAAGGGGACACCAACCAAGCATGTGCAAAATTGCAACCCAGTTCTGCTTGTGCAGCAAATGGACCTTCTTCTGAGATAGACCTAGAGATATCTTGTGATACATATATTGAAAGCTGTGTGAGGTTTTGTGCAAGTTTATCCCTTTTAATACTGGATTCAATAGGCTGTTTTGCCAAACTCCAAACACGTGCACAAGAACATATGGCGAGCGTTACTGACAATTGGTTGTCCATTATCTATATTGCATATCTGAGCCACAGCACATCTGTAGCATACAGCTGCATGTTATACAAATGAAGGCTGGTACCATCAAACATTGCTAGTTGCTTGCGTGAAGTGATATGTGTGAGGAAAGTTAGGAGAACGCCTGTGGTCTTGATAGCCTGTACTCGAAGAAGCCTTCACAAGTGTTTCTCACAGCACGATTGGAAATCATCATGTTGTATTGTAAATAACAAGTCATGCAACTCAGCTATGACATTAGTACACACATTTGCAAGTAAAGTATCATTGTATATTCTTTCTCAATGTACAGTTAGATATGATACTGACATGCGTTATGCTTTATCTTCGCTGCTTCTGAATATTAAAGCTCAACAAAATCCTGTGATGATTTGTTTCCAGCCTCCAAGCACCAGCCATGTCACACGAATACAAGATCACAGCCAGCACTGGAAGAAAGCCTTAGTTTCTAAAGTTGGAGGAAACAACATGTGTTCGTGCACCGTGAGTGTAGCATTATTATTCTTTCTTGTGTGAGTCGGAGACAAAAAGTTCCAAACGTTGTTCCGAAAAGACATAGTAAAAACAGATGAAGGCATTATCACAATAGGGTTTTTAGCTGCGACTGGGAAGCACATTTCGTCAAATTGAGTGTGTAAAAGTCTGGTGTTTGGCTTTGGTAGGAGCAGTTACAGAGCACCTACCTACTCCTACCAAACAAAGTTTGGTAGGAGTAGGTTACAGAGCAACATCTGCGTCAGTTCTCATGAGTGGCAGGTTGTTTCTATTCAGCTGGAAATGGTGCATAGCATTCCTATATTATTAACATTGCAGATTGGTTTGCCTGCAAGCGCTTGTATGTACTACACTGTCTGATGCTTAGATAATATACGATAAATATGCGATCAGATATAATTCAAAACTGAAGGTCTTGTTGAAAAGTTTTCAAATATGTGCTGCAAGGTGTAGACACATTGCAGTATGGGAGCAAGCATCAGTGCTTGTAAACAGGACTACAAAATACCCTGCAGCCGGTGCAAATTCATTCATTTTCCTGCAAGTTTGAACTATGTAACGTTCAGTGAGGTTTTTGCAGTATTTTGACCACCCATCTGTCGTACTGCTTATGTACATGTACGCATGTTTTATGCAGGTGATGAAACTGAAGTGCTCCCTGAGTTGCCAGCAGAGCAGTCTGTGTTGCATGCACTTGGGCAACCAACACGTGGTAGAGGCTCTGCCCATTTCAGCAGTGACCGTGAGTGGATCTGGTTATTGCTGTTTTGCTGGCTTTGACATCAGCATAGCGATGGATAAACAGTGTTTTGCATTTTAGGCAAGAATACCAACTGTTTGTAGCAAAAATGGATGGTTTCTAAAAACTTGTGTGGTTTCTAATTTTTAATTAAGGAAACAGTGGTTATAATGTACAACATGAGGTTCTCGGCCTTTTCCGAAATTTGCCCCCAATGGTCTTACTCTAATTTTGGTGAAGCACAAAATTATTCATCATTATATGGCTGCTTTTGAAAGACGCCACTTTGGTCGAAGTCATCAACATCTCATTTTTGTACAATTAATACGGTTTTGCGTTATTCTTGAAATTCCAGTGCAGTGATACTGAAATCGCATGGACAGTAGTACTGGAAGAGCAGAGGACATTGCCCCCAAAATAGACCTGTCACATTACCAATGGCAATATTTGTAGACCCGATTACGTACGAGTTTCTATTGGCACACAAGGTACCAACCAGAAAGGTACCGAGTCTTCCTCACCATTATTTTCGTTAATGCTTTGTCTCTGATGCCTACTCTCAGTGTTTGGTGGTGAAGTAAGAAGAAAATTTATTTAATACAATTTGGGTCTGTGATGCTTTGGTGACACGGCGGTTTTGCTAAGAGCACTTACCAGAGTGTGGCAGTTGTATTAAAAAAAACATGTTGTGAAAGCTGTAAACAACGAGATTTGGCCGAGGCACACCAACAATTAGGGACGAACAGACAAGTAAGCCTCAAACGCCCAGAAATTAACGAATGCAAACAACTCAGGGAAAAGAGGTGCTGACGCTAGGAATCGAACCTGGGTCTTCTGATCTCCGGTCAGATATGCTAACCGCTACACCACACTAGCACGCCGTTTCCCTTGAGCCATTGAGTGCCTCAAATACGGGGGGGACGGACAACCAACCACGCTATTCCCCCCATTCTCTCTTACATCTTTCTCACTCATTCTCTCATTCAGACACGAGGCAGGGCGATTTGTAGAGGACGTAAACAACGTGATTTGGCCGAGGCAGACCAACAATTGGGGACTAACAGACAAGTAAGCCTCAGACGCCCAAAAATTAACGAATGCAAACAACTCGGGGAAAAGAGGTGCTGACGCCAGGAATCGGAATCTCGTTGTTTACGTCCTTTACAAATCGCCCTACCTCGTGTCTGAATGAGAGAGTGAGTGAGAAAGATGTTAGAGAGAATGGGGGGAATAGCGTGGTTGGTTGTCCCCCCCCCTCCGTATATGAGGCACTCAATGGCTCAAGGGAAACGGCGTGCTGGTGTGGTGTAGTAGTTAGCATATCTGACCGGAGATCAGAAGACCCAGGTTCGATTCCTGACGTCAGCACTTCTTTTCCCTGAGTTTGTTTGCATTGCATTTATGAAAGCTGCAGCATTGTTTACGTAGGTGGTGAAGATGAGACATCTCTGAGGCTCGAGCACATTGAATCAGCAACAGGAGCGCAGATCATCGACGGTGTGTACCCTACTTAATTCCTTATGTTTTTGAAATGTTAAATGTGCAGCAGCGTTTGGTCCAAGAAATGTTGATGTCTGTGTGACGTGACTGCTACGCCATGAGTGAAGTGTTCGCTTAGCAAGGTTTCAGCGCCAGTTTTTGTCAGCATCGGCATGACACAGCTTGCACGTGTTGTGTGACTACATTGGTGTGGCTTCCATTTTGTAAACGTTTGCGGGTTCCTGTACATCATTGGTTCCTGAACCGTTCGGGCCGTAGACCTTCTCACACAGCTGTCCGTGTTTCTGCAAAGAAATCTGCATCCCAGGCAAAAATCTGGAGTGTGACCACTTCAAAGTGGTTTATTGGACAGCGGTTTATTGGACCCAGTCACTTACTGACTGGGACCAGTTGAAAATGGAAGCAGTGGAATTGATCCAGTAGTCCCCTCTGCTAAGTGGTCCGGGATCCGGCCACTTAGCAGCTGGGACCACTGAATGCATGACCGAAAATAATGCGTAGAAATGAACATATTGCTCAAGTAATTACCGTTTATTCTGCTAAAAGCATACACTGAGCAGAAAGAAATACTCAATACATCTCTACATGTACATACCACGTAGTATAAGTCTGATCATTCACTGTGTCTAGACAAAGCATATGCCTGACTGTGCGATGCACTCACGGACCACAGGGAGCTTTCGTTCGTTGGCCACCTCACATGTTGTATTTTCTTAGAGAAGATGACACGACACTCCTGTTTTCCATGCAGGTCGCGACATACACCCCATTCCTCATCACCGTACGTTCGGAATCTTCTTATCCAGTTTCTCTTCAAGTTCCTCCGAAGTTTCTAAAATGAAACATCTAATTAATAGTAATCAAAAGATCACGGTCATCACTCATACCTGCAAACATTCGCGACGTGCAGTCCGATTGGCGTTTCACAGTGCGTTCTTGCCCCTACGCCGTTTACGTTTTCTTGGCGTCAAAACTCTTCCTGGAAATCGACAATGTGTTGCACAGGAACTATTGTCATCGCATTGTCTTACAAAGCTCACTGAAACACACGTAAATACTGCACAGGAGATACACCATCCTTGCGACTTCTACTGAAGACAAAACCAACTTGCTGCGACGCGTCCAAGTTCCAACTGCCACCTGCCACTGCCACTCTCGCCCTCTCCTCTCCCTCTCGGCTCTCGCCGTTTGAAGTTTGAATTGCCGTGGCGTCTTCACATTGCATCAGCCTCTGCAATTACATTTTCTTTTTTTGTTGTTGTCTTTCTTCTAGTATTTAGCTTAATTTTTGTTGTTGTTGACATGTATTTTTTTACATTTCTCTGGTACTTAATATGTTATGATGTTCACCTCAGATGAGATGTGCGCGAATTCGAGTTACAGGGATACAGCATTCGCAGACGCGCGCACCTAGATAAACAGCAATAAAAAGAGATCATGCCTGTGCTAAAATAGATCAGAATAATAGATCAAACAAAACAAGGCAAGTGCGGACAAGATGAAATCCGAAAGGGGGTAGCTGGGAAGCTGCCCAACTTGGAGTCTCAGCGACCATTCTGGGAACGAAATGGTACCTGCGAGGCTCCAGCTGGAACTTCTGGAACCATCTGAGACCAGAGCGGTACACTGGTGTCACCAAAGTGGAACCAGCCACCCCACTTGGAAATACGGCTGGGACCATCCAAATTCAACTTGAACCATTCCGGGACCACCAAACCATCCAACTGGAACCAGTCCAGATTCAACTGGAACCATTCTGGGACCAGTCCAGATTTTCGGATGGGATGCGGGTCAGGTTAGTATATCGGAACCTTCCTTTAGCACAGCAGCACACTAAAATGCCACTGAACATGCTTGAAACTTGGAGTGCCGCTGCTGCGTCTGTGGTGCTAAAAGTTGCTGGTACTGGATGTGAGGCTTCTCCCAAGTACGAGAAGCAGGAAGGGTTGTGGCGTTTGGCAATTTTTTGTTGCAGTGAAGTGCGCAGTGAAGAGTAGTAGAAAGCAAAAGTATGCATTGAGAGCTTGACGACACTTGGTAGCTCATAACTCATGTTCTCTCTGTCTTGATTGCATTTATGTGGTGCCCCCATTTTTGTGTGTGTGTGCGCATGTACGGAGTTTGCAAAGTCACAAGGCACCATATAATTCCTTAAATACTTCATGCACTTTGGTTGATACATTTTGTTTGACTTGGTTCACCCATGAAAATATATTTTGCCCCAACGAGGAGCTTAATGTTGGCAACAAGTTTTGTCTGTAGAATTCTTGTGTTATGTACCAATAAGTGACTGACTGTATACAAAGCATAGATAAATAGGAAGTGTGACAGGGCTAAGTATGTAGATACCTTTGTCGAAATGGCACGATGAGACAAACCAGTAGAAATTTTCTCCGCGCCCAGCCTGAACAAATTGCGTGTCGAAATGTCACCAAACAATGCATGTGCCATAATGCTTTGTTCCTGTTTTGTAACAACATTTGTAAGTTTACCACTCTTTTTGTAGAATTCGAGAAGAAGATCCTTCGTACGATTAACATCATGGTCCTTCGCCAACTGGAGCACTCTATTGAGCTTGACTGGATCGTTTCATGGCTGAAAACTTCGAAAGGTACACGAGAAGACGAAATGGTTTTCCCTGGGCCGTTCACCGATATGGAAAGTTTTCTGCAATTTCATGAAGAAGTGCAGAAGTCAGATCCTTGTTTAGGATGCCTAACAACTTTGACCATGGAAATTTATGAAACTTTCAACATTTGTGATGTGTTCAGCGTGCTATATTTAGTCCGTTGTTCAGTCTAGCAGAGTCTTTCACGTCAGGCGGTGAAATGGCTCCGCTCTACAAACTGGATTACAAATATTATCATGAGTACTTTGGGCTATGAATACGGCTGTAGTTATAGTTGGGCTATGACTCCCCAAAGTTAAACTGAATCCTGCCAACTCAAAATTTGTGAGAAACCCAACAACCTTGTTCTGCTAAAAGCACTGTGCAGAATAAATACTTTTACCTGAATGCTAATTTTTGCCATAGAATCTAATGATTAAATCAGAAATGGACCAATATGTTTGAGCTTAACATTGGGAAATGCTTATTCACGGCATACCCAGGTTTTTTGTGTACAAATTGTGTAATTTGTAGGTGGTCGTGAAGGGCCACTCGTAAGGCCCCCGGTTTTCCATGGTATTCGGCAAAAGGGTTGCAAGTCTTCTGATGGCAGCTGAGGGCCAGTAAGTTGCTTCCCACAAGGTCTTCAATGCCATGTTTGAAGGGGATTATATTATTAAGCACATCAGCCCCCCTCCTCAAGCCTTTGACATAACAGACGAGCTCAGAAAATCCCATTCCTCCTTGTGCATGCGTTGCATCCTTGGAGATTACTGGAATGAGGAAGGAAGAACTGTCCTTCACATTTCGTTTTCGCTGGCCTTGACTCCTTGTGGACAGTCGGCCGAAAGTGACGAACCGAAACGGTTTGGAGATCTTGTTCTCCTCCACAAGTTCCCATTGCTCAAATCGGCGCTAAGCTCCCTGGGATTTTCTGAAGTTGTGCATTGCGTTTTGGAGTAGAATGAGGGAGCTTGCTTCGAATTTAGCATCTATTGGGATCAAGTATTTGTCGATTCCTATAAACTCTGTAGATGGGGAACGATCTTTTGGCAAGCATAAAATGATTGTCAGCTATGATACACAAGCAGCATTTTCTGTCAGAGGAGAACACAAAATATTCTGACGTGTGCGAACGACAACGATGACTGGCGCGTGATGTGTGCTCGTACTGACACTTGGCCAGTTTTGCTACACCTTTAAATTGGTGGAGGTGCGCATCGATTTCCCCTCCATTTGATACTTTCAAGGTCGTACACGGCTTCCCTGCGCTTCAGCCGCCGGCTTCGTGGCCTTCAACCGGAGTCCCCAATGGCTGGTGACAACGACCACGACCACGCTGTCCCGAATTCCGTCCCCAACAATCCGATATCTACTGCCACTACACCTGTCCCCTTCTTTCGATGCTATCCCAGACGTGACCGTGAGGCTTCAACCTTTTCCGGAAAACGAGGAGAGGACCCAACATCTTGGCTCAACGACTATAAACGTGTAAGCGATGTCAACGCCTGGGACGATTCGTTCCGTTTGGCGAATGTCATTTTTTACTTATCTGAAACGGCGAAAATATGGTTCGAGAATCACGAAGACAGCATACGCTCGTGGGACGAATTCAAGACTCAACTTACTGCGATGTTCGGAAACAATTATCATCAGAAAAAGGAAGCCGAAGATATTCTGTCGTCTCGGGCGCAGCTATCTAATGAGCATGCACCGACTATATCGAAAACATCCTCAAGCTATGCCGCATTATAAATCCAGTGATGCCGGAAGACGAAAAACTCGGCCATCTCCTCAAAGGCATTGCTGAGGGTGTGTTCAACTTCGTCACCCTCCGAGGTGTCACGTCTGTATGTCGGCTGGTGTCTGAAACACGCAAGTTTGAGGAACTCCGCCGGAATCGCATAATCACACCACAGGTGCGGCGTCTCCCTAATATGGTGCCTACTGTGGCTTCGGTGCACAGCTCCACTGACGATTTTGAGGCATTCATACGCCGTATTGTCCGTGACGAAATCGAGACCGCACTTGTGGTGACCCAGTTTGGGGGACACATGGGGAGCCGTCCCGTGACCTCATCTCCCCCAGGCGATCCCTCGACACAGGAACTTTCCACTGGCCAGTTTGGCCGCGTGGGCCGATTTGGCGCATGGAAGTAGGTCAGTGGAAGGTGTCGCGGGAGGGGACCCTGGGGAGGAAGGGGTCACTCGTGCTTGGGACTTGGAAAGGAGCAGACATTGAAGGAATAAAGTCAGAATGTAAGTTTGTTCCAAACCTGTGTCAGAGTCATTCTTGGTTGGCGATAGGGAACGTACCGGTTATTTAGACCACAACCCGGTGGGGAAGGCTACTTGCAGGAGCAAATCCCACATCTGGCGCCCAACGTAGGCCTACGTTCCTTTGTCGTCAATTGAGAGTGGTTCTGAGCGCTCTACATTTTGGGGCCCTGTTAGGATTTTGGGGGAACACGGGTGTTAGGCGCCTCGTGGCATGGTAGTGCATACGCGATCCATGGAAAATCAGTCCGGGTCAGCAACAAACGGGGACACTATTAACCCCGGCGAGGCAGGAGCACGTGGCGGCAACGGCGATGCCGGAACCAACACGGGGGCAGGTGTGCTTCCACCTCTCCCCACTCCACAAGCGGTTGATACCGCTAGCTTATTGCTGCAAGTGACAAATATTGTCGCTTCATTGACCCAGCAGTTGAATGCGGCGCAGACTAGCCCGCATTCTACTTTTCCCCCACGGCTCCACCCGAGTATGACAATTCCGACGTACTCGGGATACTCTGATAGAAAGTCGGTAGCTGACTTCCTATTGGAGATGGAGACCTATCAGGTTGCATCTAGAGCGTCCGACGAGGTAGTGCTAGGGCAGGTCTTGCCAGTAGCTCTAGTGGGGGACGCCGCTCGATGGCGAAGGCTGCAGAAGCCTTTCACCTCGATGGCGGACTTCCGGCAGCGTTTTAGGGAGGAATTTTTGCCACCCGACTACGCAATGCGTGTGCGCGAAGAGTTAGCTTTTCGCACACAGCACGCCGACGAGAGTCTCATTGAATTTGTGCGCGCAATTCAAGAGCTCTACGATAGGGCCGACCCGACGGCCACAGATCAGGATAAGGTTTCGCGTGTTACACGGCAGAGCCATCCTAGCTTCCGTCCGTATCTACGGGGGCGAAATTTCGAGAATCTTGATGCGCTTGCTCGAGAGGCTCGTGTGATTCAGGCTGATTTATTGTCTGAATTGCGGTACCAACCTCCACCGCGCCCGGAACTATCAGTTGAGCCGGGTTGCGCTTGGGCGGGTGTGAAGGACTCCGTTCCACGGGGAAGGGAAGCGACGTCCTTGGTCGCGGACGCGGGAAGCCGGTCGGACGTCATCGTCCCGCCGCGCTCCCTGGATCCTTTCTCCTTTGAACAGAGGCGCCGTGCGGGGTTTGGCGAAAACTCACGCGGCGGTCCGAGGAGTGGAACATCCACTGCTCGGAGGGTTCAGGATAGGCAGAACCAGGTAGAGAGGGACCCCAGTAGCAGAATGCCACAGGCGGACCGCGGGCGGGCGCAGCCCAGATGCTATGGCTGTAATCAACCAGGGCATTACAAGCGTGACTGTCCTGTGCGTCGGGGAAATTTCCGGTCGGCGCAGGGAAACTAGTAACGCCGGCGGCGGCAGTTGGGGTTAGCCCTAATCCGTCGTCGGCAGTCAGAGAGAGCTCGGGGCGTGTGTTTCATACCTCGCCGCAGTCTTTTGCCGAGGATGGATCAGTTTTCGCCCCAATAGCTTGTAGAGTTCAGGAGTCTGCTCCTGTGTTCGGTCCGTACATAGGCGTAACAATAGCTGGGAAAGAGTACATTGGCCTGGTGGATACCGGTGCCACGCTCTCGCTAATCGGAGACGCCGTGTACGCGCACTGTCGTGAACGAAATGTCCGCGTCAGGAAGGTTGATATCCCATTGCGGTTAGCATCGGGAATGTCCAGTGCTACAGGCGCAGTGAGACTTACAATGCGCTTTAACGGGGGACGGTGCAGACAACGGTTCATTTACCTGTCAGGGCTGTCAATCCCAGTTATTTTGGGACGAGATTTCATTGTCCGAGAGGGATTGATTCTCGATTTAAAGGCAAACGGATATCGGTGTGGGGGACCGCTAAGCCCACTGATTCCTTTCGCCTCTCCTTCACCGACTGGCCGTTTAACCAGTCGTGTGGATACCCACTCGTCAGAAACTAAGCTTGTGCAAACTGTGGGGAGAATACCACAGGATATCGAGCGGGTGGTAGCGTCTTTCGGGGGCAGAGGAGTTGAGCGCGCCAGGCTTTTGGACGCTTTACTACCCTTTTCCGAAATGTTTACGGAGCACCCAGGAACAACCGATGTTCTAGAACATCGGATTGATACTGGTACTGCGAGGCCCTGGCGGTGTAACCCCAGGCCCCTCAGCGCGCGTAAGAGGGATCTCCTTGACGCGGCGCTGGATGAGATGATTGCGACAGGCGCGGTTAGGCGGTCGCAGAGCCCCTGGGCTTTCCCGGTGGTGCTGGCACCTAAAAAAGATGGGACGGCAAGGCTGTGTGTGGATTATCGCCAGTTAAACGCCGTGACGGTCAGAGATGCTTATCCTTTTCCGTCCATCGAGTCGATCATGTACGCGTTGGGGAATGCCAGCGTGTTCACGATTTTGGACTGTAGCAGGGGCTTTCTGCAGATTCCTGTAGGGGAGGAGGATATCCAAAAGACGGCATTCACGTGTCACAGAGGCTTGTTTGAATTTACGAGACTCCCTTTTGGATTGTCCAACTCGCCCGCTAGTTTCCAGAGGCTAATGGACGTCGTGCTGGATGACGCGAAGTTCAATTATGCCATGGCTTACATGGACGACGTAGTGGTATTTTCTAAGTCGTTCGATGAGCATCTCGTTCACTTGGGCAATGTGCTAAGTCGGATGAGGGACGCGGGGTTGACCATTAATCCCGGCAAAGTTCAGCTTGCATCCCCCAAGGTGGATCTCCTTGGTTTTGTAGTTGATCTTGGTACGCTAAGTCCGAATGAGGATAAATTGAGGGCCATACTCGAGTATCCTCGTCCGCATGACGTCAAGAGCCTTCAGAGGTTCCTAGGAATGGTTGGCTTCTATCGCCAGTTCATCCCGCATTGCGCGTCCTTAGCAAAACCACTGTACGAGCTACTGCGGAAGAATTCCCAGTGGGCTTGGGGGCCTAGGCAGGAGGAGGCGTTTCGCTCCTTATCACAAGCTATAGCGGATACAGCTAAATTGTGGTTGCCAGATCTTAACAAGCCGTTCGTTATGCAAACTGATGCAAGCGATTACGGGCTTGGTGCAGTGTTGCTACAGGAACACGACGGTGGTCTATGCCCGGTCGGGTTCGCTAGTCGCACACTGTCGCCGGCGGAGATGAACTATTCCGTTACGGAGAAGGAGTGCTTGGCGGTAATGTTTGGCTTGAAAAAGTTCGACATGTATTTGGATGGGACAACTTTTACCATTCAGACCGACCACCAAGCACTCTCTTGGCTGCAGCGGTTGAAGAAACCGTCAGGCAGATTAGCACGCTGGGCGTTAGCACTTCAGGGCTATTCCTACCATGTAGAATACCTGAAAGGAAACGCGAACAAAGTGGCAGACGCTTTGTCCCGTGCGCCACTGGGTTACAGCTGTGAATTACAGCAGGAACCTCAGTGTCAGGGCAGGTCATCGACCGGTTGTGTGGGTGACTTGGACCTGGTTAGAGCCGCTAGACGCGGGAGGTCCTCTCTCCCAGCGGAAGAGAGAGGAGGGGAGATTGGGTGCGCGTGCGATTACGCTAATCTCCCGGAAGGCGTGGAACGGCAGACCGAGGAGGGGGATCTCGTGGCCGCGATTGGTTTGAATCGGGCAGGTAACTCCTTGTCTTGTGGCACGATCGTGAGCAGGGAAGAGCTCTTAGAGGCACAGAAGTCGGACGGTTTATGTCAGCGGGTGTCGGAAAAGCTGGCGGATAATAGCGCAGCTGACACCGGTAACGCTGGCAGGGATGACGACGGGTGCCTCGACTCATATCTCTTGAGTGAGGACGGGCTTTTGCTGCGATATGTGCCCGGGTTAGACGAGGAGGACGAGAGTGTTTCCCCCTTCAAGGTCGTAGTTCCCAGGAAATTGCGAAGGGTGTTTATGCGTTATTTCCATGACTCAGCCCTTGCGGGTCACGGCAGTGGCAGCAAGACTTTTCATAAGTTATGCCGCGTCGCGACCTGGCCGGGGATGAGGCAGGATGTTATGCGCTTTACCCGGAGCTGCCCCGTGTGCCAGAAAGCAAAACCAAGGGGTGGTAAACCCCCAGGGTTCATGCAGCCAGTAGTCAGTAGCTACCCCTGGCACATAGTAGCGTGTGACGTAATGGGTCCATTTCCCAGAAGTCCACGGGGGAATCAGTACCTGTTGGTGGTTACTGACCACTTTTCCAAGTGGGTGGAGTTATTCCCGCTTAGGAAGCTGGTGTCGGAGCGGATATGGGACCGGCTGATGGAGACTTTCTCCCGGTTCGGTTTTCCGGCACAGTTGATCACTGACAACGCCAGTTATTTCACTGGCCGAGTCTTTGTCGACTCTTGTGCTGCACTTGGTATTCAGCACAAGAGAACGACGCCGTATCATCCCCAGGCGAACATTACTGAAAGAGTGAATCGCAACCTTAAGCATATGTTGGTAGCTCTAACCGACAGGCACAAGGATTGGGATGTGCGTCTTACTGAGTTGGGATTTGCAACCAGGACGACAGTAAACAGGTCAACGGGGTTTTCCCCGGCATACCTTAACTTTGGGAAGGAGGTTACTTTCCCATTGGAGAACGGACTGAGACAGTGCACGGAGCCGATTGCTCGGAATCTGTCAAGGTACGCGAGCGAGCTGCGTAGTCGGCTCTCGGATGCGGTGAATTCCGCAAGAGAGAGCTTGGACGCCGCCCGCTCGGAACAAGCGCGTCAGTACGATAAGGGGCACCGTCCTCTGTCATACGAAGTAGGGGATTTGGTCTTGAAGCGCACACACCCGCTGAGCAACGCTGCTATAGGTTTCGCAGCGTCACTGGCGCAGCGCTGGGAGGGACCTTTTCGGGTGATTTCCCGATTATCTCGCTTGTCGTACCGACTCCGTCGTGTGAACACGGCGGAGGAGACAGGGCCCGTTCACGTTGGCGACTTAAAACGCTATCATGAACGCGACCACGCGGCGGACGAGGGGGACGAGTCTATCCGCCCACCTAATCAGCTGCAGGGTGACCAGGGCGGCTTTAGCCCAAGGCAACGTGGTAGGGCGGCATGCCCTACCCGCGGCGGAACACGGGCTGTAGGTCAGCGTTCTCGCGCGTACAATTTGCGCGCGCGATAACATTTCCGTGTCTCCGCACGCTCTGTCTTTTCAGGACCCCCAACCCCAGGCATGCAACTCCGAACGCGGTCGTCAGAGACCGTTCGGCAACGAGGAGCACCCGTCTCCCGAGAAGAGGCTCGAGGACTGCGCCCTCGGCCGGACCCACCCCGCGGGCGACTCCCAGTCACCATTCCGTAGCCACCTGGACCGTGCAGGTCGGGGAGGAGCCAGTGTGCTTCGTGTCATCGAGGAGGTGGCGCGACCAGCCGCGTCCCCTCCGTGGCGGTGCTTCGGAGACCGTGGCAGCCACCTTCCGGGGCCATCTCCTGTCCGACCGGCACCCCTCGGAGCCCCCGGCCGTCTACACGGAGGAGGAGACGGCTCGTCTCTGCGGGACCTGCGGTGGGTTGGTGATCCACCGCACAACCCACGAGCTGGGTGACCGTCACCGGACCGCAGTGGCCGCCCGAACACCGGCGGTCCCGGACGCTCCACCTGCGCCCTCCGCCGAGGACGCTGTCGCCGCCGCCCTGCGGATCCTTCGGGAGTTTCGGCCGGAGCTCCTGCTGGAGGCCGGGTCACCGCCGTGCGGCAGAGCCACCGCCGAGGACCTTCCCACCGCTGGCGTCACCCCCAACCCGGTGCCCCCCAGCGACCAGGCCCCGAAGTCGACCGCTGCGTTCGACCAGGAACTCATGGACTTTCTGGGTTCGAACCCCCCGTCGGGGCCTTAGGTGGGGGGGAGTGTGGTGACCCAGTTTGGGGGACACATGGGGAGCCGTCCCGTGACCTCATCTCCCCCAGGCGATCCCTCGACACAGGAACTTTCCACTGGCCAGTTTGGCCGCGTGGGCCGATTTGGCGCATGGAAGTAGGTCAGTGGAAGGTGTCGCGGGAGGGGACCCTGGGGAGGAAGGGGTCACTCGTGCTTGGGACTTGGAAAGGAGCAGACATTGAAGGAATAAAGTCAGAATGTAAGTTTGTTCCAAACCTGTGTCAGAGTCATTCTTGGTTGGCGATAGGGAACGTACCGGTTATTTAGACCACAACCCGGTGGGGAAGGCTACTTGCAGGAGCAAATCCCACACACTCAAGAATATGATTCCTGTGTCCCATCCAGAAACCAATGTTAGATCGTGAGCTAGGCAGTATATTCAAGACAACCTAAAAAGTATAACTGGATTTGATCATAGCGCACATACAAGTAAGTCCTGCATATGATCCGCCCGCTGCCACACCCGTCTCCTTTCTCCTCTGCTTCTCCTGTTACCCTACGCAGCGCTCAACAACCGCCGCCGCGCTCCAGTGGCGCCAGTAACCGGCCTGTAACACTCGCCAAACACTTCTTTCCTTGGAGCCTGTCGAGTTGATCGTCAATCAACGGAAGCGGGTACTTGTCTGGTTTTGTGATACGGTTCAGGGCACGGTAGTCAATACAAAGTCTTTCTTCACCTGTCTTTTTGCGTACTAATAGGACTGGGCTGGCATACTCAGAGCTTGAGTCAGTCACAATCCCTGCACTCCTTAACTCATCGACGATGTTTCGGACATTCTCCCTTTCTTTATACGAAAGCCGGTAAGGTCGGTACGTAACTGGCTTGTCTGTTATCAGTTCTATATCATTTGTGACGCAGTGGTTAGTCCGATTTCAGACAGTGATTTCGCAAAACAATCACGGTACTCCTCAATGAGTCGAAGCAGTTCCTGGCGTTCCTCAGACGATGCCATCTCTCTAACATTGAGCTCATGCACGTCGATGGGCTCGTACTTGTTAGGATGAACGTGCAGTACGGCAGGCAGATCAATGGACGTATCTTCGCTGCATTTATCTCCACGAGCGACTACTTGTCCCTTTCGTATACTCAAGTCTGAGCCGGACACGTTCGCGATGGGCACAACACACTGCGAGTCATCGGTAACGCGTACAACGCAACTTGGAATACAGTGTTCTTTACCCTCTTTTGGTCTGTACTGTGTATCTACAAAGAGGTCCGTTTCCGCTGTACTCTGCGTAAAACATCCAACGAAACCGATGTAGTTCGGTGGTATGACGGTAGAGTCCTTTGCCCATAGGCTAACTCGTCTCTGTGGTAATGTTGGGATCTGTATTCTACTAAGCGTATTATCATCTTCGTCTATATCTTGACATTCTTCAAACAGGCGCAGCGTATCCCGCCTACGAACGACGGTTACGTGACGTTGCTCAGTGAAAGGCTGTCCTACCAAAAGCGGTATGGACTGAGAGTGATCTGGAACAATGTAGACTGGGACCTGTGCTTTCGCCTCGTCGATCTTGATATTAGCGTTCGCAATACCACATACAGGTACACTTCCTGACCCGTATCCGCCGATGTTGATCTTTTCTTTAGGAGGCGAGTACACGACACCTAACTCCTCGGCGTCAGAGCGTCTCAAGGCCACGCATTGGCTTCCTAGATCTACGTACGCCTTTACCGGTACGTCGTTTATGACCGCGTCAACGAAATATTTCTCATTGTCCCTGCTCGATGCTGCTTGATTTTCAACGTGGTGACTTTTCACAGTATGAGATGTCGTCTTCTCTGCTGGACAATCCTGTATCTTGTGCCCGACCTTCTTGCATTTGTCGCAACGCTGTCGCTTCTGTGGCTCTGGGCATTCAAGCGAGATATGACCGTACCTGTTGCAATTAAAGCAAAGAGGTTCCTTCTTCTCATTAAATATCGGCTTGCGCTTCGTCTTCACCTTTGCTGAAGCTTGATTATCAGATGCCCTCGAACGAACGCCGTCTGCTGATTTGTGTTCGTCACGCTTCGATGCACTTCTAACAGCAATAAGTCTGTCGTCTAGTTTTTTGATACACTTGAGAAGGTCTTGAAGCGATGTAAAGGAGGTCACACTGAGACAACGAACTGCCTCTTCATCGTCTAGTCCAGTTATCACGTACTCCATAATATTTTCGTCAGTCAATCCGCATCGCCTAGCTCGGCTCACTTTATCGTGAAAATACTCGTCAACCGTTTCATCCTTTTTCTTTCTTCTCTCAACCATTTCGTGGTGCAGCTTCGGAAGACTTCTTATGACTGGGAATGCGCTCCGCAGGTGTGTTTTCCATTCCTGCCAGGTCGTCGGCACTTCCTGAAGTCCTTCATGCCACGTTTTGGCCGGTCCCTCTAACTTTGACACAGCGTGACAGACTGTTTGTGCGTCAGTCCATCCGTACATTGTTGCAATACTGTCCACTCTCTTTAGCCACGTTTCGATTGTGACATTCGTATCACTGACAGGGTTGAATACTGGGACCAGATTCCCGCCATCCGCTAATCGTCCCATCGCTGAGGGTTGTCCGCCTGTCGCAGTCGTTCGAAACAATGAAGCAGCACCCGTGATAGCCTCGCTGACTGCAGCCCGTATAGCCGCTTGCATTACATCATGGAAATCATAGGCGCCGTTGCTACTGCTTACTTGTTGTTCGGTGCGGTGCTCTTCGTTTTGAATGGTGCGCTGTGTGCCGTTTGCATGCGACAAATTCGTCTCTCCTACGTTGTGCTGTTGGTCCTCCTGAGACTCCCGATCGACGTCTTCGTTGTCGTCGGCTACGTTAGTCCCTTGTGAAACAACTGCATCTCTCGAGACACTCTCATCATGCTGTTTTGGGTTCGTGTTCGCACGGGTGGTCGTGGTAGGATGTCGTCGCGGCATGGTCACAAAAATCCAATTACATCCGCTGCTATGGCCGTCAGAATTGCACTGTGGACTTCGTAATCCCACTTCTGAATTTGTTAGATCGTGAGCTAGGCAGTATATTCAAGACAACCTAAAAAGTATAACTGGATTTGATCATAGCGCACATACAAGTAAGTCCTGCATATGATCCGCCCGCTGCCACACCCGTCTCCTTTCTCCTCTGCTTCTCCTGTTACGCTACGCAGCGCTCTACAACCGCCGCCGCGCTCCAGTGGCGCCAGTAACCGGCCTGTAACACCAATGTACATAACATTGTCCAAGACGAACTCAGACGAGCGCTCACGCCTCAGTTCGCCCCCAGCACAGTCACAACGCCGCAGCAAGCGTCATTCGCATCTCCCAACGCATGGACCCCCCCTTTGCTGTTTGAGCCCCGCTATCCGGACAACGCAAGCGGTTGGATACCCGTACAGCGTAGGCTGCCTAACCGTTACGCGCCCTCTCGCACTGCCGATAACCGTCCCATATGTTTTGGCTGTGGGCGTGTAGGACACGTTCGTCGATACTGTCGCTCGAGCAATCCCCATTGGGGAGCTACTGACGGACGGCTTCCTCAAGACTACACCAGCGGCTCCGCAAACGTTGATACACCTGCTCGACCCTTCTCGCCTGATCGCCGCCAAGCTCGCCGACTATCGCCGTCTTCCTCCCGCTCCTTCTCGTCTCGCAACCGCTCCCCTTCACCGTCCCTCCGGCCCCGGTCCCCAACGGGAAACCGGTAACGGCGACCGTCGAAGGCCAGGCCGCCACTGCAGTTACGACTAAAGCGCCTTCCCCGGAAATCTTATCTATGAAGACAAACGTGATAGAAGTAAATGTGGACAATCTTACTGTACCTGCAGTGGTTGATACGGGGGCTTGTGTTTCTGTGATGAGCGACGATTTCAGACGGAAACTGAACAAGATACTGACGCCCATTGGACAGCGACACCTCCGTACCGTGAGTCGAGAGCCGTTATTCCCGCTTGGAATGTGCACCCACCGCAAGACTATTGTTCGATGAGGATGTTGTCCCAGTTCAGTTTGTTGTCCTCGCGAACTCTACCTACGACGTCATCCTTGGTATGGACTTTTTAGCCGCGCATGGGGCCCTTATTGACTGTGGTGCCAAGGAGCTTCACATCTCACCCTTTCCTCACCTTTCCTTTTGGGAAGCCGACGCGATACCACCAGTGGCCGGTACAAAGCTTAAGCTTGCAGCGACAACCGTAATTCCCCCCCGTTCAGCTGTATTGGTGCTCACCTCGACAGAATGCGGCACCCGGTCCAATGACCGGCCCTGTGATGTAATCACTGAGCCAGCAACCAGGTTACTTTTTCAGAAAGGTGTCATTTCCCCGAACAGCATCACAACTATTGACCACAATACCGCGCGGCTTTGGGTCGTGAACGCAGGGTATACCCCGGAACTACTTCCCCAGGGCACCATCGTAGCCTCCTTTGTTTTACCCGACTGGTGTGTTGATGTTGATTCTCTGCTTGAAGAAACACCCAACCAGTCTTCCTCCATACGAGAGACAGTGTCTTCGTCTAGCCTCGGCGATGCTCTCGAAGAACGGCTGTCCAAGATGATAGACCCAAACCTCGATGACGGGCAACGTGGTGAGCTGCTCTTCGTCTTGAAAGAATACCAAGCGATATTCGATTTCGAACGACGACAGGGTCGGACTTCTCTGGCACGACATTGCATAGATACTGAAGGCCATCGTCCAGTTCGACAAAAGCCTTACCGCATATCGTTGACTGAACGGCGCGTCATTCAGCAACACGTGCAAGAAATGCTAGAATCCGACGTTATCGAGCCCTCCAGCAGTCCGTGGGTCGCACCTGTTGTTCTCGTCAAGAACAAAGACGGCTCATGGCGTTTTTGTATCGACTTTCGTAAACTCAATAAGGTCACCAAGAAAGATACTTATCCCATGCCACGGATCGACGATGCACTCGACTCCCTACAGGGATCCCGGTTTTTCTCTTCTTTAGACATGCGATCCGGGTACTGGCAAATTGAGATGGACCCGAAGGATGCCGCAAAAACGGCCTTTGTTACACCCGACGGCCTCTATCAATTCAAGGTGATGCCTTTCGGTCTCTGTAATGCTCCGGCATTCGAGCGTATGATCGACAACGTACTCGGCTCTCTAAAATGGACCTCATGTCTTTGCTACCTTGACGATATTGTTGTTTTTGCTCCGACGCTCGAAGCTCATAACCGCCGCCTTCGAGACGTCCTGTCCTGCATGAGCCGTGCCGGCCTAACACTGAATCACAAAAAGTGTAACTTTGGTTGTCGCCAGCTTACTGTCCTGGGCCACTTAGTTTCTCCCGAGGGTGTTCGACCAGACCCTAAGAAGACTGAAGCTGTCACACTCTTCCCACGGTCCACCTCAACGAAGGCCGTACGCAGCTTTCTTGGCCTTTGTTCGTACTTCCGCAGATTCATTCATCATTTTGCGGACAAGGCACGTCCCCTGCATGATCTCCTAAAGAACGGTGTTGCGTTCCACTGGGATGACCAACGCGAAGGAGCCTTCAATTGCCTGAAATCCGCATTAACATCAGCACCTGTATTACGCCATTTCGATCCTAGTGTGCCAATTGAGGTGCACACGGACGCCAGCGGAACCGGGCTTGGCGGCGTCCTGACGCAACGTTCTCATGGTGCTGAACACCCGGTTGCATTTGCGAGTCGGTCTTTAAGCCCTGCTGAACAAAACAACAGCGTCACCGAAAGAGAATGCTTGGCAGTCGTATGGGCGCTCACGAAATTCCGACCATACCTCTATGGGCAGCACTTCCGGGTCGTCACGGACCACCATGCCCTTTGTTGGTGGGCTACCATCAAAGCTCCTTCTGGACGGCTAGCTCGTTGGTCCCCTCTCCTACAAGAGTATGATTTCGAAGTTAACTACAAAGCGGGCAGCAAGCACAGGGACGCAGACGCTTTGCCTCGCTCAGCTGTTCACCATCTGGCCAACATTAACCCGTCTCCAGACTCCGATCCGTTCGCCGATCTGGACCTCCCTGAGGAACAGCGCCGAGACCCTTCCTTGCTCCACATCATCGACATTCTTGCGGCCACCTCACCGCTCTCACCACAGGATTCCCGGCAATCACGGAACTTCGAGCTCCGCAATTCTGTCCACTGCAAACGGAATTTTGATCCGTTTGGCCGGCAGTATCTGATTGTCGTACCACGTCATCTTCGCCGCGACCTTCTTCGCCACATGCACGACGATCCGACGTCCGGTCACTTGGGCTTTGCCCGCACGTACGACAGAGTCATTCGGCGTTTCTTTTGGCCTGGGATTCGACGGTACATTTCTTCATATGTACGTGGTTGCCCTGACTGTCAACGTCGTAAGCCCATGACGTCTTTATGTCCGGGGTTACTCCAACCCCTGCCACCGCCCTCGGCACCTTTCCACAGCATTGGTATTGACCTGCTGGGACCTTTCCCGACGTCTCTTGATGGCAACCGATGGATCGTCGTTTGCATCGACCACCATACCCGGTATGCAGAGACCAAGTCGCTCCCCTCTGGTACTGCGCAAGACATTGCAATGTTCGTCTTGGAGCAGGTGATCCTTCGCCATGGTGCACCGCGAGAGATGCTGAGCGACCGAGGGGCTGCCTTCCTGTCAAGTGTGATTTCTGAGCTCCTGAAGGCCTGCAAAATCAGACGTTTGACTACTACGGCATACCACCCTCAGTGCAACGGCCTGACGGAGCGCTTGAACCGTACACTCGCCGACATGATATCCATGTATGTTGATGCCCCTCATACCAACTGGGACACTGTGCTTCCGTTCATTACGTACGCGTACAATACGTCGCGCCACGACACCACCTCGTTCAGTCTTTTCTACGTCATGTTTGCTCGGTCCAGTGAGACAATCCTGGACACACTCTACCCTTATCTGGATGACGGCTATGCTAGCGATTACGTCACTGAACTCATGGGCAGGGCTGAAGAAAGCCGTCAGCTAGCTCGGACCTTCACGCTCTATACCCAAGATGTGCAGCGGCAGCACTATGACACATCCCACAGGAGCGTCATTACAAACCCGGAGATCTCGTGTGGCTCTGGAAGCCCGATCGTAAGGTTGGGCTCTCGGAGAAGCTGATGCGGAGATACTTCGGCCCGTACACCGTTCTGCGACAAACCTCACCTGTCAACTATGTTGTTCAGGATGCCAACGTCTCCCGTCCCCGAACACGCTCGTCAGCAAAAGAAGACATCGTCCACGTTTGTCGACTAAAGCCCTACTTTGCCGCTCCTGATTGACCAGGATGATCAATCCCTCCGCCCGGGGGTATTGTGACGTGTGCGAACGACAACGATGACTGGCGTGTGATGGGTGCTCGTACTGACACTTGGCCAGTTTTGCTACACCTTTCAATATCATGTAATGCGAGCTGCAACGGTGTTTTGAATAATTAATTTTAAAAATATTTTTTCTTCCGTCATTATCCAAGAAAAAAATAGAGTTTCCTGTTTCGATGGCTGCGGAAAATCGTGGAATTTACAAGTCAGTTGTGTTGAACTTTAAATTTGCTGCAGCAGAAAATCAGTGGCCTTAGCTATTCGCCATCTGGTGTGGAATTACCTGGCAATAACAAGTTGTATGAATACTGTTATTAGAGTGAAAGAGAAAAGACAAGGTTGTTTGCTTGTATCTGACTTTTTGTTGGAATTGGTCCTTTCTTTTTCTGTGACAGTATCAAGCACCTGCTCTGCATGTCTGCTTTGCTGAATAATCTGTGAGGTTTGGAATAGTAACATATTTGACTTGCTCTGTATGCAGCAAAAGTACATGATGAAGCTTGGTGGCACCAACTGCGGGGACAGGGCAAGAGGAGTCTTATATGCACTTCTCTCGGACGAAGTAGCCCAACAATTGAATTGGACTGGCATCGGTGGGAAGAAGAAATTATGTTCACTGGAATGCTGCAGTATAATGTGCAGTGAGTATGTTTTTAAACATCAGAAATAGTTTCTTGTCTTAGAGCTGGTGCACTCCACCTCACCACATTTGTTGATGAGATAGTGTTATTAAATTCCTAAATATAGGTTTTACTTCAGAAAACTATTAGCTACTTGGAATACACTCATAACTGACTTTTGTCAGATTGAGGCTGTTTGCATTTGTGACATCTCCCGTTGGCGTTGTGACACCAAAAATTTATACTGAGATAACACCAGCATGCGACCCTGTAGAGGAGGGAGGGAGCTGATACATGATATACAGTCAAAATTTTATCGGATGAAAGCAAAGCATCAAACAGTGTTTTTGCCAGTTCGGGTTCGGATCCAGGCATAATGGTTCGGTTCACCTCCAGGAAGACACCTAAACCCATCTTAAAAGCATTTATGCGTTCAGGAAGCTTTCTATAGGACCTACCACAATATTGTATGTTCCCCCGAAAGTCAATGCCATCATTACTGGCAACGCTTCACCACACCTGACCACTACACTAATCATCTCCGTGAGTTTCTATCCATTCTTTGAGGAGGTGGACCGTACAAGCTAGATCCCGTTTCGAGTTACCTGGGGGTGGTGTGGGACACATGTTTATTTGTCTTCTCATTAACAAAAATGACCAAACACCTATGACAAAGTAGGAGAGCCACCCACAAACAGTTTAAATAATATGCCATGCAAGTAGGTCAGCCTTTCACGCAGCCCCTCAGCTTTTTTCTTTCCCTTCATGCACATAGAATAGTCTCGTTGGGTCACTGTGGAATAAAGTACCACAACAACTGCATGTGATGTCCTTCATCATGTGATGTTGCTTCATCTTTTTCACCACAGTGTTGTGGCCCGTCTACGAATCCCCCTTATTGCCGCTTCAGACGCTTTGTCACGTGCGTTCTCCAACCTTTTCTTTCTCTCATGCAGGGAGATGTACTGTCGTAGCGTATTCTGCACCTACATTCATGCCACGGATTAATTTTTAATTGGACTGGCAAATTAGCTAAGCAAGGTGGCATATTTCTCAATCAAATCAGAAAACAATCGGCATATAGCATACTATTCCAGTCAAGATCACTCGGTTCTTTAAAAGATTTCTACAAAAATTTGACCGCCTCAAATCCATCACTGGCATTTACGTTCGTGGAATTCAGCTCCGTCCAAATGCCCTCCCTACTGTGCAAGAAGGTAACAAATCATGCCGCAATTACACCTTTTGTCTTTATTAATGTGTCTGTCATCAGTCACCAGCTCATATAATGATGGGTTGCACAACAAGACCCTCGATCAGAATAAAAGTATGTTGCTCTTTTAACTTCACTGCGATAAAGGCAGAACGAAGAGCAGTTATGGAAGTGCTGCGCCATTTACGCCAAACTGCGTCGTAGAGGGTGTTTCTGCTGCTTTTGCGCCAAAGCCTAGCCAAGCAGCCTCGGGACCCATACGCACTGTCGTGCGATGCCCCAACGATCGCGCTGTTCCTTTTGTATTATCTTTTGTGTTTCCCCCCAGCTCGGAGACGCGTGCCAACATTAAGCATACAACAGCTAGCTTGCATTTTGCTATGTTCATCTATATCCAAGCTGACATGTATGAGAGGATCTCCACATGACGACCACTTTTTGATTCCTAATGGTAGCTTTGCACGTCCCTAAAGATACTGTATAGACCTGTTGTTCACGATCACTGCGCTGACTTCGAGGATAGCTAGGCTCATCGACAACGAAACACAATGCATATGTGGACACAGTTCATGTCCACTCTGCACTGGATTGTTGGAAGTAGCTAGGCTCACAACGCTAGGCTCGCGGCTCTAAATTGAGTAGAAATTAACGTGGAAATAACTGAAGAAACTAAGATAACTGGTCAGAAAATAACTGAGATTAACATGGAAAGCGCACATTCCACGTCATCAATACTGACCGAGGCACACAGACCTTTTTCCTGTGCCAGAACACTTTCAGACACTTCCATCACTGCAGGAGTTCTGCAAATGCAAATTTCACCAAGCATAGCCCAGTGATAGATTTGATTTTTGGCTATAAAATTTCTGTAGCAATGTTGTGTAAAACCCTGTGATCTTGATTAGAATGATGTGCTATGCCTAAGGTCCCGGGTTGTCCGTGGTTCCGCGAAATATCGCAGAATCCTTGGTTTGGCACTGAATTTCACTGAAGCCCAAGTTTCAAGTACATACTCCGCCTGAGGAAGGGGCGGCGTCCCTCCCGTGTGCAGTTTAACGGTAGCAGTGGAGGATTTTGATTTGATGTTTGGGAGTATGCCCTTACAGACTCTTAAATAATGCCTTCTGCCCAGAAACAAAAAGGGTGTCCTAAAGATGTAACTTCCACGGGCGTGTATTGTGAGCTCCTTGCTATAATCTTCCTATAAAGTTCCTATAAACTCTGTAGATGCCGAAAGATATTTCAGCAGGTATAAAATGATTGCGGGAGACAGACGGCACTCTTTCTCAGAGGAGAACACAAGATATCGTGTATGTAATATGCAACCACAACAGGGCTTTGAACCTGTAATTTTATGAAAATATATATTTTGTTCCACATTATCCCAGAAAACATTTGAAGCAGCCGTTGCGTGCATGGCGTGGAAAATAGCGGAATTTACGAGTCAGTGCCGCAGAATTTTGAATTTGCCGCAGCAGAAAACCAGGGGCCTTAGCTATGGCAATAGGCTTCCGTATTATGCAGAAAAATGCTACTTGTGCTTGGCTAATACGCAAGCTTAAAGAACAAAATTAGCTCAATTATGCATGATTGAAATGCAAAAGGGCTCAAATCTATGGCTAAAATCTGTACAAGTGTATTGAAAGTGTCATAATTTTTTGAAGTGAAACCTATTGTTAGGAATTCACTGACATCAACTCATGGAACACCCTGCGTAGATACTGTAGAATAGGGTTGCAGTGGCCTGCGTGGCCCCCAAGGCCAAAGAAAAAAAGTATTCTGTCCAAGCTTTAGCAGTGGTCATGGCATTATCATTGGGCTTTGTACTCGTACAGTTTATCTTATGTTAATTGGTGACAGAAAATTGTCCACCAACTTGTAAGAGTCGATAACTCTATAAATAAAAGACGAGCGGGGCCAGTTGGTGCACATGACAACAGCGAATATGGAAGTAACAGAGATATGATTAAAGTCTGACGTTCTCTGCCTATCTCTGTTGCTTTCGTCGCCTTCACTGATGATTCTTGTCCTTGAATCTGATTTTCAGGTGATTGATATTATAAGCACATTCGTGCCAAAATTTCTGAGCAAGCCCTAGATGGCAGATTTGTTATACTGGTGCCTTCACAGCAGGCTGGGATCTCGCAAGTGAATTCGAGCAAAAGTTCTTCGGGTTCAGGAGACTTGAAGCGAAGCTCTTTGGCTTGAAAGCGAATAACGTTTTGTGCATTTGTGGACAACGTTGCTTTTGACTTACCAGTACAACTGATAGAGAGTCCTAGTCATATGAGAAAGTGCTTACACGGACAGAGCACTAATCTTTGAAATGTCAAAATGTTGGTTCACAATGGTGCATATAGTGCGGCTTTTCTGATTTTTCTGATGTTTGCACTTATCTATGCAGGTGCTATCAACAAAATGAGCGACACTGGCACCATCGCTGATACTGAAAAGGCAGTGCAGACATGGTTGCGACATGCTCCGGAAAGAATGACCAAGAAGGCAGCAAAGAAGAATGTTGCGCCATAGTTCGTGCTTGAGAGGAAAGAGAGGAAATAAAGCCCTATGACATGTTAGGCTGTTTGAGTGCAGTGAAATATTGAGTACAAAAAGTGCGTGCTCCTGTATCACACTGCCACTTTGCAGTAGTGCCAACATACCTGCAACACATGATGCTGCATTGTAGATTATTGTATGTTGTACGAATACTGAGTATTGTAATATCTGTAATTAACCCTGTAGAAGCTTGTAACCTTGCAGTGACTTCTGCACAGTGGGAGAAGCTTGATGTCCCACAAAAGCTCCAGTTGAGCTCCAGTTTAACACGTGATAGCAGCATCGTTCACGTATCAAGTTCATGAGCGCAGAACTTTTGTGTTCAATTTATCCCTACTGTGCACAGCTTTTTGGTGCATGATAGACTAGTCACTAACCTAGTCACTGTTTAATCTACAGACGTTGATGCCTTCGAGGTCCTTAGTGTGTACTCTAAAACTTCTTGTATGTATACGACTGCAACAAACTTGCCAGTTTTTGGCATTGCAGCAACTTTTTCTTTTATATGCTAGACAAAAATGTAGAGAACTCTGACTTAACATAACAAAATAACAAGTTTTACTCAGACGTTTCGTCCGTCATGCGACGGACATCATCAGTGCCAAACTGAATGAGGGATTATACAACCGATCGCTATTTAATGAGATGTGAGTATTGTTCGGGAAGGGGGCCACGGTTTTTGTTACAAACCGCGGGGTCACCACGTATGTGCCACGACTCTAGAAGCTTCCTGGGTCCCCATCTTTGTTTGCGAGCTAACAAGTTACTGTATGAGATAAAGCACCTCTTTAACGACCAAATTTTGAACTGGCTTTGGGCCTACCTTACAGGCCGCTCCCAATACGTGCAGTTGTCAGAGGGGGGATCTTGTGCACTGCCAGGTGCGTCCGGAGTACCTCAGGGTTCCGTTTTGGGTCCGTTATTATTTCTTCTTTATATTGATGAACTGACAAGTCTATGTGACAAAGGGATTCATATTAGACTTTATGCTGATGATGATGTGATTTATACCGATATAATGGACGTTGCAGATCAAATCAAACTTAACAGTTGTATCGCGGATGTTGTTAAGTGGTGTGACGAATGGCAAATGTCTATTAATATTGCAAAAAGTGTTGTGATGAGTGTCTGTCGTAGAAAGCAGAAGTCCATCTACGATTACTCTATTAATGGTGTCCTATTGAATCGCGTCAGTAATTTCAAGTACCTCGGTGTCCATTTTGAGCCAAATATGTAATATAATTTACATGTGGACATGGTAGCTGAAAAAGCATTTAAAAAGCTTTGTTTTCTTAAACGGTCGTTAAGACACGCTACATCGGGCACGAAACTTATTGCATACAAAATGTTAGTTTGACCCATTGTGGAGGACGCAAGCTCTATCTGGCACCCGTACACTAAGTCCGCAATGCAGAAAATTGAAAAAAATACAGAATAGAGGTTTGCGCTTCATCTACAATGAGTATCGTTCGACAGTGTCTGTTTCTGGATTACGTGTTAGGGCTGGTATTCCAACTATGTCTAAACGGTTTGACATGAACCGACTGAAATTTCTCTATAAAATTCACAGTGGTATGTTAAGTATCGACAGGTCAAAGTATCTGAAACCGCTGCTCGGTCACCCACTTCGGCGAGCTCATGATAAACTTTTCACTGAGTTCAGTTTTCACTCTGATTGCTTCCGTTATTCATTTTTCCCTCGTACGATTCGCGAGTAGAACCGGTTACCTTTATTTGTGATAAACTGTGCTAGCGTTGACACTTTCGTATCAGCATTAGATATACTTCTTGAGTAGAATTATATTGCATTGTATCATTGTTCTGCTGCCACTCCTATTGTAGCCCTTGGGCTGATAGGATGTTCTAAATAAAAAATAAATAAAGAAATAGCGATCGGTTGTATGACCTCTCACATTCAGTTTGGCACTGATGATGTCCGTCGCATGACGGACGAAACGTCTGAGTAAAACTTGTTATTTTGTTATGTTAAGTCGGAGTTCTCTACTTTTTTGTCCAGTTATGTCGTCTCCCGGCTTTTGGAGTACTTTGCTTTTATATGCTCTACATTTATATGGTGATGATGTGTGTTACCTAGAAAGTTTTGGGGTCATAATTTATTTGGTTGTATGGGGTGATTATCAGACGCACTTCAGCCTGCAAGAAAGTAGCTCCTAACGGAAGAGGTTCTGACGTAAACTGAAACCCACAGAGAATTCCTTGTTCTCGGGTGTGGGTCATTACATCTGTCCAAACTACACTCTGTGTTTTTCCTATAGCCCATACAGATGTAAACTTTGCAGTCTGTGAATAGTTGTGTGCAGCGACAGCCAGCTACTTGCTGCACTACATTTTTCACCTGGAAGGTGCACATATTCTACCTGGGATTAGGATCTGTACATCGGTGGCGCTCTTAAGCGGTCACTTAAGACCACTCTTTACGGATGGCTATGTTCACATCTGTAGAGGCCATAGGAAATGCACGGAGAACGAAGTTCTGTATGGCTACAATTTCATACGCACCAGTTGAGTGTTTTTAGGTTTTTCTCACATGTAAATGTGGGACGTAGGGGCTTCCCCCATTGAGCATGTAGCTTGCAACGGCCCAAAATGTCAAAATGTGACACATTTATCTGCAATTCTCCTGTACTTTAATATTTGTCATGGATCTTTGTATGGTGCTATTTGATACTTTTGACACAGCGCTAAGTCATTTTATCGGGACTGTCTGCCAAAGAATATTCGAGTGTGAAGAGTGCCTCAACAGTTTTTATCACCGGAAGAATAAAAATGCTGCCATAACTTTGGTGTCATTGCAGTTTGATGTAACTCCTGTAAGCGCTTGGTGGGTGTGCATGCCAGAAATAGCAAAGTAAAACATATCCAAGCAGGGGAGTGAGGGTAAGCTTTCTCCTCCATGTGTACTTAAACTGTCCTAAATTGGTCCCTGATGATGAGCGAGGGACAGCCTCGGGGACGTCATCCCATATGCCAAAGTGGCAGTATTATGATACTCTGAGGATCAGATTTTGACATCCCAGGGATGCCATTCCTGTCCCCGTCTGACAGCTTTAGGATAGCCGTGGGATGACAGTGTGTTGTAGGGGGCTTGTTGGTAACAACAACAGTGTGATCTCCAAACGCGAGTCTGCTGTCAAACGTCACACCTAAATCACGTACAGCAGATTCACGATGAATGTTTACAGTTTCTATACCGTAAGCATAAGTAATTGGCGATAGCTTCATTGTGTAAGTCATAACATGTGATTTCTGCGAGTTCAACACGAGGCCGTTATGGCGACACCATTTCACAAGATAATTGATATCATCTTGGATCCTTTGACAATGTGCTGTGCTGGCTACCGAACAAAACAGCTTAACATCATCTGCGAACTGAAGTAATTCACAGTGTTTTATAACAGATATTAAGTCGTTAGCATAAATATTAAACAATAAGGGTCCTAAGGTGGAGCCCTGTGGAACACCTGAGGAAGGAATGAAGGTTTTATAAACATTTAAACGAAGGTTTTATAAGGTTTAATAGACGTTATACCTGACCTGAACAACCAAGCATCATAGCTTTGTACACAACATAAATGCCAGGAAATAGCGTATCCGATATCAAAAGAGACAGAACCCGTGACTCACAATTTTTTTTCTCTTACATACGTACGTCTCAACTGTTGCCGCACAAAGCGAAAAGATCGTACGTCACAGCTACTAAGTAAGATTTATATACGTCCAAGAGGAGTGGACAGCTAAAATGTTCTCTTCCCAGTACCGGAATGAGTTCACACACACATGCAAAAAAAAAAGGAAGAAGAAAGGGACAATGGCACATCTAAGGCACTTACTGGTGAAAGCATTCTCCGCTGGTGTTCGGTACAGGCAGTACTTGGTCACTGTTCATGTCGTGATTACTCTAGTCATGTCAACGACTCGACTGACGGATGCCAGACGCCACACGGCGTCTGGCATCCGTGAAGCCTGAATGTAGCCCTAACCCCATTCTTTACTGATCTCTCACTTAGCACCACCGCCAGCTGGCTAAAAGTTTTGTGAGAGCGCAAGATGGCCAGCTTGATGAGCTCTCACTGCACAAGCATCGGGTCTCGAAGGAGGCAAACACGTGTTTGCAACCGTTATTTGCTCTTCAATAATGCGAATGCCTAGTGTTTTCTTTCCGTCCAGTGTTTTGTAAGTGACCCGCTCAGTTGCACATTCGGTACGCTGAGCCGTAGCGCGCATACACGTTTGCGAAGTTACCTTCAATTAAAAAATTAATATTTGAGTTTAACAAAAAGTACCTCTGAGATTTTTTTCTACTTCTTGCTAGAAAGACGGTGCACCGAATGACACCTTGATCACGCTTCTATCCCGACCTCCTCACACAGAATTTTTCGGTCAAAAATGTGCGTTTTGTCGAATTTTAACAACTTCCCGATTTTTTACTGCCGCTTACAGTGCACCGGCGTGGTTCGATTTTTTTGTGTTGAAAGTGCAACGCCGCGGCTATTTGACAAATAATTTTGATTCTTCATATAATTCTCGGGGTTGTAGATGTACTGAACAGTATTGGAAACATGGTTGAACAATTATTGTATTAAACAACAAACAGTTTGCCAGAAATATATACAATGTGCAGAATACTCTTGCAGAATACACTGCAGTTGACTTTCTGTAGGCATGGTGGGTGCTAATGCTAAATGTTCAGATTTACGACGAGCTCGACACCGAATACCTCTAAAACATGAATTCTTGCGTGAAACATATTTTTAGGCAAACAACAAGGAAGGAAATACAGCCAGCCGACCGAGCAATGCAGAGTAACTCAGAATCGCTTGAAGGTGTGAAGCTGCTTTGAATAATAATAGTAACTAATGATGACGAAGGTTGAAACAAAGTAAAAATAAACATTAGACAACCCAGTCTTCTACGACAATTTGTGCAAACAAATCGAGCAACAAAGGGGGACATCTTCCAAATATCACAGTCGCATTTCACAAAGCACTTGTTGTCACATTGCAAACATGTAAATATAACTGCAACGCCAAGCAACCACCAGACGCTTTCCACTGGTGATGGCGATACAACCAATACAACGCGGTTAATCGCTAGAGGCCCACGTCTCGCGTCAGCAAAAACCACGGAGATGGGTGCTTGTTGTGAACAGCTGCCGAGCAGAAGACGATTTCATTCATTGAAAAAGTACAGCTCACATGTCATACCTGCCAGCGCAAGTGTAGCAAACGATTCACACACAAAATGCTGTTCATTATCGCGTGTTATCCGAACGCCATCAACGATCCAAGAGAAACTTCAGCCCTCAGACACGACCAGATACCTTGTGACCTTTTAGGTACGACGAGCATGGCCAGAGGTGGGGAAATTACTTTTATTTTGTAATGCATTACCATTACTCATTACTTGCATAAAAAACTAATCCATTACATTACTCATTACTTTTTGGATATCAGTAATGCATTAGTAATGTCATTACTTTAACGAAGTAATGGCATTACTCTGGCATTACATTTACATTTTAGGGCATAAGCCTCAAAGATGCTATGCATAAGTCTTTCCCTTGCTTTTTTTTTTTTTGGCTATAGGCAATAGCCACCCGAGTATCCCCAAATTGGTGCCACTAAATCCCCGCAGAAGCTAGTCTGATAGGCAATGACTATAGATAAGATTTATTGCAGATGCCTTTTCTAGCATTATGAAGCAGGCGGATGAAGCCCAGCCTACAGAAAAAATGGCAGAAAAACTACCTCTGACAGCACAAAAGAAACTAACACAGTACCATACCAAAACAGTGAATCACTACAGCAATAATTACGTGTTACCTTCATAGAGGCTATGTTTATATTTCACTGATTATCCTTTACTCCAAATGCACACAGGAGAAAATCGGTGATATCATCATGTAGACACTTGTGACACACACCGCCAACTGTTGAACTCTTGCAGAATTCCCCAAGGCTGCGCCTTTCTCTTTCCTTGTTGCCCTGTGCTCAGGCGGGTTGAAGAAAACATGGATGTTCCAAATCTTCGCGTGGCGCAATGAACATTCGACAAAAGTAATGAGTAATGCCACCCTGCATTACTCAGTCAAAATGTAATGCATTACCATTACTCATTACTTGCTGGCAAAATGTAATTCATTACCATTACTCATTACTCAAAAGTAATGCATTACCAGTAATGCATTACTTTGTAATGCATTACTCCCCACCTCTGGCATGCACCAACGCCGCTTACTTGGCATTATGCAACGTCGCTGACGTAACCGGGGCCAAAAAGAGAGCCCGTACAATAGGTGGATGTCGTTTTTGCCGGCAGTGACGTAGCGAGCCAGTTCATCCCACGTGACTCAGTACTTCCGGTTCGAGATTTGGAAATACGCATGTATCGCGCCTGTGTTCATCTCGTTCCCCTGTCTCACTATGGTCGGATGTTCTGCATACGGATGCTCTAACTCGTCTGTCAAGGGACATAAAATGTTGCGGGTTCCATGGGAGAAAGCAAGACGAATGCGCTGGGCTGTAGCTATAAATCGAAAAAAAAAAAAAGCCGGCGGCCGTCTGTGGATGCCTTGCGTAGGCGCGCGTATCTGTGAGATGCACTTTGTGCTCTCTGTTTTGCTCTGCAGACAAATATTGTATTGTAATAACCAAAAGGTCACTCTCGCCCTGTGAGCCTGACAATCGGTATGAGAAAACTGATGGAGAGAATGGTTTTGCATCGCCTCGACTTGTGGCATAAAAAAAAACAAAAAAAAAGGTGCGTTCCCTCAAGAAATGGCTGGATTTCGTCGCTACCGAAGTTCCATGGATGCAGTTCTCGACCTAGTCTTACAGTCCAACATGCTTGTGCTCATCGGCGGATCGTTGTATCGGCCTTCCTGGACATTAAGCGCATTATTATGATAGCGCCTCGCACATCTGTGTGCTCCACGCCTCGCGGTTTTTTGGAGTATCTCGTCGACTCTTCAGCTGGCTCCTTTCCACCGAACTGTCGCTGGCCGCATATCCCACGGATTTATACATCAGTTACAAAGTTATATACACATCTTAGGACTCAGAGACAATATGACAACACTGCTACTTACCGTCAACAAAACCGCCCCTCACGCTTTCCATCTTCGCCGGCAGGCAACTCAATGCATCATCATGCGCACTGAGCAGACGAAATCGGGCGCAGTCCACAGTAAGGCCGCTTTCTTCGTTTCGCCGCATGAGTGCAACTGTGGTTGATCTCGCGGCGAATACGTTGGAACATGATGAAGTGATCCGATTCCAAGGATAAGGAGATACTCACACGCATTATGCTCTTTGAAATCTATTGTTTCGCGTTAAAGACGCTCGATAGAAGCAAAAGAATTTGTCATTTGGATATCGTGAGCTACGTTCTTTAATTGAGCATAATGATCGGATAATGTTCCTCGACCTGTGTTGTTCCCCTTTAATGGGAAATACTAAAATAAATGTAAAATTACATTGATCGTGTAATTTGTATCGTCATGAGAGCGTTGGAGAAACGTTGTCTAGCGCAGTTATGCTCTCATGTCGTGCAGTCTGGTGTGTTGTATCCACACATAAATTGCATTTTATATACGTTGGGTGCACTTGTTCGGTACTTGTTAAATTAATGGGTTTCCGTGCGGACATGTGACATCATGATTTCACGTTCACTTTCATCGTTCATTCATCATTCATTCTGTTGATATCCAACGTCCTTTCTAGGTCGAATTTACAATAGTGTGTTGACTGGGCAGTAAGAAACACAGACGTCATGTTAATGCTGACTTCACACTCCAAGCAATTCTTCGCTTCCGTGTTGTTTGCCTGTGGAATTAAATTAAACATAGACACATCACCCTTCAACTTGATGCACAGACAAACAGCATTCGAGGATTCTGTCTCGCTTTTTTTCTTTTTTGAAAACGTTGTGGGCGTATTCCGCTGTGGGTGTTGGCACACAAAAAAGCAGAAGCAGAATGAAATGACGTGTGGTCGAAGAAGCTGAAAGTAAAAGAAAGGAAAACACGCCGAAATGTGCTGATTTCCACTAAAACGTATGTCTTATGTTTTTTTTTTTTCACTTTTTTAAGATTCGTATGCGTTGCATTAGAGGGACCATGAAACGATTTTCACAAATCCCGAGTACTCTGCCGGAAAGGTTTTAATGATCCCTTACTATCATAGACACATGGACTTTTAACCGTATTCAGTGCCCCGGGGGTGCAGTTACCACGCAAAAATAGCGGGCCATGACCACCGGATATATCCTTTCGAAGCGAGCTTATGTCATCAACGTCCAGTTCTCTCAGCCAAGTGTAGACGACCTGGAGTACACACACCCTCGAGACCTCGTTGGTGCATCATTTATGTTTGAACAACAACGACGTCGTATACCTGCCGTCCAAATCAGTAGATATATAAGTCGATACACAAATTGTAAGCGATGGAGGAAGACATTATGCGACGCACACAGCGTCTAGGAAACGTTCCGTACACAGGTCCAAAAGGCCACCGACAAAGCATTTTCTGACGAAGAAGCTCAGCAGGAAAACGTGCTCCGGTAACCATGTTGACAATCAAGGGCTACGTTACACTTCTGGTATAGGATTCTGCGACAACGATTAGACACGATCTTAGCTCCAGGTTAAATTTCAACATATTTCATGGCGAAGTGTGCAAGCTTGCTTGCAAATTTTGCAAGTTGATCGCAAAATACCGCCCGCCAATCGGCAGTTTGCCTCTCATGCGAGTCGTAGCAGCGGCCGTTCACACGCGTGGTTAATGTCGCATATTTTCGCTGTCTGAACGATTTTCAATTTGATATTTTACAGGGCGAATGCTTTAGTACAGTTGCGGTCTTCGTCGCTCGTGCGCCAGGAAAAGCCGGATCATCATAATCATCAGCAGCAGCAGCTTTAGTGCAGAAGAAGAAATTGAAAATGATCGTATGCTTGTCGAACATCCTTTCGTGATCTCTTTAACGTATGTACCGTGTTTCGGTTACGTTAAATATGCGTTGATTGGTCGGTCTTAAGGTCAATCTCCATGGAGCGAATGCACAGCGAAAAGCTGCGAGCTTCGCTCAGGGGTGGACGTTCTGTAATGGGTGTCAAAAAACTGTTATCGTGCTTTTGTATTTTGTATATATTAGTGGGCAAGATCCATGCGGATATCCGCTGTTCTTCTCCGGAAGTGCGGTGCTTTAATCCATACTTGTTCACGGCATGTATGGCTTCGCAGTAAACAGCTCTTGTGACGTCTCTTACAACTTCCCATCTTCTGTATATCATTTGCTGTTACAAGGAGATGTCTTCGCAACCATAGTCGTCCCTTCCAACGTTACTGTCGCTTCAAACTAAGTCAAGGTGTCCTCCGTCGGTGCACTACACGAGTAGACAACATGAAGCGGCATCAGGGAGTGAGCAGTGTAGCGCTCCAAAGTTGCTTTTCGTTGTTTAGTGACCGCTCCGCTCATACTCTCGATTTGAGTGCGCCAAAAGAGGGCCATTTGAATATGCCTTTCGGAACATTACTGGGCACACGTTTTTAGACAGTTGTTGGACTTGGTTGCAAAATTTATGACGTTAAGTACATTTTTCGAACAACTAAATTCACTAAGCTTTCACCTTGTACTCTGGCAACAGTGACATCAGAGCAAGATTTTCCGACGCCGTCGCTAGTTTTTCGTCCGACGAAGATAGTGCAGGCGAACAACTGTCGGCGGAACGCGCGTGGCAGTCTGCCGCGCGAACTTCTTTGCAAAAATTTGCTCCATGGACTTTGGCCTTTAAAGGGGCACTAAAATGCAAAAACAAGTTCATTTCAAATTACGTTACACGCTATGTTAATTTCGTACTTGTTATCATAATTCAAAACTTTGATTCCGTTTCGAAGCCACAATAATAGTTATGCCGGACTCTTTCTTGCTTCGGCGCTAAACAGTGAACGACGCTTCAGCCCGTGCATCGGTGTTTTTAGTCTAACATGCGCGTGCACGCGCGTGCACGGTTAAAAATATAGTGCGCGTTGCAAAGCGGACTAGCGTCGCTGTCCGAAGGACGTAAAGATAAATGTTGTCAGTGGAACATTTGCGAGAACTGTTGTGGGCTACGATTCATTGAATCGGTATTGAAAAATGCAGCAGTGTGCATCATGGCGCACATATACAGAACACTATGGTTGGACCCGTTCCATATCTACACGCGCTCGATAGGTATGCGCGCGCTTCTTGTGCTGTCTCATTGGATGTCGCCAATCTTTGCCTCCTGGAGATCCCATTCGTTGCCGCCAAAGGCAGCTCTGTTTGCATGGCGTCTTCTAAACGGTAGCGTTGTGTGAACTAACTGTTTGGTTTGTACTAATTGAAGCACGGACCTTCATTTGAGAGCAAGTTGTTTTTGCATTTTAGTGCCCCTTTAATATAACGTGTTTTCGCGGCGACATTTCCTCGCTCGAATCAATGTTCGCCATGATGAAGTTCAATTGGTTGATTTTCAACGTGTTTTCTACGTTGAATTTACAATGTTTTACAATGGTTAATTACAATGGGGGAGGGTTCTGTATTAGATCCGTATATGAAGTTTTCGCATATCACCAATTTTATTTAAAAAATATTTTACAGCAGCTTTGTACGTCCTACTCCACTCCGCTATAAACTTCAGAACACGTGTATCTATCGTAGGTGACGGTCTTGGTCGGGCCACAGAGATAGTCGTACATCTCCAGGCAACATGGGTCCACGTTATCCGGATTCACCACATCAAGGTAGCAAGTACCCGCTGGAAGGAATAGAACAGAAAAATATTTCAATAGATTCAATCTATTTGTGGCTCGACTAGCCTCAACACGGTAAAAATCCCGAGCCTAGGAGTGAACGAGACTAAGGAAGAGATAATGCGTTGTAATGCTCATATGTCAGAATGCATACTGTCCGCGATATTACCCCCGTCGGAGACTGTACGCCTAGTCCATCTGCACCGCAGACTCCAGGTAATGTGGAACACACCTAATTTAGGTCAGCTAGCTTGCATCTTATACCTAGGTTCAACTGAATATTATTCGCTTGTCGATCGAAGAACACTGTGGGTGGGCTTGTGTATGGGCTTTTAGGCAGCAGCGCGAGCATGCCTCTCATGAAATTCTACGTTATCTTACAGCTGCTATCATACTCGGGAACAGCAGATCCGAAGTTCTCGGAGGCAGTCAACTTTCCTCTGGAACCAGTTCTTCGTGACCACTGTGAAGAGGATGCATCGTTCAAGACATGTGCAGTGTTTGACTTGTTTTATGGTTCCCCAATGATGTCGGCTGATAATATTTGGGTCTCTCGTCTTCGGCATCTGTGCACCAGCGCCCTCTGTGTACCGTTAAAAGGACACTTCCAGCGTGACATCTTCAGTGGGCTTTTAGGCAGCAGCGCGAGCATGCCTCTCATGAAATTCTACGTTATCTTACAGGTAAATGCTCATTCATATGATCAATGCTTGACCGAGATGACCGTTTTTTGATACTGCTGCCAGCCCCACACGCTGCTGTGTTGTATCTGCATGAGTGTTATTCTGCCTTTGTTGATTTGCTGTTACTTGCTGGTGATGTAGAGGAAAACGCTGGCCATAAGGGTAAGGGAGCGCAGCAGGCAGGCGATCCCATACTGGATGAGAATTTACAGGATATATTACAAAAGCTTGTACAAGGACAAACAGAAATGTCCTCGTCCCTTCATGACTTGACTGCAAATCAAAATCGAATTCATGCCAAGTTAGACAGTTTCGACAATAGGTTAAAGGAATTAGAAAGATTTGCCGCATGCTCTAAGGGTATTGTTGAGGATGTCCAGAGATGCAGTGATATGGTTCGCGACTTTAAGAGAAGTATATCTGCTTTAGAACGGGCAGTCGATGATCTAGAGAATAGACAGCGTAGAAATAATATCTTGCTGTTTGGCCTTGAGAAGTCTAAAGATGAGTCGTCGTCTTCGCTGACCGAGGCTGTAATTCAGTTGTTCAGTAGCAAGCTTGGTCTGACCGTTCGTGGTATTGAACGGTGCCACCGTCTTGGTAATGTTAAAAGTGGCTGCATACGACCTATCATTATGAAGATCGCTGACTTCCGCGAGACGATCGAGGTATTGCGCAATTCCCACAAGTTGAAAGGCAGTACGTTACGAATAAAAGATTTCTCGAAACGTGTCCGTGATGTTCGGGGCAAGTTGTGGCTTAGTGCAGAGGAAGATAGGCAAAGAGGAGATAGTGTCAAGCTGAGATATAACCGCCTTTATGTCAACAATAACTGTTTCATGTGGGACGACACTGTAAACAAGCGCGTCTTGTCCCGCCCCATGCGTAATGAAGTTTCAAGCTCTTCCTCGCGTGATTGACACATTGGTGTGGATTCTTTGTCATTGTTGAATGTAAATGCCAGAAGCATTGCACACAAAGGGTTAGGATTGCAGCATCTAGTTTTTTCGCATGCTCCAGATATAACAGCAATTACTGAAAACTGGTTGACGAATGAAGTACTTGATGCCGAATTTGTTCCTAACGGTTTTTCATGTTTCCGATCTGACAGAGAAACACGTGGAGGTGGAACTGCCTTGTTGATTAAAGATACGTTTCAAGTTACACCCCTGCCGCCTTTAGATGCTGTCTGGTGCAAGGTACGCACAAAAGAGTTGTGCCTTGTCATTGCTTGTATTTATCGCTCCCCAGTTTCGCCCCCTGACGTGTTTTAGTCAATTACTGAATATATTCATCTTAACCACTTGTCTCGCTGCAAGTTAATTTTAATGGGTGACTTTAATTTGCCTTCTATATGTTGGAACACATTTAGACCTGGTTTACGTGATGGTGTCATAGGGCAGTCTCTAATCGATCTTGCGACAACCTTAGACCTTGTACGTAGGAAGGGAGTTGCCTCAGGACAGAAGCCGCCGATATTTCGAACAGAGACTGTTCTTCTTCTGGGCACCGTCCTCATCATTGGCATGGTATTTAAAGGGTTAGGTGTGACGTGTTTAAAGGTTCGTGCGAATTGTGGGTCAACAGCCCGGAGGGAAGAAAGGTTCCGTACGGGCTTCTACGGCCGGAGTGAATGGCTGCTTTGTTAGAGTGTGGAGGGGATTATGTGAACGTAGTGATCTAGGCTACAGACCGGTTACAGAAAAATGGAAGGTTCACGAACACGTGGACGAAACGGGACAACAGGCAAGAATTGGCAAGCATAGCGAAAGATAAGGAGGTTAGTGGTTACGCGGGGAAAATTCCAGAACCAGCAAAGGTTTTTTTTTTTTTTTTTTTTTTTTTGTAATACAAAGTTGTGGCATACAACAAAGAAAGTAGAAAGCAGTGGCCATGCAGAACATAGCAGATGATAATGGAGGTAGAAGGGAAAATCATATTTTATTTGTGAAGTGTTTCTAGGGTGCCTTGTGATTTGTTGATACCGGACGGGTGAAGAGCGTTGAACTTGTATATGAGATAAGACTCCCTATCACGTCTGTCACGTGTGGATCTAAACCCGGTTTCTTGAATATACAGTTTAATGTTGTCAGAATTGTGACCAGGAACGTTAAAGTGTTCGGCGACTGCTTTGGGGAGTTTGTTGGACGTGTCGGTTCTGTGTCCGGTAAGGCGGTTGTTCATTTGTTGGCCGGTTTCACCAATGTATTGCATAGAGTAGTCGCCGCATTCAATGCAGTATATGATATTGGAGATTGTGCATGTGAATGCGTGGTTAACCGGGGTGGGTGTAATTGCTCGCAGTGCTTTTGATGGAGTTAGCGTGTTGAACGTACTTGCATGTTTTGCAGCGCGGGAGGTTGCAGGGTCGTGTTCCCGTGTACGGGGTGCTCGTTTTGCTGATTTTGGCATTGACCAAGGAGTCTGCCAGGTTTTTTGCGCGTCGGTATGTCACCTGTATGGGATTTGTGAATATATTGCTAAGTCGGTCACTGCATTGGAGGAGGGGCTCGTGCTTCTGTGGAATGGCTTTGATGTTTGGAAGTGCGTTGGAATATCTTGTGATGAAGCTTATTTGGCACGCGTCAGGATTTTTTCGGTTTTCCAGAACCTCGTCTCGATCGAGTGTGAGTGCCTTGCGACGGAATTCGGTTAGGAGGGAGTCTGGATAGTCCCTTTGGGCAAGTGTACTGCATAGTTCGTCAAGCTTCTCAGCATAATCTGTGTCGTTTGAACACATTCTGCGTAGTCTTACACTCTGCCCATTAGGAATTCCAACCTTACAGTGACGCGGGTGGTGACTCTTGAAGTGAAGGTATTGTTGTTTGTCAGTTGGCTTTTTGTACAGGGTAGTGATGAGGTTGCCGTTGCTAGTGATATTGTGGTGTCGAGGAAGTTAATTAAGTGAGTTGACTGTTGTGATGTGAACTTTATGTTGCTATGCGCGGTGTTCAGTAGATCTATGAACTTTTGAAATTCATGTTCCCCGTGTTCCCATATTATCAGTATATCATCGATGTATCGAAGGTACACCGTGGGTTTTAATGAGAGGGCGCTGAAACTTTGTTTTCTAAGAACCCCATGAAGATATTTGCGTATGTGGGTGCAACAGGTGTGCCCATACTTGTACCGTGTACTTGTAGGTAGTATTCGCCATTGAACTCGAAGTAGTTCAGTTTAAGAGGACATATCACATAGGTCTCAACTCAAAAATGAACTTTTATCTGCGATAGATGGCGCCACACGCGCCCTTCTCACTCCTCCGACTTTGTAAGAAGTCCATCGCGTCTCTGATTGGAGGACACGACAAGCCCACGTGACAGGCGGAGACCTATGAGCTGGGTTGTGTTTCCTTTATTTTTCGATTTCCTCCTTTCCCCGATTTCCTTTTGCGCGGTGGATTTGGTTGTCTCGAACATGCCGTGTGACTGTCGCGTACCGCCGTTACCACCTCGCTTTCTCGTGGATGAAGATTGCTCTGATCGGTAGCAGCGGGCTAAAGCTTTTCACCCGATACGCAGAGACTGTCCGTGGAGGTGTCTATTCGTGATATGGTGATCGTAGTTTTCAGTTTTCGTGGTGTCACAGGATCACGTGTCCCTGAGAGTATCGGGGGACTCCAGTTGAGCTGAATAGCGATTTTTGTCAGAGGCAACGGTATCCAGAAAGGACGCGGGGTTGTCGACGGTCATATGACACTGCAACATCCCGTTGCAAAACATCCCTGCTTTTCTTGACAGTGGCATTTACGCTGTTGAACCATGACGTTCCCTGCTGTCGATTGGTGTCGTGAAAGCGCTCCCTCAATCGGCTCGCATTATTTCATAATAGAACTCAAGGCCGGTGCGCTCGCACAGGACTGCTAGCAAATTTCGATAGGGTTTCGCACTCATCCTTTAGAGCATTGCGCGGGCCTTGTCGGGCCGGGCTTTACGTTTTTCGCCCGTGCCAGGTTCGGACTTGACAGCACAACACATACCATGGTGCGGCATGTACGTCAACAGACTTCATGAGACTCGACAGCTGAATGTTTGTGTCCATTTTCATGCCTATTTCGTGTAACGGGTCTCGGTTCTTCTTCTTCATATGGGTTAGGAGATGTCAGCCAGATAGCTACAGCCTGCTACTCCAAATTCCACACACATGCACTCACACACGTTGGGGCCCACAGGCGTGGTGGGCGCGTTTCGACAGCAGAAGGAGCGTCCTTCAACAAAGCCAGAGAGGAGCAACCGCGTACACACGACACCGCTCTCTCCGTGAAGCAGAGTGAGACGCTGATCAAGAGGAAAGCCGAAGTGCGGAGTTTTCAGGCGTAGTGCAGGGTTCTGCACGACCCGCTCTATCCTGCGGTGCGGATCCCGGCTTGGAGTTTCCCGCGGTTAGCGGGTCGGTTGCGGGTGATATTATTGACACCCGCGCGGGTAGCGAGACTGTTGCGGGCAGCGTTTTTGGCGCAAGCACTGCTGGCGGGTCGGCCACGAACAAGCAACGACTACAGCAACAACAACGAAGAGAAAAGATCATACCAAATAATAAGTAAACAAAGGCGCCGCAGCCCCTGCTGGTCGGGTCAGGTTGGGTGCGGATTTCATTTTCAGCTGACTTCACAGTTCGCCGCATCACGCATTGTGATCCCAGAGAAACATAAACAATGAAAGGCGCGTTGGTTGGCAGTAGCCAGCTGAAGTTTATGACGCGCGACAGTTCGTGGACGCTGACGTGGAAATCGTCACTTTTAGCTATCCCGGAGCTACAGCGGCCCGTCTGAGAGAAAAAATCCATCGACTGCACCTAGCAGTAGACTGGATCGTCATGTATATCGGTGGCAATGGTATCCAGGATGGGAAGAGTGCCGCAGCTGTTTTGCGGGAAGTCTCAGTAAGTACAGATTGCAACGATTTCAATCTCTGTGCTGCTAAAACCCATTCCCTCTGACACGCCAGGGAAGATTCATTTCCATGAATTGCCTTCTATCACAGGATACCGTTGAGGTGGCGAAAGGCTACGCGGAGCATATATTCCTGTATAAGCTGATGCCACTGACAAGGCGGCCTGAACTTTCTGACATAATTCAGGGATATAACGCGATGCTGCGCACGATTCCAGCTGTCCGTGCCGGTGACGCTACGGTGTTGAGCATTGACGTGAGTAGTCGCTTCTCGAACGCTAACTCTGGAACTTCCTGGTGGTCATGGCAGGTATTTTATACAGTATGCTCGTTAGTTTTGGAAAAACAGTGCGACAAAAAGTAACTGGGGCTACCTTTGTGGTGCTACCTTTGAATTACAAACAGGTGCTGGTCTTCATGCGGTACCTGTTTGTAATTCAAGTATCACAAAGCTAGTTTCCAGTTGCTTTTTATCGCGCAATTTTTCCGAAAATAAAATGCGTACGAAGTACTGGCACATGCCTACCAGGAATTCCGGTTTATTTGTATTGCTGTCTTTGTGAAGTGCTGTTTGTAAAAACATTCCGTATATATGTTCAAATATCTTTTCCAGCACAAGGTCTTTACCAGGAACAAGGAGGTGAAAGAGGGGATGCTTTCACGGGATGGCTATCACATTTCGACGGGACGGGGGTTATCGTGCCTAGCAGGCATCCTCCGCACAGCCCTCGTGAAACGCTATGGACCATGGCTGAAAGCACCGGGTCCGCGTCGTGGCATCGTACTCAAGCCAATGGAGTCGCGTGAAGAGTGTTGTGCTAAGGGACACCCCACGAGTGCATGCAGGCCTGTGCGCTCACCGTGGTGAACGCTCACCATTTTAGCCGCCATGTCATGACGACACAGAACGATGTTACCACCATTACCTGCTGTATTATAACAACCACGTCATCTGATCCCCAATCCTATGCTCACTTCTGTCAGCAGCAGCAACGTAGCCAAAGCTTTTTGTAACCTGTACCTCCTGCCATCGCATACTTTGCCCCATGATTAGTGTACAAATGGCCCACATCTTACGCAAGACCTGTCCGATAAAATTTTGTAAACAACTATCATCGTTCCGATGGCGATTTTGTAATGGCTTCATGCCGTCTGCCAGCTTCCGGCTGGGCTGTCTGCTCGTTATCCTAGGCACCCTGAGACCAGTAGTTTCCTTAGAAGTTGGTCCAGGGCACATATGCCCCCCTCCCCGTGATATTTCCTGGAGCAGAAACTCTAAACACAGCGAGGTGGTGCATGATAATGCGTGTGAAATTTGAAATTGAAAGACTACTGCGTTGCTTGCCACTATGAGTGCGAGTCACTGATGCCCACTGTAGCCTGAATGAGATGGCTGGGTATTTTCCTACGGGTGCAACTCGTGCGATATGTTTTGGTTAATAAAATATATTATGCTTCATAGCAAGCTTTTCAAGGGAAAAAATGTATTTCTCCTCAAATTCGTATTGTGGTCCGTACAGATGTGTTTGCAGTGTTCCCCCAGTCTCAAGTTTTTCTTCAGATGAAATCTGGTCAAGGTGACCAATAGCCGTTGTTAGTAACCACTGGTTCACAGATTCCTGCAAGCAGAAAACCCTAGACAGCCAGCACCCGAAAGATTAAAAAGAAATCAGTAGCATGTGTTCACTATTGGTAGATTGGAGATATTTTATTGAAGAACGCAGCATGTATACATCGTCACGTTTTCTGCATTACTTATGCGTATCAGCTCATGCTTGTAGCCTCAGAAAGTTCATTCGTGGATACAGTATCCAACAGCACATTTCATCATTGGCGATGTGGCATACACACATAATGAAGTACCATACAGTCCGCTGCATGTAGGCGCACTTTGACATGAAGGTCTCGCACATACGGCATCAACATATAGCATCCTGGTGGACAGAGCCAGATTCATAATATGGGAATAGTAAAAACTTGGAACGTGTTACTCAGCAACGAGTTTCCTTTTTGAGCAATGAAGTAGCAACTGATATCTGCTTTTGCCATGCTTGTCAGTTGGCAGCTAAGGTCTCAGAGTGTGTGTTTATGGGAAAAAAATGTCAAACAGGGCACCATTCATCATTGGCCACATAATGCTGAACCAGGTACAACACTGGCAGGTGCTTCATAATCAGGGAGAGAGTGGGAAATTTTCAAATGACAGATAAAGACAGTAACACTTAGGAAGTTTGACCTTTGGGCGTCCTGCCATCATATTTGCAGTAGTACTGGATACTTGAATCTGAAAAGGCAATTTTCATATGTTGAAGTGACACCCAAGTAAAGGCAAGATGGCAAGAGGACGTAACGCAGAGCGACATGTTGGGATGTTGCTCGTGCTCAACAATGCGGGGAACTGGCGACAGTTGGAAGACAGCTCTGCACATTTATGATACTTACCGACCTTGTCAAAATATCAAAATGGATTAATACTCAGGATGTCGACATCTGAACAGGCTGGTGGAGCTTCAAAAGTGCTAGGAATACCATTCATGTTTCTTTCCACAATTTTCATACACTCAACTCAAGCCAAGGTAGAATACCATGATGGCCTCACACATATAGCATCAACGTGTGGACGTGTTTCAACCATGCCTGGGAGGAACGACGGTTTGGGGACAGCTTTGCTATATCTTCGTAAACTCAAGCCAAGGCAGAATACCATGATTGCCTCACACATATAGCATCAACGTGTGGACGTGTTTCAACCATGCCTGGGAAGAACGACGGTTTGGGGACAGGCTTGCTATATCTTCATGCACTCAAGCCAAGGCAGAATACCACGATGGCCTCACACATATAGCATCAACGTGTGGACGTGTTTCAACCATGCCTGGGAAGAACGACGGTTTGGGGACAGCTTTGCTATATTTTCATACACTCAAGCCAAGGCAGAATACCACGATGGCCTCACACATATAGCATCAACGTGTGGACGTGTTTCAACAATGCCGGGGAAGACGGTTCTACGGTTGGGAGATTGTGCACCATTCTCATACTTAGATCCTCACGTGCTGATGGCTGGATTCAGATTTCTCACTCTTACGCCATGTTTAAAATATGACAAGCATCCCACGACTAGTCTGTGGATTTATACATAGAAATATATTAATATAAATATTTAGGAAAATTGAAAAATATGCACAGATATGCACAGTAAAAATGGAAAAAGGTAACTTAAATATGAAACACAAACGTGAAGATATGCAGCCTGAGCCAAAGTCGAAGACATGTATATGGAAAAACATTCAGTAAATTATGAAGCAAAATGGATGAATAAGCATTAAAACACTTGGCAAAGGTGGAGCCGCACGTAAATCCACAGTCTAGCCATAATTACAGAACAGCGGCAGGTTAGTTATCTTTACCAGTCTTCCGTCTCTTTCTGGATGAATCGCCCTGATTGGAAGTTGTTTTGGCGGCATCACAGAGCGAGGCAACCTGATGGTCACTCTTCTTGTTATCTCTGAGCTGCAGCTCACGGGACTGACGAGGGTCAACGAACTCCGGTAGAAGGTTATGCGAGTAGAACAGTTGAAGGTGGCCAATCATTTTGCTCCAGAAGCCATCATTTCTCTCGATCTTCTGGACAAAAATTTCCTCACCAGAATATACCACAAAAAGGCAAAACTGACGTCGAGTGATGTAGAGCTGTCCCTGCACCTGATAGTGGTAGTCATGGTTTTCCTTCAACGAAATATTACCAGAGTTATCAATAGTGCAAAAGGTGAATTTTTTTTGCCCGCACTCCCTCCACAGGGGTAAGGGACCGAGCCGAATAAGGGCACTTCCCTTCCACGACAGTGTCGTCACCGACAAGCCAATCAGGTGTTGCAGCAAGGTATGCAAACTCCTGATCAACAACAAGGCCGCATGGTGAAACAGTCACCACTAACTCATCCTGCAGCTTAGCATTTGCAATGGGCTCAGTGTCGCGACCATATCGGAGAGCCTCAGTGTCAAAATGACCATAGAGCAAGGAACGAACAGTACTTGCACTGCTCGTTGCATCTCGCATCTTGCATACCTTGCCAAAATTAGAAGCGGTGAGTCGCTTTCGCCTCCCCTGCATCCACAAAGTTCTCCCTTCTTGACCTCGAGTATCAGCCTCGAGCTGCTCTGCATCTGGTTGGGAGAGCACAAGGGAATCCTTGTACGCCGCAGCAGCTTCAACATAGTCATCGTGGTTCATGTCTGGAGCATCCACTATGGAACCATAGTGGTTGTCGCTGGAAGCACGCTTGCAAGGCGCACTTTCAAGTGAACGCTTACAGCGAGCAGCCCCAGAACTCCGATGCCTTATGCAAGCAGCACGAGCAGCTGCTTTTTGCATACTTCCCAGGGCTGGTGTTGCACACTGCCTTATGTACAGCACGATGGTACTGCTTAGAGTTGAAAGACACGACAGCTCCTGAAGCCCGCATTCCGAATGATCCCCTCTGGGAAAAGTTTATTCTTTTACCGCCAGAAAACTTTGCAACGAGAGAATTGAAATGCTCTGCAGCATTATTGTTAACGTCAAGGATCAAGCTGCTACCATTGTTTGCCAAACGACTCATCGCTACGAGGAATTCATTGAAAAGTCCACATTTCCTGGGCTCTGGGACGTGATTGACTTCCCCTTCTTTTGGACCACTGCAAAAGTAACCCGAACATTTTGCGTGGTCGCCGAACACATGGGGTCGCCCACTACGGATATCAGCCACCAGGTTCCGAATCTGATCTTGTTTGCTGAACTCGGCCTGCTCTTTGCGATAGTGAATAGCCCTAGCAACTCCAACTCTTAGTCGAACAGCATTATCCAGAAGTAGCTTCTTCAGCGATACGGGAATGGGGGTTGTTCTCTTTGCCAAAGCAATATCTCGAAGACGACTTACATAGTTTCGAAGAAGGTGGTTGCGACATTCTATCTTCTGAACTACCTGATGCTGGTACGGTGCAGCTTCAAGAATTGACTTGTATGTGCTCGAATCACCGTCAGCGATCAACTGCAAGAACTTTACCCCCTGCAACTCAATGCTGCGCCTGAAGCCTTCAACGACGATATCCTTACTGGTAGAGCTGCTGTCCCAGTTCTTGAAGCACAGATGCTTTTTTGGGCTCGCCCTGGCTTGCAACTTGCGCACAGTGTACAAAATTTGTTCCGGACGCCTAGGAACAGTACTTTCTTTGTGCGGTACCCAACAATTACAGCCTGCAAAAACGAAGAAATGTCAGGATTGTATTCCACAAAACTCTACCTCCAATGACAATGTTTCTAGGAATTATGCATCTGTACGCGTATCGTACAAACTAATGCCACAGGATGTATACCACTCTAGTAAGTGTGTTTACCAAAAGACAGCAGTGCCACTACTAGCACAAGAGGGGTCAACTTTTTCCTCCAAATAAATGCTCATAGTGTTCTTTCCACAAATGGTGGCCAGAGACTTCCTGTATATCCCGTCTGCCAAGCGGTGTGCAAGATAAATCCTTTATTTAGTGTAGATAACAATATTTACTTACCAAGCTAGAAAGAGCGTCGTACTTGTTCTTGTATGAACGTTTGCACCAAGCACAAGGGTATCTGCGCGATGTGGAGTCGTCGAAGTGCAACGATCACTCGGAACAGCACGGCTGGAGCATCCTGCATTACTGAAATCTCTCAAATCCGCAGGCTCCGTCACATGCCTGCCTCTACCACGTAAATTCGCAAAGTCCTTCTTCTTACGTTTCCGTTGTCCGTAGACGTGACTTCGAGCCATAATGGGTAAATACTATAACACGCAAAAAACACACAAGGACACAGAGCAAATGAACAGGACAAGAAAGTGAAAAAAAAACGCGTAACTTAGCCACGAATTGGTCACTTCAGGACGAACCGAAACCACGGACTGCTGCGCATCAACTGCTGCGCAATACGCGGAGGCTTACAGGCGGAGTCCGTTCGGGCGCTGCGAGCGGACGGAATCTTCCGGAATCAGTGGTAAACGCCTTGGATGCATGCCTGTACTCACTTTTAATTCTTTTTCGGAAAAACAGAATGCTAAAAACACACAAAAAACGAGTGATTTGAATCCTGAAACATGTCCCCGGTTAACCTCAGAAGCGGATTGTTTTTATTTGCTTTCATTTATTTATTTGAATTTTTTGAAGCTGTAGCGACAAAATTCGTTTCTTTTTCTTTTTTTAAAGAAAATTATAACGCTAGAGCGATATTTCAGTTCCCAGAGTTAAGAGATCTTGACGTCACCTTTCCGATGAAAGTTTCCGCATTCCGATCTGTCTCGTAGTTCAGCCACAAAACCTATGCAAAGTTCACATAGAAAACAGGGGGTGGTATGTCCTCTTAAGGACCAAGTCTATTAGAGCGAGTATGGTTTCCGTGTCTTTTCTGGTGTTTGTTGTAGAAAGGGTATTGCAGAGGGCTGTGATTCCGTCGTTGTGTGGGATGTTAGTATACAGTGATGTCACATCCAGCGTGGCTAGTACTGTGTCCCTACCAAATGTTCGAGTGTTGTTTATGTCTCTGATTATTCTGAGGAGGTGGGGCGTGTCTTGTACATGCGATGGCAGTGTTGTCGGAATATGGTTTAAATAGTGGTCCAGGAATTTCGAGAGCCTTTCTGTTGGTGTGTTGTTATTAGATACAATTGGCCTGCCGGGGATGTCAGCCGTATAGAGCTCGTTGGCGTGTACCTTGTGGATTTTGGGCAGTAAATAGAAACGACCTGTGCCTGTGTTTGATGGGGTGAGATATCTGAGGTCATCACGTGTGATGAGCTTTCGTTCGTGGAGGTCCTGTATGGTATGGGTTATTAGCGCCGTGTACTCCTCTGTTGGGTCATGGTCCAGTTTGAGGTAGTGTTTGCGTATTGTTGAGTTGCCTATGAGCTTCAGAAATATATATATCTGTGGGCCAGATGACGATACTCCCACCCTTATCTGCGGGCTTGATAATGATATCATCTCTGTCAGCTAGCGCTTTGATGATGTCACGCTGTGTTTTAGTGAGGTTGTGACCACGCGAGCTTTGGGAAATACCTCGAAGGATGTCGTTGCTTACTTGTTTAACGTACAGGTCTAATGCGGGCTCTCGGCCGTGATTTGGTGTCCACTGGTGTCCAGTGATTCCTTGTCCAGATTGTCAACTGCCCAACCCGTACACAGCTCGGTACGTCATCAATTCTGGACTTGGTGTTTCTTACATCCAATATTGTTGTCAAGGGCTACACCTGTGACATCGTTGAAGGTCTTTCTGACCACCAAGCTGTTTTAGTGCGTGTCAATCTTAGAGTTCCCTCAGTTAAGAGAAGGGTAACCCAAGTTCTGGATTTCCCCAATGCCGATGACGCGGCGATCATAGATGAGCTCTCCTTTGCCTTAAACAATTTTGTAACAGTGAGCACTACATCTGATATCAACACCTTATATGAGGAACTTCAGAAGATTGTCGCTTCTTGTATCTCTCGCTTTGTCCCAGTAAAGTTTAAAAAGCATGTTACTGGAAAACCTTGGATAACACGAGAGATCTTGCATCTTAAACGTCGCCTCGGGAGGTTAAGGCGATCGCGTATTAGAGGTTCGCTGAATTATTCACATGACCTGTTTATCTCTTTAGTGCAGGAGCTCAAAAGTAAAATGGAAGCTGCTAAACATTTTTACTTTAACACTTCTTTGTCTAATTTTTTGCGATCTAACCCCAGGAAGTTCTGGCACTCCCAAGGAGCAATCGCCTAAATCATTCATAGTGGGTGACATTCCATGTTCAGATGATTATGCAATTGCAAATCACTTCAATGAATATTTCTCCTCAGTTTTTAACCGAGGGAATGGTTTTGCGAATGAGCCTGATTTCTCAGACGCGTCTACGATCCCTGAGATCAGCAACATTTATTTCTCTGCTTCTGGCATTTGCAATCAGTTATTGAAAGTAGACTGCAAGAAAAGTAGTGGCCCCGACACGATTCCGAATACATTCTTTGTGAGATATGCTGAATGGGTTTCTAAATATTTACACATAATATTTACCAAGTCTCTTTGTTCTGGCACAGTACCTAATATTTGGAAGAAGGCTTCTGTTATCCCTGTTTTTAAGAGTGGTGATAAGCAACTATTTACAAATTACCGTCCGATATCGTTGAGTGCTTGTACCTGTAAAATGTTTGAACACATACTGTGCAACCATATTACTAGCTTTTTTGAATCACACTCTCTTTTGTCTCAGTCTCAACATGGTTTTCGTAGAGGATACTCCGCAGTCACCCAGATCATTGAATTTGTTCATAGCTTAGCTTCCGGAATTAACGCTAATAGTCAAACTGATGTTGTATTTATAGATTTTAGTAAAGTGTTTGATCGTGTCTGTCACCTTAAAGGTCAGCTACGCCGATTTCCCGATGTGTTGAAACGGTTGTGATATTCAGAACGAGCACATCCAACTGCCCCCGAAACGCACCTTCGTTTCTCAATTTTGTCTTCCTATTACGAATATTAATTCATCAAAGAAACCAAAACAAGCCATGGGCGCAGCCATTTTTGTGGCGTAGATGGGATAAACCTGCTCCATCTACGTAGATAGAGAATCGTGCGTCTGATTGGATGAAAGCTGAGGCTTTCTCTGACTTCCCTGGCGTCTTCTCCCGTTTGCGAGGAAATCCAGTTATGGCCGCCGGCTACGATGAGCGTTTCGTCCCAGGTAATCCCGAGAACTATTGAACGATGGAAATAACAACCGCGAACTCACCTCAACATCATTTTCGGCGTGAAATTGTGATTATGTGCTCGAGAACTTCGCAGTTCGACCGTTCAGCTGCCATTCACGTCAACCCGTTTGCTGCTTTTACTACAAGTGCAGGAATGGGAGCGATTGAGCAACAACGTGAGACTTGGTGATCGTTTGACTGGTCTTCAAAGAAAAAAGGCCGTATTTTGCCCATGCACATCGTGCGGTTGCCAGGCTTGTTACACGAGATACATATATTGTGCAGCATCATAGCGCGACTGCAATGAACGACGTAGGAATGTATCATGACCACTCGAACTGCATTCGTTGAACCATTCGTCGGCTATATGAAAGTGCTCATTAGAGTTGCCCTGAACAAAAAGTGTTGGATGTAGTTTTGTAGTGTGTTGTTTATCTCGTAGAGCGCATCGCGGCATATAGGTCGAGAGCCCTTATACGTATTTTTTGCATGTTTACTTGAGTGCACACTATTTCATTCATAATAGTTTAGCAAATAAACACGTACGGGTCGATCTCATATTGCTTTTGAGTTAGGCATAGTGTCTTCAGATCAGGGTATGTGTATCCTGTTTGCTGGGCCCAACAGACGTTAAGGGTAGTGCAACATTTCCCACTTCTTGAACCATGCTAACATTGCCAGAATAAGGAACATTACACTGTGCTGTGTATTCCACACTCAGTTGTCTCGTTACGTAAACCCCTAATTATTATATTGGGTACTCCACATGTTCAACCAGTCAGCACTTCCGATATCCTATTTTTTTTAAACATGTGCTTAAAATTGCACAACTGCCACTCAAGTAACTTTGCCACCAAATTAGTCAGTGACAAAAGGTATATGTACTTTATCACAAATTTAATAACCTTGGTGGAAATGGTTGATGGTGTCCTCTGCCTTCATAGCAAAATACACAATACTCCAAATGTTTTCCTTGTCCACAAATGCCCTGTCAAAGCAGAAAGACTCTTATCAAAATGGGGAAGCGGGCTTGCTTGTCCAGAGAAACAAATATGAAACTGCAGTGCTCAACGTAAATAACTGCATGCTCAGCAACTAAGGCTGGTGATGCCGAAGACCTAATATTTCTAGGTTAAAAGGAACAAAGGAGAAAAGACCACTGCAGCGTATTAATGTTGTTTCAAAAGTATAACACCACAAAATTTGTGAGAGTCAGTTGGTGTATTTAGTTATGTTGGTCACCTCCTGCACCAATTTTTAATAAGGTTCAAATGCGTTGCTACCAACCAGGACCTAAGCCTGACCTATGATATAATAATAATAATAGTATCTATCTATGACCTATATGGACCTTCACCACTAGTTTGGTCTAGGTTTCACACGTGGCTTCTAGTGAAATTCGAAGCTGCTCTGTAGAGCTGACAGGAGACTTGCAGAGTAGAGAATTTTTATTTATATTTTCCAAAGAACATGTAAAAAACAATGTGCTGTACCAACTGTGTTCAAAGAAACACAAATATACTTTGTTTTAGCTATGTGCATATCAGCAGGTTACAGGTGACCGATGACACACAATGGGCGTCAAGGGTGAGAACACAAGAATACTACCACTGCAGGCACTGTCCTGAAATTCTAAGTCACCATTTGTCAGAAAGCAATGACCACGCACAGCCTAAGGATCATATTCAGCTCTTTCCATTATTTTTATTGACAGCATGTTGGCTGCCGTCCAGTCCATGAAAGTGACCCTTATCGTTGAAAGAACGGTTCAACAGCAAGCGAGCTGATGATAGTGTCCATGATGGCGAGACCTGAAGAGGAGATACAAGAAGGGACATAAACACGCTATGTTGAGGCATTGTGTATGTCCCTTCCTATCCCTCGTCTCAGGGTTTTTCGCTATGGACATTCATGATGTTTCCTTCGGCAAACTTTACATATTTTTATGTAGAATTGTGAAGGTACAGCCAGGCGCTGTTAGCAAATCACACAGTACTTTTCTTGAATCAAGAATCCATAGAAGGTACACAGTCATCTTCAGCATTGCACACATCTATGGGACATGTTAATCACTTTGGAATGTCACAGACATGTCATGGAGGCCAGCACATGATTAGTGGTGCTGAACAGACAACTATTTGTCATAGTTTAGGCATAAAAAGCAGTTTTGTCACCTGCATGTTGAGACAGATGTATCTCTACATACTTTGCCATGACACAAATATATGAAGCAACAAATGTACCCCCTACTTTATTATGGTTATTAGTCAACACTGCCAAGAATGTGGGAACACAGTCTTGTACCACCTACACTCTTCAAAATGACGTTCACACACGACACATTGTAGGTCGAGACTCCAGAATGATGTCCTCTCCCTCCCCATTAGCTGAAAACATTTTTCTACAACCTTGCATAAGGGGAAGTTAGTACAAGAAACGCACACATTCCTTTTTTGAGCAAATCAGTATTCAGAGTGTTACCATACTGTACTGTGATAGGCCTGCAGTGCATTACGTGGTACAGCACATACTGTAAAAAATTTCACCGTAGAACATGTCCCCCATTCTAATGATAGTCTTCTCTAGTTTTACAAACTGCCATTTCCCATAGTGCTTTATGGTATGACACAGTATTTTTAAATCTTTACTGTAGTTTACTGGTTATAGCAGAAAAAAGACACCACTGTTTCCGATCACAGGACGCAAGCCATAAGTGCTATACGGAAACAATACATGCTGCTCTCTAGCAGTTGTTCGTGTTTGGACATGGTATGGTGCATGCAGGGTAAATTCCATGGTTAAAATATCCAAACGTGAACAACTGTTAGATTACATGATGTAGAATGCTCTACAGTACAGTAAAACCTCCAAAGTCGGACACCTCCCTACCTCGGACAACTCCCCATGATTTCATTGCACGGGCAGGCTCCCATTGAAACTACGTGGGGACGAAATTTTCTATGTTGGACACCTCCCTATCTTGGAAGTAGGATACGGTTTTCACTGCAAAGTCTGACAAAACCCTGGCCACATTACCTCAATATCGGCCCATCTTTGCACCAAAATGAGCCAGTGGCTTTGACTTTTGCCCCCTTTTTCCCCTATACTGGTCTCAGCATTTTGTTGCTTTAGTTTTTAGAGTCCAAAAACAAGTGCTGTCAGTGTACATTGTAATTCTTTATGTGAGCACTTGTCTTCAGTTTGTCTAGAGTCTTTGAACGAGCACTGCACCAAAGCTATGAGAAGTGGGCTGACGCTTCAGAGACAAGTCCTTGCTGCTAGAAAAGCTCCAGAGGTAATGCCATTGCGTAGAATCTGAACGGAATTGAATATACTAAAATCAGTAATAATTATCAGTGAAGAGTGGGTAGAGGTATCCACTACCAGGCACCACCACCAGGTACCACAAAGGACCTTAAATTGAGAAGAGGGACATTTCTCACAGCTGTGATCTCTTCCACTTTTTGTTGCCGTCATATTCTGTAACTCTGACACCTCTACATGTAGGAGATGCTTCGGCTGCACTGCGGGCGTCCAACATAGGAAGGTTTCACTGTATTTATGTTCCGTGTCATGTGACCACAAACAATATATGCTTTTGCTCATGCTGCACAGCACAGGCGGATTGAGCTGCATGTGAGGATAATAACATGAAACCCGAGGTGCGGAGGAAAAGGCATGACTTTACGGTCTCTGTGTCAGTTGTTTCATGTTGTAATTGCGTACCACCTGGCCTGTACTTGAGAATAGGTTCGATGCATTGTACACACGCCATAGACATGCAGTATGTGGTGTGTTGTGATAGTAATGCCACTGCCAATTGAAGAATAATGCTCCAGGTGGATTGTTTCCGTACAATCTTGAACTATGCATACCAAGGGGTAGGGCATCTGCGTGACAGGTTTACCTGGAAGTAAGAATGTAAATGTTAGCTGAAGTCATTGAATAATTAACATTATCAATATACTGCTGCAGATGATACAAACAATAGCTGGAATGTCTCTGTACTCACAATATTAGTACAGCAGCTACACAAAGGCATAAAACAAGTTTTTGTATACATGATACCACTTGAATGCAACACAAGCTTCTGCTGCACTGCCAGAACACCACGGCGGACAGATTTACCTTACTTCACCTGAGAAAAAGTATGTACCGTTGCACACATGATGCTGTTTGAATGTCTAGAAAAACATAATTTATGACCGAAAGACATCAACTGGAAGATTTCGATTTACCTTAGTCAAAACTGAGAAAAAGTATGTGCTGTTGCACACATGAAACTCCTTGAACTGCCCTTGAGCGCTCTGGAAGAACACCTTATTTGTGACCAAAATACAACAGCTGAGCCAACATTGAATTTATACCTTACTCAAAATACACAAGATGTGCTGCCGTGCATATGACACGATGATACTGCTTAAATGTACTCTGAAAGCGCTAGCACCTCAGGCATGGTTGCTCTAAGCTAGCGAGCAACAGCAAGGGTATACGAACACAAAAATCGAGCACAAGTGATGGAATGCATTTGATTAATCAGAAAATGAAATGTCTCAGTACCAGGTGTCACTGTTCCGTCAACAAAAACAGAGGAACTTTGAAGGGGCGTTTGGTTGGCACTGGTGACAGCCTTCAGCTTGAAACCTGCTTGACCAGCCATCAGCTTGAAAGTTGAGACGTGGAGTGCAAGCTTTTCGGTGGTGCCAGAAAGCCTGTGAAATCATTTAACAAATAAGGCAATTCCAAATCTGTACTGAGAATACACCCGCTGGGGCGTAATCTCTAAAGGATGAAGCAGTAACTGACAGATAGCGTATCTTTCTCTTCTACGTGATGCAATTTGCACCGCATGACTGACTTAGCATTACGCGTCTTACCTTTATCTGCTGCCTAGTCCTGCCCCTGCAATCTCCTGCTGCAGATAAGGTTAGCACAGCATCCCGGACGAGACATCTTCGGCTTCTTGTGAAACAAGTTGCGCATTGCTTCCGTAACATTCATATGAGCCAGATAAACAGATCAAACCGCTGCTTTCCAAGGTGGCACCCAGTCGGAGTTGTAACCGATTGTTGCAGTCAATAGATTTCTCTTTCGCCTTTCGGAAAATTGTGGTTTGAAACATTGGAACTGCATGCTGAAGTGTTCTTGCAGACGGGAGCAAAACGCTCACGCATTCTCGGCACGCAGCACAGAACACGAATCACACCAGGAAGTCTGTACTGGCCTAGCAAATGCTTTGCAGTCGAAGGAAGCAAAACTCACGTTCCTCGTGGGTTTAGTGAAGTCCAGAAATATACTGGCTCCCTAATAGCTAACTGTTTATCACTTCCCCAATGTGAATCTGCGCAGCAGACGGCTCGGCAGAAGAAACTGGCCGGCTTGGCGGAAGAAACCAAGCCAAAAGTCATGCCAAGCCGGAGCGCTGGCGGACCACGAATGTGTCGTCGACACAGGGTTTGCGGGCCACAAGACGGGATGTCAGTGAAACTAAAAATTCACTTTTTCGGAAAACCGCGAGGAGTTTTGGATAACTATTTTGCATACATAATCAGTGTTCCCTTATGAACACATCGTGTGAGTACCATTCCATTCTGTAACACTCGAAAATCGGCGTAGCTGAGCTTTAAGCTAATGTATTTATTAAGACGCTTGTTTAACAACGATGTTATTGCTGCATGGATTGAAGATTACCTTTTTGGCCGCACGCAGAATGTCTTGTACAATGGCTGTATGTCTAATGAAACGCCTGTTCTTTCTGGAGTACCTCAAGGATCCGTTCTGGGGCCACTGCTTTTTTCTTTATTCATCAACGATATTGTAAAGGGGGTACCAGCAAAGATGAGATTATACGCTGATGACTGCGTCGTGTATACAACGGTTAATTCTAGCAGCGATCAAATCCTGCTTCAAGAATCTCTTAATAAAATTAAAAGGTGGTGTGATCAATGGGGCATGTCCATTAATTTCAGTAAATGCGCAACTATGAGTTTCACTTGTCGCAGGTCGCAATTGTTATATGAGTACAAAATCGATGGGATATCGATAAGCAAAGTAAATTACTACAAATATTTAGGGGTTACCTTGAATGCTAAGCTTTCTTGGTCTGAGCACATAGATGATGTTTGTTCTAAGGCAATGAAGAAACTTGGATATTTGAGAAGATCACTGAAGTCTGCAAACACAGAAACTAAACTGCTAGCATATAAGACCATAATTCGTCCCGTTCTGGAATACGCATGTGAAGTGTGGGGACCGTACCGTAGATCTGACATTATAAAACTGGAATCTGTTTAGAAGAAGGCCGTGCGCTTTATTTTATCCAGGTATCATCCCATGTTCTCACCCAGTGCTGCGCTTCCGGGGCTTTCTCTAAGTCCACTCGAGACTAGATTCCAAGCGGTTCGTATGAGGACATTTCACGCTATCGTAAATCAGAACGTAAGAATACCGAGTGATCATTATCTCTCCTTTGCTGGTCCTTCCTCTCTAAGAAGTGCGCACGCGTTAAATATCGTTCCTTTTTCCTATAGAGTTGATTGCTTCAAGTTTAGCTTTTTTGCGAGGTGTGTTGATGATTGGAATGCTCTTGAAGGTTCTGCTCGCGAGCTACCTTCTAACCAGTTCTTTCAGGCACTCCTGCAATTGTCTCCATTGAGACTGCAGTACATGTAAATAAATAAAATAAATAAAGAAACACGGATTGGGGCAAGTGACAACGCTCATATTTGGCAGTCTCAGTGATCTTAGTGCACGGTACGCTGGTGTTAAATATATTGATGGATGGACGCATTTGTGCAAACATGTTCATTCTCGCCGCCTATGAGTACATTATGCGTTATTCAAGATAAGTATTTTATCGACAGATGTAATACAGTGGTGCTCTCTACGTGTGCTCTTTTGTTGAGCTGCGGCTTCTATCATCCGTCCTGGCGTTAAGCCAATCTCCGAGAATTGTAAAACAAGCCGAAAGTGTGTTCTCTATCGGAAGGTTTTACATGGGTTGGTGGACGCTTTGCCAGCAACCGTGCACAGAAGAAATTTTCTTTCTTTCTTTCTACAGCAGGAAAATGAAAGAAGAGTCGAAAAGACACAGAAACGAAAATGATTGATGATATTTCGTATGGACTTCTATATGTAATGACACTTTGCTGAAGTAGAGTCTATTTACCTATAGCTGGCCCCTCGACGCATTGCAATAACAACGAGAGTAACATTAAGAGTACAGAGCGTACAGTAACGGAGAGTAGTCATTATTCAGTCATCAGTTGTTATACTTGCCCAATTTGAGCCATCGCGTAACACGGTGTGGGATACCACGTAGGTCAATTTCAGCTGGAGCAACCACAATTGGCTTATACGTGCCGGCGTGTTGATAAGCCTCGCAGGTAACAGAAAACGAAAAAAAATGTGTACGTGTGCGTCATTTTTGTTCCCGAGCTTCGGGGATCACCGTCATGGACAAAATGATTTTTGTGTCTGTAGCCCCAGCAAACACATATGATTTCCAGATCATCCCGCTTTCATCTCACGGCCTCATCGGGATGAGTTGATCCATGCGTCGTCCTCCGGATCTCCGAGAGCGAGCAATAGGAAATCGTCCCATATTCATCCCTGTGAGAGCTGCCTGCGAGAATGCAGACGCCGCGAACCCTCCGCGCCTCCAACTACGCTTGCGCGGTACGCAACTGCGGCTGCATTTTGTAACATTACTACGTGATCCTTAATGTAATCGTTACCGAACACGATGTAAAATTTATCAATTTCATTCTTCATGTTTTCGCATAGCAACATCCAGTATTTTGTAGTTTTAATAAAGATACGCGACTTGCGCTGCTTCCAGGCGACCAGCGGAAGCGAGGTTCAAACGTTCAAACCGTTAGCAAGCTCCTCCGGGTTGCAGGCTAGAGGTACTGTGGTGTGATGTTACAATTGCGAGCGAATTTCGGAAGTCCATCATTTGCCACTGTGCGGAGCTAAGATGACTACTAGCGGCAAATGTTCATTTGTTTGACTCCTTGTGAGTGTAGCTGGAAGAAGAGACACCCCTCTGGAACCAGGCTGTACGCTGAGGTGCCAAAAAATGTGGATGCCATCATGCACATTTCGACGAAATGTCACTGTCCCCGTGTGTGAGAGCCTGCAAGCAATACGTTCCGTAGGTACAGCGGCGAGACTAACAATGTGACGCCAACGAGGGTAGCCGGTACCCTCAGTCAGGGCATGATGATACAAGTAACAGCGGTTCAGTGCTCTTGGAACACGGCGCGTTTCTATCCCGCAGTTCTCAAACAAGTGGTTCGCATGTCAGGGACATTTATCAAGACGCTTCCGCTGAAGCTACAGAAGGAGAAATACATGTGTTACACCAGCGAGGTTCAGATACGGCTCATTTGAGCGACGCTTGTACGGAACAGGCGTTACCGATCGCAAAGTGCCGATGACTAAAGTGCATGGGCGCTTGTACAGATGATCTGTCAGAGTGCAATTCTGAAGGATGCTATCCACTGACATACATGGACTTGAGCAACGTTCAAGGTAAATTACTCTTTATTACCACAATTTAGGAAGCGTTGAGTCAGTACAGTGTTCGTTGTAGAAAATTCTGTCACGCAAACTTCTGCACCATGACTGTTTCTCCACTCTGAAAGACCTGGCCCTCGTATGTTAAGTGAGGCACTGTTACAGAATACGATCACTCTTTGTTGAAAAAAAGAGAAATGCTGTCACGCTGTCTCTGCTGCAGCATCGAAAAGCGCCGACCAATCCATGATGTGGCGTACGCCTCCACCTATGTGGCAACCTTATTCTCACCGTACGATTCATTCCACTGTTTCGTGGCCTTACATTGAATGTGTTGTACTTTAACGCTGGTAAAATTAAGGTATTCATCATGCAGTGAATGAAGCTGTGCATCCGGACCCTAAATTTCCCATCGCGGTACGCAGAATTATGTATTTCCAGCCGTACAAAACGTTTTTAAAGATGCTTTCGGCATGGTCGGCAAGCCAATCCAATCCAAATTTCAGAACCTCTGGATGACATTGACACTTTATGCGCTTGATATCGTCTTCGATATTGTCACAGAGTCCCACACAGTCCGCCAGGTATGCAACGATGCAGTAGCAGACGAGGAAAATGGATGAGCGTTTACTTCAGCCAGTGAGGCAGTCACCCCAGCTGTCTCAGTCCCAGCCAATAAGGCAACCAGACGTACAAACTTCACAGTATGGTATGCCGATAGAGATGCTCCCAAGCGATATTGTGATGCGTTGACTGTTGTATGGTGAACTAACAAAGCAAACCATTTCAGCTGTGCGTATCCCAAGCAGAAATCAACAAGATGAGCGGCCTCTCCCCCGTACTGCAGCAGTGTATATCCTGCACATGGTAGGAACAGTTTCCTGTAGGTTAGAAATGCATTGCATATCATAATTCCGTAGTCAGGATCATAAAAAAGAAAAGAAAAAAACAAAGGAACGCGTACTACACCAAGCATACGATTCCCTCTGTCATTAATGTCTTTCTTTGTCTTTCTTTTTCTTTCTCCCAGATATTGTGCGTGAGTAGCTGGTGCCCTTAACGAGTGCCTACATCTCAATTTTTCTTCTTTTCCATTCCATTCATGTTGCACATATTTCCAAATCTGTAAACACATTTCTGACATTCTGTACTCATGAAACAATCACGTGCTTTGACGTAAAAAAATGTCATCTCTTGCTTAGATGCCAACGTCAGCACAGCAGATGCTTGGCACATGTGGCTTGGCAATGTGGCTCCCGCCACACAGCCTTCCTCAGCATCAAGCGTGCCCTCGCCGAGGCTGCGCTCCTCACTCACCCGATTCCCGACGCCCCTATCATCCTTACCGTCGACGCGTCCTCGGAAACTGTTGGTGGTGCCCTCCATCAAGTCACCCCGGACGAACAGCTTCAGCCACTCGCCTTCTTTTCAAAGCCCTTGAAGCCGGCAGAGGCCCGGTATAGTACGTTTGGCCGTGAATTGCTTGCCACATATCTCGCCATCAAGCAGTTCCGCAACTTTCTGGAAGGACGCAATTTCACGGTCTACACTGATCACAAGCCCTTTACGTACGCCATCTCATCTGGTTCATCATCTCATTCGCCTCGGGAGTTGCGCCATCTCGCGTACATCTCCGAATTCACCACAGATATTCGACACCTCCCTGGCACCAGCAACGTCGCGGCGGACGCTCTCTCACGGGCACGGATTTCCGCCATCTCGTTCCTGACCACTGTCGACTACGCTTCAATTGCGCAGGCTCAAGACCACGATGCTGCCATCCAAGACCTCATTGCATGCCCTCAATCTCTGTCCATCCGCAAAGTTCCCTTCCCTGGAACGCCTTACCATTTGGTATGCGACGTTTCCACCGGCAGCCCACGCCCCCTCATTCCGCAAGATTTTCGACGAGACATCTTCGACGTCTCCCTGCACCACACAGGAATCAAGGCCACTCAAAAGCTCATTGCAACTCGCCTTGTCTGGCCCTCGATGAACCGAGACGTCCGCGATTGGGCCCGCCTATGTTTGGCTCTTTCGCCTCCATCACCGTTTCCTACACCCGATGCTCGTTTCCGTCATGTTCACCTGGCCTTGGTGGGTCCCCTTCCCCTATCTGCCGGCAAAGCCTACCTTTTCACCTGCATTGACCGTTTCACCCGCTGGCCGGAGGCCATTCCCATTGCCAACATAACTGCTGACACGGTGGTGCGCGTCTTCTTGGGTGGCCCGCTTCGGCGCGCCCGCTATGATTACCACCGACAGAGGCCGCCAGTTCATCTCCCGTCTGTTCGCAGAGATGTGCCGTTTTCTTGGTTCCCAACATCGACAGACGACGGCTTATCTCCCTTGCGCCAACGGCCTCGTGGAAGGACTCCACCGCACTCTGAAGACCGCCTGCGCGCACATGACGACCCCAGCCACTGGGTGCAACGCCTACCCCTAATTCTCCTTGGCGTCAGGGCTGCCATCAAGTCAGACGCGCCTGTCTCACCTGCTGAGCTCGTACATGGCGCGCCGTTTAGACTACCAGGAGAATTCTTTGACCATGCAACTCTTGCCCAACCCGCTCCTGACCTTCTTGACTACGCCACACGCCTGCAGTCGTACTGTGCTGACTTGCGACCACTGCCCACACGGTCCTCTTCGTCCCGTCCCGTCATCATTCCTCTGGTTCTTCATTCCGCAACACATGTGTTTCTTCGGCAGGACGCGGTTCGTAAACCGCTCCAACCCCCGTACGACGGCCCTTTTCCCGTCCACTCTCGTCAAGCGCAGACCAACACCATTAGGCTTCCTCATCGGCTCGAAGTGGTCTCGGTGGACCGTGTGAAGCCTGCCTTTTTGTCTGCCATCACCCCGGTGCCCGAACTTTCTCGCGCCTCGTCCCCCTGCCCGCCTGCACCGGTCCATCCGCCAGGTTCGGTGCATTGGGCATCCGGCCCACCTTCTGTCCGTCTCATTCCTCGCCGGTTTACGGTCCAGGGGGGGGGGGGTACCTGTAGCTGACGACGATGCTAGGCCACGCTCCTCGTGACCAGCCAAGCTCATCGGGCACGCATTTCTGGCAGGCTATTCTTCCTGCTGCCTGTCCTCGACTCCTTTCCTCACGTCGCGTCATTTGGTGAGCCGAACAACGAACACCATGTTCGGCGTAATTCAGCCATGCAACATCCTAAATTATTCGGCAAACCAGCATCGAACCACCCTCTAGCAGACAAGGCGCACCGGGACGCAATTCCATGTGTTTGCTCCAATGCATGCCTTGCGTAGACGATGTTCGCAGCAAAAAGATCGCGCAATTACCACAATAATAAATTATATCAGAAGTGACAATCTGTTTTACTAGAGCTTTGTGCGTTTCAATAGAATAGCGTCCACGCGTAGGTGAAAAAATGTCAACCTTTTCTGTGGGTGGATTTCCAGGTTGTAACGCGGTGCGTTTATCTTGAAAAAAGAAAAAAAAAAGGCATACTTTGACTGAGACGCGGGGGTAGGTGTTTCTCAACGGAGTCTAAACCTTCTGGTTGACACATCGACCCTATATAATAAGCGAAAAAGTTTGCTTTGTTACCCTTAGTTATTTATTAGCAGCATTGAGGGGAAAAACGGGTAAGCAGATCACGCTGTTAACAAGGTTCAGCAGCTGCTGTTCGCGTAGAAGCTTCGCCTGTTTTAAAACCGTGGTTCACATTCGCAAGGACACCCTGTATACAAACATTTCTCAGTTTGCTGTTCAACCCACCCATTTACTATTTTCTCTTCCGAGAGAGATGAGAGAAGTTTGTGAATGTGTTTGTGAAGCGGGAATAGGTAGAACCTTGCACCTCCACTGTGTCTCAGAGGTTTTTCCAACAGAGTGTTTATGTACTCTCGTTTGTAGTACGTGTTGTGTACAAGGCCATTTGTGCTTAGGAAATAAATATGGTTTGCTGATATTCGAAAGCAGTAGTTTCAGTGCTCTTCGCCATCCCGAGCCCCGGCAGTGGGCGGGTAGCGGGAGGAGGTGCTACCGCGATCTCTGGGCTGCATGCATGCTTCACTGCAATACCTCAAGAGACGCACGCAGTACCATCCCAGCTTGATCGCGCGGGTGATCCGCGGGTAGCTTGCAGGAACGTTACTCAGGTGCTCAAGTTGTGCGTTTTTCGGAGTTTTTTTAGGGAATTGGCATTCCTACCGGGAACGAACGCATCGCCCCACTGCGTGTTTCGGGGTTCATCACAGTTATGGTTTTTGGTTTGCCGGGGGTGCATGCAATTCTCTGTCTTGCCCCCTGAAGTAATCAGCGTTCTGCGACACTGCTGTTCGCGGTCATGTATGATTACTATTGTGAAGTACATACACTAGGTACCATCTCAACAGCTGTGTGCCGAACAAGGTGTACTCGGGCACATTTGGCGTTGTTGATAAGAAGCAGCAATGCGTGGCGTTTCTCCCAGTGTTGACTCTACTCCGCCGTCATATATTGGATGGACCACTGTAGTTTTCCAACATGCAAGCACTAGCGATCAATTTCCTGTTATTGTTCTCGTGGGAATATCTTTTATGCCCCTTGTGTTGAATGCAAACTTTGCGAAAATTAGTAGAGCTCGGCGCAAAGTTTAACTGCAGTCAGTATAACTGAAATATGAGAATGTAAGTATAGCATGCTGCTTTGCGATCTCGTCTCTTGTGCTTCTACTTGTGCGTAAGCGATGCACGCTGTCGCAGAAGTTTAAATAAAAGTTGTCAGATATTGGTCACCTTTGATAGTTTTCGGTGAGCCATTGGAAAGTGACGTTACCAGCAATGGATACGACGGTTACGCAATTGTAACGCGATATTCAGCGTCATATGTGCCTGAACAACAACAAGAACTTTATTTTGGCTTTGGTGTCTGTTGGTGTTTGGTGTCTGGTGGTGTTGGATATGTGTCTGAATCAATCCTTGACATAGTTGTTATAATGCAATGGCGATCACAGTCGATCTCGAGATGCGATCACACACCGAACAACTGGAGAGAGGATGGTCTTTCTCCACACGATTCCTCACCGCCGGTGATGGAATGTCCCAGCGAGAAGATGTTCGTGGCCTCAGGTCACGACCATGCCGGTAGAACTCATTGATTTTTTTACTGACTGAACCTTTTCAGTGACTTCCATCTTTCATCGTTACTGACTGATTGCCACGTCGTTTTCGCCGTTGTCTATGGCGGCGACAGATAGGCCGCCACACACGACGACGATGTTATATTTTCGCAAGAGAGGTCACGTTACCCCCGTGAGTTTTCTGCGGACGACCACGCAATCTTGGGTGCGTCTACCCTTAACCCTGTGTTTATTTATTTTTCTTTTCAATAAAAATGGTTGGTCAATGCAGTTGTTCCATTGAAATAAGAATATTTAAAATTTAAACAAATCTGCGAGGTTTTCAGGCGAGCGTGAGCCAATTTCGTATATGTATCATACATGGCACATTATGCGGTGTAGGGTAAAAATGATTCCCCACAATGACTCGTGGAAATTCTAAAAACGGTGCATAATTTACACATCTAAGAATGCAGAAACATTACAAGTTACAATGAAAAGCACTCCAATTAAAAAATTTGACAATAATTTCTCTCTGTGGTGAAGCAAAATTGCAAGGTTGTGCCACAGGCACGTCTCAAACCAAAATATGCCATATATTTTTTTTTTCAATTTAATGTTTATTTTCCTTTCGGCTGGAAGGGGAAGCAAAAAGCCGAGGAGGTTTGACTAGGGCTCCCCTCCCAATGTACGCCGTACAGCAACAGTACAAAATGACAGAGTAACAATACAAAATAACAATATACAAATTAGCAGATTACAAAATCAAGTAACGAGGCAACAAAATTAAATACAATGAGGAAAAAGTGATTAATCCATGTTTAGAATGAAGCTAGTGGTGTTCCTTCGTGTAATTAATAAAGGATCCGGTGTAATTCTAACATATTGATTACAAATCGAAGCGGACGTATATTGTAGCGATTGTTTGCCGTAGTTTGTTCTACACAAAGGTGTACACCACTGCTCACTACGAAATGAATAATTAGACACTTGCTTATTTAAATTACATAATTTTAAGAAGCTTAGTTATTATTACGAGTACATGCTGAGTGTATCAGTGTTAATCTATACTTATAGAAGTTGGATATAGGAATGACACTGTAATATTTGAATAAATCTACATTAGGTAAAGAAGAACCGATGCCAGCAAGCACTCTCAACGCTCTCTTTTGTACCGTTTGCATTTCATTTATATTTCCGGTAGTAGTTGTGCCCCAAACTAGGAAGCAATAGTTATATCTCAAAAAAAAAAAAAAGACAAGGAATTATATACCTGGAGTTTTGCGTTTTCACGTAAGAAATAACGATACCTGCTTCATATTCCATTTACACCATGGTCATTCCACCTCAAGCGTCCCAATGGCGTGGCTCGACCATCGCCGATTCTTGTGAAAAAAATATACAGGGTGTCCGGTGAGAAAGTGTCATTAAATTTTTTAAAATAGGTTTGACTACTTGGAATACACAAACACATACTTTTGCCACAGATTCAGGCCGTTTGCGTTCGCGTCACATATTAATTAAGCTAATTTTGGTAACTGAACTCGAAAATTAGCCAACAAAAGTTAACGTTTTTCTTGATGAATTCTGGAGCCAATGGCCATAGCATACTATCCCAACCGAAATCACATTTTTTTTCCTGAAGATTTGTACAAAAATTTGACAGCCACAAAATCGTCCCCGTGCGAGGTGCGCTTGCTGATATTTACGTTTGCGGAACTTTTCGCTCCATCCAAATACCCTCCCTCCTACGCGAACAAGAACATAATCACGCCATCCGCCCTTATCAACGTGCATACCGTCAGTCCCCAGACACTGGTAACATCGGTTACCGCGGTAATGGCCTCGATCGGGTGTGGCTGTTTCCACTTTGTCTCGATAAAGGCAGAGCCAGCATTTACGCAAACGCTAATTTCATGGAACACGCCTTGCCAAGTGACGGTTTTGCGGCTGCCAAAGTTTTGTACAAATCTTCAGAAAAAAAAAGAAACTGTGATTTCGGTTGGAATAGTGTGCTATGGCCATTGGCTTCCGAATTCATCAAGAAAAACGTTAACTTTTGTTGGCTAATTATCGATTTCAATTAGCAAAATTAGCCTAATTAATGTGTGACGCGAATGCAAACGGCCTGAATCTGTGGCAAAAGTCCGTGTGTGTGTACTCCAAGTAGTTTCATAATTTTCTGAAGTTAAACCTATTTTTAGAAATTTAACGACACTTTCTCACCGGACACCCTGTATACCCTTCTCACTGACGTACAGACGTACTGTGTGAAATGTTTCTTTCGGGATCCGCCCGGAATCGCCGCAAGGGGGCTTCGAACTTCCGCTCCGAACCCAAAACCGTGATGCGTTTGAGCAGGCGCAGAGGGTGAAGGGCTTTCCATATCTGAAAAATTCAAGCGGGACGCGCTTCCGAAAAGTTCAACCCAATTATCATAGGATTTAGAGTCGCCGCGAGCGGAGAACTAGCGAGCTACGCTTCAGCAAAAACGGCGCAAAATCGAACGAATTCAACATTTTTTTTTCTAAAAAAAAACACAATGAGCAGAAATTGCTGAGTTATATTTTTTATTTGCAGAGGCCTATACCAGTACATTCCACCAAAAAGTTTGACGCCAGAATATTAAAGGGACCGAAAAGTGAATATAAACCTATCGAAACTTTATGTTCAGCGAAAAGCTTAACCTTCAAAAGTTCGAATATCAAAGAACTCCGCTGAAGTCGCAGTAGTTTTTCTGTAACCGAATTTTCCATAATTGCATGTCCAGGGACCTAGTAGGAAACCGTGCAGTCTGTCAACAAATGCATGACCCCGCGCCATCTGTCGAGGACGCATGTAATACGCGCACTTCCGGGCGCTAATCCGGCGAAAACGAAAATGGCATAAGGGTGAGTAGGCAAGCGAGCTGGTGTGGGCATTTGTGACCACTTTCTACGTCGAGAATGTCGAGCCTCTTGAACATGAGTGCGCATGAATTTCACATTCGAGAACTGTCGCTCACACAGAACTGTTGTTCGTGCGTTAGCGTGCTGGAAAGTGTGTTCTTCGCAGCAGAAGATTCCTCGTCCAGAGATCAATCGGAGTCACATTCGTCCTCAGCAGTAGCTCACCGTGCCATATGAACCATATATGAACATGGACTGCTTTGTGAAATTTCCATGTATCAGGGGGAAGCACTTGTGTAAGCCGAAACAAGCGCTGGTTTTTCGTCGTGCAGGTGTTCATGTGTGAAATGCAAACCGACGGATACTACGGTTTTTGCTGCCGAGAGGTAGAGTATGCGTGTGAAAAGCAGACAGACGATTGCATCAGAACTAACGAATATTTCGAAATACTGTGCCTTGACGCCGAAGTACTGCAAGTGTCTTTTACATACATCCGAGAAACCGAAGAGCATGGCAACATACACGGCAGCGCCGTGTGGTCTTTACGCGCTACTTGAACGGCAAACTGGACGGAAAACCCTTATTTCTGCAGGAAATTTCGTTATACCACCTGTCGGCCATTCACAAGAAGGATATGGGGTGCTCCGAGGAAATACAATAGAAAGTACTCCACTGGATCTCGATCTGCGTCATGCATGCTATTAGGGATGCTTTCCCATCAGTGCGTTGACCTGTAGAAATGTTATCAGCAGATTTTCATTTCTTGTTTGCTGCAAGTTTTTCTCATTGCTTTTTGTTTGCTGTCACAGCATATTATAATTACTAGTTTGTTCCTGGAGGGTTAAATAACCTCTGGGCATAGATGTATTTGTAGGTTATACTCATGTCTCAATTGTATATGTGAGGAGTGAGTAAGATCATTTTCATCAGTGGTCATTCAGCTGAACTGTGTTCATAACCTTTTAGTATACTTCTTAGTGACCACGTTTCCAAATGTCAACTAATAATTGAACCAAGATTGGGATTTAACACTTAACTCTGTTTTGCCAAACGGAGTACTTGTAACTGATTCATTATCACGTCACCAACTAACATTTGTAAAGGAGGACTTGAGGGCTGACTTCAAGTATTATTAACCCTTGATCTGGGTTCAAAGTTAACCATGCACCATTGGTGTGCATAGTACTCCAAAATGGCTAAATAATTTATTGCATAAGTTCTCTGTTACTGTAATTGAGATGTACTTTTGTAAAGTACTTTTGACAGCCCTGCAAATTGAAACTGGCTTCAGTGTACACTACAAATGCATCGTAACATTTAATTGAAATATAATATAAGAGCAGAAGCAACATTTTGTCACAACTCAAACTATATTTTTCTTTTTTATTGTCCAGGGATTTAGGAAACAGAGTAGGACTTCCTGCTGTTTAGACGTACTTGATAGAGTTGTAAAACCTGCAACAAAATAAACAAGAGAAGTATAAACAGTTTTGTTTTTCCCTTTTGAATTTAACGAGCTAGTTATATTTTACCATTTCTTCACTTTTGTATTCTCTGTTGGCGAAAAGATTACAGGAACAATAATGCTGCAGATCGAACAATGACCTGTCATCTTGATGAAGATCAGGACATTTCTCCAGGCATGCTAAGTGAGACAAAAGAAATGTACAATGAAGGTTGTACAAAAACAGCAAATCTCCGTCGACTAAAACTTTATATATGTGGATGTTACCACATCGTGTAGTTTCCATCCAAAAGTAGGACTAGGCAAGGTTGTTTGGTAGGTTGTTGCCATGTTGATGTGCTATACCGTTACAGCACATCAATATTGATGAGGGGCAAACACAGTAGACAGCGTGATGATGGCTGCAAACTCAAGTGAAGATTTATTCAACAGAACAAGAAACCGAAAGCATGAGTATAGAGAAAGGCAGTGCCATGCAGTGTATGGTGAACCACATTAATCTCTGAGAAGGTAGGATCGAAAAGCAATAAAGAGAAATGACAGTTGCGTCCTAGCTAGGGGAACTCTGCAAATTTAGGACCAATATGATGTGGTAACCTTGCATGGCTCACTGCAGCTCTGACACACATTGAACAATTCCAGTAGTGGGGCTTCAAAGACAACGAACGTTCGCTGTTTCACTGGACATTCCAGTGTAGAGGATGCATCTCTAGAAATTAATTAGCGTTCCTTAGTCATAAAGTCATAACTACATCTCAACAGGAAGTATTCTTATACCCTTCAAACAAGCTAGTAGTTCTGATCGGTTTCTTCTCCCCTTGTTGACGTCATACTAATGTTCTGCACCTGTCCAAAGACTAAAAAAAGTGTCGCAAAGTCTGCAACACGTAACAAATCTAGTGTTTCCATCTGTGGACTTTGCATACCTGCTTTCATCTATTTCTGTCATGTCAACTTCAGTGCCTAGATCACACACACACGAAGCAGTCTTGCGCCACTTCAACACTGGAAGGCCCCTAAAATTAAATTTGTTGATGTTGACAATGTTGAGTACGGGACAAGTAAGACAACATAAGTGAAATGGAATACGTTGTCGCTATATTATAATTTATATATGTGTGACGCCTGTACATACCTAAGACGTTGTGGTGAACTCGTCACCTCGGTGAAGCAAAATCACTGGGTACTGAGCATCAGTGTGCTTAGGACGTCTTCGCAATTCGCCTTCTACGGCATCTTCGTAGTCATCGGCAGCAAAATGAGAACAGCACACACGACACGACTGCTACATCTCATAACCGAGTGTCTCGAACCACATTCGCTTTCGCGCACTCTCCTGTTGAATCTTGTGGTAGAAGACGCCCGCCGCCGATGGTGAACAAACATGATTTTTGCATCCCCGAACACCAAAACTACACCAGGTAGGTCTCTCGAATAATTGACACAACCACGACGAACATGTCATTCACTTCTCTTCGCGCGACCAACACGACCACCCACGACGTAAACAATAAACGCGATAACACAGACGGCCTTGCAGATGGCGCGGCGGATCGTAGGTCGTAGCGGCGAAGTAGCTGAATGCTTTATTAACGTAAAAGCTATGGAAGTGAGCGTCATTTTTAAAATGTCGTTTAGCTGTAAGATAATGTGCGTGAACTTTGTTCTCTACAAAATCAACTCTCACGTGGTAAGGGTTGACCAGTCCCTGGGAGCCCTGACCCGAAACCCAAGTTGCTCTTTTTCGCCGTTCGCTGGCAGCACCGTCCATGTTCCGGCAATCTTCAAAATATTTATACGTAAAAAAATATGCCGAATTGAGAAGTAATGCGCTCTGTGTCTTATCAAACAACGATGTTGTGCACGACAGTGGGCAAAAATATGGGGGTTATTTTTCACTTTTCGGTACCTTTAAGCATAATGTAAGACCCCGAGAATAGGGAACACGAAAGGACAGGCACAACACGAAGTTTCAAACGGCCTAGTCTCGGGGTTTTACATTATGCATCATCTTCACCAGCTCGCTTGCTTCCTAGCCATTTTTCATTGAATTTTTAAGTTCACCCTGGTGCGCCTCTCGCGACGCGACGCACGGGATGGGCTTCCTTGCGGCGCCCTCCTCCTTTCCGCACAAAAGTCAGTGCAGAAACACTGGCCTCGACAAATTTGAAACCGTTACTCAACTCTGATGCACGATTAAGCATTTGTGACACTGACGGTTGTCCTGCCCAGGGAATAATAATAAAGCAAGCAAGGTTTCCCCAACACCCATTTGCGGCCCTTATAAAAGAGGCTTCGGCGGGTAACCCGTTCCAAAGCTGCGGAGTTAACCCTCTGATACGAAAATGAGAATGTTGCTGATTTCCGTTTCTTGTTATTTATTTATTTTCTTAGCCCCAAGTCAGATACATACATTCTTGTACTTACGTACAGGAATGCCATTACATCACGTTCCTCAAGCTCGGAATAAGTGCTTGATGTCTCTGCCATAGGTACACGTGAGACACTCTGAGACACCTCTGATAGAATGATGGAACCCTTGTACGGTTCTTGCGTGAATAAGCGATGTCCACCTGCTCTAAGCAGAATCGCACTGAAATGTGAATTATGTATTCTTTTCCCTTCCTTTTTTCTAGTCAGCTGTAATCTGACTCGGGGCTGAGAAACTAAATAAAAAGACACGGAAATCGGCAACATGCTCATTTTCGTATGAGAAGGTTAACTCCGCAGCTTTGGAACGGGTTAGCCGCAGACGTGCGCTTAATTCGTTACTAGTAATTGCGTTACTTGTAATCAATTACGTTTTTGAGTAATTTTTCGGGTAATCAGTTATGTGAATGTCAAAGTCGTTTTTTGAGTAATGAATTACATTTCTGAGTAATCGATTACTTAGTAATTCATTACGTTGCCAGCCTTTGTTCTGGAATTTCAGGGTCTCTCTTTCTCTAATCTCTTCCAACACCAGTGTGGTGGTATCTTTGTGGTAGCTTTGGAGGTGTAGTGAGTCATTGGGAAGTTCCACGCAATGCAATCGCGTCAACGTCTTTCCGGGCGACAGCAGACGTACGGACCAAACTACGGACGTACAGACCAAAGCAGCACAATGTACTGAAAGTCGAGTGCAATATGGGTGGACGGGTAGGTGGAAGACCTGGAACAGACTCTTGAAACTAAGGTACATTGATAAGACACATACCGTCCACCCCTATTGCACTCGACTTTCAGTACATTGTGCTGCCTGGGTATAGATCTTTACGTGCCCTATTCGTCTTTGTTTTCAGTGTTATTTCAGATGTTCTGCTCTCTTTTCTTTTCTTTTCTTCTTTTTTCTGAGGCAGAAAAAGAGTGGTATAATTGGGGTAAATGCAGAATAACGACCGGAGTAACGCGTTACTTTTCTACTCGTTACTCAATTACATTCGGAGTCCTGTATTTGGTAACTGTAATCAATTACTTTTTTTTTCTTTTTTGAGTAACGGGCACGTCTGGTTAGCCGCAAAAGCCCCGTTTATGGGGGCCGCAAATAGGTGTTGGGCAAGCCGCAAGCCGCTTGTTTGCTTTATTGTTATTCCCTGACCAGTCAGTGTCATAAATGCTTAATCGTGCATCAGAGCTGAGTAACGGTTTGAAATTTGCCGCCAGGAAGCCCATCCCGTGCGTCGCGTCGCGAGAGGCGCACCAGGGTGAACTTAAAAATTCGTCGCGGTCGTATAACACAAAACACCCTAGAGAAATTGTGTGTACTTATAACTGGGAAACTGCGTTACATTTTTGCGGAAATTTCGTTTCTTTAGCGCGTCCGCCAGTGCCACCTTTTCTTCGGCAAAGTTTTCAATTTTTCCTAAAACTACTGACTTTCGCATTTTGTTACAGTTTAACAGTTTAATTTCCTGGTGGCGTCAAACTTTTTTGGTGGAATATACTGGTAGGCCCCTATATACAAATAAAAAAATGTAACTTAGCAATTTCTGCTCATGGTGTTTTGTTTTATAAAAGCGTTGAATTTGTTCGATTTAGCGCCTCTTTCGCGGAAGCGTAGCTCGCTATTTCTCCACTCGCGGCGACTGCAAATCCCTTGATAACTAGTGTAAACTTTTCGGAAGCGCGTCTCGTTAGAATTTTTCAGATATGTAAACCCGTTCACCCTCTGCGCCTGATCAAACGCATTACGCCTTTCGGTTCGGAGCGGAAGTTCGTAGCCCCCTAGCGGATCCCGAAAGAAATATTTCACAGAGAACGCATGTACGTCAGTGAGATGGACATATATTTTTTTCGCGAAAATCGGCGATCGTCGAGCCACGCCATTGGGACGTTTGAGCTGGAATGACCCGCCAGCTAGTTTCTTTTTAGTGTATTTCACGTGCGTGTTCCCATTCAAATTGTCTGAAAATATCACCCCTCAAGTTTTTAAGGAATATGCTATCTCGAGCTTTTATTATCATAGTAGAGTGTAACATTATCACTAACAACTTTATTTTTCGGGCGAAAAAGCTTTGTTTTGGCATTGGTTTTATTGATACGTAATGAATTACAAACCGAACACGTTTTCAAATTCTGCAACGCGTTATTTGCTAATGCTTCAATTTCTGTTACTGATTGCCCGGAAAAAAGTAATGTTGTATCGTCTGCGTATATAATAGTATCCAATGTGGAAGAGCCATTAATTATTGGAAGAGTGCTGACTATGTTATTAATGTATATATTAAAAAGTAAAGGGCCTAATATGCTGCCTTGTGGAACCCCTAATTTGACACATGCGAGATTAGACGGGATGTTATTTATTACAACTGCCTGCTCACGCAAGCTTAGATACATTTGCATTTCTCATTAGTAAATCTGTCCGCACACTACTGATGGTAGAAGAAACTAATCGAGGAACAGAATTCTCGCAGTAAAAAGAAAAAAAAAACGAAATGAAAAATGAGTAGGGAAAAAAGAAGGGAAAATCTGCAGCCATGGCGAGTGATCCGGGAAAATAGGTGTCCGCATTCACTGCAAATCCGCATGAAAAATACTGCACAAAACGTAAAAAAAACACCGAAAGACTAGGGAATTCCATCAAAGAACCACTCCCATAACTGTATATAGAGTATCATCTGCGTTACGTACCGAAAAGTGACGGATAATTATAGAAGGAACAATGCGAAAAATAAAAGATAATTTGATATACTCCAAAAGCAATGTAGAAGAAAAAAAAATAGATAACACTTTTAGACTTAGAAGTACAGAAAAAAAAAAAGGTTTTTCACGTCGAATATCAATTCTTCTGTCTCACGTGCTCCTTCTTCGTCTTTTTGAATTCCTGCCTTCACAAATGGCACAACAAATGGCTGTATCTCTGCACAGTGTCCTATGACGTTATAAAGGAATATGGCACAGTTGACGAAGTTAGGCCCTACCACTTACATATAAATCTGGGACTGTTTTACACCCACTGTTTTACACGTTCAAAAACAAGAAACAGAAGAGGGGAGCGGGGGGAGGGAGCGAGAATAAAAGGACAAGGATAACATGTACACGATGCGGGGATGACTTTCCTTAAGCTGTCGGCGGATTCCCTTCCCGCCCTGCAGCAAATGTATTTTCTGAATAGTATGGGTAACTGCAGTTATAACCAGACCAAGGCGTTCGCGGATGTGGAACCCTTGTGGGAGGGATATTTCCTTTTTGTCAACTATATTGCACCTGTCCCTCTCTTATGCTGCTCCTTGTTTGTTTGATACAGTTGACGGCCATAATGGGAAGAGCTAAGTCGAGTGCTTTTGCATTGGGGGCTTTGAAGGCAATCCGTCACGAAGTGCCCATGAGGATGGGGGAACAAGTTTTAAACCATTCACTGGATCCTTTTAAAATACTTAGTATTCAGTTCGTCCAATATAGGAAGACTTAGCTCAGGTTCATCTACAAGTGGCGTGTGTGTCTTCCTGTGTTGTGTTTCCTACGTGGGATATAGGACCAACGATCCTTCCTCGGACAAGAACTGTTGTGTCACTCAGCACGTTCAAAGCTCTGACGACATCTGCACCGCAGGATAAGGTATCTCTATTGTTTAAAAAAAAGTGTATGGCTCTACTCAGAACAACACATTAGAACTAACACGACAGGTACTCACGGCCTGGGACGATGGGATTCCAAATGACGCAACTGCCACACTTGAAGTACAGGGCCCGCAAGGGATAGTTTTCGCCTGGATCTGCAGTCGCAAGTAAGAAAGAAGGTGTTTATGACGGACATCCTAAACTCAACTTTGCAAGTTATTAACCGAGGAAACAAATTTGCTAAAGAATTGTTTAGCAAATTTGTTTCCTCGGTTAATAGACCATCTTTAAAGAAGGTCTATCTAGAGACCCATACCTCTTCAACAGGAACCCTTCTCTAAACCATACAACATTTGAGCGAAATCTGGCCGGAAGCAGCCTTGTCATGCAAAGGGTCTAATAGGTCGCTACAAATGAACTATCAACCATTGCTCAATTTATTACTTGGATAATGTCATTCAGTTACACTAATATGATTGTAGAATTATAGAACAGGAGGAATTACCGCTAATAAACTTTTCCTTTCCTTTTTTTTAATTTTATTCAGCTCACGTCCCGGTCCACGTTGAGGTCGTACGAAATCGTTCCATTGTTCGCGTGGCATGCTTTCCAGATATGCTGCACTTAACGCACACAGGTGGGTAAAAATTCAAACGAAGGGACACAGAAGTTCCACGGAGAACTGAGTTGTACAGAACTCACCCAACATGTGCTCAAATAATGCTTAAATTCTTTCTACAAGAACGCTCAATACTTGATCTTTCAGACTAATTTCAGCGATGCAGCATCCAAATATCTGTTCAGTGGACGTGGTGGTCCATGTGGTTTGCAAGGATTTCTAATCTCAATAACTGTCCCACTTGTAGCAAAAAACCGTAACACTCAAGCCAGTGCAAAGTAAAGCCGTGATTCGGCGGCGCAGTGAAATACTACTAGCGACAAAATTCCACGAATTGATGCTTTAAGAACGAACTATCACTTCAAACACACAAGTGTAATGCTCAATGTGTGGCGGTGCGTACCACGGAGAAATGTATATTCCACACAAGCGAGACCAAGGATAGCTGGAGCACAACAGTCGCATTTAGAAACCAGCGTTTTTCTGGCATCGATGATCGACGATGACCATGATGGCACAATAACCGTAATTGATTGCACACTTTCAGCGCACTTGTTTCCCTTTTTTTTTCATGCCACGAATCGCATACGTCTCTTCAGATAAGATTGACTCCTAATTGCAACAAGGTTCAGGTAATCGTCCGGATTCACACGATGTGCAGCACCGCGAAATCATCCATGATATTTGCATGCAGAACCTCACACATGAAATCTCATGTATGAAATAACCATTCCCTTGTCTTTACTCACATAACCAGCATTCAAAGAGATTGAAACTCTTAAATAATTTATTTTACAAGCTTTCGGACGGAGTCCGTTCTTCCTCAGTACGGACTCCGTCCGAAAGCTTGTAAAATAAATTATTTAAATGTTTTAATCTCTTCACATACTTATCTTATTCGCTTGCGAGTGCTAGACTTTTCCAATTTTTGCCTGTTGGGTTTCTTTACTCACATGGAAAATTCTTAATATTGCTGACGTTGTATCCAGGGTCTGAGCTCAATATTGCCAACTGCTGGTATCGCTTGAAGCTGCACAAAAGGAGAGATGTGATCAATTATAAATATATTGGAGGGAAGTCTGTATCGGGTCAGGAGCGATGTTTCCCATATTGAAACTGGGGGCTATAGACCATGGAACTGGCAGACTTCAGTTCACGTCTGATGGTGCTTGTATGAGCTAGATAATCTACCGTGACCTCGAACACGACGCGAGCTTATTATGTCACAGAAGTCTGCCCTTTGGCGAGAACTCCTTTTCAAAGACACTGAAACTACCGCGATGAGTCACTACCAGGGCACTCGTCCAACCCTCTGAACATGTCCCGCTTGCGGTAATGGTATCGTAGGAAAATGAATATGTTCCCGTATTCGCTAACATTTGTCTAGAACTGTGCACGGCATGACGTGGCAGGCGGATACGTAATGCTCAACTGTTCCATACTGTTCCGCATGCATGTCCAGAACACACTGTTTCGGTCAAGCAATATTTCATTATCGACTTTGGCTTCCTCGTTCTCTCCCGTGCTATCTGGAAGTAACCTTCAGTGTGTCGAACATATACAGGGTGTTTTACCTAAAGTGATAAAAAAATTCTAACTGGAGACGTACTCGCGAATTACCTTTTTACCGGCAATTATCTTCTGGAAACTTTCGCCACCATTTAGGAAGGCTTTGGACAATTTTTAATTGAGGGAAATTTGTTTTTCAATTGAACTTTGAAAATTGCAAAGCGAACCTCACTTTTTTACAGATGTATATGAAGTTCTCCCGGTATGCCACAGACCCAACAAAAACTATGCAGACTGTCGCAACAGAAATAATGAAAAAAAAAAATAGTAAAAATTGCGCCGTAGGCCACACACGTGTGCCTTTGCACACGTGTACCTTGATATGACATCTGTAGTCCACAAAAACAAACGAGGTAGTACTGAAAATTTAATCATTTATTTAGCTAGTTTGACGATGTCCGTGTGTGAGTACTATAACTGCAGCGCTAAAGTATCCCAAAGTAAAATGGACGTCTGTAGGTACAACCACGTGGGACACCCCTGAGCTCTCCTTACACCGTTGCTCTTTTTCGCTCTCTTTTTGGAAATGAGGAAAAGCTAAGCCATGTTTTCATGTGTCCCAACCCATAACCTGCTTTGTTGTCTATCTGGTCGTCCATTAGGTCCATACTAAATTGAATTTAAGCGTGTGTTCTGCGTGAACATGTGTCGATCGATATAACACAAATCTACATTTTGTAGGCCATTACATGTGATGAAATGCAGCTATACTGCAGTAGCATGAACGTACATCGCTCATCAACAGTCAAAAAATGGCCAGAAGCATGTAAATATTAATTACTTTATGTCGGCAAATTATCCGCTATCACACGAAATGTAATTGCTGACTAATGTAGCTAATAACTCAGGGCTTTACGTCGTGAGAAAACTGTGATCATGAGGGACGCCACAGTGGTCGAGTCTGTGGATTAATTGTGCCCACCTGAGGGTCCTTTAACGTGCGCCGAAATCTCGACACTGAGCATACCAGATTCAACGTCGCTCCCAGAACACATTTTCCGGAGAAACTTGTACCCATAGATTGAGAAGCTACCCGTCAAAAAGAACTCGTTACAAGTTAAGTTACCGTGCACGAAATGTAACTAAGTTAATAACGAAATTCTTCAGCCTGATATGTAACTCGCAGTTACGGTGTTACTTAAAAAAAAGAGCGAGTTATTTCCAGGTTACTTCGGACAGAAAATAGTATTACGCAGGTGCAGCGCGCGTGAGCAGTTGAGTTGAACCTTAAGCTACCTGCGGAGGAGTGCAACGCCCTTAGATCGTTTTCGTTTATGCCCAACAATCGACTTCTCCCTGTTTGTAAACAATTGACGTCATAGTGTTCGACAGCGCCACAAATTTTGTAGAGTTGAACTACGCACGAAGCTAGAGGTGAACAAGGTCGCGCACGAAAGCCACGGTCCTGAGGGGATTACGATGGTCCCTGAAAGGGACACGACCTTCGGTCCTCCTTTTCTTTCAATGGGGTGCAGCGAACAACTGTGCGTTCGTGGAACCCAGCACTCTCCTTCCGATTTGTTTCGGTTTCAGTCTGTCTATCAACGTCATGTTGACGTTTCTCTCGTAGAGGTGTATTGGAACGCTTTGCATCTTACTCCCTGTGGGCGCACAATGGTTCAGCTTCATTTCAATGGCACCGGTTCTTACTTCGTGAGTAAAATACTGTCATTGATTGAATATCACGTTTTATGGCAAAAAATGCGATGAAGGAACCGGAGAGAAAGCAAGAAAATATCTGGACGTGAGTACAAAGCGCATTAAAAGTAACTTGGAACGTAACTTAAGTTACTTTGGCAAAGTTACCTGAAAAAGAAACGAGTTCCTCTGAAAGTTATCACGGCGCAAAATACAGAGTTAAAAGTTACAAAAAAAGTAACTTAGTTACAGTAACGTGTTACTTGTAACGAGTTACCCCGAACTCTAATTTTCACACATACAGTTAATAACGAATTGTTCGTGCGTAGTTTTAAATGTACGCTTGTGTTTTTTGTATATAGTCTGTTTTTTATTCCGTGTTAGTGCCCCCAAGGAACTGTATATAGTCTGTGTGCATTACTCCTGCTTTTAATGAACACGTTCAAAACATGAGAAATTGATGTTCTGAGTCTGGAACACATTTCACACTTTTTTCTTTTCAGTGACTTCGATCTTTCAACCTTCAAAACGTTCACGTTGCCGCGTTGAACATAGGACTAAACTACTTTAATATGGAAGAATTTGGTTGCAAACACAGGATCGTAACTGTTACAGGATTAACATCTATTGCGTTTTAAGGAAAAGCACAAAAGCGTCGATTACACCTCACTGATATTTTTATTAGATGCTGTAGGTACAAGTACTCGGCTTGTCACGGTTCCTGTCATTCAGCGGCAAATTATAGTTCAGTATTCGCAAAATTTAGTAGACGCAAATATCTGAGCTGTGCTTGGTTCGAGAAAAATCCGAGAAACGTCATCATGACGTTGGTAGACACACCGAAACCAAAACAGATCGGAAGGGGAATGCTGGGTTCCACGAATGGGCAATTGTTCGGCTGCCTCTTATTGAAAGAAAAGTAGGACCGAAGGTCGCGTCCTTTTCAGAGACCATCGTAATGCCCTCAAGACCGTGGCTTTCGTGCGCGACCTTGTTCGCCAATAGCTTTGAACGTAGTTCTACTCGCTAGAACTCGCTAGAACGCGCTGTCGAACATTATGACGTCATTTGCTTACAAACAGGTATAGGTCTATTGTAGCGACGAGCGTTTTTTTTTTTTTTTTTTTTTTAGTTTTTGGGTTTACATTACGATGGCACGGGAAATCCTACAATATACGTTACGTATACGAAAAGTGCCGACGTGGTTAACCGCTGCAAAATATTTCTGTCAACTACCAACACATACCACGTGATCGTTCTTAAAGTTACACACAGCACACATGCAGTCACAGCTGTCAGCGGTTAAGAGCTTGTTTTTAGGATGGGATAATGAAAAAATTATCTCACCTGCAAATATGGTGATAGTTGTTGGAATAAGTCACGTAGTGTTAAACAAAACTTTGTTAAAGAATGTAATAAATAATGTGTAACATGGATTGAAATCATGCTTGTGTTCCCATATATGTGGAGACCACATTCACACAATGCATGTCTCTTTATCACGCAGCGTAAAGAAGATAAAGAAATGAAACTACCGGCTCCCGACCGGCAAACTGCGAAACATCTAAGTTGGCTTGATAAACCTTGAAACGCGCCCTTCACAACGTCAACTTGCTGGCTGAGATAACGTTAAGATAACGCACAGATTACCCAAGCAGCAAAATGTACTGAAAGTCGAGTGCAATAGGGGTGGACGGGTAGGTGGAAGGCCTTGAACAGACTCGTGAAACTAAAGAACATTGATAAGACACATACCGTCCACCCCTATTGCACTCGACTTTCAGTACATTGTGCTGCTTGGGTACATATTTCAGAAACCGGATCCACATGTGGCATCGCTTTGCTCTGTGCGCTGATCAAGGTGTCACGCAGTGCATGCAAGAAGGGTGAAATGTATGCTCTTCGGCTAACGGAACTGGAGCTATCACGTGGCCAGTAGTTGGGCAGAAATCCGTGAGAGGCAATTCAATCGCGTACTGTCGGCGGGCCCGGTGGCGCGGAAGCCTTCGCCCAGCACAGCACTCATTCCACTCCACTACAGCTGCCTCGACCTGTCCGACCAGCCTTGGCTACATGCCTGGATAGGGGCGGGCAGTTACGAAATCCGTAGCCAACGGAGGCAGCGGAGAAAGTGTTACCAACAGTTTTCGGAATTACGTCTGCTTTCATGGGCTAAAAATATGTGACATTCCCTCGGCTGATTCAATATCGCCTCCTCCGAGCGCCTTCATTGGAAGAGGGAAGAGCCCCATTCATTTTCTTTGCTCTCCTCCTCCCCGCCTTTCCTTTTAAGCCTGTCTCCGTGAGATTTCTACGGCTGTCCGGGAATACTTTGATACGAGCACTAATTCCGCTTTGTAAGGATCAGCTCTATTTATATTTCGGAATTTCGTGAGCATATGGTCTGCACGATTTTATACTCAACGTCAGAAGATGAAGCTATCTGTATACACACTGCAAAACTACAAGGTTTCCCCCATACATTGGTCTAATACTCACATGTAACCATTTCTCAAGAACGCGAAATCAATGATTGCACGTTTGTTTTCAACACCGTACACCTTGTTAATGTAGCAGACATCATCAGATTGGAAATTGTTCTGGTAGCCGTAGTAGGTTGATGGGAATGCGTAGCACTGCAACACAGACAATGTCATATGACTTAGATGTGGGATGCGCAGGTCTACAGACACGAGCAAGACATTTCGAATGCAATTTAAATCGGAATGAAAAACGATCGGAAAAACACCAACAAAATATAGACATGACTATAGCGAACACTCACAAACCAATTTATTTAGGGTAGAGCACCGAGTACTCAGACATCATTTAACATATATGTACATCTGGTACTTGGTTGTAACTATAAAAATGGATCGTTTGGACCAAATGGCCTCGTATTCACCATCATCGTCGCTATCAAGTTATCATACTCGTCACCTTACGTCATATTCACCCACATTCGTCGCGGAATCATACTTCGGCGAACGTTCATCCGATTAAAACCTATCTCTCAAGCTCATCAGTTTCTCCACTCATCAGTTTGGTGGAGCTGTGCTCTGATCCCCTGTACCTGCTGGTTATCTATTCCGTAACATTTGGCAGCGCATCGCCAGTGTCACGATGGAGCTCAGATTCCGGCAAGCAACATCTCAGCATTCCAGAAGACACAGCCAACACCACAAGTGGGGAGGGGGATCGACGTAATCGGATCGGATTGGAGGGGGTATCGATCCAAGTAAACTCCACCTCACCACGACTGTTCGGTACGCCTCGAAGCTCCACTATACCTGGGTGATTCCATCTCAACTCAGGCAAGGTGGTCCGGACACCATGAGTGATTTTTATTGAAAAAAATACATGTTGTAGCCTGACTCAGACTGAGAATGGGACAGCAAGTATTTTTTCTCTAGTCTCCGTAGTTCCCGAGAAAAAAAATCCGGAAGAATATGGCAGGTCTTGCGCGCTTTCAGGCATAGCGATTTCGGCGTTCAGTATCTGTCCAACAAACGCGTTCACGGCTTTGAATTTTTTACACGCACTGTCAGCTATGTTGGCTCCCAATGCTTTGTTTCGGTTCCGGCGGGGATTTTGTTATTTTGCAGCTAAAAATATACAAAGTTGGTGGCGACGACGAAAATTGCTCATATTCTTCCGGCTATATCGGCACTTGTGAACATGCCAGTGAAACGAGAAAGGCATCTCCATGTAGCGGAGACTGAGCTCTATAATTTGGTATCAAATTTAGGGGTCTAGGCCAGGTTGCTGTCACGCATGGCGGCGTCTACAACACGTGACATTTGAAAAAATGCGGTTTTTGAGCGCTCATATCTAAAAAACCCCTCCTCGAAAATTCTTCAAACTTCGTAGGCACATGCTTCCGTGTATGATATTTGCCTGCACAGAAACTCGAAGGTATTTTTCCTTGCACGATAAAAGTTAGAGCGCGCCAAAGTATCAGTGTCGGACTGTGGTGCCTGTAATGACGATGGAAGCGCTGCGACAAGTTCACTGGTCGATATTCGAGTTCTCCTTGAGATAGCGGGCTGTGGCACCTGGGTAGTTTCATTTTAAATCGAACAACGGATGAAAGTCGTATTTTTTAATTCGCCCAGAAAAAAATATATGTTAGATGACAGCTGAAACGAAGCAAATCGCACCATGTGCGACGCTCGTGCGTGGGGTAGTTTCCGCGAGGAAGAGGAGGAAAGTCTGAGGCTGCTTGGGCGCGCTTTCTTGTGGACTGACTTTGGCGGGATCTAGCACCGCTGATTTTATGCCTAGGAACTGGAGGTTTTTTGTGATCATAGGCTGCACCATAGACACTGTCGACAGCCACCCACAGAACTCTGAGGGCCACAGAGTTTCTGTTAAAAAATGCCAAACTTGGCGTGAACGTTCAAAAAGGCCAAATTGTGTTACCAATTTGCTTCATGACAGAACGTCTGAGGACATCGAGCTTAGTGCCATTCGATAGGACGTTGAAAGACCTTTCGTGCTGTATTCATTTTTCTCAATCCAGTGCTTTCTGTGTTACTAGCTTGAGAATCGCACATGGTAGGCGAAAATTGCCAATGTTGCATCTCAATTTTCTCGAAAATGCCATCTTCGATTTCTTTGATTATTTTTGAAAAGGTGGCGTCATGCCTCTACTTTAGACGCCAAGTGAGACAATCTTTTATTTTTATCCGAGAGATGCGCAGCGATTTTTTTTGTCAGGCAGGGTCCACGAGGCTGCGGCCTTGCGCGCCCCACGTACGAGCACGCGACCTTCAATCTCTTCTTTGCTACAGGTCTCCAGCTGACGCAGTAATCAATGACCGCACTTCGTGAGCTTGTTGTAGTGTCCCCAGAGCATCACTTTACGTTTACCCAATGGTCTCCCAGTCCGTCATGCTCATTCAAACTGTGGGAGAGTGCATGAGTTGCCTGCGCCCTTGACGAGAAGTCCTCGAACATACCGACAAAGTAGTGAGAAGAAACGATGCGCTTCGTAGAGATCTTTATCCAGTGGTAACATCGTAGCTTTTGTTTCAGGTTGCCACCAGTCCCTCAAGCAGTGTGAAAGTCACATCCTTTTCATTGGCAAAAGAACGTTGTGGAAGTTTCGCAAAACGTAAAATGTTCCCATTGCGAGACCCCTGCAGGTGATGGATGCAACCATTGGATTAGCATCATCCGATAGGTTTAGATATGACCTTTCACATGATATAAAGTGACTGGGTTCAAGCGCATGGATGCCAAAACGATTACTGAAGACCACACCGAGGGTTTAAGGTACCTACGGCTACTGGAAACGAGGGATTTTAGTTGTGCGTTGTTCTGTCGGAAATTTTGATTCCACGGTGGCACTGACACAGCTCGTGGGTGGCGAACGTGTTATACTTGTGAGCAGCAACATACTGTCATCGCAGCGGTCTTACGGGCTTTGTATATAGTACTCGTCGTGGTTCCGAAATAACGCTACGGGGCCATAAAACTAACTAAAGGTAGCATGGAGAGCTTCGGAACTATTACTTATTGCGCCCAAGCTAAGAGACGGCTGCAACCAGGCGGCCACAAATTTGTATTCTCACGTGTTGTAACTTTCTGTCCCCTGTGGCCGTAGTTCTGCATTCCTAATATTAACTCGCACGACAGCCTCATAGCGTGCGTATGTGCATTGCCTCAAGCACATGTGCAGGAGAATAGTGAATATGCGCACGTGCATACGCACACGTCGTGCGTGCGACTCCCATGAAAGGGCGTAATAGCAAGTTCAACTCGCCCACGAATCTATTGCCCAGCGTCTCAAAGGAAAAAATAAACATACGTACCATAAGTGCAAAATAAGTACGGAATGCAACATCTGGGCAATGAATTACAAAGCAAAGACTACAAAGCAAAGCGCGCTCGTAAACATACGAGGAGCGCCTTTGTGTGGAAAAATCGCTCCACAGAAAGGTAGCCCAGCGTCTCAATCAAAAAGAGAAAAGGTACCTACCTTACCAGCAGCGCAAAGTACAAGCTTAATTCTGCCCCTGTGAAATTAATCCTGAAAAATATTCTGGCGTTTTAGAAATAATTAAGATCGAACATGCAAAATTTTCGCGTACCACTCGTGGTTTTGCGATACTAGGCGGACGAAAAATGCGCTTGAACCCAGTCACTTTATATCACGTGGAAGGTCCTGTAAAGCTTTCGGATGATACTAATCCAATGGTGGCAGCCGTCACCTGCAGGGGTCTCGCAATGGGCACATTTTACGTGTTTCGAAACTTCCATAACGTTCTTTTACGAATGAAAAGAATGTGAATTTCACACTGCCTGGGGGACTGGCGGCAACCTGAAACAAAAGCTACGATGTTACCACTGGATAAAGATCTTTACAAAGCGCTTCGTTTCTTCTCACTACTTTGTCGGTATCTTCGCGGACTGGGGCTTCTCGTCAAGGGCGCACAGGCAACTCATGTACTCTCCCACGGTTTGAATGAGCCTGACGGAACTGGGAGACCATTGGGTAAACGTAAAGTGATGCTCTGGGGACACTACAGCAAGCTCACGAAGTGTGGTCATTGATTACTCCGTCAGCGGGAGACCTGTAGCAAAGAAGAGGTTGAAGGTCGCGTGCTCGTGGATGGGGCGTGCAAGGCTGCAGTCTCGTGGACCATGCCTGACCACAAAAATCGCTGGGCGTCTCTCAGGTAAAAATAAAAGATTGTCTCACTTGGGATTGTCTCACTTAGGAAATCAAAGTTGGCATTTTTGAGAAGCAACATTGAGATGCAACATTGGCAATTTTCGCCTACCATATGCGATTCTCAAGCTAATAACACAGAAAGCGCTGGACTGAGAAAAATGAACTTTATACAGCACGAAAGTTCTTTCAACGTCCTATTGAATGGCACTAAGCTCGATGTCCTCAGACGTTCCGTCATGAAGTAAATTGTTAACAAAGTTTGACCTTTTTGAACGTTTACGCGAAGTTTGGCATTTTTTAACAGAAAATCTGTGGCCCTCAGAATTCTGTGGGTGGCTGTCGACAGTGTCTATGGTGCAGCCTAAAATCACAAAAAACCTCCAGTTCCTAGGCAAAAAATCAGCGGTGCTAGATCCCGTCAAAGTCGGTCCAGAAGAAGGCGCGCTCAAGCAGCCTCAGACTTTCCTCCTCTCCCACGCGCAAACTACACCACGCACGAGCGTCGCACGTGGCGCGATTTGCGTCGTTTGAGCTGTCATCTAACATATATTTTTTCTAGGCGAATTAAAAAATACGACTTTCACACGTTGTTCGATTTAAAATGAAACTACCCACCTGTCGTCTGCCCAAGGAGACGTCCATCGGTTGACAGGAGCCGTCGCCGCTGCTAATGAACAGCAAGCACAGGAATAACAGGATTAGCACCACCGGCACTGGAGCCGTATCCGACTTCAAATACAAAACGCAAGTTAGTGGTGTGTCATTGCGAGAGTGAGTGGTTCCTCTAGCTGTTGCCGGCAGTGATTTCGTTTATAACAGATGTGTTTTGACACTGTTTCGACTCGCCGTCGCTTTGCCGTCTGTACCTTCGCCATGAACATGAAATTAAGTAATGGCCGTGTCTACTGCACGAACTACATGAACAGGCAGAGCCTGAAGATAAATTTTCAAAGGAACTTCGCCCGTGTATCTTCGTTGGACGATGCGTTGATGACAAACGTTCTGACGCCTGAACAGTATTGTAACGTCCACGAGTCTGATTATCTTTGCCACAACTGCTAATGTAATCAATCAAATGTCAATAAATAGTGACTCATCTTTACCAGCATGGTCTAGAGTGCTGGAAGTAAACATCGAATTTTCATGCACGTACGCCCCCCCCCCCCCCCCCAAACAGTGACACATACGCTCAATCTACATTTCTCTGTAGTGTCCTTGTGAAACCGTCGTGCTGCTTCGGCGTCCTGGGAGAATACATATTCGACTCCTTGGGTTCTCAAGTAGCAGCACGAGCAGCACGGGCGGCTGTCACAAGAAAAACGTGACTATCGACCAGTTAACTTCTCGCAGCGCTTCCATGGTTGTTACACGCACGACAGTCGGACACTGACATTTTGGCACGCTCTAACTTTTATTGTGCAAGGAAAAAGCATTCAACTTTCTGCACACTCAAACGTCATGTACGGAAGGATGTGCCTACGAAGTTTGAAGAATTTTCGAGGTGGGATTTTTTTAGATATGAGCGCTCAAAAACCACATTTTTTTCAAATATCACGTGTTGCAGACGCCTCCATGGGTGACACCAACCTGGCCTAGACTCCTAAATTTGATATCAAATTATAGAGCTCAGTCTCCGCTACATGGAGATGGCTTTCTAGTTTCACTGGGATGTATACAAGTGCCTCAATAGCCGCAAGAATATGAACGATTTTCGTCGTCACCACCAACTTTGCGTATTTTTAGCTGCAAAATAACAAAATCCCCGCCAGAACAGAACCCAATCACTTGAATCCAATATAGCTGACAGTGCGTGGAAAAAAAATCAAAGCCGTGAATGCGTTCGTTGGACAGATATTGAACGCCAAAATCGCTATGCCTGAGAGCGCGCCAGACCCGCCATATTCTTCTGGATTTTTTTTTTTCTCGGCAACTACGGAGACTAGAGAAAAATACTTGCTGTCCCACTCTCAGTCTCAGTCAGGCTACAACATATATTTTTTCAATAAAAATCACTCATGGTGTCCGGACCAACTTGCCTGAGTTGAGATGAAATCACCCACCTACCCCCTGTCAACGGGATCTCCCAGTATTCTCGAGAGCAGGAAACATAGACATTGATCACTGGCTGGAAGGCAGGAAAACCACGAATGACAGTCCGGAAAACTGGACCGCCTTCCATAGTATTTTTTTTCTTCTTTCTTTATTGTTCATTTCGTACGAAATGGGAGGTACGAAAAAAAAAAGCTACAAAATGTAGCTTGAGGGAGTCCGTACCCCCCTCAATACAAATGTGACAGCAACCAGGAAAGAGGAACATACACATCCGGATTGATAATAGTTACACAGAAACAAAAAAAAGAGAATATATTGAAGAACATATTGCATAAATATATAGATGGGTAATACAGTTTTACGATTTTATGTATTAGAATTTGCTAAAAGTACTTACAAAAATATTTTTTTTAGTCCAGAGCCTGACATTTTGGATTGTGGTGAGTCTAGGGAAAATTAATCGTTTAAAACACGGGGGACATTGTATGTCAACATTTGCCTTCCGTATTCCGTTCTAATTGCTGGTATATGCCAATGATGATCGTGTCTGGTATTGTATGTGGTCCTATGCACTCTTACATCTGCTAGTTTATTGACACAAAGACGTACCTATGATTCGCAAAACGTAATTTTTTTTACTATAAGAAATTCGTGATGGTACGATGCGCGCACAACATTTAGTTCAACAAAAAGCGATTCTTGGACTTGCTGGGCAAGCCAACGACCCATAACGCGAATACCTCGAAAAGCGATCCCTTTGCGAAAGCGCAGACCGCAATATATCAAGGCAGGAACATATAAATATCGTCACCAAAGGCATCGCGGATTAAAGGCAGTCTAATATACCGCCCCCTGACTGTCTACATCGCCGATGTAATGGATGCCTGTAAAACTTTGTAGGACTGGTAAGACTGTCCTTCAGGCGGCAGCCCACCGGGGGTGGAGGGGGGGGGGGGGCGTGACAGTAGCCTATACATAGGCACGAAGCCTCTACGTTCCGGCACGGTGTTCCGGAGGAACCGCCTGTCGCAGGACGCTTTTATAGAAGGTAAAATAAACCCATGTTGTTTGATTGAATCTGTTGTATTGCTTGTTCCTTAGCGCGCGGAACGGAAGAGCTTACGCCCCGGGGTTGTGGGAACTTAGGTTTCCACAACTGGCGCCCAACGTTTGGGGTTCAAGCTCGCCTGTTCCGCGGCGGGGAACACCCAGCACTGTTTGTTTTTGCGTAGTTTATAGTAGTTGTTTTAGTTTGTAGTTAGCATTCCGTTGCTATTAGCTTTTTCGTGTTTGCGTGTGTGTTTTTGTGTTTCTTTGAATCTTTCAGCTCCCACCCAGTGGACGTGCCCTCGGAGATAATGAATGACAAGGCGGAAGTACCAGGGCCGCAGTCAGACGCCATTGCAACGGCGAAACTCCTGTCACGCATGACGGAGTTGTGTTCGATAGTGGTTCAATGCCTTGATGCCGGGTCTGTTTCGCAACCGCAGACACAAGCACCCCTGCGACTTAACGTACCGGTGCCTACCTTCTCGGGGTAAACCTATAAGAAGTCTGTTGCCGATTTTCTGGATGCCCTTACCGTCTATCAGACGGGTATGCGAATCTAATCCAACCCATCCTGCAGGTTGCTTTGGTCGGAAACGCCGCTCGCTGGCTTCGGTTGCGAGCGTAGTTTACGTCCTTTCAGGACTTCCAGCGTCGGTTCAAAAACGAGTTTTTTCCCCCGGATTACGATTACAGTGTCCTAGAGGAATTGCATAAGCGTACTCAACATCCTTAGGAAAGGTTATCCGAATTCGTTCGGGCACTGCTAGATCTGTACAGCAGAGCGGATCCCACTGCTACGGAAAAGCAGCGCGTCGCACGGGCTATCCGTCAGTGCCACCCGCGCTTCCGGCCCTATTTAAGAGCCTATCGCTTTGCTACCTTTGGGGCACTGGCCCAAGAAGCTCGTCCAATTCAGGGTTACCTACTGGCAGAGCTCGAATACCGACCCTCCTGTGCGCTGTGCATGGTCGGAAGGAGCCACCTCGGCCGAACTCCTGCATGCAGCAGGTTTGGGTGACAGCCCCCGTAATTCCTGCAATTCGGAGTCATCCCACCGAGCCCTAGATCCCTTCCTCTACGACCAGAGGTCGATCCCTGCAGGAACGAGCCTTGACAGACCCGTTCCGCCCCGAACTCGCGGTCAACCTGGCCTTCCAGCTAGCGAAACCACACGGCAGCGGGAGCGGCATCATCAAGCGCCCCCGCAGCCACAAACGCCCAACGGCTGTTGGAACTGCGGCAGCCCTGACTATTTTCGTCGAGAATGCCGGCGCCAACGACCAAGGCCCCGTAATGTGCCACCCGTGGCCTTGATCAGTCAAAAACTAGCTTTGCAAGCAGTAGGATAACGCAAAGAGATGCTTTGGCTCCTCTTGCTTTTTCTGTCCCAGATTTCATCGAGGACAAGAAACCAAACATGGCATTTCGAATATTGGGTAGAGATTACATCGCCCTTATCGACACGGGAGCTATATACGCTTTCCCTTATCGGCGACAGTGTTTACGAGCATTACGTATCACGGCATGTGGAATTGCAATCCATGTCACTCTTCCTCTTGCTTGCAATGACGCGGTTCCAGCACAGGCTGCAGTTGTGCTCAGGATTCGTTTTGACGGGAGACGACGAAAGCAGCGCTTCGTGCACCTCCCTGGCCTTGTGGTTCCTGTTATCATAGGCAGAGACTACATTATCCGGCAGAAGTTGGCGTTGGACCTGCCCAATGGAGGATATGTGTCTGTACCACGGCTCGTCGGGATATTTCCGCTTCGCCGCAGCACGGGACCACTGCACAGCACAGCAAGCCGTGGCAGTGTCGGTTGAAACGTCTGGGCTGCCGACTGTCGTGGCCTTGGGGTCATTAGATGTTCCTAAGGAGCAACGCCGTGAGCTTGAACAAGTACTACTGCAGTTTGACGGAATCTTTACGGAAAAACCGGGTAAGTCGACTGTGTTACAGCATAGCATAGACACCGGTAACACTAGGCCCTGGCGTTGTAATCTACGACCATTGAGTGTTCATAAGCGTGCCTTATTGGACGCTGCTCTTGACGAAATGCTCCAAAGCGGTGCAGTACAAAGGTCTGAGAGCCCTTGGGCATTTCCTGTTGTCCTGGCTCCGAAACATGATGGTACGGCAAAGTTATGCGTCGACTACCGTCGACTTAACGCAGTAACAGTAAGGGGCACTTACCCCAATGCAATGCAACTGTGTTTCAAACGCTTGACTGTAGTAGAGGATTTTTGGAAGTCCAAGTTGCCCGGGAGGATGTCCCAAAAACTGCCTTTACTTGTGATAGAGGTCTGTTTGAATTTGTACGTATGCCTCTCGCTCTGTCTAATTCACCCGCCAGTTTCCATCGATTGATGGAACACATTGTTGGATGTGTTCCTAGCTGATTCCTAGCTGTTCCTAGCTGGTTCCTAGTTCCTAGCACTGATCCCACGGGGATCAGTGAAGTGTCCTGACCAGAGCGGTGTATGAGCTCGATTGTTCGCAACCGTCTCTCCCCCCTCCCCCACCCCATCCCGCGCTTGGGATCTCAGATAAACAAGTTTCATCATGGAGCTCGGAAATACAAGGCGTAATGTAGTAGAAGAAACCTTACCTTCTTTAAAGAAAGCAAGTGGTTCAGGTAATAACAACAACTTTATCTAAAGATCATGAATGGGGAGTTTCATCGCCAGGGGCGATACTCTACCCCTTTGCTAATGGTGATGTGGGGAATGAAATAATAAGCCCCTTCACAATAAGGACCGAAGTCCCATTGTGCTCCAGGTAGCATGCATACGCAAAAGAGCAGGTTTTCACACAAAGCGAAGTGTCTGCAAGAGAAGGGTAATTCCATTTTAAATCGACCAGGGTCCGCCGATGACATTTTTTGATTTCAGTGAAAATAATATATGTTGGAAACGGCTTCAAGCGAAGACGAAAGCAGGTTCCCGGAGCTTCCTACGATCAACCAGCCACAGATGGAGAGGGGATAAGGTGGCGCCGTCTTCGCGACGTGATTTTTTCTCGCGACTTTGCGGCCTTACTGATTCACTGATTCATACTGATTAATGCGCGTCACAGCCCCGATCGCGAGCACACGTAAACTCCGGGCACTCTAGTATACCTGTACGGAGTGAAAACGGTGTCACCTTAAAGGGACGCTGAAGAAAAAAATGCCAAATTCAGAAGATATGACAAAAATTGCACATATTTTGCGCTCATAGCTACTCGACGGCAGGTCAGATATTCGTAAATGAAGTATGCTTTTATGGTGCAATCGTTCCTCTATCGTTCAATATATAGAAAACCTTTCTGACCCGTTTTGGTTGCCGAAAGAGATGTCAGTAAAGTTAGGCGAGACCAGAAAATTGACGATGTTTGGTATGGCATACCCCAGCCGCTGCAATACTTATTCCAATAATTTTGCGGTAACTGAAAGGCCAACGAATCCCCTAAATCCAGCAGCAAAAATATGTTGCACTATTTTAGTAGGGTATACGCAGCGAATTTTTTTCTGTGCCCATGTCTCGCCGTTGCGGCCTTGCACTCTGACTCCACTTTCGAGTGGCACGCCGCCGCGCGTTTCCCATTTCATAGGGCCTTCGGTCTCTCTAATGTTGCACTGATTTTCGCCAGTGGCGCTTATTTGGGGACATGTCCACATCTGCATTCTTATTTACGTGCAAACCTTTCATTCGCCGTTGCGAGACGAACAGATGACGTCTGTCTATTATGCCGCAGCGACTGAGAGTGAAGTACTGACTGACAATATATGTAGCTGAGTATAGCAAGAACTTTTGAAACAGTTTCGTTAAAGGACGACGGAAGCGAAAATAAGCTGCAAAGCTCATATTGCATAAGCTCATATTGCGATGTGTACCAAAACAATCCGGAATTCGACTTAGATTTACGTATATTAGTTGAAATACTGCCACAATCGCGATTTAAAATTCGGCTGCGGAGCACTCTGAGCCCATGGTGAGCGTCGGCGCGCCGCCATAGCAGACCACGGAAGTGACGCACGTTGTCTCTCCTGTTGGAGTTCCTTCTATTTCGCGGTTGTGTTGCGGTCGGAGGTTGATTTTCGCGACAAGAAAAATTGTACATGCTTGCACGAACTCCTTGCACGAGCGACACACGGATAGACAGCACAAACATAGCTTCAAACATCGACTGGTGTTTATTACAAAGACAACACTACCGAGGCTGGCCCCCAAAATCCATACGAAGGAAGGTTATCTCATTCTCTCTAGGGGTGAGAGCTATGCTGCTTACATTGCTAGCTGCCTTAGCTTGCGTTCGGCCGGGATATGTTTCAGAACAAACATGCTCAACCGGTCTGGGGTTGTTTCCGTGGCCGTATTGGCCATTCGCGCGCTCGACTGACAATGGAGAGATGCGAAGCTCAAATTCCGCCGATGTCTGAGTTTTTTTTAGGACTGTCATGTTTCAATTGTTTCCGAAAGATAGGGATCTTATTCTCGCCGCGAATCCGTCTATGCCTACTTCTAGACAGGTGAAACGAGACAAGGAGTGCGCAGACCTATTGTTGACGAATGGTTCAAAACTGATCCAGAGGTGCTCATTAGCCTCGGCTTCTCAAGGAAGTACATCAGGCTGAAAGAAGGAGCGGCCCCTTCTGTATTTTCACGAAAACGGAAGGCACAAATCTTTACCTCCACATGGCGTTTCGGCATACGTCTGATTCCCGCTACGGGGAAAGAACGGAGACGAAGAAGCATGTACGAATGTGATGACCGCTCCCGGTAGGAACGACAGCACACGAGATAGGGGTACCTTTGGGGTAGTTTGTGGAAGGAACGAGGCCAACACCAGTAAATAATGGGCACACGATTTAATCTAACACAAGAGATCTATGCACAGGCTGCCGGCTCACCACAATTGGACGTTGTCCTTGGGGCACAATCTGTGACGGCACAGTGTTGATGGACGCTGTCGAGCTGCTTGTTGAGAGGTTGCACAGTCTGAAGTCCGTGTCGGGCCCTGCGACACCAGTTGTTCCGGGTTCCCCGTCCGAGCGATGACTTGTTGCTCCCGGCGGTTCTGTGACGAATCGTGGTCGTCCGCCCTCACTTCTCTTTTTTTTCCCCAGTTATGGAGCTGCTCCCCTTTTATAGACTCTACTATCGCCGTTCCCACTCACATCCCTTGCTTAGGGAAAAGCCGGCCAAGTAATGAAACGGCTTCCTGGAATCGGCGGTTTCGTGTGAAGTCGTGATCGCCTTCCCTCTTCCCATCTGTCGCTTCAGTTTACGTGCCCTGCTAGCCTCCGCAGGCCACGGCTATTTCCTGCTTTGGGAAGAGTCGGGAAAACAGGGAAATTGCTAAAAAGAGAGTTTTCTCCGCACTATATCTTGGTGCTAGACGTTGGTTCGTCAACAGTTGACCTAGCTCTGGGTGGGGGCGTTCAAACAATGTCGTGCTGTCCATTCATTCAAACGGCCGTTGTCTCTCCAGGGGTGCTCATACGCACACAAAGAAGATGCTCGTAGAAGTATACGACTGGCCTGCTCGATGGGCACATCTGGAGAGCCCATTTAGTTATTCTAGGAACCTCACTTCCTAGGAACATCACACGAACCCATCTCTCATAGGATATATCGCCTTCAGACTTCCACGAGATCTCCGAATCGAACATCTTCAGGCGTTATTCGGAATTCGCCGTGTTTATCCCGTTCACCGGGCAGCCGCACATGGAGCGCGAGAGATATTTGACGTCACGCACTCCTCAGATTTTCCCGCAATGGTTGGCGGCAGCGGGCGCGCTCCATGGGCGATCGTGTCGAGTGGGCGACCCAGCGCGCTCGTAATCGTCAAAAATATGCCCATCCGTACAACGTACTCGCAAAATACTAGTGGCACCATAATTCTACGTAATATTGACACCTTGTTCGGTCCCTTTTTTTGCAATGGACAAATTTCGCTTCCGTTGTCCTTTAATACTGCACTGGGTGTGCGCTAAAAAAATTATGTACTGGGAAGTGCTACCAAGTGGCTCATTGCTGGAGGTGCATTCTTTATTACAGCCTCAAGAAGAAGTAACAAAAACTGTCATTAGCTTAACTTACATTGGATTAACTTACGTTAAAGGACAGATATGCCGATTTTGAAGTGCTGCGGAACCGAGCGATACTCGCGCTGTGTGTTCATTAGCGAACACTGAATATGTGTGCGAAATATCTTGGTCCAACTGTTCGTAGTTTTTTAGAAAACAGTTTTTTTTAGTTCCCACGCCAGCAAGTCAAACCGTCGGCAAACCCTGCGCACTGGCGCACGGACGTCACTGTTCTCGGTTTATCTGTCTTTGGCTTGGCATGAGCTCTTGGCTTGACCGCTTGGCTTCTTTCGTTTCGTCCTCTGTGAATCGTACATAAGCGAACAGCTGTTATGCTATTGCTAAGCCGGAAACAAAGCATGTGAATATTTTTGTGGCACGGTGTCGTTTGGAAAGTGCACTTCCTTGTTCTGACCTTGCCTTTTATGGGCTGGAGCATTATGATACGTGATATGCCACGGCGAAGTTGTCGAAAATGCGACGGTGCTACGCTGTTAGAACATTGCGTCGGAGCATTCAAGTGTTACCTATTATAAGCTGCCAAAGTGCGAAGCAGTGCGAAGCTCTTGGCTGACAGCGACTGCGGTGTCTCCTAAGCTCCACTCCAAGGATTTCATCCACGAATGTTATGATAGGTTACGCGCCACTCCAGAGGCAATTTGGGATCTCGGCACGAAATCGTCTGGTGAAAACCTGGGGTGCCCGACACGCAAATTTTTAACGTGCCAGGAAGGATCAAGGCAAAAAACGAGAGCAAAAAGGTAAGCCGAGGTTCAGATATAAAAATAGCAAGCTTCATGAATCGATTGTGCAGCTGTCCAGCTGCACTTACTCCGACATAACCACGATTAACAACACAATAGTATTGATAATCTAACTTCTGAATTACCACAGGTGCATGCTGAAGGCAGAAATGAAGCAGGATCTGCCTCGCATCTGGTGCATGAAGAAATTGCTGACACGTTAGTTGCAGTCTTCTTCCCACCAACATGTATGACAATGTGATGTTATAATTTGAGTATTCACCTATGTTCCACTTTTCATGTGCGCTCTCATGCAGACATCTTGACTCCATTCTTAAATCTACCCTCAACGTTACAACCTGTGCTTTCAGGGTGGAAAACAAAGGTCGCCATTCCGATTAGCTGCTATCTCCCAGTTCAATCACTTTTGCTGTCTGGACACTGGTTCCTGTGTTCACTGTCATTGTTCTGAGAGCTAAGAAAAATGTGAACTATTTATTTGTCACAACTTCACACTGGATGTGGTACTGGGTTCACATGTAAGCGAAAATACCTGGATTCTACAATACTTGTGTTGAACTTGATGCATTACTGTGGGCAGTGCCACATTCATTACATTTTTAGTGGGTACAGTGCGCAAATACTCTGTGCATACTGCATACATGCTGTTCGATAGGCAACAATACCTGAGCAGTGCTGTGGTCTTTTTATCCAAATTCCATAATCTAACTGCAGAATCACAGTACGTAGAACAGCAATGTGCAGGTATGCTGCGATAGAGATTCACAACAGAAAGAAGACTGTTGAGAGCATCTAAATTTTAATGAGACGAGACTTTCGTGCACAAGGCTGCTCTTGTTAATGTCTAACATGAAGTTACAAAATCCCAGAATATATAAAACATGTTGTAAGGTAGAGAGTGAGGGTTGGTACAAACATAAAAAATAAATATACAACCATATATAAAGGGGATACAGCTCCATCAGTTTCAAGCCAACAATGAATGAGTTGACAAGACACTGTAGCACTGTTTCCATGAATTTGTCGCACGTAAATACATTTTGTGCCAAATACTTATATTACGCTACACAACTCATCCCTTGTTTGTTCGAAACTGATGGCGTCGTACCCTCTTTTATTTTATTATGCTATGTTTGTATTTTTATTCGTATATTTGTACCAACCCTCACTCTACTTGTTCTCTACCTTACAACATGTCTTATATATTCTGTAATTTTGTAACTTGATGTTAGACCTCAAGGAGTACAGCCTTCTGTGTGAAAGTCTTCTTTCTGTAGTGCACAATCATTATAAAGTAAACATGACTATCCATTTCTTGTCATTCAATCTTTTTTTTTTCTGCAGTGGTGAGCACCCATAAGGACACATGGAAGAATGGGAGTCTCTGGGATGACAAACCCTCATCACCTCATCAGGATACAGTGGTTGAGGAATGGTTCATGTTCTCAAGCACATGGAAATTTCAACTAGTAATTCATGAAAAAGCCAGTCAGTGCTAGCACCAGGAAGTGAACGTGGACCGTCTTGCTACCAGTCAGAGATGTTGCATTTCAGGCACTCTTGACTTTTGGTGAATTACTTGTTGACTTTGTCCCAAGGTGCAGCTCGCCACAGCTCATTTGCCTATATGTTAATGGTGTGGCGTATGTTGCGTTTTTCTCTTTGTGTGTTCCACACTCAGAACAGTTTCTTTGAATCAGGTCAGGTAAGTTTAATTTAGACATGGCAAACAGAAAGTTGTGTTTCTCAGCACAACTTAGCAGTGGCCTTCATGCATTACTGCTGCGGCCATTAAGCGTGAATGGAAAGCTGCACATTATGTTCACTCTACTTTTATCATGTGCTATGTAATCTTGTTCAATTTCTGTCAAACGAGCGCGTAATGCAATTGGGTGAGTGGCTAGAGCATGAATGCAAGAAGCAAACTGTGAAGTTGTGGCAGTTGTTTATGTATTGTATATTCAACTACTAATTTTATTTCTTTGCTTTCGCCGGCGTATCGTGTCAAGCCATGTTATATTAATTTGGAACGTGTTCTTCTTAGTAGCCAGAGCAGCTGATACACAGTGAGAACATAGCCTGTGTGTGTTTGTCTTTTCCACCACAGCCCTTGGTTTTCCTCCCTGATGGTTACACGTGTCAGGCATAGGTTTCAGAACCGGTAGTTCCAGCCAAGTGAGAATTGCTTTTCAGGGGATCATCACACTGGCAGATGAAATACGTGGTTTAAATTATTTGCAGGACAGGAATTGCGTAGCTTCACACAAATACTACTACTGCGACGTAAGAATGGTTTCAAATCTAGCTTTTTTGTGTTCCTGACATTATCGCACAAGATGTAGTATCCACTATGATCCTTTATATGGGGGGTATGTACAGTGTAATCAACAGATATGCTATTTACAAATCCGTGTTTCCTGCTGTGTTGAAATGGGGTAGTTTGTATCTGGGAGTCATAGTGAAACACAGGCAGCCAAGGACAGGCTTTTGATGCCCTCGAGAAACATGGCAACACACTGGATGCTGCCTACATTTCTAGAACACAGAGCTCAAGGCAGCGTTTAAACAACAAGTGGTTAGAGAAATCCAAGACAGTTGCATGTGTAAGCGGTCCGCTGTTCGATTTGCTTCTGTCCGAGATACGTTATCTCAAAGGGGACGCACTGGCACGCTCAGTATGATATTATGACCGCCTGTGAAATAGAATGAAAAGAGGGGGAAGATATATAACCCTTTTTCTTGTCTGTTATTCTGTTGGTTAAATTGTCATTTGCTTAGCAGCATATATGTGGATATTCCAGAGTCTGCTAATAAATTGAGAGCTAGCAGTCGCATTGTAGATGTCTCGTCTTATCCATGGCTGCTTGTGTTTCACTATGGCCATGTTTGCTATTGCAAAAAAAAATACCATAGAAAAACACAAAAAGAGCGACCTGGAAAGCTGCCTGTTCTAGTGCTCACATGGAGGCAATGCAATGAGGTAACATGTTCCATTCATGAACTGTACATAATAGTACACATCACAATGGCAACCGATTATTCAAGTTTTTCTTGAACTACTTTGTCTTTTGAAGCTTTGATTAACCAGCCTATTACTGGAGCTTTATGTGATTCTCCTCTTGAGATACTTTTAAGATTGCTGATGCTGTGCAGTTTGTTAATTTTGAAACTGTACTGTGCTGAGGTACAAAAAGAGAATTGTCATATCTGCATTTGAGTACATAGGAATAATTTGTAAGTACTTTCCTTGTTGACATTAACATTTGCACCAGGTCACAACATTGTTGATCGATGGAAAATGTAAATAAATATATTTATTTGCTTGCCAAATAATCCACAAATGTCGTCTTTTCTAGTAAGATATCCCCTGTTCACCAGACATAAATGTGGAAAAGTTAAAGAGTACATAATTAATTCCGAGGCTGGCCAGTGATGTCACCAAGTCACATAATTGCCTCTATAACACTTTTACATCCCATGGGCTGAGTTGTGAATTGAAGCAGCACTCTACAGAAGAATATGGTGCACCCACTAATTTGATTTCTATGATCTATGCTCTGCCCTAACTCTTCAGACCCCATATTTCTAAAAACACCATTTTTAATTGGCAATATGTGCTCTGGTACTTCTTTTGCGTCTGCATAGTGTGCAACCACATGGCTTCTGGAGCTTTCGTGTGCATGTTTTTGTGCTACGGTGCTCATTACGAACAATATCCACATGTTAGACATGAAATGCAGCATTTTATAGCATGCAACACAACACAGCGTGACACGGGGGTGTGTGATTCAAAGAAACTTTCTGGAAAATGCACAGAATCCCACGAAAAGATTAAAACATGATTTGTATTTCGTTTTACGTCGCTCGTCGTTCCATACCGTCGTCGACGGTGTTGCACATTACTATATCGTACGTAAAACTTGTCCCATGGCAGTATGCAGTTTCTGAAATACATAGCACGCTTTTTCCTGCAAGAAGAAAACGCTGTCGGCATTTCTTGCTAAAACGGCTGTCGAAACGTCAGTCGCTACAATGGGCAAGTGCTGTAAAGGGGCTAACGCAGACGCGACTTGATACAAATTGTACGTGCTCACAAAACACAAACGACGAAATCCAGTCACAACATCGCACAGAGGTTGATTCACGAATGAGTTCGCAGCTGCTGCACTGTTTACTTATCGCGGAACCAGTGGAACGCGGCTGTCCGGCATTTTCAAGCACAGATACGTGAAGCCACGAAAACCCGTATCTGGAATCTACTGACAAGTACGAAGGCGCGTACACGTCACAATGCCCGTTCGGGTGCATCTACGCCATAAAAATGGCTGCGCCCATGTGTGTTTCGGAATGCATTATATATATTTTTTTACATGATACTCTACCGAACTGGGAGAATGAAAATGCATTTTGGGGAGAGCAGGATGTGGGCTTTCAGAATGTCACAACCGTTTCGACTATTTGGGATACCGGCATAGCTGACCTTTAAGCATTAACTTACATTACATAGGTAGCATATGCATCCCCTGAGCCCCGACATTATTTTGTCAAGTAGACAGGATTTGGTTAATAAGAGGAAGGTTGCACCAAGCCAGACCAGGCGAACCTTTGTCGGTGGAATGCGCCCCTCATTATTTTTTTATTAATATATGTCACAAACAGATGTTACGATAATTTCCATCGCAGAAAGGCATGGTACCTATGCAATGTAGGCTGACAGTTTTTGTTACTGCTTTTCGCGGCTGTAATGAAGACGGCACCTCCAGCAATCATCCACTGGTAGCGCTTATTCCCAGTACAGAATTTAATTTAAAAAATTAACACCTTGGTGCGGTTTTGACAAAAGTTGTTGCTATATTCGGCTACTCCAATCAGTACTCCACTCTCAGTCTCTGCGGCATAATAGACAGACGCCATCTGTTGGTCTCGCAACGGCATATAAAAGGGTTGTTCGTAATTAAGAATGCCGAAGTGGACATGTCCACAAGTAAGTGCCAGCAGCGGGAATCAATGCAACATCAGGAAGACCGAAGGCAAGTGAAATTCGAAACGCGCGATGGCGTGCCAATCGAAAGCAGGGGTCGAAACCGGAACTGAACCCGAACCGGAACTGAACAAAAACAATTCATACGGTTACCGGTTCGGGAATCGGTTCGGTGGTGAAATCATTGTACTACTGGTCGACCTTTTTTGACTCACCTGAAACGGTTACCTCACACCTTTTCTCTTACAACCGTGTACGGTAAGTGTAAGCTCGCTTTCATATAACAAAATTACTGCTCATGAACCGGTTAAACTGGGACTGAAAAAAGTAACGGTTTCAATCCCTGTAAACGTCCCGACCGCCGACAGTTTTTTTTTTTTTTAATGTGTGTGTGCGGGAGGGGGGGGGGATGTTCTCCCTTAGCCGAACCCGAACCGCACCGATATACCTGAACCGGTTCAAGCTGATAATTTCGGTTCAGCGGAGCTAAACCCGAACCGAACCAATGCCTGAACCCGAACCCGAACCGGGCCGAAAAAAATACCGGTTCCGATCCTGGGCACAGAGAAAAATTCGCTGCGTTCACCCTACTAACATAGTGCAACATATTTTTACAGCTGGATTTATGGGATACGTTAGCCTTTCAGTAACCGCAAAATTATTGGAATAATTATTGCAGCGGCTGAGGTATGCCATACCAAACATGGGCAATTTTCTGCTACCACCTAACTTCACTGACATCTCTTTCGGCAACGAAACAAGTTAGAACGATTTTCTATATATTGAACGTTAGACGACGAATATCTGACCTGCCGTCGACGAGCTGTGAGCGCTAAAAAATGTACAATTTTTGTCATATCTGCTGACTTTGGCATTTTTTCTTCAGCGTCCCTTTAAAGTGACACCATTTTCACTCCGAACAGGTATACTAGAGTACCCAGACTTTATGTGTGTTACCTATGAGGGCTATTACGCGAATGGAATGGCATCAGTAAGGATGTAAAGTCGCGAGAAAAAATCGCGTCGCGAAGACGGCGCCACCTTACCCCCTCTCCATCTGTGGACTGGTTGATCGTAGGAAGCTCCGGGAACCTGCTTTCGTCTTCACTGAAGGTCATTTCCAACATATATTATTTTCACTGAACTCAAAAATTTGTCTTCGGCGGACCTTAGTCGATTTAAAATGGAATTACCCAGAAGTGAAGACAAAAGATACCATTTGGAGCAAAACGCAACGTAATTAGCTTGTCGGTCGTTCTTGCGCTCTCCCGTTTTTCGAATACAAACAGTGAGCGCAAAGCACACATAAGAGACCAAAGAAAACCGCAACGCTCACGTCAGAAAGTCGCGCGTTCAAGTCACGTCTTCGCAATTACGCAGAAGTTTAAAATAAATGGAGCTGCAGGTGCCCACCTTGGAGACCACATACCTCCAGAAACCACCTAGTTATTTCAAGGAGGGGGTAGCAGAAAGAAGACAAAACACACACACACACACACACACACACACACACACACACATATATATACATACACATACACACACACACAGGCAGACAGACAGACAGACAGACAGACAGAGAGACATTTGCTGCGTGTTACTCGAGCAGATCCAATGCTTTCGATGCACTAGTAGCATCTGGCCATGCCCTCAATGATATAATAGTGTAGCTTCACGGCAGGTGAAATTACAAACGTCAAGGATGCCTTTCAAATTAGCCGCCCACAACAAGCAAATTTTCCGAGCGAGCTTCCGATCTTCAACAGAACATCCATCCGTGCCTCTGCTCCCTGGTTTACCCTCTCCTCCTCTCTTTCGACCAGCGCCACGTGACATCTGCACCGTGTGACCCTCTCCTTTTGAATTTGCAAGTCGATCGGTACACATTTTTCGCGCTGAGAGCCACCCCGTCCGTGTTGAAAATAGTTCGCATGATTTCAAATGTTTGTGAGCAATTCCTTCATGGAGCTTCAGCTCTTACTTCAAGCTATTGTTTTTGCAATCTGTGCAATATTGTACTGCATGTACAGCTCGAAGCAGGGTTAACTGGAACGCCGCGTCGACCAGCGGAGCAAGTGGGGAGCCACCCTGGCGGCGTCTAGTAGAAATAAAGGGCGAGGAGGTTTTGACATTTCCATTCTAGTCGGAGGGGTGTTCGCTGTGGCGTGCCGAAGAGTGCGCAATCGGGCTGGCGTTATCAACGCTGCGCTCGTTTGGTTTTTGCGACCGTGGCTGAGGGATTGCGAAGAATCGATGATATCCCGATGGCGCGCGGCAGGTAAGCACGTGCGAACCAGTCGTCTCTCCCCTCTCCCAAACTTCCAAAATTAAAATTACGGTGAAGTGATCCAGATGACGAAAAATTTCAGAAAAAGGATTGATGTGGGGCAAAAAATAAAGAAAACCAAAATCAAACTGCGATTTACGAAAGGTGGGAGACGCAAATTTGGGGAACATGCAGTCGAGGTGCGGGCGAACCTCTGCTGACGAAAATTGAAGTGAGGACAAAGGTCATGGTGAATTTGTCTAGCTCTGATCATCATTCACTACACCAATAATAAAAACCTTCACGGTAACTCCCTGCACTGTGTGCCAGCATGAACACAAAAAATTGTGTGTGTACTAATTGGCTGTGCTTCCGAGAAACTCCCGAGAGACGTGATATGCTACACCGTGAAAGCATTGTTTTGTTATTATTTAAAAACTCATTACAATGTTTTCGCGACTGCTATCACTAATTATTTCAAGCATCTTGGCATCCTCTATTCTTGGCACAGTAAATTTTCCGAAAGAGAAAAGTTGTTATTCATTTCATTCGATCACACAATGAGCGTTTCGGATGACGCGTGCCCATGCGCCATCCTGTTTCCAGGCGCGTGACATGCCATCGATTTTCCGCATTATCTCAGACACAATCGCCCAAAACACAAACAGACGCAGCGTTGATAACGCCAGCTTGATTGGGCACTGTTCGGCACACCACAACGAACACCTCCCCCTCCCACACCTCCCTCCGACCGAAATGGAAATGTCGAAACACCCTATCCCTTTATTTCTGCTATAAAGGCCGCCAGGGCGGCTCCCCTCTTGCTCAGCCGGTCGAAGCGGCGTTCCAGTTAACTCTGCTTCGAGCTGTACGTGAAAGCTTTTGAGCCAGTCGCAGGTGGTTTAATCTGTCGGTCGTGGAACGTCGAAGTTTGCGGTTGACTTGGATGCTAGTTCCGAATCTGAAGCTATTCCCGGGTTCGTTTACTGGATTTCAGCCGTTTTTTATGTATGTAGACGATGTATAGGATATGATTTCGTGAATGACAGGCATTCCTGTTCTTTTTTGTACTTTTAGCTCTGCTTGCAGGCATGAGCGCTTATAGGGAGATCGCAAGATACAATGCGGTGAGACCGCGAGACTGTTACTAACCGCTCTCCGTGCAAACGGTCTGTTACAAATTTTGATGACTCCTTCACACTGACATGCAGTTCTAGCTATGTGTTTTGAAATGGTCTTTCTGGCAGGTTACGTTCGTACGAAACGGCAGGCAATGGATGGAGTCGTCGCGAGATGGTAATGAAACTCGTTCTCGCCGACGTTGGCTTAAGAAAGGCAAACTGGACGGGGAATCACCAGTCCCCAAGTCTCGGAAAAGGCAGAAGAACACCATCGCCAAGGCGCTGACTGCTTGACGAAAATGTTTAGTCGTCCTTATTTGTTGGTCGGACATTGCGGATGTGTTCCCCATGAGTTTAAGGTTGGCTGATTACTGCGTGTGTGTTGATGATCAAGGGTACGCTTTCAAAGACATGTAAGTGCTGAATCAAGTCTGTGTTGTAATTGGTTACTGTTTCGTCTGGTTTCTTGTAAGCGATCCCCATCTCGACGATGAATCTCCCGTTTATGTAATCGTAATCTCAAATTTATGCATTTGGGAGAGTCCGCCCTCTCGGCTTCTTCCTTCGTAATATGGTTTGCGCCTTTTGTGTAAATTTTGACCCCTCGAAACTGAAGAGCAGTGAATTATTTTTCGCCAACTCTTTGGCAAATGTTTGCTGGTAGGACAGATTATCTCTGGTATTGTTTTCCTTTCTTTCTTTTCTTTTGAGGGGCGTCGAGCACATGCCTGCCAACTCTCCCGGATTTCGTTCAGTCACCCGGAAAATTGGGGCCCTGGGCTTTGCTTGTCTAATTTTCTTTTAAGAGCTGCGCGAACGTACTCCTGAAGAATTAGACAGACCGTAACACGTGCTTCGCGGCATGACCATCCAGGGCTGGAGGTGGCGGCAGAAAGCGTGTTTCGTTCTGTCAGTGTTTCTCGAAAAGACGTGCTATTGTCCTATCGTCAGTCCACTCTGGTACAATAGTTTCGTCTCCTCCGATCGTGCCGTCCAAACAAAAGAAATATGTGTACGTGTTCCTCATACGTACCAAGTGCTTTTTCACAGGTTTTCTCGTTGAGCACGACCAGCCGCAGAGTGCAAGAGGCCACGTGTGATCGCTGTTCCAGAAGACGATCCGAAACTGTTTCGGAGCGAAGGGCTACAGGTGTGAAAGAACGAGGACCACCGGCGTCATCGCTGAAATGGGTGCGGTTGCAGGAAATGCAATGTCAGGTCGTGGAGGTCGGGGATTGACATTGGCCTAACGCGGCCCGACCTAATCTGCTGGAGGTTGAGCAAACGTACATGTCCAACCTAAACAACATAGGACCAAGGTAGTGTCGGCATAAAAGAAATATAAACATCAAAAGATTGTTGCAGCTCGGGGTTTCCCTGGCTTCACCCGAGCCAGCAATCTATTTTTATTGATAGGACGACCATGGGCCCCACAGTCATAGAGCAGTAGACCCGATGTTGGATGGACGTTATTCATACTCAATTGTCTCGCGGCGTAAGATAACGGCGTATGGTATCATTCTTTATTTGTTGCTCCTATTTCCAAGAACGGACATTGAGCACACCGTTTTAAAGCACATAAGTTTCCCACAATGGACACGGTGTTTCAAAGTTAGAAAAAAAGAAGAAAAATAGAGAGAAGGAGAATCATAACAGCTCGCAATATGCCCGGACCACTAGAATCAAACAGCTCACAAAGAAAAGCAATTGCATTTCTCGTACTACCAACCCTAGAATGTGACAAGCACAAGCATTTCTTTGATGAGGAGGAACAGATACAATAAATACGTTGTCTCGCGAGCTTCCACAAATTCGATGGTCCTGCTCACATGTGAGTCAAAATGGAAGGTGAGATGATTAAGTTTAAGTCGACGCGTACAAAACAACACTGAAATGAGGAATTGCTGCTCGAATTAGCTCACCATGAAGATAATGTATATGTTTCTTATTGCTTTCGGCTTGAGACAATCGCTTGTCTAACCGAAAGTGCAGTGCTACACCATTCCGCGTTTCCCTCTCCCCAAGGAAACATACCGAGATTGGACCGAGCCTGGTAAGAGGTTAGCTGGCCAACATAGCCGTGTTTGGCAAGTGCTTGGCGAACGAGCTCCTTCATGGTATAGATCTGCCCCCTGGACGACGGCTTGCACAACCTCGCTCTGCCTATCACTATGAAACATTGCGCCAACGTAGGCTTGCCGAAAGAGTCGTTGGCCAACTCGTGCCCTACTTTTTGTGTAACCCTCTTCTTTTTTGTTTCGAGTAGCAGCTGCATTGTTTTCGGGTTTGTTTCCAGTGCGCGGCCGACATTGGCCCGCCTGTATTATGCAAAACTCTCAATAGCCCGCCCGCAAATCGCCGCACAACGTCGTTCGCCAACAATTGTGAGCGACATCATACTGACGGTGGTCCAAGGTGCAGTGGCCGACTAAGTCGCATGCGGACCAAAAACCGACCACTGGCCGATGGTTGGCAGTCGGCACTTTCCACTTGGGTAGAGTACGGGATACGGTTTAAATATTGTTGTATAAGGAAGCAGGAGACGTCCGTAAGGATCGGTGGCAAAGCTTTTACTGACAGTAATGGCGGAAGAGAAGATCGAGGGCGGAAGCTCACGAGCTCCCGTGTTCCTGCAATCCTGTCGTCTTCCTTAACACTCCCCGGCGCGGAAGTACAAGTCAATCAGCTTCCAATTTGTAGAGAAGTTGTACTGGCCGGCTTACGGTTTTCCCTCCTGGCAAGTTGATTCTACAGGATCTGACCCTTCCATCTGGGCTCTGTGTTACGTGACTCACACGTTCTAGAGGCCATGATGTTCGCGGCCTTGAGTCTGCAGCAATGAGTACTAGGTCCCCGACGGCGACGCTGTGTGATGATACGGGCTTGCAGACGTTGGCCGATCTCAGGAGGAGGATGTATGTTTTAACCCAATTCTTCCAGCATTGATGAGTCAATTCTTCCCGATACATCCACCGTCGTCTCAACTGTTGCGCTGTAGATGTTGTTCCTGCTTCGGGTTCGCGACACGGAAGCGCAGTGAGCCTTTGCCCAATCAGAAAGTGTGACGGCGTGACGGCAGAAAGATCGTCTGGATCTTCAGACAGATACGTCAGAGGCCGAGAATTCATCACCGCCTCCACCTCTGTGAGAACGGTAGCGAGCTCTTCGTAGCGGAGGGCGCTTCGACCCAGGACTGTACGCAGGCAGGTTTTGGTACTGCGAATCAGGCGTTTCCAAAACCCACCCCACCATGCTCCTCGCTCCACTATGAATTTCCAGGTGACCCGTCGTGCACTCAAGAATACGTTTACCTGAGCGTTTTGTGACAACCAGGCAGGGGTCAGTTCGCGACTGGCTCGCTTGAATGTCCGAAAATTGTCTGAATATATAGTGGCGGGTACGCCCCGTCTTGATACGAACCTTCTAAGAGCCATTAGGAAATCCTCGGTAGACATAGACTTCGTCAGCTCTAGGTGAAAAGCCCTAGTGACGGCACAGGTAAAAATCAGGATGTAGCACTTTCTTCCGCCGCCTTTTGAACACTTGTAGTACAGTGGACCCGCAAAATCAGTGCCTGTCACTTCAAATGATGCGGATTGTGACAAGCGGTGTCGTGGTAGCGGAGCGGTAAGTTATGTGCACGCCTGAACCTTTGCTCGTCGGCAAGTGCGACATCCATTTAGGATCCTCTTCACAGCCTGACGACCGCGGAGAACCCAGTCCTCTTCCCGAAGCGCGACGAGTGTCTCCTGAACTCCAGCATGCAGAAGCCTGACATGAGCCCGGAAAACTAAAAGAGCGGTGAACGGGTGGTCAGCGGGAATGACGATGGGATGCTTCTGGGTTTCTTCAAAATCGCTGTACTGAAGGCGGCCCGTCAAACGGAGAACGTCAGCGTCATCATGGAAGACAGACACATTTTGTAAGGACTGCACCGCTGGATGAGAACCGAAAATTTGACGCTGTGCCGCTGTGACCCAGTATGTTTCCGCTGCAACTACCTCGGCGGCCGTCAAAGGTTCCCTCCTTTCGGCTGTGGTATGCCTACAGTTGTGCAGGAATCTTGACACCCAAACGGTAACTCTCAGCAGCCGGTGGAGCGAACTGTATTTGGCAACATCCATTAGAGTAGTAGTAGCCAAGATGGGTACGCAGCACGCCGTCTGGGCCTTTGTTTCGTTTCGTACCTCGACGCAGGGTTCATCCGGAGTACGCCATGCTGGAGGACAAGACTCTTGATCCATAAGCCACGAGGGGCCCTGCCACCATACACTGTTGTTCAGCAATTGGAGGCATGAAGTGCCTCTCGTGAGAAGATCCGCGGGATTTTCTTTGCCGGGGCAGTGGCGCCACTGACTAGGCTCCGTACCAGCCCGTATCTCCGACACCCGGTTCTGTACATAAGGTTTCCAGTCGTTCGTCGATACGTAAATCCAGTAGAGTGTTATCTCAGAGTCCGTCCATAACACAGTGGGTACGGTGGACAGAGATAACGTCGTCTGTAAGAACCTCATAAGCCTGGTCGCGATGACGGCACCCATTAACTCGAGTCTCGGTAAGGAGACCGTCTTAACCGGGGCCACCCGAGACTTTGCCAAAAGAAGACCCGCACTGTAATGACCGTCCTTGTCGAGCGTTACCAGGTATGCGGCCGCACCGTATGCTCGCGGACTCGCGTCGCAAAACATATGCAGCGCAATGCTGCCCTCCGACACCTTCCCGCCGAGCCGCCATGGTAACGAGACGCGAGACAATAAAGGCACCTGCTGGCACCAAGACGACCACACTCCCATCAGGTCTTCTGGTAGTTCTTCGTCCCAACTCATCTTGGAGAGCCAAATCCGTTGTAGCAAAATCTTGGCTGTCAACACGAAAGGCGCCACATAGCCCAAGGGATCATAAATGCGAGCCACTGCTTGCAGTACATACCGTTTGGTATTCGACCGTTGCTCCAGGAACTCCGATATTGACTTCAACGGATACCGAATTTCATCTGTCTCGATATCCCAAGCAATTCCTGGGACCTTAGTGGCGACGTGGTCGAACTTCCTGTCCCATCGGCGTCGAAGCTAGCCCGGAGATGAGCATTATTGCTCGTCCACTTAACCAGTTTCATGCCCGCGTCGCGGAAGATTTGCCGCGACTCGTGGTAAACAGTGAGTGCCTCTTCCGGCGATGGCATACCAGCAACGAGGTCGTCCACATAAAGGTCCCTGGTTCGCTCCCGGGTTTCGGCACCAGTGTATAAGGAAGCAGGAGACGCCCGTAGGGATCGGTGGCAAAGCTTTTACTGACAGTAATGGCGGAAGAGAAGATCGAGGGCGGAAGCTCACGACCTCCCGTGTTCCTGCAATCATGTCGTCTTCCTTAACACTTGTGATATGTATTACTATTACCGAAGAAAGAGCGGCTGTGCGTTCTTTTCGGTGAATCTCTTCGCCATGACCACCCGATGTTGGCCAGACGATGCATGTCAAGGTTTTAATGACACGTCAACAAATTGTCAGGGCGTGTTGCGGGGCCAGTATCCGTTGGCCAACATATTCTGTTAGTGACATTGGCCCGTGCATCTCTCAAGCCTCGCAGCTCCACCCGATGGTGGCTACTTATGACACCGAGGAATTGTTGCAATACAGCGGCAGTACTATTTTGAATGAACAATATTAATGCGTCCCCCTCTCCCCGGTCGCGCTGTGGGTAGTCTGTCGAATTTTGAATTCGTCAGGTTGGCAGGTATACGACCAGAACGTTTGGATCATTTGGCGAATGAATGACCCATAAGGATTGCCTGGTGTCGTTTTTTCTTAGGGTCAATTTATATTAGTCGAATATTTGTCAGCTGAACATAACAATGTTCAACTGACAAATGTTGGGCTGTGGTGTCTTGAACACATCATTGCTATCTGGTTAATGGCTTTCTGTATGTCACTTGGAAGGCATGAATGATGCAGGCATGCTACCAAAAAGATAGTACATTCGACAGCTTTTTTGGGCCCGCAGTATCTATTGAAATTTGTTCGTAAATTATTTGAATTTGATATTTTGCGTTTGAGGACGTACAGAGTCAGTCCAGGGGAGTTGAAGATGTGTCATCAGGGAACATAATTAATTGGAGTTGAATATTTCAATATTATTTGTAGAAGTTCAACAATACGTGTTGTGATACTAGGGACATTAATCTAGTCATTGTCTAGCCCTTGATAAACGGCTGTATCATTACTGTCTTGTCGCAATGCTGCACGAACGTAAAGTGCATATGCTGGTCACTTTTGCAGTGTTTTTATAGTTTTACTTAAAATAAAGTTTTGTCAAAATGTGCTTCGTGTGTGAGCTACTGCATGTCACTTTTACACCCACAGCACACATTCCTGAAACATTACACACATACAGAAAAGCCTTTAGGTGTGGTCTAAGTAAAGGCTAATGAAGGTATAATCCTAGACATTATGGCTAATTATGGACTAGTACAGGGCTAGAAGCCGCCTCAGTCTGGTATGTAAAAGGTGTAAAGTTGGGCTAGGGCAAGACGTTGGATGTCTAAGTTGAGACGTCTAGGTGGCGTAACCTTTGCTATGCTACAGGAAGGCTAGAGGAACTCCCCTAGACCTAGACCTGCCAGTCGTCAAAATTTAGACGTCGATTAGACGTTTATTATCCCACCTTTGGCTACATGGGATGTGAACCGTCACGAATTTACGGGTGAGGGTGTATGGATAAAACAAGTAGTGGAAGAGCAGAGCGTTTTCCTACCGGTAGCGAAAGTTCGCATCGAAGGCCCGTTTGGCGAGCTGCACACAGAAGCAGCTGTTTCCCAAAACCTGTCGAATTCGTACCCGTAGCTTCTCTCCAATCGTTCTGATGAATTTCTGAAAGGAAAAGGACCCAGCTATGGAGACGGAGTCATTCAGACGAAGCTAAGGAACTTGCCTCAAAATTTAAATTCGACGGTGACGACAATGCGACGGAAAAGAAAGAGGAAGAAGTCTCAAAAAGGGTGACTAAGGAAGTCGTAGAAGTTGAAGAGGCAAAGAGGCTTCAGACAGTTGAACGAGAGAAGCCTAACGATAACGAAAAGAGGCCAAGATCGCGAGTTCGATCCCGGCAGAGGACGCTAGCAATGCAGGGGAGGTAAACCTTGCTTCCAGCACTGTGTGTCGGAGATTTTCGGCGCACGTCAAAGCAACCCCAGGTGGCCGAGACTGTACGCAGTGCTACCCTGCGACACGTCCAACATGGCGCCACACTGCGCAGACAAACCTTACGTGTAACATCACAGTACCATTACCATTACGAAAGGTGTGATCAGTACAACGAAGCGAGCAATGTTCTGTCACCCATAACATCTAGGTTTATAAACCTACTTGATATCAATAGGCAGACGACGATAAATCAGAAAACAAAGGATCCGTCACTAGGTCAACTTTATGTTTGGGCCGAGCAGGGCACCAAACGAAGTAACGTGCAGATTTTTTGTAAAAGAACAAATTATTTACCCTAGGTACAACGACAAAGTGAGAAAGACCTTCGATCAGTTGGTAGTGCCGAAGAGTATAGGGAAGATATTTTTCAGCACTGCCACACAAACGCTTGGTCAGGCCACTTGGGATTAAAGAAAACTAAAAAGAGACTGTTACAAGACTTGTTTTATTGGCCCCGGTGTTCTAAGGCAGTTGAAGAGTGTGTAAGATCATGTGACACCTGTCATGATCAACCGGAACCAGGGGTGCAACATACCGCGTTGTACGGGTGTTCACACCGCGTATGATGAATCTTCCTTCAGAGCCTCATCTTCAATCCGTATGTTTTTAGTTCTATCAGACTTGTGTCGATTATCAAAGGTGTCGATTATCAACATCACATCGTATATTGCATACCTGTCTGACTCTCCTTTGGGTACGCGGCACGTCGAGTTGACATTGGAGCACCCGGGAAGAGCGTAAGGACAGCGTGGCTCGCCAACACTTTTCGTTCTTCGGAGATTCCTAGCTGTTTGTGTTCTGATGATGATGAGCTGTTTGCGTTCTTATCAGACGTGTTCTGATATCGAACATCTCATATTTGAAATGGTCAGAACGTATTCTGCTCTGCCGAATCATTCCACTCGATTCCCGTATTTCGGAGCGCTGCCTCCCAGGCTCCCACTCAAGGCGACGCTATTAATCTTTCGGGAAGCGAAAATAAGCAACACCGGAAGAAGAAATCGACTTGTTGTCGAAGGTTTTGAAGAAACACCTCGCGCCACCTTTCTTTTCACTCACCGTTGCAGAAAGAACGAGAAAACTATAAGGCGTTGAATGTACACAAGTGCAGATCAAGAAGACGCGCACCCAGTGACGCCCGCACTGGGTTGCTTCAAACACTTCCTTCCAGCGGTGGCTTAGAGCCACCGCTCCTCACATTTCAAAAGCAATTTTCGTATCGTCTGCGCCGTTTTCAGCCAAGATATTTCGTAACTGCGTTTCAAACATGTCAATAATCGTAAAAGTAACATAAGTCTGCAACCGATATTGTTCCCAAGGCTCCGTTTATTAACAATATAAAATAGTTTAGCTTTACAAGTGCCCGAATGGGCAATTGCCTGCGTTGCATTGCACAGCTACTAGATGCATGACCGAGTGGGTGAAAGCACCCGCTCCTTGGTAGCAGGGGCCGTTCTTGAGACTGGAACGAGATGGGTTCGAATCCTGCCTCCGACTCTGCTATGTGGGGTTTCTCGGGGTTTACCGGCAGACTTTCCAAACAAGTGTCTGCACAGTTCCCCTAAAGTCGGTCCAGGACGCATATTAACCCGTCTGTCCCTTTCTGCTTTCCCCTCTCCACCTGCCCGCGTCTGTACGCCTCTCACGGCCACGATGGCTTCGCGGCGCTAACACTGAATAAAAAAATATACAGCTCCGTACATTTTCTGTGGGAATGCGGCACGTGGAATAGGATGAAGGAAGGGAGCACTTGCCCGACTAAGCATGTTGCCATGCTGTTGATAGAATTAAAAAAATATTGAAATTCAATGTACGATAAAGTGGTAAACGTGTAAAACACATTTAAGAGTGTTGTACAGGGCTAACGCATAAACATATAACATTAAATGTATAATGTGTATAGAAAACCTATATAAATATTTACAGAGTTCCAATGTAAGTTGTATACCATTGTAATATGATTGATGATGATGATGATATAATTGTAATATGTAATACCAAACTAAAGCAAGAATAAATATTGCATATTATGGGGTATTTGCTCAAGATGCGAACAACTTTGCATGTTGAGGATTGCCTCTCAGTCCTGCCGAAACACTGGTAAACGCCCAGTGCTAGCGAAATTGAAAAAAAAAAAAAAAATGAAATCGAAACACCAAAATTTAAATAGCGAAAATCATGCCGGGGAAAAGCATTAACAACTTAGTCCCAAAGAACTCCTGTGAGAACTCGTAGAAATCGTATCAGCGGAGTTCACCCGGGCAAATAGTAACTAATGAATGACTATTTATGAAAGAACTTGGAGGTTGAGCTATTAAGCTGGGGTATTGCGGGTAAACGTTGCCCTCTCCCCTTGCTGTACGAGGCAAATATATGGGACACAGCACATTTCTCAGAAAACCGCTGCCTTTGTGACACTTGAATACCTACTTGTGTTTTACTGAAACAATCCAGGCAGCACAGCGCGACGACCCAACGTCGGTGCGCCGCCGGCGACCGACCCGATCATGGTCCGGCATACGGTTTGCAACACGGGGATGTTAATGGTCCGTTATCGGCAGCCTGTATCGTACCCCAACGATTTCCCGAGGTGCAGCCAATGCACACTTACGGGTACCTCCTACCCCCCAAACAAGAGTTAATTTGCGCGATTTTTGAAGACAAAATCAATATGTTATTGTAGAAAACTCTTTATTGCATCATAGTCACAAGATACATGGGTTCTTTAATGCATCACTTCACCAGCAATGAAAAAAATGCGTGTTACATTGAAAGTATATAACCTCCAGTCCCGCATATGTACTATTTACTTCACAAATATTCACTTAACACAAGTTATATGTAACAGAGATAGAAGGTGGAACTCGATGCCAGTTAAGTTAGACTGTTGAAAGATGGAAGTCACTGAAAAGGTTAGCCAGAACATAATTGTAGGCCGGTTCCCCGTTAGCTCAGACAGGGAGGTCCCATGGGCCTCCTGAATTTTCATGATTTCTTATATATATTTAGACGCTCATCACAGATAATCAACATGATAATCAACATTGGTAAAATTAATCATTCGAATACTTTCCGTGCAAAAAAATCGAGAAATCCAGCCCTGAATTCGGTTGTTGCAATTTTGCCGTGTTTGCACGTGTATACATCCCTCGCAGTGAAATTCTTTTGTGCTTTAGTATACCTACCTGCCAGCACTCCGAGCGCAAATTTAGGCGCACAGGTGCAACACTGTATCGTATAAAAAGCGGCGAACATGCTCTGTCGCGCAGTTTTGTTCAAACTTAGACGCTTCTTGCTCTGGCTGTAGATATCTCTGACACGTTCTTGCGCAGTGGGGCCGCGTTTTAACGCGCTAATCAGCAGTATACGCCTTCGGAGAAGAAGGTTTTGCGTTAGATGAAAGCCCTAACATCGGGCCCTATCCTGGCAAAATATATACGAAATCAAGTGGGACCTTTTTCAGAAATACACGCGCAAAATCCATGTTTATTTCGAAATATGCCTAAACCTTTGCCTATTTCAGCACATGCCGCTAGGAAGTATATGCAGGATAGATATATCAGATGAAAGAGCATTAAAAGCTGAGTGAGCTGATATTAAGTATTGCGATCAGGGACATCTATAGCCAGATGTATCAGGCGTCGAAATTAGGACAAAAGTGCGCGAGAGGGCATGTTCGCCATTTTTCATAGCACACAGCGTTGCACCTGCGCGCTAAAATTTGCTCTCTGACAGCTGGCCTGTAGGCATAATAAAGCCATATCAAAAAATTTCACAACAAGATCTCTTAACACTCGGGAGGTATACGCGTGAAAACACGGAAAAACTGAAACATCCGAATTCAGGGCCGGATTTTCTCGATTTTTTTGCACGAAAGCTATTCGGAAAAAATGTTGATCACAATATACGATGAGCTTATAAATATAAAAAATACTGAAGACCCAGGAGGTCGATGGGACCTCCCTACCTGAACTGATGTGAAACCGGCCCGTAACTAAATTTCAAACGCAGTTACACGTAATAAAACGTAATGAAAATTGACGTGAAGTTCCAAGCTACCTTAGAAATGTAACAGGTTACCTTCAAGTTATTTTCTACTCAATATGTATACTTTTCAGTTCTTGACCTGTCTATATGGTTAATTCAGACCTTGCTGTCACAATGGGAGATTCAAGACGTTTCAAAATAGTTTTGATATACAAAAATATCAATATCTGCTACGACAAAAGAATCCTACATTTATAGGCTTCTTTAGGGAGGGATTTGATGATCTTGATCTCGTAATAAGACACATGAAAAATGAGCACAAAGTACCTGAGCTTCCTAATGACCGGCTAAAACATAATTTGTAACGTTCACTGTGTAACAACGGGAGTTGTGTAACAACAGTCGCGCCGTGCACGTGCCATCTTTCATCTCAAGTCATGGGGGAGGACTCAGCCTGCGATGTTTGTAGACAAGAATCGAACAAAAGGAACTTTGGACTTTCTTTAAGTTACTTTGACGAACTTAACCCCAAACCCCCAAAACAAAAGAAAAAGGGAAAGGAACGAGCTCCTCAAGAAGTTACTGGAGCCCAAAAGCAAAGAGCTATGCGAAAAGTTACTGAAAATAGCAGCCGAGTTAGAGTTATAGTATCAATAGTTACAGTATCGAGTTACTGGTAACAAATTACGCCCAACAACATGGAACACGTGAACAACTTGACTCATAAAAGGTCTAATTGCTCCACCCTTTTTTCTGGGAGTGCAGTATGGCACATGTAGTGTGACTCGTACCCTTGTCTTTAGGAGAAATATTAATGTATCAAGAAGATGCCTTTTCTTATGGCTTTCTTGCAACGAAGACCTTTTATTATGGATACCTGAAGTTCTTTTAAAAGAAAAACAACACAGCATACTAGATTGTATTCCTTTCAAGCAAGCATCACAGCGCGACAGGTTCATAGTGTTGTAACCGAAGTGCGGGGTGGATTCCGAAAGTGGAAGATAGCTTGAGGTCAGGGTTAAACTGAGAAAAAAACACCATACCACAAGGTGCACACGTTATTGAATACGGACCAAATAGCTGCACTTACAGTTTTCAGCATAACATGACAAGATCCACTAGAAAAGTCTTGACCATCATCACTGGCTCTGAGGCAGAGATCTGGTGGTGGGCACTTCGGTGATACCTTCATCAAGGCGATTTCTTTAAGCACGCTCTGGTAGTGGTTTAGCATGACATTCTGAATGAAAGATCAGGATAGCTTTCATTCACTCACAGTTTCAAAAAAAATTGACATATCACGCGTCGATCACATTACGCAAACGCGTTAAAGCGGAATAATTTATTCACTTCGGAAGTTCCTTTTGTTTCTTTTTATTTAGAATGACTACAAAAACGAACCTTGAGCTGCAGTCCTCCAGCATTCCAGTTTTGTACACACGCAGAAGATGGAAAGCACAGCTGCAGCACGCAGTCGTCCTGAGAAATGGTTATATTTCGTTTGATGTCAAATACACAATACATAAGATTCCGCACTTTACTGAACCATATATTCACCAAAACGGAGTCCATTATCCTAAAAGCAACGCATAAGCCACAATGGATCACTGAAATCGAAACTATGCGATGCTGCGCTGCTAAGTTTCGAGAGAAGCCTTCTAGAACGGTGTCACTCATGTTGAAAAGCATCTATGAGTAACGTTTATCAATGCGAGGAATACCACGAAAAGAAATAGCACTTACCACTCGATGAGTCGCTTAAAAATGTTGGAATTCCTCGAAAGTTTCAGGAGCACGGCCGAATACATTCGTTTTTCGCAGCGAGAGCGACGGGGACTCAGACAGTGCAAACACGGCTGGATGATCGAGGAACATCATTGGCCAGATTCGAAACTGTCGGTTACGTGATTGCGTCACTCGGCGCCTGACAGTCTGTGAAGAGAAATCCGTTGCTGCACCCCGGTCATGTGACTGATTATCGTGAAGTGATCAGATCAGCATCGGGGAGCGATCCTATATTTTGGTCACATGACCAAGGTCAGTCCAGACCGTGAAATGATCAGAGCAGCATCGGGGAGAGATCCTATATTATTGTTTACATGACCAAAATGAGACCAGAGCGGGAAATGATCAGGGCACCGTCGGGGGACTACCTTATCTTCTCTTATGTTCTACCTCCTCAGTTCCTACAACGCTGGCAACCAGTGTTGCACTATCGCCCGTTCAGGAGGCGAAGCTCCCATTGCGTTCCCATTATTTTCCCGAGGGTTTGTGCTGCCTGGGAATGCTTCTTACGGATGCCACGTTCTGCGTGTGAAGTGGAAAACTGTGTGCGAACAGCTAAAGCTCATTCCGTGCATCGCCACTCGTGATGAGTTAGCAAATCGATATCAACAGAAACAGGTCAACCTGGATCTATGTGAGATGGAATATGAGATCTCCAAGCGGCGGCCAATGGTATGTGAAGGTTGACGGAATAGTAAGGATGAAGAAGAGGTTCAGGGGATTCGGGATCTCGAGACGGAAAAGTAAAGCCGTTTTTGTATGAGGTTCTTTCGTCTAATTATTTAACATGGCGCAGTCGGCAATAGAAGGACCACATGAAGGGAAGTCACATGAGTTACAACTGTCCGTTCCCAGATCAACAAAGAGAGCAGGCCGGAGAGGGAACTCTTCTTCCATCTCAAGAGGCTGCACAAGACCTTGCTAACCGCAAATCGTTTTCGCACTGCATGCTACCCTTTCACCATTTGCAGTACCCAGTAGTGTCTGTCGAGGTCAATGACACTGATGTCAGCGCCCTTTTCCACACGGGATGTACCATCACCATTTTATCCACCAATCTTGCGCAGAAGTGTGGCCTCCAGTTAAAGGAATGGCTCTACCCTGCACTTCAAGCCCTCGTCGGGATTCCTGTACACCCTAAAGGCACCACCTCAGCAAGGATCACAGTGGGCGCATACAGTGTTCTTCACGAGACTGTTGCCGTCCTCGATAATCTTTCTCAAGATGTCGTCTTCGGCAGCGACTGGACGATCGCAGCTAACGTCATTATCACCGTTACACAGAACAACCAAATGATCATCCAACAGGAGAGCCTGCCAGAAGGCACACATTTCGGCAATAAAGAGCGCAATATCTACAACGGTATCCCAATTCATTCATCGCCCGAGTTGCAAAATCTTGACCACACACACGCCGGCATATTCAAAAATAAACTCGACTAACGAAGCCATCTTACCTATCTCACCAACAATACGAGCGTCTTACCGCCATTGTCGAGAGCAATAGCTCTGTCTTCACCATTAATTCCGATGACGTCGGTCTTATGCCTGACGTTGAACATGCCGTCCATCTGAAGGATGCCATGCCCGTACGCTCGCCACCACATCGATGCTCATGGGAAGATCGCGTGTTCATCAAGGAAGGGGTATCTGCATGGATGGACAAGGAAATTGTATCCCGTTCCACATCTGAATACGCCTCACCACGTATAGTGGTGCGCCAGCAGCATCACCCATCAACGCCACGTCGACTGTGCACAGACTTCAGAAAGTTAAATGAAGAACCAATGAAACATCCCTATCCCATGTCCAGGGTCGATGAATCGCTTAAGGAATTCTAGGTTATTTTTTAAGCTCGACAGTTAAAAGGGATTCCTAAATAGTGCCCATAAGTAAAGAAGATCGACAAAACAGCATTCGTAACACCGGACGGACACTTCGAATAACAACCGAATAAGTTTTGGGTTATGCAACGCACCGGCTATCATGCAATCAGCTATGGACAGGTACCTCGAACAATTCAAATGGGACAAACAAGGACGTCGTCGTATACATGCATGACAGATGTATCCACACTCAGGATATCGATCGTCACCTCATAGTTCTCGACGGGGTCCTCACACGCCTTCGCCAATCAGGACTCAAAGCGAACTTCTGGAAGTGCGAATTCAATAAGACTGAGATACCGTTCTTAGGTCGCATAGTAACCAGCGACGGAATAAGCCCGGACCCCTCACGAACAAAGGACGTCGTAAAATAAAAGATATTGAGCAACAGAAACAAGTAAAATCCTTCCTAGGACTCGCGAGCCATTATAGGAGATACATCCGAAATTTCTCTTCAATCGCAGGGCCATTGACCGACCTAACCAAAGAAAAAGCGCAATTCATCTGGTCACAGCAATGCCAAGCTGCCTTTGAAGCACTGAAGACTCAGGTAACGAACCCTCCTGTTCTAGCCTTTTTCTATCCAAAGAAACGAACACGTACCTACGTAGACGCATCTTCTGACGGATTTGGAGCGGCGCTCTGCCAGGTCCACGGAAGTACCGAACATGTCGTTGAATACGCCAGCAAAGCAATGGCGCAACAAGATGCACTCAGACATTCTAACGAACTAGAGTCGCTGGCGCTGTATTGGGCAGTCACAGATAGATTCCACAATTATTTATTTTGCCTTCTCAACTTCACTGTATACATTAACAACTGGACATAAATCACTTGCTATCAAAAGCCACCCTAAACAGACGGTTTGCTTGAATTGCAGTAGGTCTTTCCGAGTTCAATTTCGTGGTGAAGCACAAACCACGAAAAGAAAATCAAGTTCCCGACGCGCTCTCCAGATTTTCACCCGAGTTAGCTGCTCTCGTAACAGTAAGAGCTGAAACCTCCTCACTGCAAGTACTCCAATCATCCTACAAGCTGTAGAGAAACCCGAAGCATCGAGTACCCCCATCGACCGTTCCCCCATTCGAAATTATGAAGTAAAAGATAGCATCGTTATTTGTTGCGCTCCGGAAGCAACACAAAGCGCATCATCGTGCTTCCCCTTGCACTCCAAGATTCTGTTTTGAGGATTTACCACGACGAACAAGGCCACATGGACCCAGCACGTTCGATACCAATGGTGGAACGCAAGTATTTCTGGAGGAACTTAAACACGTCCAGGACTACGTCAAGTGTTGTGAGACGTGTCATCGTCTCAATCACCGCACAAGCCAGCGCAGTGGATCGTTGCAGTTCAGGAATATCCGTGACCTGTTTTTGCTGCTGTTTCCATTGACCACATCGGACCAGTCAACAGGGAAACTCATTGAAAATTGATATCTCGTTGTAGCTGTGGACCACGCCACAAGATATGTCACCGCAAAGACAGTCCCATCAAAAGCATCTGCCCAGATCATTTCTTTTCTAGAACAAGAGATATATTACAAATACGGCATCCCTAAAGCAATGGTGTCTGACGGAGACAGCGCATACGCCAGTAGCATCATGCGGAACTTTCTTCAGCTTTATGGCACGACACATGTACTTACCATAACGTACACATAGCATAGGACGCGTACAATAGTGCCCTGTGGTCACGTACCAACGGACTTGTCGAGCGGTACAACCGCACCATTATTCAACTTCTGAGCAAGGCCATTCATGATGCAACAGACAAACCCTCGTGGGATGATCACATCTCGAGAGTATTATTCCAGATAAACACCAAGTCCCAACTCTTCAACTGACACTTCTTTCTACCTCCTACATGGATACGAGCCGGTGGGACACAAGGAAATAAAAATATTACCCCTAGCAGACATAACACTCACAGACATTGATCACTCTAACATCCATGACGTCCGGCGTCGAGCACGTGACGTGCTCCAAAATTCGCAGCAGATCCATGAAAACCGAGTCAACCAGAGTAGATCTCCATCGAACTACCAAGAAGGGCAGCCAGTGCTTCTGAAAACTTCTGTTTGCAGGAGCAAGTTTCAGCCACCATAGATCGGGCCCTACTACGTAAAAAAAGAAATCAACGACGTGTACATCGTTACCAACATCGATGGTAGCTTCCTCCGCCGAGCTCATGCTGAACAGTTGAAGCCCCGCACAGGACACCAAAACACGTGTCTCCGGGACGGAGTCTTCCGGAGGGGGTGTGGTGTGAAGGTTCACAGAATAGCAAGGAAGAAGAAGAGGTTCGGAGGATTCGGGATCTCTAGACGGAAAAGTAAAGACGTGTTTCCATGAGGTTCTTTGTTCTAATTATTTAACAGGTAGCGCCGCTTGTGTGGTGCTCGCGAAAACCTTATAGGTGAAAGAGGCTTTGTATGTGATTGTCCCTTCTATGTTGTTCCAGCCTCAGAACATCAGTTCTCTCATGTTCAACCTTATAGGGTTTGCCCATAAATGCTATAGTGTTTAATGTCGTCTTTTAATCGCGTCCAGGGAGTAGTTTGCACGTTTGACCAGTTTTATACCGTCGACTCTCTTGCATCGTCCTCTCCTCTTTCCCTGTCTCGTCTAACTCCGCCGTGGCCCTTTCGGAGGAGAAACGCCCGCAGTTGGCACATTTTTTATCCTGAGGCACAGATATAGCTATCAGCCACGTCGCTTCTGCCTGGCGCAGCCGTCAGTTGTGGTGGCAGCGCAACCTCGCGGTTTCAATAGCGGTGCATCGATCTCGAAACCTAGTGTAATCGATGAATTTCTTTCACAGATGAGGAAAACCCGTTCTTCATAGTTTCGTCTACAAATAGCTGTCTGGTCTATATCACAATTTGGGGCGTTGCCTCTCCGTGCACGTATGGCGCCTGTGGCGTTCCATAGAGCTCCGAGCTGCGTTGGACGGGCATAGTCCCGCTTTTCGCTCGCCGTTCTGGAAAATATCGATGAAAATTCACAATCCCCGAACATATTCCATTAAGCTTCTAGCAAGTGTGTCGCAGAGTAGAAGCTTCGTCTACAATCACTTCGGCTTCGTGCGGAGAAATACACCCTTAACTCGCTACCCTTCAGTGTAAATTGAGGCGTCGTGTAACCTTTACATAGACGTAGATTTCAAAATATCGTAGATGTTACACGTCCCATACCTGTATTTGCAGGTTAAACACGACCTCTAACCTGACATTGTAGGAGCACTAGAAGTTACTTCTGAGTAATCCAAATCCAGTCGTCGTAACTTATCAATGTACCCTTTATGGGGGCGTTGTAACTTCCAAACGATTTCCCCGCCTGCTTTTTGTTCGTTCTTTTTTCTTCACTCTTTGCAATAACCTTTATAAGAGGTTGTGCTCAAAAGTTACTGTTCCTGTAAAGTTTGTCGCAGACTCAACGTGGGAGTTTCGGATCAGTGTGCGTTGTGTCTCTACTTCTATATGAACTGCGGATCGCGTTCACAAAATTGAAGGAAGCACAATCGCGAAGTAATTGAACTTTACCAGGGTCATTGTACCTTATGCTCACTAGGAAGTTTCCATCGTTATGTTTCTGCGGACAGTCTAACAGTCTAGCAACACTGATTGCAGCGTCTGTTCTGGGCTGTTCAACGCTGTTTAACACAGTTGTAACGTCCCTTCTTTGCTTAATGCTGACATCAGTTCTCGGAGACCAATGAGCATCCACATATTTCACGCAGCCATTTAGGGATTTTCCGCGCGACGTCGCCAGTTGTGACATTGTTTTCGAAACGGCGCGTTTCGCTGAGCTGCCGACGGCCGGCTCTAGGCAGAGAAGAGAGAATCACGAGATATCTGACGAGATGCCATTTCCTCATAGCTGCTGTTGGAGAGGGGTTTGAAATTAACCGTAACTGCCTTATCTGCACCGCTGGGGTTGACAAGGTCCAACTAGATTGAACTCTGTGAAACTTTCTACCAGCGTGTCTATTATGTTGCAGGTAAAATTTACCAAAAGTTCGTCACCACAGTTTCTCATCAAAATAAAAGGCCGTGGCGTGTTATGGCGTCCGTGAAATTCAAAGTAATCCGCTCATTATAGTGCTCCTTTTACCTCCCCTTGTGGTTTTTACTCTATCTGTTCTTTCAAGGCTAAACGACTGTGCCCCTCAACGTCTCTCCCAAAGTGTCATACGGTCTTTCCTTTGAGCAAGCTTGGAAGTATTTGCGGTGTAATGTGTTAAGGTAAGAACGTTCCCTAGATGAGTGGGTGGAATTATTTAATATATTATGCATATTTGCCATAGAGAGGGCAGGCTGATGTCAGTGTCATTTCCCTCCTGTCTATATGGCGTCTTTGTTCCTCTTATTAGACTGCCTTGGCGCAGAACTTTCGATTGGCTGGTTAGTACCAGACGTTGAAGAACACATGAAGCGAAGGAACAAAGGAATGGGTGGTCGTTCAAACGGCGAGGAGGGACGATAACCTGAGCTACAGTTGCACCGATTCAAAACACCAACTTTATTCGAATGATGATGATTAGGGAGTTTCATCGTCAGGAGCAATGAAACATTTTCCGGTGAGTAATGTTGGGTAATGTAGAGTAATGCGGTTGTTCAGTTGTCCACCATATTTGCGGAATATTCTCCGCCGTGTTGAAGAGTTCAGGCGCAAAAATAAGGATATGTTTCAGCTCAACCACCACCAATGTCAGAGTAGCGCTGTAGCATATCATGAAACTATGCAATGAACGCTTGGAAGCCAGTACCTACTAGTTCAGTGAAAGTTTGTATGCACATGCTCTTTTGTATTATTAGCATAATGTATTTGAGCTGCAGCAGTCGTAAAAAGTATTTTTTTGTGAAAGGGTAATAAACAAATGTGGTAAACTCATGCATGGGCACCAATATTAGATGTCCAATTAAACCAATCCACCAACAAACATGACCGGAAAAGAATGACCATAAACATGCAGAAACTCATCTGAAGTCATAGAATCATATGGCTATAAGCGTCAAACAGATCCACGGGAGGGTAAAGGTATCGGCACCGAAAGGGACCCTTTCACTACGCTTCTGCGCATGCTCTGTGACACTGACGGCGACATGAGAGGGTTCCCTATATAATCTATATGTGGCGCCAAGATGGCGCTGGCTGTGTTTCGGTGCGCGCAGAACGTATTTCGCTGGACACCCGCTAGGACACGACTCGATTGTGAAAAACGTCAATTTGGGCCTGTCGGTATAAGCTAATTGTTCTTTGAAGAGCCACCATAAACACAGCACAGCACACACACAACTCAACGACAACGGAACAACGATAACCAACATGACAACAAGCTGCTCCATCTACCAACACACTTGGGTTGGTAGATGGAGCGGCTTGTTTTCATATGCTGTGCTGTGTTTGATGGAGGCTTCTCAAGGAACAATGAAGGTAAAGCTATATCCCCCCAGCGAAGGGAGTCACATGACTCCGCACGAGGTGTTATATGTGTGTTTCAGTGTTAGGATAGCGAGTCACCTAGGACTCCCCTTTTTCTTAGAATGTACACGTTTCATACCACTTTGTACTTTGGAGGACGCTACCCCGCTTGCGAAACCCAACCCAGCGTCAGTTTTTGAAAATGTTCAAAGTTCATCTGCGAAAGAGCACGTCGACAGGATTAAAAAACAATCGTGTGAGCTTGAGAATTCGCAGTGTAGTGTCGATTTTCCGATGTAGCTAAGCAAGGGTATACAACTTGGGCATAACGTGGCCAGCTATTCGCGCTTACAACGCGTAATGACCAGAAAACAACTGTTTTCCGCTTTCGTAATTTTCTATAATCGCGAGCTCGAAGCAAACATACCTTTTTCAAAAGGTTTATACTGACGGCTCAACAATGAAACGCCGCTTAGCATGATTCTTAGGAGTTCCTTCGCAAATACTTTCTGACACGGGCATATCGTATTTCTTAATGAAGTGAGATCGACACAAATTACATCACACTCAGATGACTGCCGAGAACACTACAGTCGAAAAGCCTACAAGTCTGCAATGGTAACAGGTGGCAAAAATGTTTGACAATATTTATCAGACTCCTGCATTTTTAGTTTGGCTAAAGGAGCCTCTCGAAATTCATCGATATCTATAATACAACGTCATCCTTCAGGCATAACATCAATTGTTACGTTTTAAGGGCTGTCTCTTGAATTACATATAAGCTATCCACTTACTCTTTCGATATCCTGATACCTCGACAGATCGGGTCGACTCGCTCCGTAAGAAACGAAATTTCTCACTTTGGGAGTGACGTTCGATCCACATGTCGCCCCATAGGCGCTGTCCCAAAGGGCGACACAAAAGAGTGCGACGGCTATAGCTTCCATTGCTGTTGACATGTTTAGAAGCGCCTGCGGACCGTTCCTGAGCAACTCAATCTGAAAATAAGCTGGCATTGTTGCAGCTGTGTGCCATATGGTAATACAACCGCCGTTTCCCGGTTTGAAAAATGAGGAAAACACACGTGTGGCGGTGTGACCTGCTTTCACCCGAGGCTGGATTTTCTAGCATGCGTTCCATCTACACCCTCAATTTTCTAACCCTAAGCGTTGCGTCCCAGACGTAGTTGGTTTTAAATTTCACTACGCTGCCTAAAATCGGTCCGCGATCTTCTCTCCCAGCCTCCTCCTCAAGCTACATACCTCTCAGTGGTTAATCCGCGAGTGTGAAGGCTACGCACGTCGATTGAGAACTACTGAATGAATTGAGTCCGTAGATGACAACATGAGAAATAACTCTGTGTACATCCAAGATGAGATACTGCTTGCTTCTCCTAGATGGCGCTAGAAGAATGTGTTTAAGGTTCCTGTATTAGCGGCGAGATTTTCTTTGGACGGCCCCTCACGGCGGCAGGGTTGTGACGTGACGAATTGGACGACGAAACCGCAATCCCGTACGTTCGACACGGAAGGTTCGTAATACTACGCGTTTTATGCATATGTTACGTGTTTTCGCTGAGCTATCTGAACAAAGGATTAAAGGGTATTGTCGGGCACATGAACATACCGATTTGAACGCATGACACCACTTCGACATCGATGGAACCGACGATTCTAACGATGTTGTCGAAGGTACGTGTGCACGCATGACGAGCATATGCTTTTGACGGTGAAGCAGACCTCTTGACAAACACGTTTTGTCATTGCAGTGATGCTGCCCCTTTCGGGCATTAACCATTTTGCCGGCAGTACATGCGATTCTTCGCGGATTCTCCTGGAAGGGGGTACAGTATTTAAAGCAAAGCACGTCGTAGCGTGCAGGCTCACAAGTTGGGTGAACCTATACAGATTCCTGGCGTATGTTCCTGTGACATCAAATTTGGTGGAGATCCTCATAGTCACCTTCACTATCAAGAAAGGCACGTAGTGAATGCAGCGTGTTCCTGCAGACATAGATAGTAACGTTGCACAAGCGAATGAGTGTGATTGAAGCGAGGGAGGAGTACATAATTCGCTATGTCATGTGTTTTAGCAACACATTTTTTCCCGTGCTAGAAAAGCTTTTTGTATGACTAACATAAGTAACCTCGCAACGCTCACAAATGCAAGCACATAGCTGCTGCATTGCCGCAAGTCAACGGTCAAGGAAAGTTCAGCAAATTGTCAAAGACCGACGCTGAACAAGCTCGGGGGAAGCAAAGCAGCGTAAAAGCAAGAACGCTGTATGTTCGAATGAGAGCTGTAGAGCTGGCTTGTGCGAAATGTGTAAGTATGAAATATAAGCCACAAAGTTTCACTGAATTCCAGATCTGCACACATATGTAGCATAGGATGCCGAAGGGTCGGAAGAAGAAGAAGCGAAGAAGTTACTTAGAACTCGAGCAAGGGCCTAGAATAAAAACTAAGGATCTTGTGTCGGTAATATTACATGTAGTAGTATATACGTAACTACACATATTTACTATTCAATAGATCATGGCTGGATTGGTACAAATCATAGCGCTGCGGCGCCTTTTGCAAATAGCTGGAGCTCTGTAACATAGCCAACCATATTTCTTTACACAGACATCTTAAGGCGGTGCATCACCACCGACGCTCTATGGGAATCCCCATACATTTTTCAACTCCCGTAGCGCCGCGAAAATTTGGTTGATCTCCGTGCAACTGCTTTTAAATGGAAGAGGATGCTTATATCTAGTGCCTGATCGAAGCAGATTTTGCGTTTTAGACTCAGAAATTTTTATATCGTCGTCGAAAGGTTTGGGAAAAGCTATATTTCGAGATTCCGCCCGCTTACAAAATAGAGCCGCCCAAAATCGAAAATCTGGCTCGATCACGCACTAGAAAAACATATCAAGAACCAATACCAACAAAAAGATTTCATCTATGTTAAGCCGTTGACTCGGCACACGAGTTTTTGTCAGGTATGGTCATCCGTGGAGTATGCCGCTTCAGAATGGGCAGCGCAGTGCTGCCATCTCCCATGGAGGGTATCGTCACAAGACACAACAATTTGAGCGCTGGAAATGCTATACCGCTGCACGTGCAGGTGGACGACGAGGCCGACGTTGACTGTGACGCAGGAGCACGAGCACACGCAGCTTAGCCCTGCCGCAAATACGTGAACGGACTATACTATACATGAGCTGTTCATTCATCGATGTTTATTTTCTCGGGGGGGGGGGGGGGGGAGGGGCGGGGGAGGGCATGATCGTGGCATGTCATTCCCCCATATAACGCCACCGGGACGATCGCGTTTAGCCTCACTTCATTGGAAATTGTGTATTAAAAACAGGAATGCAAGAAAAAATTCGGAGCACCAGTCAGCTATCGTATAAAGGAAACATTTGAAGCAAAGCCATTGCGGACAGGCACGAAAGCTTCTGGCTGTTTGAGACATGGAAATAATTCATGAGTGCAGAACAGGGTTGCGCACTCAGATCACACTGGAGATCACTGAGTCACTTAGTCACTGAGATCACACTAAGTCGTGTTGCAGGCAATGCTCGCAGCTTGTTGATGAATGTTGACAATAACGCCGCCGAGCACTTCAATTCTGTTATCGCGAAGTTTGTTGGGGGAAAGCGGATCAAACGGCGGATCAAGCGGAAAACGGCATGCATCGACTACAAAAAATTGATTGAGCTCTCAAAGGAGGAGCATGCCGCATTACAGGAAGACACCATAGAGCAGTCGCTGAGCCTCCGGTGGAAACAAGAAAGGAGAAAGCGGCTTACGGCGTCTTTTTTTGGTAGAGTACGCAGAATGCGCCGCGCTACAAGTGCTTTAGTTACATGTCAGTATTTTGGGCTTTAGTTACATGTGAACATTGTGGGCTTTAGTTACGTCTGTCTGTCACTAATGCACCTGTTCAGTAGCTTAAAGGCGCTCGGAAACCATCACCCATTGTTGTGCACTTGCGGACATGAAAGTCGTTTCTGAACGCAGAAAAGGATTGCGCAGTGAACTAACACTGCAGTGCAAAATGTACAGACTTTAGGTGTGGCTGACACTGAGCGTCCACCAAGCATCGGACAAGATCATATGGACGTGAACATCGCTGTAGTTTTGGGAGTCCTCTCTAGTGGAGCCCGATATTGAGCCCATGCTCAGTTCTGTGCTGCGCTGAACATGCCTTGTATAGTGACCGGAACATTCGCGAAATATCAGGACCAACTGGCGGACGGTAGCAAGCGTACAGGACAGAGTCCCGTACCGGAACTGAGGAAGTGCGGTCTGTGGAAGTGCACTTTTGGAGAGGTTACGTATAACCAACCGGCAGTACTGCCTCTTCGTTGTAGGTACTGGACGACGCCTTGCGGAACGAGAAAAGGGTGGTGTACGTACCTTGCGCGAATTTATAACGACTACCTCCTGCTAGAGCTTGTTGACCCTCGCTGTCCTCGAAGCATGCGAATTAGAGTTCCCGATTACAGAAGGACGTACGCCAGGCCAGAACAATTGTAATCAGTGTGCCGTGCGGTTTTTGCTAATCGAGACAAGGTCGTGATGTCGGCAGCCACGACGAGGACGAAAAAGAAAGCTAGAGAGGATTTCTGGAAGTTCCTGCGCGGATAGGCAAGATGACACTCACAATGACAATTTGTTATGAAATGCTCTCACTCCGAGATCCAGACTGACAGAACCACGAGCTGAAGGTCACTTCCAGACGAATGGGACACCAGAGACCCAGTTCGCGGCGTGCTGATCTGTGCTTGGGCGAAGTCTGGGGCCGCGGTTAGTGACGACCAGGATGAGCACAACAGACCCGAATTATAGAGACGACCAAACTGGAAACCTCCATTCGCACTTTACGTTCCAATCAGCTGTATGGTCCAGGCAGACACATTTTTCTCCTCTACCCTGCTTTTCTTCCCTTTTCTTCTTCTCTTTTACATTTTTCCTCCTTCTCCACTGATGTCCAAGGATATGGGAAACGTTATGCAGCCTCTTTGCAGTTTTATTTCATTTCCGCTGACTCTGCAAGTAAATGAAGCGTTTTGCACCACCACAACGTGGTCTGAAATTTGTAAGCCCAGGGTGACAGAAAATAACAAAAACAGGTTGCGGCTTCGTTTCGCAATTTCCGCGTAATGTCGGTAGGCTATAACATGCCGACACCAACGTGTTTCAACCGCGTCGTGTCCAACCTAGCTTTTTTTGTGTGTTACGAGGAATTTCATTTATTATATGCGAAAGCATTGCAGAAATCACACGAAACGACTGGTGACTAACCCTTCGCCCGAGAACAACACAGCACAGAACAGCAACAGATCGACGAAGAAGTTCAGGAGACAGCTGGACAGCCTGTGCGCATTCAAAAGCCGCGCCACTAATTGTTCCGTCTGGATGAGCGCGATATGCGTGTTTACAGTGTTGGACTTGGCATGGGTGAGCACGAGCGGTCATATGTTTGCACAAGATTTCGCTTGACCCGTCGCGCGCCAAGAGAAAACAAAAATAACACAAAAGGAAGACGTTACATCAGCGGTACCGTATTTCCAAGCAAGCGCCAAAATGTTGTGAAGCGGTGTCTGCGCGAACCATTTCGCTCGCTGCGCCATCCCTCGATTGTAGACGACGAAGTGCCGGCTCTGATGCACCGCCTTAATTAATAGAAATGTTTAGTGATTTTGCATTAAGCTATTGACAAAAAGTTTCGTCTAAAAAGTTTGGCTTGGTTAAGTGTGAATTACAGAGTTAAATGAAGTTCCAAAGTTGATGTTTATCCGATTTAGTGTTGCTGCATGTGAGCTACATGACTGCTGCATTCGCGTGGTTTGGCTATTAAATAATCATACGAGGGGCGTTCAAGTCAAACCGGGAATTTTCGTTTTTCGCAAAAGTAAAATGAACTGACAGGCGAGAAATTAGTTTTATTTTTCAACATAATTTCCAGCTGCACTAATGCACTTGTCCCAGCGTTTCACGAGGGCTTGGATGCCAGCAGCGTAGAAATCCTTACCGGCGCGTAGCAGCCATAATCGGACCGCATTCTTGACCTCGTCGTCGCAGCTGAAGTGGCGGTCCCCAAGGAACGCCTTCAGTGGCCCGAAGAGATGGAAATCGCTGGGGGCGAGGTCTGGACTGCAAGGGGGATATGGCAGCGGTTCCCAGCCAAGTTCCTGTAAGGTGCGTGTCGTGAGATGCGTGGTATGCAGGCGTGCATTGTCCTGTAGCAGGAGGATTCCTTCGGTGATGAGGCCCTTTTGCTTCAGCGCCTTATGCACACCCCTGACAACCTGGCAGTAATATGCACTATTGATGATGGTACCACTGGGCAGAAAATCAACGTGAACAATGGCAGCCTTGTCCCAGAAAAACGTTGGATGAAACCCGAAAAACCGGAGGACATATATAGGAGAAGTAAATTAGTTTAATTTTTGATTGCATGTTAGCGCCGCGAAACAACTGTGGCTATGAGCGGCGTACAGATGTGGACAGACGGAGAGAGGACAGCACGAAGGAGTGGGGGACAGGGGGAAAATTGGTTTAATAATGCTATGTGCATTTCTATGCCTGCTCCCATTAATTAGTGTTTCGGTTTGTTTGTCATAACCAAATTGAACCAAATCAGCAGTGATCATGTATAAACTACAAAATATTACAAAGAGAGAATAATAGAATAGCAAGAGAAAATACAAAAATACAGGGATACAAATACAAATTGAATGATTTCAGCGGATACTCCATGCACTGGGTTCAATGTGCAATAAAATATAGCTTGCTAGACCTTTCATTGTGACCTCGTTGCCATGAACATCGGTGCAAGGTCCCTGACGGGATGCTGCACGGAGCATTTCCGTGGAAGATACAGAAAAGTGATGGCATATTACAGCGCGTGCTTGACTTTCGGTGGATGTTTTAAATCCACTAAGTAGGAAACACGGACGCTACCTACCTTGGTTGTATCCTCATACTCCAAGGAATTCGTCACTGGTCTGTTACTTATACATGAAATTGAATTAAACTTAGGTTCCTCACCCTTGGTTTTGACTGCGATGCTAGCAGGACTCCTGCATATGCGGAAGTTCGCAAGATAAGCAATATATAGTATATGATTTATCTGCGAAAGGAAATGCCACTGTTGGATATTCCTTTCAAAGTCGGCTGTCTCAGTCTTACACTTAGTGACACATGACCTTTTATATTTTTTGCTTTTTATACCACGCCACCCATTGTTCGTCATCAAAAAACAATCAAAAATGAGAGACGGAAAATGACAAGCTGGTGGCCGAGGTTGAAAACCGCAAAAGAGAGAGTCCGTTTCCACTGACCAGCTCCGGTGGCGCAGCGGTAACGCGTGCGCTTGGAGACTGGGAGGTCCGCGGTTCGAATCCGCGGGCCGGCTGTGCCGTCTGGGGTTTTTCCTGGGTTTCCCTCAGATGTGTAATAGGCGTATGCTGGCACAGTTCCCCTGAAGTCGGCCCATGGACGCAGCTATCCTCCCCCCGAGCGGATTCCGCTCGGTCTGCACTTCACCCTTTCCTCTCCTCCTCTCCACCACCCTTCCCTTCCCGAGAAACATGCCTGCCTAATCAGGCAGGCAGACCTCTCGGTTCCTCCCAACGACACTCCTCCTCGTTTCCACTGTAAATGTCTGCACACTTCTAAAAGTGAGAAATGAAAGCAGATTTACTGGAGAATTTTACATGATCCTATAGTGCTCCTGAGAGTATCCTAGTACCATCTCTGGAGTCTCATTCTAACACATTTCTAACAAATTGAGGATCATGTGGGGATATTCCCAGGATGTCACTGCTGTCCCGCAATGGCATCCTCAGGACAAGTGAGGGATGTCAGCGTGTTCTTGGGGATGTGACACCCAATTAGCTTGCTTCGTATATGACATTCAGTTTAACTTAGACACTAACATTCGCACGGACGCCATATTTTTAGATTTTTCCAAAGCATTCCATACTGTCATTCACCCAGGTCGTCTTTATAAGTTATCGCTACTTAACTTACATCCCCTTCATTTTAGCTGGTTGAAAAATTACCTCCACGACCGTTACCAAATAACGCTGGTAAATGATGCCCTCTCTTCTCCATTACCTGTGTTATCCGGCGTACACCATGGGTCAGTACTTGGACCACTTCTCTTCCTAATCTTTATTAACGATCTTCCTAATTCCCTCTCTTCAAATATTCGCCTCTTTGCAGATGATTGTGTTCTCTACCACAGCACATCTTCCGTTACTGATCAGCTAGCACTTCAACATGACCTTGATCTCATTTCCACATGGTGTTCTAACTGGAAGCTTTCCCTTAATACGTCTAAATGCTCGCACGTTTCTTTCACGCGTTCTAGACAACCTTCTAACGCTCATTACACCTTAAATAATTGTCCTATTTCTAAATCTGACTCATATAAATACCTAGGGATTCATCTAGTTTCGAATCTTAGTTGGGCAACTCACGTTAATGCAATTATCAACGAAGCTAACCGTAAACTTGGATTCTTACGCCGTAATTTAATGAATGCGCCACCATCTGTTAAAAGACTAGCGTACACTACCCTTATTCGTCCTAAATTAGAGTACGCTTCCTCTATCTGGGATCCGCATTTACTTACACTAAATAACTTACTAGAATCTTTCCAAAACCGTGCCGCACGGTTCATATCTAATGTCTATTACTATCCTTCTAGCATTTCATCAATCAAGCTATCTCTAGACCTTCCTGATGTTGTGTTACGCCGGAAGTTTCTACGACTTTGTCTTTTTCACAAGTTTTTTCAGAACACCTTTTTACGACCGAATTTCATCACAGCTGCTTCCTATACATCGCCGAGACATGACCACATTCTTAAAGTTGAACGTTTTCTATGCAACACTGACCAATTTTCTCGTTCATTTTTTCCGTACACATCCAACGAGTGGAACTGTCTTCCTCAGAACATTGTCATAATTAACGATTTCATTGTATTCAAGCGTGAACTAGCCAATTTCCTGTGTATTTAATATTTCCGTGTTATTTATACTCTACTTGTGTTAACTTTTATCTTCGCTTACGCCCTCATGTAATGCCCCAATGGGGCACCTTGAGGTACTACCATAAATAAATAAATAATTACAAAACACCCCCGTATATTGTTATTTTTTCTTTCATGCAGACTCCAAAGACAAGCATACCAATCCTTAAAGGCGTCCTTTTACAGAGGCTTCTAAAAGGTGTGAAGTATCCGTGTGTTACCAAACTTCACCTCAAAGGTGAAAGTAATCGTACATATATGCCTGCATGCACCCAACCTGAAGTGACAACTGTGCCAGAAGGCCCTTCTATGGAGTTGCAAGACCCCCCACCGCCAACGCCTCAAGAAACCCTGAGAGCCCTCAAATGACTTCACCCCGACTGCTCAGAGGAGGAAATTTATATAGAAATAGCAGCGAACGGGAGTGGACACAGTTACAGAGAGGTGCTTGGAGTACCCTGTCAGTACCTCTTTGTCAGTCTATGTGGTCCTGTTTGCAGCAATGGTATCGCTCCAATGACTATATACACTACACTGGTGTTCCGTAAACTTTTGTTGGGACCTGTACAACGTGTTTACAAGAGTAAAAACCATCCTGACAAGAATTGGTGAACCTAACTTAGCTCCAACAGTCAGCGTACTGATAAAAGAAAAAAGTGCACTTGCAAAGATGACATATCTCAGAGTGAACAGTTCGATGCACAACAGCTTGAGCATTAACCGTTGTGGCCATTTGTCATGAAGAGTCATCCCTACATTGGAGCCAGTCCTAATGGCATCGTTACATACAGTTCTTGCCCACCACTGCTAATCGAAGAAAAGTATACCCTAAAAATTCAAGCGTTGACGAAACGTACAACGTTTCGACATCTGTTAATGAACGGTACCAATTCAAAGCAACCAGCAATACAACTGTCAACTGGAATTGGAAATTAATATTGCAGACCTTTCAAGCAGATATATTTTTATCTACAAGAGTACCGAAGAAGATGCGCAGTTCAGAGTTAGAGTTGACAATCCATATTTTCAGGAGCGCGTGTGCTATGTCAATTTTAGGGTGCCCAGTATTGAATGCAACATGCACGAAACCTGTAGATTTTAGCAAATGACTGCCACACGACCTCTTGAGCTTTCCCTCACTGCTAAATAAGTAGGGGATTTATTTTTAGTATCTTTTTCACTTCCAAAAGCCGCAATACCATCTGCCAAATGTATGTTTTGTGAATAGGCTCCCATGTAGTTCAAATGTATTTCCTAGATAAACTGAAAGGTCCTGGTAGTACCAAAATAAGAATCGTTTACACAGTTGCGAAGAGACGCCCAATAAACTTTTATTACTCCATTAAATACCATCTATCTTATTGCGTCAGAACCAACTCAAGGAAACAAAGACTTGTCTTCACTAAAGAGAGGCCCTGACAGATTTGCAATCCCAGCTGTAATGATAACAATGTCGTGTAGGAATAGCAACAGGTCTATTTGGAATTTGTGCTGCAGGAACCTGAATAGCTTGACTCTCTGTGTGGCCCTTTCCACATGCACGTGTGCACTTGCTATTGACGGATTGCTTACTGCTTCTTCAGTACTGAAATGCGTTCGCTTTTTAAGGATGGGCTGCCTGATTACCTTTATGTGTTTATCCTCACAAAGCCTGCCAATTAAAAAAAAAAAAACTTTTGTCAACCATTACGCTATCAGCGAATGGTTCACATTCGTCCAGGACTCCAGTCTCTTTACTGATGTGTCTATCTGATGTCCTACCGCCCTATGCAGGGGTCACAAAATTGATAATGTCACCCGGTATTTCACTTAGAAGTACTTTAGCAGTATGCATTTTTATGTATTGACTATAGGTTAGAACACGTGAAGCTATGTCTCGGGGCTGTTTTAGAGTGATTTCAGTGCAGTCGAGCACCACACTTGTGCTGCGAAATATATAAAATTATTTGTTAGCCATGCAAGCTCTTCTTGTTCTCAGGATTACATACGGCATGCTTTAAAGGAGCACTCAGGGGAGCCCCCAACTATTTTTTTTTTCGTTTTTCATTGCAGAGGGTTCTCCAACGAATAAAGATTAGTTCCTGCGAAAGACCGACGAGCCTAGGTGGCCTACAGAGCTCAAGGGCCTTATTCTGCACACCTTTGAAGAATTCTACCCGTGAAATGAACGCATCGCAGAAGGAGAAGACGTCGTGACGTATGCTACTCCCCTCACGTGACGATTGACGTACAGCGGCACAGCTCAAGCACGTGTAAACGTCGCGTGAGCTGCGAAGAAAAAACAAAGAAACAAGGCACGGAACTTCCAGTACGTCACGTGGGAGTCGTGTCGGCCGTCTACGGCTGCTTTCTCCGACCGTTTTGTAAATTTGATTGCACAGCTCTAACGTACCGCACAGGAAAAATATTTGACTTCTGGTTGTACAGTTCAAAGTTCCCAATACCGGTTAAGAGGCCATACCAGTCGGGGAGCAACTCCGATTCACGATTTTCCCGATTCTAGATGGCGCCGCGCATGCCGTCCTTATCACGCCGTTCGCCTCCGACTCATGAAATAATCCCCATTGTGCATGGTTGACCTCGCGAGTTTAAGGCGGCCCGCGCCCTCTGCGCTGTTTGTCGAGCGGTAAAGTGTCGGACTTTGCCACGAAAGGTCCGCAGTTCGATTCGAGACATTCACGTCTTTTTGCTTGTCTCCTATTGCTACATGAGTACTTTATTTTTATTTTTTTGTTGTTATATATTCATGCTACAATTATTGTTTTCACAAGTCACTACCGCCTGCACTGACTAATTATGGAATTTTTAGTTGCTCTTCGTATTGTTTTACTAGTGCATACTTACTGTATGCCAACGTACAAGTGTGATCGGATAGTACGGATGCCGGTATCTCGGAGGGTCTCAATTGGATCTACCAGCGGCTGTAAATTAGGCTATCAACATTGCCTACACACAGCGCTTACAATGCCAGTCTGGAGAATCAGCTCGAAACGGTACTCCTTTTTTTTCTGCACTCGCTTACATAATAATAATAAATAATAATAATAATAATTTTACTCAAGAAAGCAAACTACAAATATAATAATATAATAAAACAAATATAATAAAACAGACCCGTCTAAGCGGAAAAGCTTGTGGCACTGGGCAGAAGCAGTCAGCGGCATACAGTCTGACAGTACATGAACATATAAAGGTACTACATCCTATGATAAAGTTGCCGTAGCGCTTTTTTAGTTTGTACTTCGATTCCAAAGAAAAACTGTCGAAGGGGAGCTCATTAAAGATACGAGGTACATAGCATTGCCTGCGACAAACTCCATATGTTGTGTGTGAGAAATGCACAACAGGGCAGCATTCGCTAACCGGGGTCCTATATGAGGGGTCCCAAAAATGTTTTTACAACATGCAATTTACCTTGATAATAACTCTATTATTCATGCAAAAATGACATTTTGATATGTTTATTTCTGGTAAGTAAGCATTATCAAATATCTGAATTCATTGACAAGGCGATTGTGCAAAAGACTTTTCAAAATTTCCGTCGTAGAACAGACTTATTATTCCCGAAAACTTCAGTAACATATTTGAAAGGCTCCTTTCCTCCATGTTCTCCCTTCTTTTTTCTCAGCATTATCAAATATCTGAATTCATTTACAAGGCGATTGTGCAAAAGACTTTTCAAAATTTCCGTCGTAGAACAGACTTATTATTCCCGAAAACTTCAGTAACATATTTGAAAGGCTCCTTTCCTCCATGTTCTCCCTTCTTTTTTCTTTCACCTCCCGCTCAGAAAAATGATGTCAAGCGACAAGCCCAGTGACAGGGGACTCCCTTTCTTCTGGTGTAGGAGTTTGCAAAACCGTACAAAGGAGGTGAAGGGCGATAAAGGCTTGGGGTCGACACACGGAAACCAACCAAAAAAATATATGGGAAGGTCGAGCGGCAAGGCCTTGCAGCGGGAGTCGCGATATTCCCAACACAGTCTCTCTCTCTTTTTTTTTTTTTTTTTTGTCCTGAACGCCAAGAGGAACGATTCGACAAAAAATAAAATGACACATTGTAGAAAAATAATAACTATGGTCACCTGACAACATAACAGGTTCTTGTTTGAGTGTGGCAAAAAAGTACAGTTCGGCCTCCTTATTATGTGGGGCAGGATAATATATGCTTTCTTTTCTTTTTTTAGAATAATTTCTGAAGCGTAAATTTTTACTCCAGATTTCGTTGTGTTGGATGCTGAGGTCTCAGTTAATTCAATCTAAACTTGAAAACGTGAAATTCGGTCGTGGAAACGCTGAAGAACTGGACACCATGTGAGCCAAATTTATGCGTATTTTAGGAAAATGACTATTCTTGAAGGGCAACACAGATGCAATTACAAAATTGGGGTTTCCAGAGATGAATATGAGCGCTAGTTGCCAAATGAAGGAATGATCACGGAGAAGTCGTTTCATATAATCAAAGCTTGCCCGAGATGCCAGATTTTCATCCCCAGGGAAAAATGCCCCGGGATAAATCGTCTACGCAAGAACGAAAGCCGTTTGATCGAACGCGGGACATTTGGTCGAAAGTCATTTGATCGAACACCGTTTGATCGAAACGGCAGCGGTCGTTTGATTGAGTTTTTTATTGCTTCGTTTGGAGCAGATGTATACTATAAACAAGATTGATCTAAAGTTTTATATGGCTGTTAATACAATATCAGTATTTTATACTATGGCGAAATTTCCTTCTTAGCATTTATACTTCGAGTGCCTTTCTTGCACATATCACTATCCCATTTCGGATCCCAGCAATGAAAAGGGTGCCCAGAAGAAGCTGTTGCGAACCCTCCAGTTGGTAGCGTCGCCGGTCCCCAACACCCAGGCAGGAATGTAGACAACAGCCAAAAGGAGGACGAAAGTGAACGTGTATTTTACATACTGTACAGCAAGAGTGAAAGTGACGAAAAGTGGGCCACACATGGCCGCTTAAGTAGCCGCTGGTCGGGGAAACCAGGCCGACGCGGAGTTGGTTCTCAGAAGACGACCTTGGTTAGGCTCGCAAATCCTCAAAGAATGGGCAGCTTGAAGGTGAGCTAAGATGGCTGCCCGAGCCCGGCGAGATGCCCAAAATGGCTAGTTGACAAATGGTTGACAAGTTGTTGATCTATGATGAACGAGTCATAACAACTCGTCGCCGCCCTCGGTAGATCTTGGAAGGCACTAGAGTTCAACAGTGAAGGCCTGAGAAGATCTGGATGTCGCCTGATGTGCCAATTCTTTGCAACGAGGTGGGGTGGACACTTCATGAAGGCACTGAAGTCAAGCTCCCAGGGCTTCCAGAATTGGCAGTCCTCGACCCGGCTTTGCGGTAGATGACAGATGGTTCTTCCCGTCTCCCGTTTTGATGATGCAGGCGTAGACTGGGAAACGCTGCTTTTCTTCGTGGCGGAGTAGAGGGTGGCTTGGAACTGGAGGAAGAACACTTCAACACAGCAAACAGACAACAGAACCAGAAACCACGAGCCCCAATCCACAGCGTAGCGGCGAATCCGCTTCACCATCACTTAGTCAGGATTAACCACTCCTATACAAATACATATATACAAACGCATTCCTAACTTTTCGCAGGAAACAAACACGATTTTGGGAACACGTAGGACGATATAAGTTCCAGAGAAAATACTTCACTTCTCTAACCCCTTTTCAAAGTATAGACTTTCCAAACGAAAAGTGTCGTTTTGGCATGTGAAGTTTTTCTTCCATTGACAATGGGCGCTACGGTAAGGAGTTACAGCAAGTCACGTTCGGCTTAAACAATCGGCGTTGACGTGAACCTTTCCCTTTTTGTACTGAACTTCAAAGTTATGTTGTTGCAGCGCCAAACTCCACCGAAGTAGACGAGGGTTTTTCCCGGACATCTGATTCAACCACGTCAGTGGACAGTGGTCTGTCACGAAAGCAAAAGTTGCTCCATACAGGTAGCAGGACATCTTTTGGGTGGCCCAGACTAAGTAGGCGCACTCCTTTTCGGAGGCGCTATAGGCTTCTTCGCTCACCGACAGCTTTCTGCTAGCGTACAAAACTGGGTGCTCTTGGTCATCAGCGCCCTTTTGGCAAAGGATAACTCCCATCCCGCGGTTACTAGCGTCGCATTGGACTATGAAAGGCTTGTTAAAGTCCGGAGCCCTGAGAACCGGTGGCTTAATCAACGCGGCCTTCAACATTTGAAACTCTACCTCTTTCGCATCATCCCACACTACCTTGGTGGGTGCTGTTTTTCTGAGCGCATCTGACAACGGGCTAGCTATCTCCGAGTACTGACGGATGTAACTTCCGTAATATCCCGTTAATCCAAGAAAGGCACGACCTTCAGCCTTGCTCTGAGGACGGGGAAACTCCGCTATCGCTGAGACTTTCAATTCTGCTGGCTGGCGCTTGCCCAGTCCTACCCTGTGTCCTAAATACAAAACTTCGGCCTGTGCTAGGTGACATTTACTGGCCTTGAGTGTCAGTCCAGCTCTCTTTAACCGCCCAAAAACATCTCTGAGATGATTCAAGTGTTCCTGCCAAGATTCTGAAAATATGGCGATGTCGTCCAGATAGGGCACCGCATATTTTTCCGCTCCACGCAGGACATTGTCAATTAACCGGGAAAAACAAAACGGCGCATTCTTTAACCCAAAACTGAGCATCTGTGGCACGAATGTGCCGAACGGAGTCGTGAATGCGGCATAACGTCTGGCCTTCTCGCTCATCGGTACCTGCCAGTACCCCCTTATAAGATCGAGAGTAGAAATGAATTTCGCTCGACTTACTTTCTCGACACGTTCTTCAATGTTCGGTATCGGATAGACCTGGCTTTTCGTTACCGCATTGAGTTTCCTGTAGTCGATACAGGGCCTCGGCTCTTTGCCAGGTACCTCCACGATGATAATCGGCGACGCAAAGTCGCTGTCTCCCTCCACGACTATACCAAGCTCGAGCATCCTTTCAACTTCTTTTCTCATAATACCCTCCTGTCGCGGGGAAATGCGGTACGGACGCGATCGCACGGGACCTTCGGTGGTAAGTTCTATGTCGTGTGTGATCAGGTCAGTCTTGCCGGGGATATCCGAGAATAGTCCCTCGAAGTCTCGAATAACCGTGTATTCACACGAGCGCCTTTTCTGACTGCGCAGCGACTGAAGGAGGAGAAGGAGGTAGCAGCATTATCACGCAACCATCCAAACATTCGGTCGCGGGCGGAGCTTATCGCACAGCAGAATCTATGAAGCGCGCACGTTTTTATTGTATTTTTGGCGAGATATCAAAGAGCCTTGTGCAACATCACTGCGCTCAGCAGCTCCGTCCGTCAGAAAGAAGCACACGGATAGTTTGTTCGCGGGGCACAGAATCTGACGACTGACGCGCAGAAGGAGGACGGAGCGAAAAAGAAAGCCACCCTCTGTTGCCAATGTTACAAGCTCTATTATTTTTTATCTATTACACCAGGTAGAGCAACATCCGATCTTGTGGAAGCTCGCCGATGAGCAAAACCGAAATGTACCGAGGAAACATGCCATGTGGGAAAAGATCGCTCTTGAAATGGAAAAGAGACACCCGGATGTCGAAGGAACGGTAGATGTGTACAGCAAAACACTTTTTGGGTCCCCATATTCACGGCGCAGTCGTTGTATCAGTTGCTGTTAATTAATAATAACGAGTTGGCAGCATTCGCGTTCCAAACCAAAAGGTATCGGCTCAGGACGCTAGCAGTTTGGTTTAAAAACGAGAAATGTGTGAGCAGTATCGCACGCCGGGTAAGACAAAGGGGTGCAAAATTTTATCCCCAAGCCGGCCACTGTGGGGTCACGCATATTCATAGTTGTCTGGCATCATAAATTAACCATGTAATGGTATAATATTTTAGGGCTGTCATTACACAAGCCTACATGGCAGCACCCTGGGGTCATCATCACGTTATGCAGCGCATTCACGGGAGGTCCCTGTGTGCATACATCGTGTTCTGACAAGCACCCACGAAAACGATCAGTTGTAATAAAGGGAGTCAGTTTTCCGCGGTTTCACTATTCTTACATGTTCCCCATTCATCGCGGCCACACAGTTTGAGAACTGCCACAGCGCTTTAGAGTAACCCCTGGACAAAGCTATAGTGCTGAAGATGCAACACTTACGTGATGGCGTCTCGCTTTGTCATGACATTATTTCATAATTAGTCACTAGGAGAGCTTCCTATATAACGCGATATGCAAAAAGTGCCAATTCGTGAATTTCGTTTTGTTCCATAATTTTATATGTATGTATGGGACGGTAACGTACCTCCACCAAAAAAAGAGAAAAAGAAAAGAAACAGATCATAAGGGTTGTTTGAGTGGGTGTGAACTCTGCCTCGCTATGCCACCGGAATGAGTAGTAGACACAAAAACATGGCCTGTCCAACGTCTAAAGCAATGGGGCCAATGAAACGCAGGAATTGGAAGCTACCAAAGCTAGCCGAAAAAAAAAAAGCAAAACGGATGGAGGATAGAGGATGAAGGGTGGAGATGCGTTGAGGGTGCATGAGTTCGTCGGGGAGAGGAAAGTATTAGATGGGCCGTTGAGCAAGACCTCCCTTCTGCAGAAAGAGGACAAGGTTTCTTGCTTTAGCGGAACGTACAGCAGAGGGACCACCAGAGACACACACACAATTGACACAAAAAGGTGTACGCTCCACTCTGTCCTCCAATCAGAAGTGAGAGCCCTATCATTCACGGCAATGATTGGCGCAGAACCTGCTATGCGGTGAAGCTGTTTTTACTGTGTTCGAAAGGTGCGACCTTTACGCCACAGCCGTCTCTGCTTTACACCACACTCAACACCGTCAGACTGCTGCGGAGTCACGGTAAAAAACGACGACGCACATCACAGTACTCTCTCCTACACTCTTTCCCGCTCACTCTTATATACGAACGTTTTATGCATTTAGAGGCATGTTTAAGCGCACATAATTCGAACGAACCTGTTGCAGACTGGTTACGGAAAGACGATCACTGGCTAGTATACTGTCCCGCATATTGGCCTCTATACTCTCCTTTTGCCCTTTGCTATGCGGAGCAGAATGTATTTAAAAGTGGCCGCATCGATGCTCAAAACCTTGCGGTAGACAAATGGGTCCTCGTGTCGTAGCTCCCGTAGAAGGCTATTTTGCAGACCGTATTCTTTCCTCAGCAACCATTCATTCGTCCATAGCTTCTTTAACCGCTTCTTTTCGTGTCAGCATTCACTATCGTCAATGAGAAAAGCAAGAGCCACAAATTTTCGCTTTCTTTCGTCCATTGTGTACCAAGCGCCGTGCACATAAAATTAATGCTGCAACGTTCAACCGCAGCGCGAACGTAATCCCGGCTTCCCCAGCATCTGAGCCGACATCACATTGGAACACTATCTGTGTAGGCGTTCCAAAAGGGCGTAGCCTCAGCGCCTTATCATTTACCCCTCTCGCTCCTTCAGACGCTGCGCCGTCAGAAAACACGATCGTGTGAATACACGGTAAGTCGCATGATGTCCTCTGTTTCCTCTTCCGATAGCTCTGTCTGCCCTACAACCGTCCGAACGATCTCGTCTACGGTGGGTTGGTTATCTCTAATGTCGCCCCATTCGGGAACGTCCGAGGAGGAGGGGAGGAGGAGTGTCGTTGGGAGGAACCCGAGAGGTGTGCCTGCCTGACTAGGCGGCATGTTTCTCGGGAAGGGAAAGATGGTGGAGAGGAGGAAAGGGTGAAGTGGAAGACCGAGCGGAATCCGCTCGGGGGGAGGATAGCTGCGTCCATGGGCCGACTTCAGGGGAACTGTGCCGGCATACGCCTATTACACATCTGAGGGAAACCCAGGAAAAACCCCAGACGGCACAGCCGGCCCGCGGATTCGAACCGCGGACCTCCCAGTCTCCAAGCGCACGCGTTACCGCTGCGCCACCGGAGCTGGTGGAACGTCCGAGGGTTGTTCTTCCGGGGCATTTAAGGCCACGCTTACCACATGTGTCGCGCTTATATAGGGCTTCATTAGATTTGTGTGGTAAGTGCGCACTTCTTTCTTTCTCCCCCCTAAACTGAATCATGTACGTTGTGTCTGACAACTTGCGTAACACAGTAAAGGGGCCGTCCCAGTGCACCTGGAGTTTGTTAGCCCTCGTAGGGCGTAATACAAGAACTTTGTCCCCCTCTTGGTACAGCCTAGGTCGCAAATTACGGTCCTAATACGACTTCGCTCTTTGTTGCGCTTCTTTCATGTTAGCCTCGGCAGCCTCACGCGAATCTTGTAACCTTTGCAGGAGATCGAGGACGTACTCTAGCACTGTAGTGTCAGTCTGGTTACTCTCCCATCTCTCTCTAACTAACTAGACCAGTTCTGCTGGACTAAACCCAGTGGCCTCGTGCGGAACCGATCGGAGCGCGATTCGACACTGTTCGATTGGGGGTGGTGAAACGAGCTGTGGACGACGCGAATTCCACACTTTTCTAGGAATGTCGTGGTTAACGCACTGGTGAAGACAGAACCGTTATCGCACTGGATTTCTTTAGGAAAACCGATCCGCGCGAAAACGGAGAGTAGACCGTCTACGATCTCAGGAGACGTCTGTTCCTTTAAGGGTATCGCCTCGGGAAATTTAGTAGCTGGGCAAATCATGGTCAACACGTATTTGCTCCCGTTTTTGGACGCAGGCAGCGGTCCGACCACGTCTATCACTAAGCGCTGAAACGGTTCAGTAATGATCGGTACCAGCGTTAGAGGCGCTTTGGCACGCTCATTGGGCTTACCCACCCTCTGGCACGTGTCGCAAGCTCTGACATAATTCTCTATGTCTTTAAAGCATCCCGGCCAGTACCACTCCTGAAGTAGACGCTGCTTCGTTTTGCGTATCCCTAAATGTCCTGCCCAGGAGTTGCTGTGACACAGGAGCAAAACATCGGCGCGCAAGCTCTTGGGTACTACCAGTTGATCTACAACCCTTCAGTAAAAGTTTCCCTTTCCGGGGGTCCGGGATGTTGAGATGAAAATCCCGATGATGGTTCCTTGATATCCCTGGAGTCGGACCAGTTGAAGTGGAAGCAGGCCGTCGACGCAACTGAAGTTGGCAGCTTGGTTTATTATACAATATTTACAGTGTAGGTACGTAGACAGGAACCCGCCGGTGTTAGGGCTGACGACGAGGTCCCGGACCTACCAGCCGCAAGTCCCCAGGCCGAGTTGTTTCGCCAAGGCTAACTTAGCATTTTATAGCCAGAGTCTGAGGCCCCGCCTATTATTTGCGAATCCGGAGACAGCCGGTAATGTTCGTTCCGGCGTCTGCTACCATAGATGACAAAAGCCTTTGTAAGGGAAAACATCCCTTAAGTGCACGGCCCAAGGACAGGCCCAACGTCAACAGTCGCGTGCGTTATCCCCTTTAGTTAGTGGCGCTGTTAATCCCCGCTATACGGAATGAGGATCCCTTTCAGTACGTCAGAAAGCTTCCAGCTGACCCTGAAGGTATAGGGGATGTTATACAGCGTTTCGGTAACACAGGTGCAAGAAGTTAAAAGCAATTTAGCTTAGCATCGCTTAGATAATGCGCGTGTCTGGCTACTTATGCCCCAGGTGGCTAGTGACCATGGTACAAAACCATCATTTGAACCACTTAGGCAAGGCTCGGGAGAAACTGACCTTACAACTCCCCCCCAAAGTCCGTTGTGGTTCCGCAAGATCTATAATGGACTTAAACATAAAGGTCAGTTTGGCCACTGACGGGATGCTAGAAGGTACGACATTGACATCTTAGAAATCGCAGACACTATTACAAATGACACAAAAATTATGTCACGGAGTCCTCATGTCACATCAGTACTTTCCACTCGATAAAGTCGTCGAAAGTCACAAAAGTTGTCCACGTCACAGACACTTCACGACATACAAGGAGGTGGGCGCTAGATGCCCCCAGGGTCTTCAAAACTAACGGGCTAATAAGCATACAAAATTACACAAAAAAATACTAAAAGTCTTCTCGTTCTAATCGCGAAAGTGCGTCCGCGTTTACATGCAATTTTCCCTTTCGGTGGACGATACGTACGTTGTATCGTTGCAGGGCGAGCGCCCAGCGCGCAAGCTTAGAACCCTGCGGTGTGGTGCGTGTCAAGTATGCTAAGGGGTTGTGGTCCGAGACCACTGTAATCTCAGCCCCAAAAAGCCAATGGTCAAATTTGGTAAGGGCCCAAATGACAGCGAAAGCCTCGCGCTCTATCGCAGCCTAGCGCATCTGCGTATCAGAGAACTTGTGGCTGGCGAACGCAATCGGCACTTCTTTGCCCTCGTCATTGATCTGTGCCAAACAGGCACCTGCTGCTTGCGCCGAAGCGTCGGTGAACAGCCAGTACGGTCGTTGAGGATCGGGCGTCGCTAAGGCCACTGCTTCGGCCAATCGTGATTTCAATGTCTGAAAACTCGACTCCGCCTCCTCGTCCCAAGGTATCGAATTGGGCACCCTCTTTCCCGTGAGTTTAGTCAAAGGTTTGGCAATTTCAGCGAACCCGTGTACGTAGTCGCGATAATAACCATAAAGGCCTAGTGTACTCCTTAACTCGCGCTTTGTGGTCGGACGCTTGAGCTTCTTGATCGCCTCTATCTTTTCCGGGTCAGGAGCGTGTGTTCCGGAGCCCACGATGTGGCCGAGTTACCGTATTTTGCCCTGTGCCACCTGACACTTCTCGAGGTTTAACGTTAACTGCGCCTCCCTGAGTGTGCTAAGGACTGATCTCAGATGTTGCATATGCTCTTCCCACGTGTCTGAGAATACCGCGATATCGTCCAGGTAAGCACCCGCGTAACTCTGGTGGCGAACAAGAAGGAAGTTCACCATTCGTTGGAACGTTGCAGCCGCGTTCTTCAACCCGAACGGCATGACACGCCAGGCGAATTGGCCCATGTGCGTCACGAAGGCGGTCATTTCTTGACTCTCCCTCGAAACGGGAATCTGCCAATAGCCGCGGCGCAAATCTAAACATGTGATATAGCGCGCCCGCCCGACGCGATGCACCAGTTCATGTTGTAATGCCATCGGAAAGGCATCGTCGACGGTATCCGCGTTTAGCCGCCTATAGTCAACGCACAGACGTATAGCGCCGTCCTTCTTTGCGACGCACACCACCGGGTGCGCGTATTCACTCACGACCGGATAAATAAGGTCTTGTTCAAGCAGGTCGCTAATCTGCTTCTCTATTTCCCCTTTCAGCATAGCAGGTACCCGATAGGGATTCGCTCTTTTAGGAACGTGGCGTTCCCGCAACCGAATCGAATGAGGGGCTACGTCTGCTGCGCGGGCGGTGTCACTAAACACATCCGCATAAGTCTGAAAGAGGTTCCGAACCTCCGATGCCTCCCTGTAGCTCAGATGATCCGTAGCCTTTGCTGGCAAAATCGCACGCTTATCCTCGTCACCAACGGCAGCATACACAACCTCCCCGAATTCCTCATCCCCTTGGAAGATGACTCCTATATGCCACACTCTAGCATGGTACGCACGGATATTATTAGCGTATATGTTACGGATTTTACCGTCATTTGTCAACACTTTATAGGAGTGTTCGCGGTGTCTCCCTACGACCTGATAAGGACCCTTCCATTTGGGCTGGTGTTTAGCTGTTCGTCCCGTGTCAAAAATTACGACCTGGTCCCCAGATGAGAAACTTTTCTCACGTGCTTGACGATTGTAATGTTCCGTGTAGGATGATTGTCGCTTCTCTGCCGTTAGTCCGGCTATTTCGGCGGCGGCCTGAAGCTACTCTCTCAGCTGCTCTAAATATTTAGCGGGAGCCGCGCGAAGCTGCGGGGGAACGTCTACTCTCCTTCCCAGCTACTCCTCAGTATGGACAATGGCCCCGACGGCACCCTGCCGTACAAAAGTTGGAATGGCGATACGCCGGTTGTATCATGGGGCACTTCCCGATATGCCCATAGTAGGAACGGCACAAACTTATCCCAGTTCCGTTGCTCCTTTTGTACTACGTGGAATAGCATACGGCGAAATATCCTATTCCATCTTTCTACCGCGCCATTGCTCTCATGATGTTCGGCTGTCGAGAACCGCGGGGAACAGCCGATACGTCTCAGGAATTCCTGTGTTAACTGCGACTTAAAGTTGGTTGCCTGATCACAACACAAAGTTTCAGGTACACCCGTGCGCGAAAAGATTTCCAATAACGCATCACAGGTCTTCTTCGCCGTAAGTGCAGTGAGACACACTACCTCGGGCCATCTGGTGTGTAAATCGGTGACGCAAAGAGCATACCTGTGGCCCCGAGCTGACGGAGTTTCAAAAGGCCCTACCACGTCAATGTTGACAGCCTGGAACGGGTAATCGGGACGGGTCAGGGGTGCGATAGGTACTCTATCTGTCACGCGCCTGTCCGAACTAATCTGACACCCGTGACACGAACGGCAGTGTTCACGGACATCAGCTTCAACGCCTGGCCAGTAAAAGCTAGCCTTTATTCGGGAGAGCGTCTTCCTGAACCCGAGGTGTCCGCCCCAAGGGGTGTCGTGTGCTAACTCCAGAACCTTGCGTCTCTTGCTCCTCGGCAGTATTAGCTGCTTTACGTTTTGACCAGCGACCTTATCATTGTGGTACAGCATACCGTCGACAACTTTCATTCCGTGCGTGCCAGCTGTCGCCTGTGTCCACGCCTGAGCTAAAGTAGGGTCTTCCTTTTGCGCGCTGCAAAAATCTTCTCTTTGTTCGGCGCGCGTAAGAGCTTCGTCACTACTGCTCTCAACCGCGCTTACTTTCATAGACATAGGGTGGTTCTCTTCACTCTCCTCGTCCTCTTCGACGAACAAGTTCCCTACCACCCCAGACTGCTCGACCTGCACCGTATCCTCCTCTGATGTCTCATTCTCTAGAACACTGACTTTATGTTCAGATCCTCCCTGCTGTGCGGCCTTTAATCTTTGCCACGCGGCGAGTGACAACAAACAATCCGTGTTCGGCCCCAGCGTGTCTACAAAAGCGCAATCAATTGGCACAGTACGATTGACCTCGCTGCACCCTGATCTGTCGTCCATCAAGCGAAGCGGCAAAATCCCTAGCTTAGCGCGTGTACGGTGTCCGAACGCCGATGTTAGCCAACGGTCGGCCTGAGCTTCACAGGAAATTTCCGGGAACATCTTAGCGGGAACTACCGTTATGTCTGCTCCGCTGTCGACGCGGGCCTTGAACCTGCGAGTTCCACACTGCAAATCTACCTCCCAGACAGCCGACACGTCTTCCGGCTCTCCCGCACCTAATCCGCTGACGCTCGCCACTATCGCCCGAGAACAATGCTCATCCTTCCTTTCAGTTGCTTCTTTAAGCATAATCTCTCCCGCGACCGCTACCCGGTTTACTGCCCTTTGTTTCCCGTTTTCCGTCTGCGCCTCTTTTGGCTTCGTGCCCTTGACCGGAGCTTTCTGGGGACAATCCCTCGCCCAGTGGTCTCCACCACATGTGTAACAACCTTTCTCGCCGTTACTCCTTCGGGGCCGCCACTCTCTGTTTGCCGCCTGCGAAGGTCGCACCTGCCGCTCGTTTTCCGGCTTCCCCTTTTTCCCCTCTCGGGATGACTCACTGATCCGTTTCTCTTTGCTTCGCCCTACTGCGTTATTCCTTCCTTTTGCGTCCTCAAATTTCTCAACAAATTTAATAAACTCATCTTCGGACGGCTTAGGCTTTACACATTGAAGCTTTAGGAATTATTGTGCCTCCTCGCTGAGGGTCTCTAAAAACCGATCGGCCACGATGAGTGTGAGGAGAGAGTCATAATCCTCACACTCCCGCGCTTTTGCGTACGACCCATAGTAACTGCGCAAGCGAGCCCAAAAATTTGGCCATGTTTCGTCGTTCAACTTACTCGCTTCTGCGAACCGTTTGCGGTAGTCACCCGGGGACAATCTCAGCGCTGTCAATACCGCGTCCTTCACAGTTTCGTAAGCGTCTAGCTCCTCTGTGGTCAATTTCGTGTAAAGGTGTCCAACTCTACCCACGACGAGTGGCAGTATCAAGTGACTTTTGATCTCGTCCGGTACTCGGTACGAACTGAATATGGCTTCGATCCTCTCGAACCACACTGGCACCTCACGGTCAGCGGGAAGCGGAAGCAGCACACTTTTCAAACGTTTGGAATAGAACTCTAAGTTCTCTTCGCGCGTCCGCACGGTTGTTGATTGACCGGAAAGCGATCCCATGTCACTGGCCCTAGCGTTTTCGAGTTCGATCATTTTCGATCGGGCTAGTTCCAACTCGATCTCAAGCTGCAAGATCTTGATCCTTCTTTCCTCTGACGCGTTGCTAGCGGCAACCTCGCTACTATCTTGCTCAGTATTATTCATGATCCCGGTTGCCTCTATTTTCTTGCTTCTGCTACGGGTTAACATACACCACACTACAAGCCTCCACCCTACGCGGTGAGCAATACTAGTTCAAAGTCGCTCAGCGAAGCGGCAACAACAACTTCACCAGCACACGACTTGGTGAAACACCAATCTACGAAATCTACGGTCGTCCTGACTAACGCGATGTACCCTGCGCGGCACTTCTACAAATGCTCAGCATACGACACTTCCTCGCCCTACTCGGCGGAAAAACAAAGAAAATCTACAACGTAGTCCTACTCGACTAGCGCCTGAGCTAACAAGGACCCTGGGAACAAGTAACGCCCACCTACCTCGCAGACGATGCTTGGTTCCACCCTCGGTCACTTTGTTGTTGTCTTGTGTCGACCGTCTTGACGCCCAGCGCCGCTTTTCCACACCCAGTGTGTCACAGGAGCCCAATGCCCTTTCGATGTCCGCCAGCTTCTCCGCCGAACTCTCGCAGTCCTCGGTTTCGCTGCGCTGTCTCGCTCCTTCCCTGCTGCGATGACACCAACTTGCCCTTGCTTCTTCACGATGCTCGCTGATGGCTTTCCTCACTCCAGTTGACGATCCGATGGGGGATATCCTGTCGGCTGCGCCAGTAAAAGTTTCCCTTTCCGGGGGTCCGGGATGTTGAGATGAAAATCCCGATGATGGTTCCTTGATATCCCTGGAGTCGGACCAGTTGAAGTGGAAGCAGGACGTCGACGCAACTGAAGTTGGCAGCTTGGTTTATTATACAATATTTACACTGTAGGTACGTAGACAGGAACCCGCCGGTGTTAGGGCTGACGACGAGGTCCCGGACCTACCAGCCGCAAGTCCCCAGGCCGAGTTGTTTCGCCAAGGCTAACTTAGCATTTTATAGCCAGAGTCTGAGGCCCCGCCTATTATTTGCGAATCCGGAGACAGCCGGTAATGTTCGTTCCGGCGTCTGCTACCATAGATGACAAAAGCCTTTGTAAGGGAAAACATCCCTTAAGTGCACGGCCCAAGGACAGGCCCAAGGTCAACAGTCGCGTGCGTTATCCCCTTTAGTTAGTGGCGCTGTTAATCCCCGCTATACGGAATGAGGATCCCTTTCAGTACGTCCGAAAGCTTCCAGCTGACCTTGAAGGTATAGGGGATGTTATACAGCGTTTCGGTAACACAGGTGCAAGAAGTTAAAAGCAATTTAGCTTAGCATCGGTTAGATAATGCGCGTGTCTGGCTACTTATGCCCCAGGTGGCTAGTGACCATGGTACAAAACCATCATTTGAACCACTTAGGCAAGGCTCGGGAGAAACTGACCTTACACCTTCCGTCCCTTTCTTCATAGTGGCGATACAAGACATTGTCTCTCTTAGTGATTTTGACATTCTTGTTAGCTATTCCTTCCTTCGGGATGTCGCGTAGTTTGGTGAGCGACTCGTCCTCTCTTTGGAGTTCGATAAGAGTGTCTTTATCTACCCTGATCAAATTAGACAGCGCTCCGCTCGTAGGTGCAAGAAACTCCCCCGTACTCCCGCTCGAGTTATCTGAGCTATCAGTACTCGCCTTATTACTCGCACGTTCGACGCCGCGTGTGGCATCGGCTTCGCTCTGTTGCGCGGTTACTTCGGCATCTTTCAAGGCCCTCAGTTGTCGCGCCTTAGCTCTGGTCAATGCGCAAACTGTTTCAGACTCTAACTTCATTCCGGCTTTACGCATCTATGAGCTGTCCGATTTGACAACAAGTACATGCACTTCTCGGGGAGACGGTCGCTCACCGCGGCTTCCGTACGGATCTCTCCAAACTTTCCCTTTAGGGTCACCTCCGCTACCGGCAAACATACCGTCTGTTCCTCCATTACCTGACGAATCCATGCGCATTTACTCAGGTAATTCTCGCGCGAAACGAACGTAAATCTAGACTCGCCCCGCTATCTCGTAAGACAGTGCACGGGATTCCGTTGACTTCGAGCTGATGCAAATATGGTTTCATTAGTTCATCTTCGCTTTCGCTACTCCCACCTTCATAGGCCATCGCGACACGAGTGTTCCTGCAACCTATCGCAATATGACCTTCGCATTTGCATTTGTGACACACCGACGGGCTGTTTTTTCTCAAAAACTTTTACTTTCTCCTTGTCGTCGCGCCCTTCTTTTCTTTTCTGATCCCCTCTAGCCTGGCTATTCTTCGGGTTCTCCTCGTTGGCATTTTGCTCGCGTGTTTTCCCGTTTACGGGGCCTGACCTATTTTTCTTCGTGGACTCCTTTCTGTCCATTCCCCTTACAGAGACGTACTCATCTGCTAAGTCAGCGGCTGCTTCTATTGTAGCAACCCCAGACTTGTCGCGTATCCAATTTCGAATATTTTCAGGAATTTCCTGAAAGAACTGTTCGAGCGCAATCACTTCAAGGACTTTATCGGCATTGCCGAAAGCTTCGGCACTTTTCATCCATTCACGTAGGTTTGCCTTAATGTCAAACCCACGTTCGGCAACGCTACTAGTGTTTCTGCCTTCACCGTCGCGGAACCTCAGCCTGAAAACCTCAGCGGATAAGCGAAACCGTTTGAGCAGACCCTGTTTCACCTTTTCGTAGCTTCTCGCGTCTTCGGCCGAAAGACGTGCTATAGTATCGGCCGCCTCGCAGGGAATTACTGTCATAAGCCTGGCGGGCCAACTCTCTTCAGCGTAACCCTCCCTCTCGCATGCGGGCTCAAAATTGACCAGAAACAGACCAATGTCCTGGCTAATCTTGAAAGATTGTAAAAGCCTGGACATGTCTACGTTCTCTGACCTTGCGACTGGCAGACTGATATGCGAAGCGCTCGCCGTTTCTCTGCGAAGTTCTAGTTCTAGCTTTAACCTTTCCACCTCTAGAGCCCGCGATTCCTTTTTCTGCTTTTCTTTCTCTTTCTCTTCCTGTCGTTTCCTTTCTAACTCGTTGAGGGTTTCCGTCACATCGTCTTTGTCTAGTTCGGCATTTACAATCGCCTCTATGACTTGCGCTTTCCTGGCCGCATTGCCTACCGAAATTTCGAATTCCTTACACACCTGAATTAGGTCTTTCCATCGAAATTGTGTCAGATCCATGATGCGATTATCCACTTGACTATACCGTCCTACGGCACCTTTGACGGACTACTCCAAAACACTAGCACAATCCGAAAGGCTTCCCCCAGATAGATTTGAATGCCCACAAATCTAGTCCTGATCCTGACCAAGTAACAGTAAAGTCAAATCCGCTCACCATCTTCATCTTGAAATCGTGGATCCCATTCCGCCGCTGGTCACCAGTTGTTGCGAACCCTCCAGTTGGTAGCGTCGCCGGTCCCCAACACCCAGGCAGGAATGTAGACAACAGCCAAAAGCAGGACGAAAGTGAACGTGTATTTTACATACTGTACAGCAAGAGTGAAAGTGACGAAAAGTGGGCCACACATGGCCGCTTAAGTAGCCGCTGGTCGGGGAAACCAGGCCGACGCGGAGTTGGTTCTCAGAAGACGACCTTGGTTAGGCTCGCAAATCCTCAAAGAATGGGCAGCTTGAAGGTGAGCTAAGATGGCTGCCCGAGCCCGGCGAGATGCCCAAAATGGCTAGTTGACAAATGGTTGACAAGTTGTTGATCTATGATGAACGAGTCATAACAAAGCACAGACTATTGGCTGCTCCCAACTTGAAGACATTTTCTTCGGTATGTGTCCTACAGCGACGCGGGATACTTCCGCATTGTTCAATTCAATTCAATTCAATTTTATACAGTTTTATTTCCTTTCGGGGATTTCCTTTCCTTTATTTCCTATGGGAGAGAGTAAAAAGCCAGAAGGCTATGCTGTTCGTGAATGACCAATAAAACCTTTCTGCAAATGACCAGTGGTCTCCCCTGTTTAGCTGCAAAAAAAAAAAAAAAAAAGAGCAAGAAACAAACAAAAAAGGAGAATACACTGGTTGCCTCATGTTCCGTATGTTGGAATCAAAACTTACAGAAAAAGGGGTGCTAAGGACACGCTGCGAGCTTCGAACTCCCTTCGAAAAAACGTCTTTCGAACAGACGGCGTCGATCAACCGGCTTTCGACCGAACGGCTTGCGGCCAGGCGGTCTTCGATCAAACGCCTTCTCCAAACAGCTTAGGATTTCGGAATAACTCCTTGAACTTCATCTTTATGTATAAATGTATAAGATAAAATGAAAGGAACTTGACGCGCGACGAGGTCTCGAAGCACGATTTCCGTCTCATAACGCTCTGATTATTACCCGGAAACTTCAGTACTATATTTTTAGACACTCCTTGGTTTTCACAGGGTACTTCACATTACACATTTACACCAGACCTTTCGTTCAGCGTAGACACTAGTTCAGCGGAGAATCCCCAGTGACCCGGAGCTTTTCCTTATCTTCCTTAGAAGGCCTACCTTTGTGCGCCGTGCAAAGACAGACGGGTACAGGTTTTGGGTCATCCAACGTGCAACTAGCAAGGATTGTCGAAAGATGGAAAATCCAGGGAACCGGTCTCGAAAAATTGACCGTATCTCAAAATATCGTGATCGAAGTCCCCGTTGCAAAATAAACTACTGTAAATAAATGTTATCTGGCTGTTCCTGCGCGGAAACTGCCAAAGCCCACTTAGACTAACCTGAACATGAAAATGCAAACACCGAACTTTTACTAACCTAATAATCAACTAACTAACGTGCTGTTCCGTCGCGTCCGTTTCATTTATCTCCTATTTCTTAATTTTATTTATTTATTTATTTATGTATTTTTGGAATAGCAAGCCGACGTCCCGTTTGGCTGACCTTTAGCCCGTTTTTTTTTTCCCCTTTCGTCTAATAAATATATCCCCCTCCCCCGTCGCTGTCGTTGGTTGTCGTTGGTTTTCCTTGCTACGCCAACGTGAATTTGACTTCCGGAAAAGACTGTTGGTCATTGCGTGGGCGGAAATAATTGTGCAACGGCCGCTTGATCGATTTTTCTTATTGGTTCACGTGGAGCGTTCATGAAAAAAAAAAGAAAATAATAAAAATAAATATAAATCGATCAATAAAAGAAAGAGAAACAACAAATAAAGCTGCAGTTCTAAGTACCGTTATCCTAAGAAACATTTATCTGTGTGTAATCCGCTTGCTGGCTGTTTCAGCATTACGAACATTACAGGGCAGTCCTGTTGAACGTTACTGGAATGTTTGTGAAGTCGGCCTTCCACAAATACGAGAGATTCTCGTTAGCCTTATGAGACAGTTGACTGAGTAAGCACAAACCCGAAACGGCAAAATCGAGCAAATTGACGTTTCATGTGAAGCTAATAAACTCATCTCACTTCTCTATAAGCGCACCGAAAAAAGAAGAGGTTTATTGGTCTCGGTGGCCTCTTACACGGGCCGCGAGAACGCTGGCTCGTCTGGTAGCACCCCGATTCGTCCAAATGTTTATTTCGTCCAAGTATTCACAACGTCCAAGTGCTCAGCACGTCCGAAAAAAATTGGACATAGTGGGCATTGGACGAACTGAACCAAAGGGGGGAAAACTTGACCAACCCGTCGAAATAACCGTACCGTCCAAACGCTTGTTTCGTCCGAAAAGGGAGGGGGATCTCCGAATGCCAGTGAACAATTGCTTCGTTTACGATTGAAGGTAGGATTTAAACATTCACACCGAAAGATGCGATGCCATACACCAAGTAAAACGAAAAACAAATGCTCAGCCTGCTCTGTTTATTTATTTTTCTTTCTTTCTTTTTTTTTTTTTTCATTCCAACAACTGACTTATTAGTTGAAGGTAAGATTTAAACATTCCCACTGAAAGATGTTATACACCGAGTAAAACGAGAAACAAATGCTCAGCCTGCTCCGTTTAGCTTTTTTTTTTTCGTTTGAACAACTAACTTATTAGTTAGCATGGCCCAGCAAGTGGGACATGCGCTGCAGGTATGCCTTGATGACATGAGCAAACTGCTCTGTTACGTCTGTGAAGGGTGCTTCGTTTCCCATCATCGTTTCCCCTGAGCTGTATTTGGTATCATCTCATATGGCCCAAGTGTGCATAAGGCCCAAGTGATCAGAACGCCCAAATGTTCATAAGACCCGAAAAAATGTTGGGCCTTTTGAGCATTTGGGTCAAATGCGAAGGGCAGGGTAAGGTGTCCAGAAGGCCAAAATATTCATATGGCCCGAATGGTCATATGGCCCGAAAACCAGGAGGGAAGACTGGGAGTGACCTAGATACTAGATAGTATGAGTGACCTAGAGTGACCTAGGTAGTATTTTCTTTGCACATATGCGCAATATTAATTAAATGCTGAATGCGACAGAGGAGAAAAAGGTAACTGAACTAAAAAAAATAATAAAAGTAACTTAACTAAAAATATTAATAAAAGTACTGAAATGAAGAGAAAAAAATTTTCAAGCAAATAACATATAAATGTGACAAAAAGTAAAATACAAATAAATATTGAATCCTTACAGCGTTCAATATTTCGCTCGGTACAGATTGGTAAGCTCTGTGCCTAATATATTTATTGAACAACTGATTCGTTTGCCGCATTAAAAGCTTTTCAACTTTCGCTTGAATACTGCTATGACGCACAATATGTAGCGCTTTTTCTGCGAAGGTATCCAAGCCGGGCACGGCAGTAGCGTAGCTAGAAAAAAATATTTCTGGAGGGGTTCAGGAGGAAATTTGCATAGGAGATAGGGGTTTACTCCTCGTTTCTCTCTTCCAGATGCGCTACCAAAGGTACGATTTCGGGAGGGATCTGAACGTCGCAAACCACGCCTACGCATGGGACCGTTTTTTCTGCTCTAACCCATCGGTGTAATTTTTTTCGAGACCATTTGTTCCGTCACCAAATTTTCCGGGGCCATTTTTTCGGGGCCGTTCGACCAAATGGCGCTCTATCAAATAGGCGGACACCTTCGAATTGATTCTGTAACTGAATTCTTTGGAGACTACATTTCCAAAACGGAAGAAGCGCATTGTTTGTGTCCACGTGAGATGCGCGCTGCAGAAGGAGCATATTCCACTGAGTGACCGAGTGCAATTGTCCAAAATGGGCATTGCTTGGTGAACATAATAAATCTCAGTCCCGAGCAAAATACCAAGCCGTAGCGATTCTCGGCAAAGTGTGGAATTCCTCCGCAGTCACACCTGAAAAGCGATTTTACAGAAAAGTATTTCTCGCATATAACTCGCACTGATAAAAGTACCGCATTTTTCTGTGTACAAGCTCCGTTATATATAAAAAAAGTTCTCTGAAGATGTCCTGTGCAGCATGATGACGCGCATATGATGACATTACATGAGGCGCAGGACTTCTTCACAGAACTTCTTTCAATGTATAACGGCGCTTATACACTGAAAAATATGGTAAAAAAAATACACTGTGAGTGTTCCTTTCTGGTTTTCGGGCCATATGACCATTTGGGCCTTCTGGGCGTAGGGCCTTCTGGACACCTTATCCTGTCCTGCTCATTTGACCCAAATGCGCAAAAGGCCCAATTTTTTTTCGGGTCTTATGAACATGTGGACGTTTTGGTCACTTGGGCCTTATGCCGTCCGTAACGTCATGTGGGGTTGGCTCTTGAATTTCATGCGCAGCGAATTATGCCACCCTTCGGCGTGATTGTTTGTGCGGAGATCGTCCTCATCCGCAAACTAATTCCAGAGATGAACGTTGGTAAGCCACTGCCGCTCGAAGTAGTCTACGTAAAGGCAAAGGAGTTTCCTTTCAGATCCCTAGATGTTTCCAAGAAAGATCACTGACACTGGGAAACGCGGTACGTAGCGAGAACACAGTTATAGAAAACAACACATCGTTAACTGGACGGTCACTGTAGGTCAGCGGTCCTGTGAAGGGTTTGTGTTTTCTGTGATTCCCCGTTTGATCAATAATCCATTTGCTTTCATGAATACAGTCACCTGCCATTCACCCAGTGTCAAAATGGCCTGTGCTTTCATGAATGCAGCCAGGCTGTCGCCTGCCGAAAGGAGCAGAGCCTTTGGGAATTTTCCCATTTGGACGAAACGGGCTATTGGACGGTACGGGTATTGGACGCGCTGGGCAAGTTTCTCCCCGCCTGTTCGTTTCGTCCAAGTGTTCAGTACGTCCGACTTTTTTCGGACGAATTAAATATTTGGACGTTGTGAGTACTTGGACGAAATAAACGTTTGGACGAAATGGGGCGTAACCGGCTCGTCAACCCAACGTCCCCCCCCCCCCCCCGACAATGCTGGCTGACGATAATCCCTTTACGAGCAGCTAAGTAAGCTTTTGTTCTGGTTTCCAAGGCCATGCTCTAAGTCCGCTCTCCATGAAAGTAAAGAGGAGAGAGGAAGCACTTCAGTGCGCGTGCGCGCAGCATGGTCGGCGGATGGATACGGTCAAAATGTTCCGCGCGGTTTTTCCTGTGCTACGGCTAGAGGGCGACACAGAATGACGCGGTTTACGGGGCTTTGAGACGGGATTTATCCGTACTCACTTTTCATGCTTTTTTATAAAAACGGAAAGCGGTAGACATATAAATTTGATGTCTATAGATTCCTGAAATAATTCCAGAGAAAGTAAATGCAAAGTTTTTTTTTCGAAATGGCTATAGAAGTTTAATAAAACCTGTTCAAAGAGGGAGGAGAAAAATTGTGTATTTATTTCGGATTCGTGACGTCGCCGTAAAATCCATACAACATATATGAGAAATCCTGTAGCGTAAATAATTTCATCTCCTCTTCCTCTTTATGATGAAAGCACGCGCGTCAAAATCTGCGCGGCGGTTACCGAGAGAAAGCATAAAAACTGTTCCATAGGAAATACATTGGGACGGAGAGCTGGTGTGCCCTCTTAAGTCCAGAAGCGGGGCTCCATTTTTTACTCTTGACAAGGAAAGTAGTCCATAAATATGGTGGTGGTATCAGAAAAAGGTAACCGAAACGGAAACGGTATTATACCGGAAATATTGCAGGTAACGGTAACAGAAACAGAAACGGATATCGCACAGTTAGAATACCTGAAACAGAAACGGAAACCACAATAATTTACGGTAATGATTGGGGTACCGCAGGACCCGAGTTATTGCAATTCTTTACCATGTCATGTAGTTAAATTTATGAAATAAACCTCAGGGAAGCAAACTAAAATTAACTGAAGAACTAACACTAAAATGAACTATCAAACTGGAGCATATAAGTAAGCAGTATACAGTAATAAGCATAGTTCTTATACGCTTATGGTGACTTGGAAGTTGCAAACGTGAGTAACATTGTGATGTGTGATGTGATTGAAAAGGAAACATTGAAAAACATTGATTGAAAAAGAAACACAAACAAAGGCTGGAAGAAAAGAAAATTCAACCGTGAGATAGAACGGTTATATATATTAGCAGTCAGTGACAGTCACTCTAAGAATGCCCGGTATTTGTTAACTCAGGTTGCACATGTTGTGTGAAACCTGCATTGATAGTTCGATACAAGCAAGGAATGAAACATCATTATCAAGCACAAACAATATTATGCATAGCAGCCAATGGAGGCCTCTATCTTGGAAATATAACCTGTACCTGAGGGACTGTCGTTCTCTAGACATTGTGCTCGACCACCAGACAAAATGTCCAAATGGTGAAATGGAGGTCTGCTGCTATGAGCTACTCCCGCCGAGAGTGGAGGAAACAGTGGTCCAACCATGTCATAATCTGTACAAGGAGAATTAGCTGGCTAGTCATCAGTCAAGCAGACTTCCTAGTGTTCACGAATTGAAACAACAAACAGGCACTGAACGTCTACACTTGTTGGTCAAACTATAAGCTGGGTAGATTTCCCCACGTAGCACTTCATCGCTTGTTGATCGACAGCGGTCACGTTCTTCTCTGGGAAGCATAGAGCTAGATGATACAGCACTGGTTGTAGGCACTTTGCTCAGGTTTGAGAAAGTTAAAATACGTTGTTTCGTTTCGCCGTGGACTAAAACTTCGCTACGTACTTGAGTTAAGTGCATCAGTCAAGTAAGTTCAGCAAACTGCAGCTGCTGAAATAACGTTTGCGTAACGCACCAGTTATGTCCTGCAGTGGACCACTGAAGCTTCCTGCACAGCCATGAGTGCCTAGCAACTGTTCCAGCGTCATCTGAATGATCAGCGCGCGTAAGCGGATGTGACGGTAACTGCTGTGGTCAAAAGTTGTCAAATAACATATGATACGGGAATGTCTTCCTGCGGTGCCATCGTCGTTTGGAACTATACACCAGCGAAACCGCCATTGCATATATTCAATTTCCTGCGAGACGGCGTTGGTGGACGATCAAGTGGGCGTATTGGAAGGTTTTGGCTTGGTTCTACCTCCGGTACGAGCCACTGAATCTCCCATCCTGTGGGCAAATTACAGCTATGCGGTTACCTCAAAGGGACAGTCGCATTGACCACAGATCGATTCTGAAGCTACAGTGAAATGCGATTCCCCGTCCTTCACTGGCCATGACACCAAAAGTCCCATTCCGATCGACGGAATACTTATTGCGTAATTGGTGTGTAAGCGGCTCTAGAGCAGAAGAGGTATGTGGGCGTCAAGCGGAACTCCCTGCTGTGAATCTTTAGCAACGTCATAATGAATCTGACCAATAAGGACGCGGCGAGCCAGAGTCGTCCGCGCGGCTTGCAGCTTGCATGAGCAAGGTCAGGGAGGTGATCGCACAAACGAACATGTCGGACTTGGAAAGCGAAAGTGGCAAATCGTGCTGTTCAAATGCCTTTAGTACTAGCTCGGGTGACGAATACATGTTTGATGATTTTGATTTTGATTTTGATTTTATTGGGTCATTTCTTCAAGTTAAAAGGTCACAAAAACTGAGTGGTCCCTTAGCAGAAGCTAGTGATGGGCCCACTAAAGATGTTCATCAATGACATTGAAAAACAGTGCCAGCAAAAAAGAAAAAAAAGAAATGTCTAGAAAAATCACTGTAAAGTACAGCACATAACCACAAAGTGCAGCATATAACCACAAAGTACAGTCACTGTAAAATAGAGCGACTATTGGTTGTAATCGGCATATTACGGATTTACCATATATGTCAATCCCCCGATTACCCCGATACCATCGATCCCCCGACAGAATGAAGTCCTGTAATGATTTTGAGAACAGCTAATGTTTCTTACTTCTATCGGTAACTGGTTCCAAATGCGCACTCCCAAATGCTGAAGAGTCCTGGTACCATAGACATTATTTGCACTTGAAATGATAAGCTTTTTATCTGTTTGCATCCTAGTTGGTCTGCGCGGTTGCTGCAGGCTGGAGACGTCAATTGGAATGCTATTTCTGATTACGTTTTTCATTATTTGAGCCCATCGCTGAACCACTAACTGCTCGAAGGTAAGCAACTGCAGGGTATTGAAAAGTACCTTGGACGGGGAACGGTTATTGGTACCTGTTATGATCCTAACCGCACGTTTCTGTAACGTTATTAGTACCCTTAGATATGTATGGTATGTACTACCCCATGCTTCCAAACAGTAGGTGAGATGACTCTGTATAAAAGTACAACAGTTTCATTACATGCACTGGAAATATGGGCCTACACTTAATGAGTAAATGACAGCCATATGCCAATTTTCTTCTAAGTGACTCTATATGTGGCTTCCAACATAGTGTGTTATCAAGTATTATGCCCAGGTACCGAACCTGATTGGACTGTGTTATGGGACTATCACACAACTTCATTTGAAAGCTGCTGGTGTCTATCGGACTTTTAAAAGAGTGAAATATAAGAAATGTGGTTTTATTTGTATTTAAGGTTAGCTGATTACGAAGCAACGATCTTTCTAGTGCACGCAAATCTCCTTGCATGGTGTCTGAGATATCCTTACGTGTTGGACTCGATATAAATAAGCATGCGTCGTCTGCATAAATGTAAGAAGTAAAGACTTTTAAGCTGTTTGGGAGATCATTTCCATATAGGGCGAACAGTATCGGCCCCAGCACAGAGCCCTGCGGTACACCGACATTTATTTCCAATTACGCAGATGATGTCCCATCGATAGTTACCAGCTGTTTACGTCCTGACAGGTAGCTACGGAAGAAGCTATTTATGTGTCCCCTAAATCCGTACGAGTTTAATTTATCCAACAGTATAGCGTGATTGACAGTATCAAAGGCTTTTCTTAAATCTAGAAACAGCCCCAGCACAAGTTTTCTGTCATTGAGAGCAGTGTTGACAAACTGGCTTACTGCTAAAATGGCTGTTGCAGTGGATCTGCGTGCTCTAATACCATGTTGACTGTCGCTAATCACGCCATACTTTTCAAGAAAGGACGTCACTCTACATATTATTTTTTCGAATATTATATTTATTGTGTTAAGAACAGAGATAGGGCGGTAATTTTCAAGAACATCTTGATCACCACCTTTAAATATCGGAACAACCTTGGCAACTTTCAAAGCATCGGGATAAACCCCTAATGAGACTGAGTGGTTGTAAAGATAACATAACGGATGGCTAAGTATGTCCACCAGCCTCTTAATTATCGAGACACTAATATTATCAACACCCATTGCTGTATTGGACTTCATGCTGTGGATTATGCGGATTACCTCCTGTACATCAATAGGTTCAAAAACAAAGCTGACGACCCATATTCGACTGATACGCTTCCTCTGCAAATCGCTGGTGATGTACGTGCCGCAGCTGCGTTAGCGCAACAGAACGGGCCTCAGGACCACGGATCTAGGTAAGTTCATCATGGGAGTGCTCAATACTTGATCCCGTGACATTCACTACGATGCCGGAAACGATTACAAGTGTTTGTGCAGCGTCTGTGCTCCCCAGGAACCGGATGAGTACTTATGCTGCAGTGCTGGTAAACTGGCAAAGTTGTGCAATGACGGAGGAGTACAGTGTAGCACGCAGCACACTCTGTTCCCAGATCTGTGTCTTCTGCCAGAACTTGTAGTGGTGTATCCAATGCAGTATTGCAGCGACGATCACAGCCTTCGCCTACTGCACCCACAAGAGAACAGGTACGTTACAAGTACGTTGAGCAATCCTTATTTTCGTCTTTGTTTGCACACATGACGAATGCCCCATGAAAGTTACGAAGACTCTAACCAGCTGTGCAACTCGAGGGCCTGGTTCGGGGCTTTGGGTCAAAATGATTGTCAGGAAATTACTGTTCTACGTGTTTAGGAACGTGTCCTTTCTTTTTAGAGCGACCTCAGGTCAGCAGCTTAATGTGTGTTTACAAGCTGGGTTTGGGGCTGCTTTGGACCCAGGAACAGACGACAGATACTTGGGTGTGTCGTCCGCATGATTCGTCAACGTTTTTCATCCCCGTCCAGGGCTATCATCGTTTGTGTGCACCTACGACATAATAAATTTGGGCAGTTTGTATGACAAGTAAGAAACAGAGTCTGTGTTACCACAGTAATCCCCAGAAGTCCAAAGAAATATACAGGAGCAATAAAATGTCCGGTCATAAGTGACAGCTATGCTTTTAATGACAGTGTCATGCTCATCGTTGACAGTATTATAGCATGTAAGGGACATAGCATGTCAAATTTCAGGTAACGTTTCATAGCTTCACTAATGGTTCAGCTACACCTTGTTATCATAGTAAATGATACATCTGTATGGAAATGTCCACAATTTGTCACTCCCACGGAAGATTGTTCTGCCTTGATACAGCAAAACAAATGTTGATACCTGTCACTGATCTAATTTTTTTAGCGCCACTGTTTTGAAAACAGCTTGCAAGGCTGTAACTTCAGCTATCCTTTGCAGATCATTACCTCTTGTCTATATATTGGAAAAATTATTATAATGGCAGCCAATAAGTTACGCAAATGTGAATAAATCTTTGTCTGTGTTGACTGAGTGTTGTCCTTTCAAGAGCCATTGCACATTGGTCCACATCCAACTCTTCATGCACACATATATTTATTATTATTTATTATTTGCTATACACAGACAGCTATCAGCGTGATTTCCTCAATTTCCCTGCCTCACACTGGCAATGTACCTTGGCACCTGAAGCGGAGACTCACAAAGAACAGCTTCGTAAGGGCTTCAACTTCAATGGAATACGGCAATGAAAACCTAGAATTGTGTGTTGCCTACATTTCTGGACGGATGCATGAACATCCGGTAATTAACATGCGAGAGACAAGTTCCATCTTCACTTGCCTTTCCCAAACGTACAATCACTAGTTTATCCAGAACCGCAAGCTTGGGGGCGCAGTTATATTATAACGGTGGTACACAGGAAAAAAAATGGGGGTGTTAAGGGATCTAGATAGATCTCTGGGTAGAACCCCGTGTAAAATTTTGGAAGGGTAAGTACATCCTGAAACGACCCCCATGCCTCAGCCCCCACTGCTCGAACACTGCACCTCCCCCTTACAGTAAGAGGCCTCTATAATGTCTACGGCATATCCTATCAAAGCTCACAGAAGAGTAAATTTGGCCAATGCCTATGTGACGGTGCCTCGTAGAGCATTCAGCTTTTCTTGCTGAATTGACACAACATCTCTGGTAGCCCCCTTAATGTTTGGACATAGGTGCATCATTTTACATTTCACCAGCAGTAATGTATAGCATTGCAAAAACAGGGACTTAATCTCAACGCTGCGTCAGCATCATTCATTATCTCACAATAAAGTAGCTGGCAAGTGGTTTTATGGCGTTTATGTTATGAACAGTCGGTACTGCTTGTTTATAGTGCCTGTTTCTAACGCAAGCACAAAAATAGCGTCCGTTATTCCTCTTAGTGATCTGAGTTCTTAGTTTGTGAATTGTTCTGTGTCAAAAAATTGCAAACACAGTATATATAGCCTAGTAATATACCTACCACTTGCGCTTGACTCTCTCCAGCTGTCTGCGCGTTCCTGTAGTACAGATGAAAACCAATCACATCTACGACTTTCCACAAAAGTACCAGATCCCGACTATGGAATCGGAGCGCACAGGCCAGACATGGATCAGGAAGCGTTTGAGCTGGTCTGCGACAATAAAAAGGCTCTCCAGCTATCACAAGCGGAGGCTCAGCAGTTGGAAAAGGACACCACTGGGCCTCGTCACGGCCTCTGTGGATGCAGGAAAGGAGGAAAACGATATCTGCATCAGTATTCGGTAAGGTGTGCAAAATGCTTCCTACAACTAGTTGTAGGAGCAGTGTTCATTCTATGCTTTATAGTTACGTCATCTCCAAGTCTCTAGAATACGGTCGTGACAACGAGCCAGTTGCTATTGCAAAGCTGGAAGAAAACATGGAAATCACTGTCACTCCGTGTGGTCTTTTCGTTGACCAGGAGAATACGTTCCTTGCCCTCACACCTGATGGTCTTGTAGGTGATGATACACTAGTGGAAGTGAAATGCCCATATTCAGCGCAGCCTCTCTCCCTCCCTTGGAGGCCGTGAAAGCTAAGAAGATTCAGTACTGTCGGTTTGCTGCAGACTACAGCATTATATTGAAAGAGAACAGCGATTATTATTACCAGGTTCAATGCCAGTTGCATACTGCTCAGTGCCAGTTCTGCCTGCTCACGATCCTCGCTGGGAATGATATCTCTGTTGAACGTATTAGTAGAGATGGTGCTTTCTGGGAAAATAAGATGCTGAATCCACTCAGGATGTTCTTTCTTCACTGCCTTCTCCCAGAGTTGGTTGACCCACGTCACAGCCGTGGAATGTAGATTCGGGACGCGAGCTACATATCTGAGGCACGGAATGCAAGCGACCAAAGAAAGCGGAAACATGATGCGTGTAAAGAAAGCACCGAGGGAGAAATAGTGGAGTTAGATAAAGCAAGCAAGAGGGTGAAGCAGTTGGACAAGGAGCTGCTGGAGCTGTAAAATTCATGTTCGCATTCTAAGTCTCTTTGTGGGGCAAGCCAAGGCACAGCTATTGTACCTCGCATAACCTGTATCAGCGTGATTTTCATTGTGATCTTTTCATTCAGATAGCTGGCTTCATCGCCAGTCTTTTTCCACTCACTCCACTCTGATTCGGCCTGTACTTTGCCGTTGCCCTCATGCCTACGAGCAAACATGATACCGTCGTCGTCGAATTTACGGTTCTTCCAACAGTTAGCCCGGATTCCAGGCCACGCGCTACTGCTATATGTGTGCGGCCTCGGATGTCTCGTGGCTTACTTCATCGCTCTCCTACGCAGACGATCACTACGCAGTTGTTGTACCGCGCCTATCGCGTGTCAGTGTGATTTTCATTGTGAACTTTTCACTCAGGTAGGTAACTTTCTTCCTAGCGTTTTACCCTCACTCCAGCTTGATTCTGCCTTCAAGACAAGTTCCACTTGAGTACGTCGAAACGGAAGTTTTGTGGCCCTATGTGTATAAATTAATAATACACTGCGTGCTCATTCCTGTACAGGTAGGCGAAAACATCGTGGCGAAAGTGCCAAAGTGCTTTCGTCAGTCGCCGCACCAGTGTTCACCCGGGTCAAGAATGGACGAGGGACGCAGGACTGTGGAACCAGTAGGAAACATAGTATGCACACCAACAGTAGGAACGAAACCTGGAGCAGCCAAGAACGAGCCATTGAATGTGTGTATGCGTGCTACAAACAGACGAAATAAACAGAAATATGATTCGGATCGTTGATTCAGTGCACTATGCATGGAGTCATAACTTCTTTACTAACTCTCTATCATCCCGTTATACATTGAATGTCAAGTTTGTGTAGCAAGTGCTCCTCGAAGGAAGCTTTGAACTTGTGTTGTATTTTTGTTGTGTACAATAAAACAAGCGCTGCGCACTGATCGCTGCATACTTCTATGCTCCCGCGATATATCGACACACAGAGCGCACCGCTCACATCCAATCAGTTCTGAATTACCTTGGGGACGATCGGCGAATATGAGTGAAATGCGGAGGCCAACATATTGCCACGTATCGTTTTTGGGGCGACCACACGCAACAGGCAACGAGGCGTCGAACGGCGGGCTGGGGCCCGCGACACGTCGCGCTACATGGCGAGCGATCCTTCTGGACGCATCTGCTCCTTCGCTCGCATCAATCTCAAGGACGGACCGACGACCTTGGAGAGGCTTCTGTATTTCCTTCTCTCCACCGACGCGTGTTTTCTACAATGTTCACCGCTGTGTATAAAAGATTGTGAGCTCCAAGTCGAAGTATTCTTTTACCTTAGTTCTGTCTAAGAGCTACCGCTCTTGTACTATCGAGCTAAGCAGCTAGAATAAAGCGTTCGCAGATTATTCGCCGTCTCGCTCGTCTGTTTTCGTCCGTGACATATCTGGTGGAGGTGCGGGGCAATACCTGCTCAATGGCCTGGAAGAAAAGCAACGACTGAGCCGAAGACAGCGTGGTCTACCTGCGGAATTCGGAAGGATGACTACGGAAAGCACCACCCAAACGGCGCAGCCGGTCACCGCGCCTGTCGCCCCTGCACGATCGCCGAAAACATTTACCGGAGAGCTGTACGAAGACGTTGACGACTGGCTGGACCATTTCGAGGGGATCGCTGGGTTTGACAGGTGGAACGACGACCAGAAGCTCGTCAACATCTACTTCTTTCTTGACGGGACGGCGCGGACCTGGTTCAGGGAGGACTTCTTTACGTCCTGGAAGGTATTCAAAGACAAGCTCCGCGAGGCGTTCACTTTTGAGCAGCCAACGGAACTCGCCGAACAGCTACTCCAGAGTCGCGTTCAGCTATGAAACGAAAGCGTCACCGGCTTCGTTGAAGATGTCCTGCGGCTTTTCAAACGAGCTGATCCGAAGGCCTCCGAGGAAAAGAAAGTTCACCGGCTCATGAGAGGTGTGAAAGAGGAAGCGTGGACCTCCACGCGAAACCTTGTACAAATTGAACTTAAACAAAAATCTTCAGTGTCGGTTTCCGTATTTTGTTTATGTGATCTACAGGACTTGACTCCCCTCTTCGTATACGCTTACGTCATGATTGCAGAATGGTGTGGCTTTGATGTAACACACTGCAGATGACGAAGGTGACAGTTTTTCTGAGGGACTAGCATAGCTAGGCATGATTCTCGAATGAGGAACCAACTGTGCAGGTGGTGTTACGGAGGTACTCTGCACTGGTAAGTTTCAATGCAGTAGGTATTACTGCCGTCCTGAGTTAGTATTTTACGTGTATCCTGAGGTTGACAAGTGGTGTCGGTGTTCAATACTAAAGCTACTAGGTTTTAGATTGACGAGTGGTTTCCGCACAGTGGCAAAAATGAATAAAAGAGCTATCCCACACCCACGAAGGAAGAAAGAGAAAGGGAAGAGCAAAAGGATGAACAAAAGAGTAGGTACATAGCACCAACTAGTTTTTCCACAGATATGATTCAAACCATTTATTTTCCTAGCAGTGCTCATTTGGCATAAGAATGGCTATTTAGTGAAAACAATTGACATATCACAACGTCGCCAGTGCTTGGGCTCTCATTACCTATACTTATGTTGCATATTATTATACAGTAGGAGCAATTCATGTCCTTGCTCATCTTCTGAAGGGTATCAGTCTGACCTGTCCGCTTGTGTAAGTGATTATCTTATTCCACGTTTTATAAAAGATATACTGCAAAGTGCGTACACATGCTTAATTCAGGCAAGCTGCATTATGTAGCCTCATATACGATGTGTCCCTTATTTCATGACAGCAGTTCTTTATAAGGAGACTACTTTTTTGCGAAGAAATAAAAAAACTAAAGCATAGGGGGGCGCTAGACGTTATTCCTTCAATACAAGCATACGATTCATTTGAAAATGTCCGTCTCTCCCTGGTTTGCCACGAAAAAGCTGAGAAGTGGGCGCAACTGTGCCGAATTCCTATACACTGGTATGTGGTTTGGTGACACATGAACAAGCTGGAGATTCAGTAGTTCAGCATGCACATCCCAAACACTGTGATCTCTATCGATCCTGGACAGTACCCACATCCTCACGGCCTATGGTTTTTGCAGTGCGTCCTACTATCTGTCCTATCCTTATACTTGAGGAAGTAAAACCTTTCAGCAATAAAAAAAAGAAAGAAAATAAACTCTTCTCTCTTAGTTTAGTAAGTCTATGCGTACTTGACTGACGCTACTTGACAAGGCCACATACAAAGAAATGTAACAGAACCTCATAATATATATCACTCTATTATTGTTTTCCCTTAACAGCGTCGCTTAGGACAAAAGTACTGTATATCTGCCATCGCCAGAGAAGACCCTTTCATGTTCTAGCCGTGCTGTGAGACACTTAGGATCTAAACGACTGTTCTTTCTAGTCATGTAATTATGTTTCATGTACGTAGCATGTGATGCGCAGTGTAATGTTCAACTTAGATGCATACTGTTTCCCTCCCCTGCTGGAAGCTCGCTCACTCTAAATCTTATGAAAATCTCATTGAACCTATTGGATATCATGTACTCAACTCTCATTCAGTGACCACGAAAATTATCACTCTCAAAAGACGATTTGGGACAAATATTCTATTGAAAATCAGACACCACAGTAAGTGTTAATGAGATGCAGGGAGAAGTGGAGGCTTATAACCCATTGGACGCCCCCCTCATGTTTCGTTGAATCAATCAGCCACAGCAGCATATTTCGCATAGGAGTGGTTCTGCATTTCTATTTGTCAGTGTTTTCTTCTTTTTTTTTTGTGGTATAGTCCCATTAGATGTGCACAGCTGTCCAATGAGTGTGAATGATTTCCTGCAAAAATGAATTTGACTCAATGTGACTTGCAAATGTATTGGATCAAGGCACTACATGGAATAGAATAGAATAGAATAGAAATAGAAAGCAAAAAATAGAAACGGAGGTCGCACTGGGACGACCAGCTGTTCACACCACGTCACAATTGGAATCGTACACTTGCGCTTACCAATGCGAAAGGTACATCCATATTGAAGAAGCCTGAGCACGGAGACACGAAAGAAAACACGACACAAACAGACGACTCCATTGTTGAATCCATCAGACTGCACAGCACTTGCATGGAGTGTCTTGCACATAAATTCCACATGCATGCACCATAACAACGGCATCGGGATAACTTCTGAGGGCTTGACGTTTCACACTACTGTGTCGCTCTAAATACACACGAATCTTCGCTTGGTGTGTAATATCTGCCCGGAGGAACACGTGGCAGGACGGATGATTTCAACTGAAATGTAAATGGCATTAATAGAGCATTTAAAATAAGCGATAAATAATAACGACTGTACATGTTTCACTCCTCAGAAATAAGCTTACATGTGTGATTCCCTCAGAAATAAGAATGCAAAAAGAAGAAGGCTATCCCGGCAGTGGACAAAAGCCAAGAAAAAATAAATAAATAAATAACACAGAGCACATCTAAAAAACCATGACTCGAGCGATGAGTGCCTTCTCCCATCAAACAGTGGCTCACCGTATATTATGGCTCCGTTTCTTCATTTTTGAAGTGGGTCCTGTAATCACATCCGGCGAGCGCTGATAAGGTGTCGTGCTAAAGTTGTCATGGTGACCTGCGTGTATTACACAAACGCATTTGGTCATATTGCAGTTTCATAGGATGCTGAAAAAGTGTCAGACGACATGCCGATCAACCCGAACACGCAATGCGCAAAACACATCTCATCACTGCATATAAGACGCTCGGGAAGAAAAATCTTCAATATCAAAATTACTCACCTGATTCTGTCCTCACTCCACCTTGCTTATGTTCATATCATTGCAGCTGAACCGATAACACCTTCCACCACGGAGATGCGAGTACCCGACTCAGCATAGCCATTAGGGCGCACGCATGGCCTTCGGTGCAGCAATGTCCACGTGCAAACCGACAGTCTGTCACTTTCAGCGTTCGTCTCTATACTGACCCCTTTTACACAATCAGCGATTCCGCGCAAGCGCGGACACTCTGTCTGTGGTCGCTCTGGCTAATCTCTTGAACAGGGACCTCGAAGCTGGACCAAATGCCTTTGTGCGCAGGATTAGTAAACCTCAACTATTCTCGTCGCTTGAGGGACTCCATATACATTTCCATTAGTGACCCTGCTACGAAACACACAAAAAGAAAAAAATATGCACTTGAACCGTAATAGTGATAAGATTGCCACAGTGGTTCTACCGTTAGGGGGAGAGAGTTGAGTAAAAGGGCAGAAACAGCACAACTTCAACCTGCAGTCGGCAGAGGGAAAATAGGTCGGGGAGAACTGTTGCGATTCTACCCGTTTTCAACCTTTTTTTCTTGGAGTGTATAGTGGGTTTAACTAAGTGGAGTTTATTCTCATGTTGTGTGTCCCAGTGCTGCTGCCACCTGCTATTCATGCTTCTCCTGTGTGCTGGACGGAAGTCATGAGAGGGTATGTCAAACTGGCTGATCTCAGATGAAAGGGCCGCTGTGGCAGCTGTGGCGGCAAGCTCATTCCCGAGTATACCAACATGACTGGGTACCCAGCAGAAAGTTAAAGAAACGCCCTTTTTCGTCACCGTACTGGAAAAGCACAGTGCCCTGCGCACAATAATATTTTTGACATCCCTATGTTGCCTGTTGCTTTCAGACAACTTAGAAAATCTGTGTAGATGACCGATGACTTGATATGATATTGTAAAATGTAGTTCACTGCAGTTATTATGCCATATATCTCAGCACTAAAAATGGATAGTGCATGAGGTAGACGATTTGAACGTGTACACCCATCGGTTACCGTTGCGCATGATACAGCAGTGTCTGTTTGTGAATCATCTGTGTAAAAAGCTCTGTGTTCACCAAGACGTCCTTTTACGGACTCGAACTCCTGGTGGAGTACGACATGTGGTGTGTCCTGCTTCTTCTACTTGGTCAATGTACAATTAAAACGTGGAGGAGACTTCCACGGCGGAATACGTGAGCTAGCCTGTACTACCGTCGAATCGCAATCAGGGAAGTTGTAAGCCTTACATCCCTGAAGGGCACGCATGCTGAATGGAGGGACAACGTTGTGTTTATTACGAAAGAGCTGTTCGTAGCATGTGTCTTCGACACAGGGAATGGCTGGTTTATGGGCGTATCCCTTCGCCCTCAAGAAGTATTGGACGGACATGTAAAACATCCTCCTTTCTAGCGAGCATTCGTTGCTTTCAACATAAGGGCTTTCCGCTTGTGATATGCGGAAAGCTCCAAGGGTCAGACGCAAGCCTAAATGCTGCACCGGATCAAGGGCCCTAAGAACAGATTGGCAAGCTGAACCATAAACAACACACCCATACTCAAGTTTGGACCGTATTGTTGAGGCATCAACTCTGTAAAGGGTCTGGCGGTCCGTACCCACGATCTATGGGACAAGATTTTTCAAGAGGTTCATAGATTTTGTGCATTTGACTTTTAAGTGTTTGATGTGGGCCAGAAATGTAAGCTTTGTGTCAAAGAGGACTCCGAGGAACTTGTGCTGGTCTTTTACATGGAGGTCACACCCATTTAGCTTAAATGAGAGCAGGGGAAATAATCCTCGAATCCTCGGAAAAAGAACACGGATAGCTTTCTCGGTTGAAAAGCTGAACCCATTTTGAGTTGCCCATCTACTCAGCTTGTTTATAGCGACCTTCAGCTGTCTCACACACACTGTCAAATTCGTCGAGGAGCAACACATTTGGATGCCGTCTACGTATAAAGAGTATGTTATGGAAGGTGGGATAACTTGTGCGACAGAATTTATTTTCACAAGGAACAGGGTGCCACTGGGAACGGAGCCCTGTGGGACTAATTTCTTGCATGAATAAATGAAAAGAAGTTCGCCAAGGCGGACTCTAAATGTTCTTTCCTGCAGAAAGTTAGCGATACAACTCAGAAGGCGACCACGTATACCAAGGGAATAAAGATGCACGCAGAGAAACAGATACTCATGGAACGATGCGGCAGCACCAGAGGACACGTGTTTCGCCGTGTTTGCGGCTCGTCGGCCCTGGGTAGCTGCGCATCGTTCCGAATTGGCAAACCAGGGGTCACTCAGCGAGCGATATACACCTGGTAGGGTGACTGAGCACTCCTCAATGCCACAGTGCAAGCCAGTGAATTGTAATGCAGGAAAAAAAAGCCATTAAAGAAACAAATAAATGATACTAGACGTGTTTGAAATTCAAACTTACAGATTAATATGGCTTCTATGGCTGCACGCAGAGAAACAGATACTCATGGAACGATGCGTAACAGTTGCACTAATTAAACACGTCTAGTAGCATTTATTTGTTTCTTTAATGGCTTTTTTTTTCCTGCATTACAATTCACTGGCTTGCACTGTGGCATTGAGGAGTGCTCAGTCACCCTCCCAGGTGTATATCGCTCGCTGAGTGACCCCTGGTTTGCCAATTCGGAACGATGCGCAGCTACCCAGGGCCGACGAGCCGCAAACACGGCGAAACACGTGTCCTCTGGTGCTGCCGCATCGTTCCATGAGTATCTGTTTCTCTGCGTGCAGCCATAGAAGCCATATTAATCTGTAAGTTTGAATTTCAAACACGTCTAGTAGCATTTATTTGTTTCTTTAATGGCTATTTTTTCCTGCATTATAGTATATATAGTATAGTAATAGTATAGTATATATAGTTATATATATATATATATAAGTATTTTGTTTATGCAATCATGACGTAGGAAAAACTAGGGCATGTTCTGCAATCTGGTGCAGGTGTACAGAGTTTCCTAGCTAAAATACGATATCGCTGCATAATTCCGCATTCACATGGTCTTCATAATTGTGAAAATTCGTTCAGAGAAGTTAGAATTCCTTTAGAACACAGATGCCAAACTTATGAAAGGAAAGAAATTCGCTTGAAACCACATATTTGTTAATAAGGCACAGACCAACTGCTGCCGTATTTTGTTAGCACGGTCCCCAACTGGACGGACCTTCCTTTCGAAGCAATGAAACATGAACGTAATACAGGACGCAGAAATAGATGGAGTACATAGTGGACGACACATAGCTATATGATTTGCACTCGTCGCACTCATTATACGTCAGCACGCCGAAAACATTTTTATTTGAACAAAATATCATTCGGCTTTGAGAACATCGCGAAACCGTTAACAAGTTTCCGCACGACAACCAGAGACGCACGCAGAGCTCAGCGGCTCAACTCACTCAATGGGTCGGTTGCAGGGAACAGTAACGACAGTATTTTCGTTACTGCTTCGTTTCCCGTTTTTGGGACATTTATTTTAGATGAGATATGCGTCGTTAGACGTCGCTGTATATCTTTCGTTTCACTCCGAATTATTTTATTTTCTAATAATCGAGCAACGGCGTCCAGAATGTGTCATTGTGTGCTAGAAGTACCGCATGCTAGTCTGCACTGTACTGGAGTTACTGAACATCGGTTCGATAATATTGTTCTCAGTACTCTTCCGATTATTTCGACATGCACGGAATAGACATTACTGCGTATTCCTCAGCTTGTCTCGCACGAAAAAACAGTATACTTTAAGTATTATTTCGAACTGCTACAATGAACTCTATGTAACACTTAGTTTCATACCATAGCCTCAAAATATTGTATCTGCGTCGTACTAAAGTACACGTAGCGAGGTATTTACGGTACTGTACGACTTACTTACACAGCTCTAGCAGCATTAATGGTGCTGCAGTACTTCCTTTCAAGTTAATATTATTTGCATCAATGTGAATCCATGTTTCCATGTTTTACAGCAAAGAGGGTAATAAACGCGTAGAAAACAGACTTCGCGAATAGCAAACCTCATGTGGGTCTGGCATCAAGCGTCTCCACCAGTGGAGACAGTTTTTGGCCTTTCTATGCGCCTATGTAAGAACTACTTATTTCAACCGTTTTTTTTTTCTACATTGGTGAATTCTGTATTATTAATTAGTGCATTATCGGACAGTAATGTCCACAGAAGTCGATCTCAAGGGGGTACCGAGCATCACATGGGGGGGGGGGGGGGCGTATGTATATAGAGGCATACTTGTGGCTCTATTCATTGGGAGACAAGCTGTATGGGTAATATCAGCAGTTGCTGGGCGTGTTGCAAAAAACCATGTGGGGTGTACACCACTCCTGGGAGGTGGTGAGGTCCGTGCTATCGGCTCTCTAAACTAAACTAATCTAAATTAAATGTAGTAGCTTGAATGCCACTTTGCCACGTTTTAGCTACATATTAAAACGCTATATACATTTTCGATGGCTTTGAGAAGACGGTTCCCCGTATTATTTATACTTCAGTTCAGAACACAATGTATTTCCAACATATACGACCACATGTGGATCATGCGCATGCGGCAGGTTTGCTGCACATTTTGATTCTGCACCTCCGTGCCTAGCCCTCCCCTCACCACTAAGGAGTGATCGCCAGTGGCATCATCGGAATGTCGTTGGAACGGTTGCAACATGTTTCAAATGTCTCAGGTTCTCAGCGTTGGCTCGTCAATTACAGAACAAAGGAGGATATGATTTTGCGTCGTAGGGGGTAAGCTGTGTGATAGAAGTGTGTCACCACGCTTCACTTATATTCACACGATGACTGCAGTGATGTAGGTTTTTGTTGTTCGTTTCGAGCAGCGTCTGCAGTCTTGCGTCCCGTCACGTACGTGACGGGACGCAACCGACGTCTGCCACCAACACCGGCCACGAACGTATCAGTTCGTGGCCGGTGTTGTTTCTGCTAATTTCATTCTCGTTTTTGCAGGCCATGAAACAACAAAGGAGGATATTTTGCGTCGTGAGGGTAGAAGTGTGTGAGCAAGCTGTAGTTTTTTGTATGTTTCGAGCGGCGGCTGCAGTTTTGCGTCCCGTCAGGTAAGTGTACAAGTATCAGTTCGTGGCCGGTGTTGATTGTGCTAATTTTATGCACACTTTTGCAGGTCTTACTTTGTTGAACAGTAAGCTGGGCGAACCAAATTTCTTGTTGGTATGACAATTTTACTCGGTTTTACTCACTTGCATTTCAACATTACTAATTTGCGATTGAGCGCCCTATTCAGACGCCTTTCTCTCCAGCGCTTCAGAGACGTCGCTTTCGCCGAAATGCAGTGAATTTTGAAGTCCACCGTTATCGTCGGTCGCCAAAACTCAGACCGCAACCGCTCATTGACTGTCTATTGTGCGACGCCACACTGTGTGGCATAAAGCATGTGTACATGTGGAATACTTCACTACTGTGTGCACGGGATGTTTTCTCTGATTGTGTCGTCTACACTGCCCAAGCAGCACACCGATGTCTGCCGATGTCGGACCAATGTGCCTTTGCCGACACTCAAATATCGGCCCAACGTGCACCTTGCAACGTCCCCCGGAGTTGGGCCGATGTCAGGATACGACAAGTTGCCGGCGCGATTTGTGACTTTGTGCCGACGTCGGACCGACATCATTTCTGACATGTTGCCGTTACCATTGTCACTTTGTGCCGATGTCAGGCCGACGTCAGTTTTCGAGATGTTGCAGAAAAAATTTATTCCTTTGTGCCCGATGTCTGGCCAACCTGATTTTTTTTCATGTGTTGGCAAATAACAGTCAGCATCTACAAATATGATATCGATCCACTTGGCTTGGCGCATTTTCTTATTTACGTATTGTAAGTGTCTGCATTCCACAAAAAATATGACTGAGAGTTAATAACAGCATTTATTTCACTCCTTTGTACTCTATGTCTCCGCCAACCTTCTCTGTCACCTGCACAAGTTAGGTAGCGACCAATCATTGATGTTATATCTTGGTCAGTCACTTCAACCTTTAAGGTGTCCATCTTCTTGCGCACCGCAGCTTCAACGAGAAAAAAAGTAATTTGTCAGGCAGTGCATTGTATAACCAGGAATTTGTGTATATTCATCAAGATAGCTTTAAAGTGGCTTTTCAAATTACTTTTGAAACCACTGGGCAAGTAAAAAAAAACTAGCTATCTGCACTAAGTATTCCATCGTATCACAGCCCACGTAACTGAGAAATACTAACTTTACAGAATATCATCCGGTTACCACATTATCCTAGGACTGGAGACTAATAACAAACTAGTAACTAAACCTGACTAGACTAGTACATGACCCTGCACAAGAGCACCCTTTAACTATTCTTGCATTCTTACAGGTGTAGCAATCTACATTGGTACATTCGTTAAAGCTCGGCTCAAAGACCAATTATAAACAATATCATGAAAAACAATAAAACTTCACTTAGATGACTTTCACATCAGGAGACGGTAGAAACCTAGCAAAAATAAATGCCATGTGATTTTAGGTAGCATAGTTATTTTATTATAATTTAACGACACGATTTTTGGGACACCCTGTACATCAGCGAAACAAGGTGATATATGATTGTCCATGTGAGCATGGCAGTGTAAATAATCAGAAAGACACGTGGCCATAACATCTGTAAGCGTGAGCATTGTTAGAAATATACAAACAGACTAGAGCTGAATGTGTAAGTATCCCCTCAGTGACTCTCACAGATAGGGAACTTGTCTTCCTTAAATCCCACTCCGTGCATGACCAATTAAGGAATTGGCAACAGTTAAAATATACAGGGTGTCCACGCTAAGTGTGAACAGATTTTAAAAAATATATAACACTTTTTCCAAAATGAAATCAATTGCAATATAGCATATGCTGAAGGGCACTCCCTAGCAGGGCATTAGCAAAGTCCAAAGGCAATGTCTTAATTAACTTTCATTAATTAACTTTTTAATTATAAAAGCTACAAAGTTGTCCCAATGAGAACATCTGTTCCTTTCGGTCACCTGATATCGTAGCCGTTTTCAGAACAAAAATCCGTTCGATAGATCGCCCGCAAAAAATTCGTGAGGGAACGCCATTTTTTTTCTTTATTTTGTTCATTGCGCTTCTTAGAAGACGCGTATTTCCTTCATCCCCAACGGGAGAGGGGGAAGGAGCACAGTGTTGCCTCATGCGTCGAAGATGAGCTTCAACTTGCGGAAACAAAACAAAACCAAATGTATCGGGTGACTCTATCGGAACTGGCCTTATCTTGGGTTGCATTTTCTGTTTCCTTTTAATCTTTTTTCAGGACGCGAGAGGCGATAAGTGCTCTTTCTCCCTCTCACATTGGGGGTGAAAGGAAGACGCGTCTTCTAAGAAGCGCAATGAACAAAATAAAGAAAAAAATTGCGTTCCTTCACGAATTTTTTGCGGGCGATCTATCGAACGGATTTTTCTTCTGAAAACGGCTACGACATCAGATGACCGAAAGGACCAGATGTTCTCATTGGGACAACTTTGTAGCTTTTATAATTAAAAAGTTAATTAATGAAAGTTAATTAAGACATTGCCTTTGGACTTTGCTAATGCCCTGCTAGGGAGTGCCCTTTAGCATATGCTATATTGCAATTGATTTCATCTTGGAAAAAGTGTTATATATATTTTTTAAAAATCTGTTCACACTTAGCGTGGACACCCTGTATGTGGCTGGGGAAATCAAGTTGCAAGCTAGTACCTGTGCTCTATTTTTGTCTTTGTTTGTGCAACTCAGTCAATGTTGTTTAAGGTGTACTTGTTTAGGGTCACAGAGGAAACAAGGAAGTATTACATACCCAGTACAGAAGAGAAGAGCATTGTGCCTTGTTCCCATTTCGGCCCTCCACAGTCAGATGCTGTTGGAGGGCTTTCCTAATGCAGGTCTCCATCACAAGGCGCACGACATTATTCATGGTGGTACCACCAAGCACAGCAAGGCGGTCCACGTAGAAAGATTAAGAATGACAATAGCTTAAAGAGACAGTCTCATTCAGCCTGGGCGATTCCAAAACTTAGCCAAAACTATATTCATATATTCACGAGTGCCATAGACACACAAGTGTGAAAGTTTCATTCAGAAGAACAAGGCACTTTTCCTGAAATTTGTCAAAACGTGCCATAACAGCAGATGATGGGACACGCAACTCTCTGTCATGCAACGTCCTGCAGGACGTCAGACCAGTGCCGTTTTGTGGGAGGCGAGAGGGGCAGGTGCCCCGGGTGGGGCATTGGATGGCAAGTCTAGAAAGCACGGTGGGCAATCACGTGACAGCCGGCATAATTGTCACCCACACTAAAAAAAAAAAGAGGAAGAAGAAATGACTTGCACACAGATCGCCGTATGCTGTGCAAACTTAGTCATCTTAAGTTGCTTATTTAGTAACTATGACATGCTTTGTCGGATTCTGACCTAATACACTCTTAGTAACTCACCAACAGCATCTGTTTTATACTAATTACATTGTCATGTATCTTGTATGATACATTGGTTTCTTTACAAATGTTATGTCCCGGTACAAACTGTAGCACGGGCTCACCTGTTAGACAGCCGTCAGGGTCCTCGGCACTTGTCTGGCTGCAGCTGCCGCTGAGACTTTGAATTCCAACAATTGAGCTTGGCGCACATGCCCCTGCGATTCACATAGAACTGCATTTTTACACGTATTTGGAGTACTTACGAGGACTTCAGGATGTGCCTCCAAGATCATCATGTGCTGTACAAACAAACGTACAATACCATGAATCAACACACATCTCAGACAGAACTGACAATTATTTCCGGAAAGCAGGAACTAAACGGTCTGCAGCTTACGTGGTGATGGCAACAGCATTTTCTTCTTCTTTTGCACATTACGGTCAGCTACAAAAAGAAGATTGTATTCTCCTTTACATTGCTATAGGAGGCTTATGTACTAAGGATTTGAATCATATCAATACCTGTGCCACGGTCCTCCTCTTCGCTAGCATCTGTTTCTAGATGTGACATATACTTTGCTTCATGTGCATTCTTACTACAAAGAGTTTACTTACTAGAAACTACTAATACATAGTACTACTACTAATATACTTCGATATATACTGCGCTGTCGTATATCGGTCATAAGCTGGTACTGTCAGAGATATATCGGGCCGACATGCCCGACTTGCTACAGACATCGGCCCGATGTCGTGTGCCGCCTGGGTGGATACCACTTTCAAAGTATGCATTTCCGGAACAGAATAGATACATATGTAGTATTGCAGTACTTCATTTCGTGTATTTTATGCGTGTTGCGATTGAGTGAACAATACAACGGAGAATTTCAACTTCGCTGAAGTCACAGAAAGTCCACAAAAACTCTTCACATCATACGCGGGATAGTGTTAATCGGCTTCAGTAAATCATGTATCTTCCCCAATTAATAAGAATATAGCGAGTGCCTCTCGTAACGGTCGCCAAGCCTTTTAAAAAGGAACGAAGGTAGGTTCGTGGGCGACACCGACTCATTGACAGCCGAGTCACATCAATTAGTCAACAGAGAAACTGAGATCACATATAACAAGGCTTACACATGAAGGTCACACGAAATTTGTATATATAGTGGAGTGTACATATACAGGGTGCCCCAGCTAAGTGTATACAGATTTTTTTTTAAATATATATAACACTTTTTCCAAGATGAAATCAATTGCAATATAGCATATGCTGAAGGGCACACCCTAGGAGGACATTAGCAAAGTCCAAAGGCAATGTCTTAATTAACTTTCATTAATTAACTTGTTAATTATAAAAGCTACAAAGTTGTCCCAATGAGAACATCTGTTCCTTTCGGTCACCTGATATCGTAGCCGTTTTCAGAACAATAATCCGTTCCATAGATCGCCCGCAAAAAATTAGTGAAGGAACGCCATTTTTTTCTTTATTTTGTTCATTGCGCATCTTCGCAGACGCGTATTTCCTTCATCCCCAATGTGAGAGGGGGAAGGAGCACAGTGCCGCCTCATGCGTCGAAGATGAGCTTTAACTTGCGGAAACAAAACAAAAACAAATGTATCGGGTGACTCTATCGGAACTGGCCTTATCTTGGGTTGCATGTTCTGTTTCCTTTTAATCTTTTTCCAGGACGCGACAGGCGATAGTGTGCTCTTTCTCCCTCTCACGTTGGGGATGAAGGAAAGACCGTCTTCTAAGAAGCGCAATGAACAAAATAAAGAAAAACATGGCGTTCCTTTACGAATTTTTTGCGGGCGATCTATCGAACGGATTTTTTTTCTGGAAACGGCTACGATATCAGGTGACCGAAAGGAACAGATGTTCTCATTGGGACAACTTTGTAGCTTTTATAATTAACAAGTTAAGTAATGAAAGTTAATTAAGACATTGCCTTTGGACTTTGCTAATGCCCTCCTAGGGAGTGCCCTTCAGCATATGCTATATTGCAATTGATTTCATCTTGGAAAAAGTGTTATATATTTTTTTAAACAATCTGTATACACTTAGCCGGGACACCCTGTATATATACAGTCAACTCTCGATTTATGAACCTTCGATTTATGAATTCCCTCATTTTATGAACACGAGAACGAGGAACCAAACTTTTTACATGCATTTTCCCCTCGTTTTATGAATCTTGATATTCGAATAATGAATGGAATTTCTGGGAAGCAACTAGGAGTTGTCCAGCGTTTTTGCCCTCAATTTATGAACGGATCGTTCCGAGGTCAACAGAAACCTTCAAAGGGATTATTCGCGGTCTTATGAATGACACCGGAACGGACAAAACGTTTTCCAGGTATCGCACCCTCGGTTCTTAACCCCTGGAAACCCGAACAACAAACGGGTTTTCCGGGGTCGCACAAGGGGCGACCAAGTATTCCTGACCTCAATTCTTCAAGAAGGTGGCCGCTGTCGCCCGGAGATAAATAAACGGAGGTTAAAAATCCCGGAGGAAATCCGAGACCAGTCGAGTGCGAATGTGCTGACATCTCTACTTTCTAAGATTGACACAGCGCAAGGCATGGTCCAAAGAAAAATTAAACAATTTAGTATTAATAATAATAATAATAATAATAATAATGTTTTATTGGTGCCCAAGAACGGTCGTGACGACCCTAATGTTGGCGCACACAAATATAATACAATGCACTACAAATAGACAACTACTACTACTACTAAATCATGACTATGGCCTGGGCTGATTCACCGCTTGAGAGCAGTACACTACCCCATTACACGAGAAGAGTGAGATGAGAAATATGAAAATGAAGTTATGTGCAAGTACAACTCTTGAACTCCCGTCCTACAAATAGACACAATATACATACAAATACAGTAATACAATATGCACTAACAACAAGACACGATCTACGCGGTCACACACACAAAAACAAAAGAGACTGTACATGAAGAAAAAAAAAATACACGACTTGAATTGAAAACGAGCACACGCACATTGTAATGTGAGAAACAAATGCAATCGCGCTGCAACAAAAGCGAAATTTTTAATCCGTCCAATTCCAACTCCAAAAGGGAAATTTTCTGAAAAAGTCAAAGAAAAGAAATCTCCGAAAAATGAGAAGAGATATGACACCTAAATGATGTACATGATGCTGAAAAAATATCAAGAGATGAAGGGAGCGAGTTAAACAAGATTTGGCATCGTGTAAGAGGGTCATTAGGACAGGAGTGGTTGACATAGAACGTTGGGGGGTTCCGGAGAGTAGCACGCGGGAGACAAAAATTTAGGTCGCCTAACAGAAAAGGGGAATCAAATATTGAGTGCACACATTTATAAAAAAACATCATGTCATGAATGTGGCGGCGGTTAACAAGAGCAAGCAAGTGCAGGTAATTTGAAAGCTTGTCATAGTCATACGATAACAATGCGGGGACATTCCGCAAGAAACGCGAATGAATAATATGAAGTGCCCTCTTTTGCACAGCTTCAAGACGTTTGATATCGGTGGCACATAAAGCATTCCATACCACTGACGCATATTCAAGTCGGGGAAGGACGCAAGCTTTGTAGAGAGTAAGAAATACCGTGTGAGAAGAAAACATTTTACAGCTGTAGGTGAGCAAACCAAGCATACGCAGAGCAGCAGAACGAATTGCTCTCACATGCTCATGAAATTGAAGCTTCGCATCAAAGACAACACCGAGATCACGAATGCCGTCGACTCGGGCTATTTCGCCATCAGAAAAGTACTGAAATCGGGTTACTTGAGACTTGCGCGTGAATGAGATAACTTTAGTTTTTGACGTGTTGATTTTGAGGAAATTAGAAGTACACCAAGAAATAACACTGTTAACATCCTCCTGAAGCAGTAACCAATCAGAAGGCGAGGTTATGCTTTTCATTATTTTGAAGTCATCAGCATACTGTAGCATGGTGGAATGTTTAACACAAGATACAAGATCATTAATAAAAATATTAAACAGTAGAGGTCCGAGATTTGACCCTTGGGGTACACCAGACGTAGAAACAATGGTATCAGAGTAGGATCCGGACACACACACAGAGTATAAGCGATGCCGTAGGTACGAGGCAAAGAAACATACAAGAGAGTCAGAAACACCATATAAACCAAGCTTACGAAGGAGCAGATCATGGTTCATTAAGTCAAATGCTTTCGAGACGTCAAAATAGATTACATTCATTTGACCACGAGAAAGAACCGCTGGGGAACAGACTGACATGAATGATACAAGATTTTTGACTGTTGATCTCCCAGGCATAAAGCCATGCTGACTGTCTGCAATTTTGCACTTAAAGAACGAGGACAGATTAATATAAATAATGTGTTCAAAGACTTTGGAGCAGGCGCATAAAATACTTATTGGTCTATAATTAGTAACAATGTTATGGCTGCCCGATTTATGGACAGGAATGACCAGAGAAGAGTTCCACGGTTGTGGAAAAGTATTTCGTTTAAGAGAAAGATTAAATATGAATACGAGCACAGGCGAAGGGATGTCACGATAAACTTTAAGGAAAATAGCGGGGATACCGTCTGGTCCCGGTGTCGTTGTGGGCCTTAGTTTACGAATTGAATTGTGGACATCATTCTCGGTAATAACAAACGAGGACAGATGATCACCGTGCATTCGCTAAAAGAAAAGGCAGAATCTGTGCTGGCCGAGTCATCAAACACAGATGAAAAGTGTGACGCAAAGATATTTGCCACGACAGGCGGATTGCATTGCATCACATTACCGTCAAACAGAGACATAGTGCTAGCATTCTCACGCTTACATTGTTTATGCCAGGTCCAAATATTACGAGGATTGCTTTTTACGTCATCTTGAATCCCTTCCAGATACGCATTACGGTCTGAGTCAGCAGACTTCTTGAAGAGCCGCCGAAAAACAGCAAATTGTTCATAGTCAGACGCCCTTCCAAATTTCTTAAATCGTCTATGAAAATATCTCTTTTTGCTAAGATAACTGCGTGTGAGAGCAGAAAACCAAATTGGGTATTTGCGCCGACGTGGTATGGTATATGGGACAAACTCAGAAATAGCATTTCTAATGATGTTGGTGAAATTCAACACTGCATCATCAGGATCAATACATTTATACACAGAGGAGATCGCATGCCGCAAAATAATAATGAATAATAAAGAGTGTGTGAATGCGCTAACAGCACCAGACATGGTTGAAAGCAAAATTACACAATATATTGCATTATAAACACAATCCCAACATGGAAATACAGTTCCATTTGCTCGATAGTGATCACTTAACGGAATTTTCGATTTATGAATCCCTCGATTTATGAACCATGTTTCGGGGAACCGAGGGTGTTCATAAATCGAGGGTTGACTGTATATATATATAAGGGAAAAGAAAATTAGCAAGAGCTCTTTGGCTGCACGTGTACCATATGTTTGTAAGTCAAACGTAGCCATGCCAGTACTGGACAGCTGTTTCGGCCTTGTTGGGCCATCATCAGCAGTAAGCAGGCAGGCAATGTTTGACTTACAAACATATGCTACACGTGCAGCCAAAGAGATCTTGCTAATTTTCTTTTCCCTTATACACTTGACTGGCTTTGCACTGGGCTTTCAGAGGTGTCTTAGGACACCCTGACGGGAGGTATCACGTGCCACGTGACCTTCTGACGCCATCCGCTCAAACGTTGCCTGCCTGCGTACTGCTGATGATGGCCAACATTCTAATAGACAAGTTATTTGTACAGAAAGCATTACGCATTAAGACAGGATGTATGCAAAGCAAGCACAAGAACAATTGCTTCAGAGTAAGCAGACAACTATGCGAACACAACTCAGAAAGTTGAGCCGCCAGTGCCAATTGTTGTCATTGTGATATTCCACAATGCATGACCCTTCCAGTAGTTATTGCCGGTTGCCGTAGTAGGTTGTTGTAGGCAGTGCCGTTGAATTCAATGGCACTGGAAGGGTCATGCATTGCGAATATCACAATGACAACATTTGGCACTGATGGCTGAACTTCCTGCCGTGTGTTCGCATAATTGTCTGCGTACTCTGAAGCAATTGTTCTTGTGCTTGTTTTGCATATATCATGTCTTAATGCGTAATGATTTCTGTACAACAGCGATATTTGTAAGGGGAAATATAATAGTAAACGAATTATTTTATTCCTCGGTACTCTAGTGCGCAATGCAATGAGTGCATTATGTTATAATCATCCACCTCTATCAAAGTCTCACAGCCCCATACTGGATTTCCGCGAAAATCCAGTAATCCATAAAGTAATGGGGCTGTGAGACTTTGATAGAGGTGGATGATTATAACATAATGCACTCATTGCATTGCGCACTAGAGTACCGAGGAATAAAATAATTCGTTTACTATTATATTTCCCCTTACAAATATCGCTGTTGACCTTTTGTTTGCGTTCTGCAGAACTTAGTCAACAGAGAGCACCTACATTCAGTAGACTTTCTATTAGCCTTGTGTTTACCTCACATATTGATTTTATGTTGACTTATGGAACTTTAAGTCTTGTTGACAAATATTCACAGGAAGGTAACCGGTCTTTCTGTAGACTCTACATATTATATATATATATATATATATATATATAGGGGAGAAAAGACACCAGAGACTGAAGTAGGGAGTAGGGGAAAGTTATTTATTAAGCTGGCATTTAAACTAAGGGTCTGGGGGAATCTACGTTTCGGCGGAAGCTCCGCCTTCTTCGGGACTGAGATGAAAATCTATGTACGAGGTCTTTTAAAAGGTTACAAAAGTGTCGTCACACCTGGTACAATTCCACTGCGAGGCAGTCGTCAGTGAGTCATGTTCTGGAAGATTCCGGAAGGTTCCTGGGTCATCGGCCGGGGAGATTACGTGTCAGAGCCTTGGAGTTCCAAAAAGTTCTGGGGTCGCGCTCGTTGAAAACCTGTTGTCCGGGGTGTTCTTAGCGTCATTGTGTCCAGCTGTAAAGAAAAGAAGAAAAGAGGCAGCGGGCAGTCCGAGGACATACAGAAAAAAAGTTATCCGGATATGCTTCTTACAGTTGATAGTACTCCTTTATCCTCATTTATTAGAGATTGGAATTTGTAGATCAAGTAGGATTCGCGTTGCTCTCTGCAGCGATCGGATGTGAAATTTGACTCTAAAATAAAAAGTGTGACGTTACTAATGGAATGACCGGGTCGACTAAAATGGCGAGAAACCGGGAGGCTACCTTTTTTCGAAACATCTGATCGGTGGTTATTGAATCGAATCCTAAATGAATTTTTACTTTGACCTACATATTGCGCGGAGCATGTTGTACATTGGATGATATAAATAATGTTACTGGAGTTACAGTCAAAGTCGCCATTGAGTTTAAGGGAGAAGTCGGAGTTTGTACTCTTGACCGCTGCCGTGCTTTGCATTGATTTGCATATTTGGCATATTTTATCATTGCATGGATGGCATCCCACCGTAGGTGTTAATGGTTTGGGAACTTTGGAGTTGACTAGTCTATCTTGGAGGTTGCGGGCACGTCTGTAGGTAACTCGTGGCTCCTCGGCAAATATTTGTCGTGTCCGTTCAGATTGCAGAAGGATGCTATGGTGGCGGTGGAGGATACTGTTAATATTACCCGCGCCTGCACCAAAGGTAAGAACAAGGTTTACGCGGTCGCCCTTGTGTTCGTCGTTGCGGTTACCGCATAAGTTCCTCCGGTCTGTTTGTCGTGCTTCTGACAGAGCGTCTTTTACTAGACTGGGTGGAAAATTACGATTTACGAAGGTCTGCTCTAATTCCTCGAGGTTTTTGTTTAGAACATCGTCGTCCGAGCAGATCCTCCTGTATCGGAGTGCCTGGCTATAAGGAATGGCGAGTTTAGTATGGCGCGGGTGGCAACTGTTAAAGGAAAGGTACTGCTGAGCATCAGTTGGCTTTCGGTACAGGTCAGTGGAAAAACCTTTCTCGGTTAAGGTTACTTTTACATCTAGGAAATTAACAGTCGTTGCCGAGAAGGAGTGGTGAACTTCATGTTCCGGCCACCGCTTCGGGACACAAACATCTTCGTGTCCCGAAGCGGTGGCCGGATCCTGGATTTCATCGAGGAGATGATAGACCAGCTGCCGGGGTCAGTTAGGCTGGTGGTTCTGCACTGCGGGACCAACGACATGCCATACGTGGAACCGGACTTGGCCATCTCGCACTACAAGCAACTGCTCGACAAGATCCGAGCCCGACGGGGGATTGAAATGGCGGTATGTACACTGATCCTACCTCGATCCTATAACCGACGGCGACCTTTTATTGACAGGCGCAGGGAGTTCCAGTGCAACCCCCGGGCGTTCGAATTTAATCGGCGACTGGTAAGGTTGTGCAGGAGCTCCCCGCACCTGTGTTACCTCGACCACGGCTTCCAGCACCAACGCACACCCCACCTGCTAGCCGCGGACGGCCTCCACCCCAACTTCGAGGGCGTCCGACAGATCAGCGCTCATCTTCAGGACCTCGTCCCACGGCTCCTACGACGACTACCACGACGACGACAAGACAACCCTGGAGTGCCGGATCCGGTGTGGCCTACACCACAGGAAGCAGACTCCCTCCTTCAACAACGACAGCGACGAGGAGGCCGCAGCACCACATCGAAGCACGACTGACTAACAGCCAGCGAGCGTAAATTTTCCCAACGAAATAGCGACATAACTCCCGAGACTGAAGCGTTCTTTAGGCTCCGTCAAGTATGCGATAAGAAAATACGCTACAATTCTCACCGCGCCGCACTCAAACTTTACAAAGAGCAAGAAAAAACTTTTAGAGGGTTGACCATTAAAGTGAACCCGACATTCCCCCTCGATGATAGACTTTCCCGTCAGTGGAATAACATTGTTCAAAATGCCTCTACTGCGCTCATAGATGTACTAATCTCTCATTGCGATGACTCTATAAACGAACTTTCTCGGGAAGCGAAAAGCATCCACGATACGACGACATTATCCGACGCCCATCAAGAAGAATTGTCAAAATTTTTCAGGTCCCGTGAACAGCTCGTATCGGGAACTAAACGCAAAAAGCTTGCCAGGGACGGAGTATGCTCACCTATTTTAGCTGATAATTATGAAACGCCCCCAGAAAGTATCTCGGTAAATAAACAACCGGTCACCTCTACTCAATTATTACTGCCCCAACTTCCACGTGACCATGATGGTGAATTGGATGGTGCGGCCTCTTCCGTCCAACAACGTGTAACTGTATCACAAAACGTTGTGAACTTGTCATCTCGCACCCTCATCGACTCAGAATTCTCACTTCTGAATCGGGGTCTGTCATTCTGCCCCAACAACGCTAAACTAAATGAATATCAACTCCATCTTGATTTGGACAATTTCGCAAGACGTATGCGCCTAAAAGAATATTTTTTTCGACAAACCTAACTCCAATCCGAATCCCTTTAAACCAACTTCTGATTTCACACCCGATGCCAACCGCGACAACGCCCTGGATATGTACATCAAGGCTGTTCAAAGGGATGTACTTGACACATACAACAATCCATCTAACCGCAAAACTAAACCAAATTTAACAGCAGCTGAGCAGCGCAGCCTCTCCGACTTACAGAACTGTGGCGATATCATTATCAAAAGGGCAGACAAGGGAGGGCCAATCGTGGTGATGGACAAACAGGACTACCTTAACGAGGGCTTCCGACAGCTGGGCTGTAACACGTTCTATGAGCTGCTTGACAGTGATCCAACAAATAAGATAGCTGCCGAAATCACCAAAACATTACAATCCTTAAAAGCGCGTGAAATAATCGACTCCTGCCTATATGAATTTCTAGCACCCCAAAACCCTAAACCAGGCAGGTTCTACATGTTACCGGAAATCCATAAACCAGGAAACCCAGGGCGACCTATAGTTTCCTCAATCGGCACCGCCACGGAGAAAATTTCTAGCTTCGTTGACCACCTCCTTAAAGATATACCTCCCCGATTACCATCATATATTAAGGACACCAACCATTTCCTCGAAATACTTAGCAAATGTGAACCACCCAATGCAAGCTTGCTTGTAACGCTAGACGTTACCTCCCTTTACACTAACATCCCACATGAGGATGGCGTGCTAGCAGCGGAGGCGGCGTATCTGAAGTACTCCGATCGCGCGGTTGACCCATCTGTATTACCAACTCTACTCAACTTGATCCTCAAAAATAATAACTTCGAATTTGACGGCCGCCACTATCTACAAATAAATGGCACAGCCATGGGAACTAAGATGGCACCAACGTACGCAAATATTTTCATGGGTGCACTAGAGGAAAAATTTCTAGCCGTGCGCGACAAAAAACCTAGTCTATACAAACGCTTCTTGGACGACATATTCATGGTTTGTCCACACTCCGAAGAAGATCTCACAGGATTCATTCGCGATTTCAACCTGGTACACCCGGCCATGAAGTTCACCCACTCCTTCTCGGCAACGACTGTTAATTTCCTAGATGTAAAAGTAACCTTAACCGAGAAAGGTTTTTCCACTGACCTGTACCGAAAGCCAACTGATGCTCAGCAGTACCTTTCCTTTAACAGTTGCCACCAGCGCCATACTAAACTCGTCATTCCTTATAGCCAGGCACTCCGATACAGGAGGATCTGCTCGGACGACGATGTTCTAAACAAAAACCTCGAGGAATTAGAGCAGACCTTCGTTAATCGTAATTTTCCGCCCAGTCTAGTAAAAGACGCTCTGTCCAAAGCACGACAAACAGACCGGAGGAACTTATTCGGTAAACGCAACGACGAACCCAAGGGCGACCGCGTAAACCTTGTTCTTACCTTTGGTGCAGGCGCGGGTAATATTAACAGTATCCTCCACCGCCACCATAGCACCCTTCTGCAATCTGAACGGACACGACAAATATTTGCCGAGGAGCCACGAGTTACCTACAGACGTGCCCGCAACCTCCAAGATAGACTAGTCAACTCCAAAGTTCCCAAACCATTAACACCTACGGTGGGATGCCATCCATGCAATGGTAAAATATGCCAAATATGCAAATCAATGCAAAGCACGGCAGCGGTCAAGAGTACAAACTCCGACTTCTCCCTTAAACTCAATGGCGACTTTGACTGTAACTCCAGTAACATTATTTATATCATCCAATGTACAACATGCTCCGCGCAATATGTAGGTCAAAGTAAAAATTCATTTAGGATTCGATTCAATAACCACCGATCAGATGTTTCGAAAAAAGGTAGCCTCCCGGTTTCTCGCCATTTTAGTCGACCCGGTCATTCCATTAATAACGTCGCACTTTTTATTTTAGAGTCAAATTTCACATCCGATCGCTGCAGAGAGCAACGCGAATCCTACTTCATCTACAAATCCCAATCTCTAATAAATGAGGATAAAGGAGTACTATCAACTGTAAGAAGCATATCCGGATAACTTTTTTTCTGTATGTCCTCGGAGTGCCCCCTGCCTCTTTTCTTCTTTTCTTTACAGCTGGACACAATGACGCTAAGAACACCCCGGACAACAGGTTTTCAACGAGCGCGACCCCAGAACTTTCTGGAACTCCAAGGCTCTGACACGTAATCTCCCCGGCCGATGACCCAGGAACCTTCCGGAATCTTCCAGAACACGACTCACTGACCACTGCCTCGCAGTGGAATTGTACCAGCTGTGACGACACTTTTGTAACATTTTAAAAGACCTTGTACATAGATTTTCGTCTCAGTCCCGAAGAAGGCGGAGCTTCCGCCGAAACGTAGACTCCCCCAGACCCTTAGTTTAAATGCCAGCTTAATAAATAACTTTCCCCTACTCCCTACTTCAGTCTCTGGTGTCTTTTCTCCCCTATATATATATATATATATATATATATATAATATGTAGAGTCTACAGAAAGACCGGTTACCTTCCTGTGAATAATTGTCAACAAGACTTAAAGTTCCATAAGTCAACATAAAATCAATATGTGAGGTAAACACAAGGCTAATAGAAAGTCTACTGAATGTCTGTGCTCTCTGTTGACTAAGTTCTGCAGAACGCAAACAAAAGGTCAACAGCGATATTTGTAAGGGGAAATATAATAGTACACGAATTATTTTATCCCTCGGTACTCTAGTGCGCAATGCAATGAGTGCATTATGTTATAATCATCCACCTCTATCAAAGTCTCACAGCCCCATTACCTTATAGATTACTGGATTTTCGCGGAAATCCAGTAATCCATAAGGTAATGGGGCTGTGAGACTGCAACGTCGCAAGCGCTTCGTCGCAAACAATAAGCTTTCGTCTTATTGTTTTCGTAGACTACTTCCAACCTCCTAAAAAACGCTAATCTCAGACGGCCAGGGAGGCTTCGTCCTGGCTCACCCACTTGGCTTCCATGCACGCGGTGCAGGGCTTCGAGCACTGAGGAGAGGGGAATCACATACTTGCCTGAGCTTTGGCCCTTGCACACTTGAATTCCAAAAGTTGACCAACTGTAACAGTAGACAAGTCGCAGCCATTCTTTCTTTTTTTTTTTTTCTCTGTTTTGATGTGGAAACGTCTGCAAGTTCCTCTTCGTAGCCATGTCCAAATTTAAGATACAAATAAATTATGCCGCGATAAATCGGTGAGTAATAAACCGATTGCAAGCAACTGGCTACATCCAGATAGTTTACATGTGCAACACTCTAGGTAACGATATCTTTTCCCAGGGGTCTTTTCCGGATTTGTTAAAGATTGCTAAGGTTATTCCAGTTTACAAAAAAGGCAGCAGGACAATGGCTGGTTTCCTTTACGTAATCCATTACCTTATGGATTACTGGATTTTCGCGGAAATCCAGTAATCCATAAGGTAATGGGGCTGTGAGACTTTGATAGAGGTGGATGATTAGAACATAATGCACTCATTGCATTGCGCACTTGAGTACCGAGGAATAAAATAATTCGTTTACTATTATATTTCCCCTTACAAATATCGCTGTTGTACAGAAATCATTACGCATTAAGACATGATATATGCAAAACAAGCACTAGAACAATTGCTTCAGAGTACGCAGACAATTATGCGAACACACGGCAGGAAGTTCAGCCGTCAGTGCCAAATCTTGTCATTGTGATATTCGCAATGCATGACCCTTCCAGTGCCATTGAATTCAACGGCACTGCCTACAACAACCTACAACGGCAACCGGCAATAACTACTGGAAGGGTCATGCATTGCGAATATCACAATGACAACATTTGGCACTGGCGGCTCAACTTCCTGAGTTGTGTTCGAAAAATTTCTGCTTACTCTGAAGCAATTGCTCTTGTGCTTGCTTTGCATACATCCTGTCTTAATGCGTAATGCTTTCTGTACAAATAACTTGTCTATTAGAATCAATCGGTGTTCGCACAGAGAGAAATGTTAATCACCGGTCCTCGAGTGTTTAATAAGTGTACTGATACTCCGAAAGTCATTGACTTGCCTTCTTAGAAGAAAGACTACTAACGTAGCGCATGCATAGAAAATAATGTTGCGATAGATCTAAGACCTTCCCGGAACAGCACGGCAAGCAGTACTGCCCCGACGACCTTGTTATCGGCCGATAATGCCCGGTACGACGATGGCTATAAAAGAGTTAGCGTTTCTGCCCGTCTCATATCTTGGTATCCACTTTCTTCGGTAGCTGCACTTCAAATGTTGCGGTGTGGTTTGCTTGCCCTGTGGTGTTTCGCTTACGTCGAAGGTAAGGCTCGATTTTTTCTGTACTTCGTGTTAGCGCCACGAAACCACGGTGGCCATAAGCGGCGTCAAGACATGGACAGATGGAGAGAGGACACCAGGGACGAGTGAAGAAAGGGTGACTTAGTATGCGTCTTCGGCTGACTTGAGAGAAAATTGTGCCGATGTTCGTTCCGAAAGTCTGCCAGAAAACCCAGTGAAAACCTGAGTTACCACACCCGGTGCCGGGATTCGAACACACGTCTGTCGCATCGTGAAAAGCGATTATCCTAACCGCTACGCCACGCGAGATGGTGATCGAAAATACGTAAGAAATCACGTTTTTGGGCCATCATCGACATACGTAAAACCTATATCCGGTGGCACAACCTCACCTGCAGTGTGAAATGGACTCCCGTCGACATGCGTACTATATAACATTGGTACAGCTCCGACCAGCCTTAATAATAGCACTGAAAAAAATGTGTTCTCTCTCCCGAGTGCGATTACAGCAACCCTTGGGGCCATAAGGAAATCTTAATTGAACAAAATTATTCTGTTAGTTTAACGCAAGGTTTTTGTTTACTTAACATTCCCCCAGTGTTCCAAGGATGGCCGATATCGCGCAGGGAAATGAGACATATATTTTTATAGTTATTATTAAGGTTGACCAGAGCTGTGCATTGTGAGATGTTCATCGTTCCAGAAAGACGATCGTGTCATTCCTTTAGAACGGCTGACATCACATTTGTGATATATACCTCGATAACTGCTTTCGTCTTATTGTTTTCGTAGACTACTTCCAACCTCGTAAAAACCGCTAATCTCAGACGGCCAGGGAGGCTTCGTCCTGGCTCACCCACTTGGCTTCCATGCACGCGGTGCAGGGCTTCGAGCACTGAGAAGAGGGGAATCACATACTTGCCTGAGCTTTGGCCCTTGCACACTTAAATTCCAAAAGTTGACCAACTGTAACAGTAGACAAGTCGCAGCCATTCTTTCTTTTTTTTTTGTCTCTGTCTTGATGTGGAAACGTCTGCAAGTTCCTCTTCGTAGCCATGTCAAAATTTAAGATACAACTAGATTATGCCGCGATAAATCGGTGAGTAATAAACCGATTGCAAGCAACTGGCTACATCCAGATAGTTTACATGTGCAACACTCTAGGTAACCATATCTTTTCCCAGGGGTCTTTTCCGGATTTGTTAGAGATTGCTAAGGTTATTCCAGTTTACAAAAAAGGCAGCAGGACAATGGCTGGTAATTATCGTCCTATATCCATACTTCCGTCTATTAGTAAGGTGTTCCAAAATTTGTGCTCCTGGGGCTTGAATTCTTTTTCGAAAAACATAAATTACTACATCCATTCCAGCTCGGTTTTCGCCCGGGGAAATCTACAACCTTACCGTTGGTAAATGCCACTGAAAAGATTAAGCGTAATATCGAAGCAGAACTACTTACCATGGGCATCTTTATCGACTTGACAAAAACTTTTGGTTTAATAGAACATCAGATCCTGCTTAAAAAACTTGAGAGGTACGGTATACGTGGCTTAGCTTTGAACTTATTGACCAGTTATTTGGAAAACCGTAAACAATACGTATCAGTCAGCAACTCTAATTCTTGCATTAGAGCACTGACAACAGGCGTTCCCCAAGGCTCTATTTTGGGACCTTTCCTATTTCTTACCTATGTTAATGATCTCCATGATTACCTACATGAAGACTGTTTCCTTTACGCAGACGACAATAACATTTTTATTGACGAATCTAACACTATGAGCTTGTTTGCAAAGGCAAATAACGTTTTACGTCGATTCTCCATCTGGCTTTCTGCCAATAAACTGGTTCCAAATATTGAGAAGACTTCATACGTAATATTTCGCCCCCGACAAAAATGTTTGGACCTAGACCAGGAAAAGCTATGCTTCGCAGGCCGCCCTCTCAGCAGAGTGTCTTCAGTCAAATTTCTCGGCATTATTTTACAGGAAAACCTAGCATGGGATGATCATGTTAAGTTTGTCCAACTCAAAATCACCTCCGCTTTGTTCGCACTTTCTAAGTTAAGACAATTCCTTTCTATCCAGGCGCTTCTAATGGTTTACCATGCTCTAGTCCACTCCAATATTTCGTACGCTCTGGAGGTCTATGGGCTGACCAATCCCTCCACTCTTCTTCCTATTTTACACTCCCAAAGGAGGGCCCTGAGGATAATGTTGTTCATACCCCCTTGCGAATCAATAGCGTTTGCCTTTCAGTGTTTGTCAGTACAAGATATTTATTCTCTTGTTAAGCATAAAATCGCACTTTTCATGTACAAGTTGATCCATGGAGCTATCACGGACCACTTGATCTCTCTCAATCGTGTTCATACATTGTACAACCTACGTCATCAGCCTGACATGTTTCAACTTCCTTCTTCACGTACAAATTATGGAATATTTTCAATGTCTTTCTTTGGTTCCAAGGTATCGAATTCCCTACCGTTGCATATCAGAACCCTGTCTTCCTTTTTTCAATTTAAGAGATATTCCCGTCTATATCTATCACAATGGTAGTGGGACACGAAAGCTGTATGATTTAGTAATGATCTCCTTCTTTCTTTCTTGGCATAAGACACCCTTGATATGACTTATGCAATTGTTTTATCGATGTCGGTAATGCTCTTTGCTTACTAAAGGTTGCACCATAATGTTTCATTTTCCTTGTCAACGCATTTTTGTCAATTGTTTGTCAATGCCTTTTTTTTTTCCTTTCTTTCTTTCCCACAAAGCTTGTTATATTCATGTACGTCTGTGTATCTACTGCTGGGACTGTTATAGAGGGCACGCCCTCATAGTCCCGTTTATAACTCATTGAAACTCAGAAAGAGTAAATAAAACCTGTAACCTGAAACCTAACAAGATAATGATGGTGGCCAACGCTATCTCTGGGCGCTGCAGGCGCGTGCGGGAGAGACGAAAATATAGGGGTACGCGTACCCTACTTGCAGTCTATCTCGCGAACGCGTGAAGTACGGACGCCAATCGAGGTGTCGTTGGAAGGCGCTTGAGATATTGTTCCTGGACCATAAGTTATATCAAAATGTAATAAATCTGCAATGTTGAAATATCAAAATTTTTCCTGATTATCGACATACATGAATCAAAAGTATGATCAGAACTCAAGGGAACGACAATAAGAAGAAAGGGCGGCTGGAGAGGAACCCCAAAAAGCCCCGAAAGTCGAGCACCGGGAAAAAAGAGAGCTACCAGAGCGCCAAAGATTAGCAGCGGAGGCAAATTCGCCTGGCAGCGCGCACAGCGAGCCCTTATCCCCTAATAATAAATAACTACTGAATAGAATGAATGAATACATTAAATAAAGACTCGTATCTATTTCACTGAAATCCCGCAAAGGAGCAAAGGAATCTCATGGTAGAAGTGCAAGTGTGCAGGTGAGGTGGTACATTGTAAAACGACGAAAAACCTAAGACAAAGAGATTGTGATGTTTTCACGTAAAACGTTACAGCTGACACACGACTGAGTCCGCCCGAATTTTCTTCTTTTAGTCTGACCAAGTCCTTTCGACCTTCTGGTCTGACCTTCTTTTGGTCTTCTAATTTCTTTTAATCTGACCAAGGACGCTTGCAAAGAGACATAATGGCCCTTGCGAACACGCTGGTTTGTCCCTTCAGATGACGCACCCTGGAAGTCGCTGAGAAGGCGTGTCAGCTTAGCTCGATTGGTAGAGCCCTAGACCGGCAATCCACAAGATGTGGGTTCGACCCCTACAGCTGGCTAACCTTTTCAGTGACTTTCTTCTTTCATCTTTAATTTCTTAGGCAAATTGAGGCTTTGTATGTATTTGTCCCTTCTATGTTGTTCCAGCCTCAGAACATCAGTTCTTTCACGAAATCCCGTTCGCCAAACTGACTGGTTGTGTTGCACTTTTCTTGACAGTCTGGAGGGTAGTGCTTTTGTTTTATCAGTAAATCATGTGTATTCGTCCTGGTGAAAATTCTTAAATCAGGTTAGAGCAGTGTTTCCCAAAGTGTGGTCCGCGGACCCATGGGGGTCCGCGAGAGTGTCCATGGGGGTCCGCGACCGTCTTTCACATTTCAGTGAGGATTTTCGTCCCCACAAACACGCGCTCGTACATGTTGCCCGATTTCCAAACACCCATAACTTCCAAAATTGCTGCAGGCATGCTTCAACGGCTAGCTTCTAATTTCTGATAGAAAAGTCCTGCAATGCACGTTTGTCCGCGTCATACACATAAAAACAAGAAGAAGAAACCAGTCCGGACTCGTTTCTGGAGCTGTATCGAAAGCACGCTGCAGCTGACGAGGTCGCTGGTTATGCACTGGCTAGCATGGGAAATACAGTGCGTCATATCGTTTTGCTTCGAGTTCGAACTGACTGAGAGTGTTCCTGTGTTTAGCGCATTTTATATTTGGCAGCCTGCGGACCTCTTGCAGCGATGATGGCACTACAGATAATACCTCGCACTGAACGCGGCGTTGGAAGTCAACTTCGGTTCTGTCTAGACAGTCAGTTGACCATGTTTATGCTTGCACAAATGTAACTTCGTACATTGTTATACCCTGTCGCGCATATTAAACGTGGTCTGCAATGCTGTGTACACAGAGCGTATCCCGGTATATTTGTGTGTGGGGGTGGGGGGTGGGGGTCCGTGAATTGGTTCTCATCGCTTCCGGGGGTCCGTCACCGCCAAAAGTTTGGGAAACGCTGGGTTAGAGAAATTATGGGTCCCAGGGATGGTACATGCCCGGGCCCCCTCCTCACCTGTCGATAGCATAGTCTTTCTTCTCTATATGATTACGCTGGGCCTTGTGTTGGTCGGGCCCCCGACGTAACCGGGTTACCTGTTCACTTTTCTCGTAGCCCTGCACGTGAGAGAAAGAGCAATGGTGGCACTAAAGGGGGGGGGGGGTTGCAGCTGATACGGTCCACGCGGGGTGACGCGCCGCACCTGTACCAGCCGTGCTGTGAGGCAACATGTGGATTCCTGTGTCAGCAAACGATTTCTTCTGCTTGTGGTATAATAGTGTTATGTATTGCGCACCGCCTGGCATGTAAAGGAATCCATTATGGGGAGGGCGTAATACAAAGACCATCCACACCGGGTACCCCAGGACGCCACTGGGTACCAGACTCAACGAACTTAGCCACTGTCAAAGGACAGTACATAACAAAAGTCAGTAAGCACCACACATCTGGTTTTATCGGTCACATGTGCTATTAATGATCTACTTACTATTTTTTCTTCTGAGCATCACAAACAAAGCGTAGCAGTAGGAAAAGTCTTCTCGTATCTTCTGTTTAGCTGTTTCCATTTTACTTTTTTTGTCATACCTGATTTTGCCAATTGGTTGATGGATATGAAATGGGCTTGAGAATGCCCCTCATTCTCAAGCCCCTTATCAGCCTCGTGGCCACATTTAGCTCTTTTGTCCCGAAGAAGGCGGAGCTTCCGCCGTAACGTAGACATCCTCCCTAAATTTTATGATTTTTAAGTTTTAATAAACCCCTTTTTTGTTACTTCCCCTACTTTCGTCTTCTGTCTCCCATTTATTTCAACTATATATATATATATATATATATATATATATATATATATAGGGTGAGGTGAAAGGATTATCAAACAGCCACGAAGTTTTATAGAAGTTCAAAAAAAGACGCGGAAGCAGATTTTAGGGAAGTTACAAACACTAGTTTATTACATAGGGAGACGTTAAAAAGTAAAATGGGCAAGGGGTCGATGTTTCGACAGTGGCACGGTCTTCGTCAGGACAAAAAAGACTTTTTTTTGTCCTGACGAGGACAGGTAAAGCTCTTTTCGAATAGATACAGGCGACGCCATATGAGTACCGCAAAAGGGATGTTGCGGGTCTACAGATGCACTGAGAACGTAATGACGGCTCCTCGTTAACGCAGCCATATGATGTTGATAGAACAGTACACATTTTGCAAATGTAATGCCGCCACGAATATGTACTATATCGACCAGCAATGCCTATGGCCGATGTTTCTCGAAGAAGGCATCTTGGTGAATCTAATGGCGAATGTGTTTGTGTTGTTAACAACGCGCACAGCGAATTTACGAGGGTAAACTATCCTGAGAAAACTGCCATATCTTCTTCTCTGGGTTCAATACTCAGGTATACTTAAATGTTTCGAGCTGACAGTTACGCATCGTTTTGAGATGAACTGAACTAACGAAATATGATATTAGTGCTATGTACTGTATCGTTGTCGCGTGGCAATATTCTAGAGTGTTCAGCGATTAATACCTGCCTTTACGTTCCTATGACTGTGAGCATATTGTTGTCAGAAACGTCACTGCAAGAACACATTGAAGCAGTTTATACATTTCTAGAAAGAAATCTATATTCAATTACCTGGACAAATGGAGGTAGCGAGTGTTGCGCAATTTCCCGATGATCAGCTGGATCATCTGAAAAATCGAAAAGTGAAAGTATCCCCTGTTCCTTTTCTTCTGGGACATTCGCTGTCTGATGACCTGTACGGAAACGCTCGCAGCCCGTAATAATCATATATCAGTCAACAACTTATTAACCACGGCGGTTGCATGCTTTTACTACCTTTTGTTTAACTTTGCTACGGTTTCTCTCAACATGGAATATCACGTTACACACAGCTGCAGCGAGAGTTGCGCCGACGTTGGTATATCCAAGGCTACTAGAAGGCAGGTCATCAGATGGGCAAAAATTGCTTCGCATCAACGACGACCTTACTCTGAGCCTAGAAAGGACATCTGTGTTCTCCAATCCACTGACACTGACTACCCACGAGGGAAATGAGCTGAAAGATGTGCACGTAAGTTTTGTCACCAGTAAACGACACTCTACACGGGGTGGAAATTCCGTTTTGTCGAATACGGATGCCTATAGAGAAGTATGAGGAGCATTTGAAATTTATTTAGCTTGATTACTGACTCATATTCAGCCTGTTAAGTGGAACCTCTGATGGTGCTGTACCATCTAGCCTTTTAGCTTGTTCGGAAGGTTTCCAGAAGCAAATTTTGGTGAAGTTGAGAGAGAAAAATAAATGAAGCAGAGAACTTCTTGTATTTTCTGTTATCTCCTGGTGTTCGCAACTGGTGGTCACTGTTGTGGCCACATTTCATGAATCTTCCTAAATCCTTCCGCGCAGAATACGTTTTCGTCACCTGATATGGTGGCTTCGAGTTTTCGAAAACGATAGTGGATTCATAGCGGGATGTTTGCTCAATCGCAGTGTTATCGCTTCCCGTTGCGCTGTTCAATGGAAATGTGTGTATGAGACCGGTACGGTAAGGTTCAGAACCGCTTCACAGCCTACTCAATTGCACTTCCGAAAACGGTTTAGAAATTACATAAACGAGATTTAAAGATTCGCACATCCTCTGCAGCTAGGGAAGGCTGAGCGATAGTGACATTATGATGACGGAGGCCACGCACAAGAATGGAAGCGCAGCGCAGACGATTGTTTCCGAGCTGGTTCGTTTCGCGTTCGCAAGTGAAAGGTAAATCTTTCGCGTAAATCTTCCAGTGTCCCTTTAACATGTCTCAGTTCAGAAATGTGCATAGGAAAACACGCAACCTGGTCGTGGGGGAACGCGGGTAAAGATTAGAGAAGGTGAACCACAATTACAATGAGCGAAAAGCACCGCTAACAAAGGGAAACATTCCATGTAGTGTTGTCAACTCAAAGTAACACAGCGCTTCGAGTCGATGTTTCTGGATGCCAAGTGTAAAGAGGAAGACACGTGGGACGCGTCATCCGATGCGGGACGAATTCTGGCCAAAAAAAGTGGTTGCAGCACCCCGCTAACGACACGTCGTAGCGTGTCTCAACTGCTTGAGCATCGTCGAGCGTCTTGCACCGACTTCATAGAGAGCTGTGTCGACACTGGTCTGAAAAAGTCAGCAGAGACATCCAGGGGGGCCTCAACTAGCACAGGTTGATAGGATTCGAACGCACCACCCAATCTCCTTGGCGCGACCTTGGCGATCACCAACGAGTGGATGCTTTTAGCTATTCAGCGATGTCCCTGGTGCTATATTGTAAAATCGCAAACAAACTACGTGTTGTACGTTGTCTCATGTACCTTGTGTCTCGCCCTTTAAGCCCCTGTCGCCAAAAATCTGCATTGTTTTCTGAACAGGATCTAATGTGTTTCGGAATAGGTATATAAACAAAGTAGAAGAATGCTGCAGAATGTGCAGGTCAGAAGGGCAATGTTTCCTTGACGCACTAAGGGACAGCAGGCTGTCAAAAACGGAAATGAACCTTGCACCTTTGCTAGTTTCGTGTCTCATCGTAAGCTTTAAGGAACATTGCCCTTCTCATCAGAACAAGCGTGCTTGATGGCGCATTTCGCATTTTTCTAGAATTCTCGATGTTTCTGAAAGAGCGTGTAAAATAGTCTTGTCAGCCATTTACATTTTCTGGAAATTTTAAATATCTGACATGTGACCGGCTGCGCGGCTGATAATGGCAGCTCGTCATTGGCTACCGCCGCTGCAACAGTTCTAGTGACTGGAAGGGCTCTAAGTATTCCATGACGTTCGAGTGTAACCAGATCCCCTTTAGCCTGCAAGGCGATGGCGCCATGAGGTACCACCACGAGAAACTAAAAAAACAGAGAACTGTGAAGTAATTAACTGCGTGTAATTACATTCCATTGTAATTATTGCACTTAAACAGTTTTTAAAAAGTAACTTAATTGCCTCTCGTCACTGATTTATGCTCGAGTGACCATTGCTCACTGCCGCGATTTGAACAAGTGCATGTAAATTTCCGTCTGCGCGACACTGCCTCTCTGCAAACACTGATGCAAACTGCAATTAGAGTTTTGTATTTTTTTTTTTTTTTTTTTTGTAGAAGCTAAGATCGCATTCCCTCCGCGAAGTGCTCTATCATCTACCAGCCATGTATCCCAACAGGAATGCGTGTATATACCGATATAATGTTTTATGCATGAAACTTTAAAGTTTCCTGTCATGCAAGTGCTTAGCAATACAATTTCGTCAAATCCGTAACAACTGCCCTGCGTACTTGCAGATTGACGTCAGAAGCATTGAAGAGAACCTCTACCACGACCCGGACACGATGTCGGCCGTGATAATGGAAAGATTGGACACTGGGGTCCACGTGGTAAATAACCACACTTAAATTTTGCACACCTCTTTGAGACCGGGTTGCTGGATTCATTCATTATAAAGTTGTCTGCAGGATTAGCTAACAAAGGCATAAAACTTCAATTTGAAATAAAGAGCAGTGACTTAATAAACACCGGATAAGCTCAAAGGTTAATACGCCCGAAAAGTTTAGTAACAAGGTGTCGAACCGAAACGTTTTTTTCGTTCCGGTTCTATCATAAACAGTCCGGTACCGGTTCTGCTCCAGAGCAAAAAATAACGGGTCATACCGATTTTAACCGGTTCCGCTTCAGGTGGGCATATTCATTCCCAGAAAAAAAATCAATGTTGCAAAACGTAAACCCGGTTATTCCGCATATATGGTATTTAATATTAATAGGCAGCTGTGAAATTGGTAGCTTCTGGTTCCTGTAGGTGACTGTCTCTTCAAATAGGCTTTCTCCTATCTTGAAGCATATGATACAGACCCACTTGTTTGTCGTGATGTCATACGTAAAGTACTTTCTTGCTGAATTGGTGCGATCGCGTTTCATCCGAAGGTCTGTTGCTGCTTCCTAGCTAGCAAGCACCGCCGCACGAGTACGCCGCAAATCGAGGAACACCTTCAGTCACAAACGCGCTCGACGGCGCCGTTTTCTTTTCTTTGTGTCTTGTCCACAAAAGAGGCGCCACTTCGCACGCGCTTGCCCTCACGGATACGTAAAGGCATTCAACTTCGCTGCTCTCAAACAAGGGACGCGTTGCCCGACATTATCGATAGAGAAGCAGTTACGCAGCGCCCTTGGGTCGCTGTTTAGTTGAGGAGAGTCTGGGCGGATAAAATTAAAACGAACACTACGGCACATTGGTAGAAAGTCACAACCGGTCACATGTACCTCTAAGTCTATGTGCGCGAACGATAAAACGCTACAAAGGGAGTCTAAGAGACATAGTATACCGACACGCATTCCACCGTAACCGTAATCCTCGTAAAGTATCCATGACATGAATTCGGAACATACGACGTCAGTTTCATTCGCCTATTCGTAGTCCTAACCGGCGAAGCTTTTTTCTTGGATAGAAAACCGTTAAATAAATTTTCCGGTTTCCCTCCTGAGCGAAAAAAAAAAAAAAAACGTATACGGTTTCGATTCCGTTCCGGTTCGCACCAAAATAGCGTTTTTTTTTTCGGTTTCCGGTTTTGGTTTTCGGTTCGCTCCGACACCCTGGCCGCAAGCTTTCGAGCACTTCCAAATGTTGAAGAAAATATATGTTGAACAGATACATTCGAAACTACTCTTCCCTCGAAGTCCTTTGCCTGCACATATTTCTTTAAAAAATAATATCGGTGACGGTTGAGCGGCATGTTTGGATCATTTGGCGTGGAATGGCCCAACTGTGAACAAATGTACTGTCCAGAAATTATTTTGGCGGTACATTAACCTAGTGATCGCTTCTTGCGTTTCGTAAATCTTCTATCTTCATAACTTTTTCTACCTTTACAACGTTCAGAAACGTTTCCTTTTCCGCACATAGCTTATTTAGTACCAATTAAAGGCAAAATGTGCACGAAAAATATTTTCCAGCCGTGACCTGCACACCGTCTTTATTATAGAGAACATACTCGTACAGATCAGTGCGAGATATTTTCACACTAAGCAGCCCACCGCTACATTTGTTGGAATGCAGTGGGCTTGTTTCTCACGACCAGAGGTGGGGAGTAATGCATTACAAAGTAATGCATTACCGGTAATGCATTACTTTTGAGTAATGAGTAATGGTAATGAATTACATTTTGCCAGCAAGTAATGAGTAATGGTAATGCATTACGTTTCGACTGAGTAATGCAGGGTGGCATTACTCATTACTTTTGTCGAATGTTCATTGCGCCACGTGAAGATTGGGAACATCCAGGTTTTTTTCAGCCCACCTTTAACAATGGGCACAGGGCAACAAGGAAAGACAAAGGCGCAGCCTGGAGAATTCTGCAAGAGTTCAACAGTCGGCGGTGTGTGTCACAAATGTCAACATGATGTTACCGATTTTCTCCTGTGCGCATTTGGAGTAAAGGATAATCAATGAAAGAGAAACATAGCCTCTATGAGGGTAACACGTAACAATTGCTGCGGTGATTCGCTGTTTTGGTATGGTACCGTGTTAGTTTCTCTTGTGCTGTCAGAGGCAGTTTTCCTGCCAGGACAGAACTGTAGGCTGGGCTTCATCCGCCGGCTCTATAATGCTAGAAAAGGCATCATCTGCAATAAATCTTATCTATAGTTTTTGCCTATCGGACTCGCTTCTGCGGGGATTTAGTGGCACGGATTTGGGGATACTCGGGTGGCTATTGCCTATAGCAAAAAAAGCAAGGGAAAAACTTATGCATAGCACCTTTGAGGCTTATGCCCTAAAACGTAAATGTCATGCCAGAGTAATGCCATTACTTCGGTAAAATAATGGCATTACTAATGCATTACTAATATCCAAAAAGTAATGAGTAATGTAATGCATTAGTTTTTATACAAGTAATGAGTAATGGTAATGCATTACAAAATAAAAGTAATTTCCCCACCTCTGCTCACGACGAAGGGAAGTGTGCCTTTTGAGGATCGGGTTACTCGAGTGAGTGAGCGTGAACTTTGTAATTTGCACCACGTTGTGGGTTCTGTTATTCATTTTACTTTGCTAGTTGGATGATTGAAGGAAACTAATTTGTATCTCATAGCAGCTGGAACACTTCACTAGAACAGTGCTTCGAGATACATTGTCCTTCCGACAGCTGGAACTTGCACGCTCATGAGTTCACCCTAATGAATGTCAAAATGTGAACAATTACGGGCACTAAATTGCTACAATATCAGCTGAGGTTTCATTCTTCACATCAATCAACGTCAATTTGTGGAAAATGTTTATGCCTACTCAAGATCTCTGAACGTATACGAGCCGTCGCACTGCATTTTGGCCAGCTTGAGTTGTTTCCCACATGATACAGCTCCGGTCAACCTTAATAATAACACTGGAAAAAAATTCGGTCGCATTTTCCACCGCGATAACAGCCACCCTTGGGGCATGGGGGGGCATTTTAAGTGAAAAAAAATCATTGCGTTATACTAATACTAAGAATAAGTCTGTTGAATTAAGATTTACTCATGGACACACGGGTAGCTGTAATCGCGCACGGGAACGAGACCGCATTCTTTTCTGTGTTTTTATTAAGGTTGACCGGAACTGTACCTATCACGTAGTTTATGTGCTTCGCGTTGAATGCATACGTATATGTACGCATATATCTGTAAATACTCAAATATGACGAGGGAAACGTGAGACGTCGCGTTCAAAATGCAACTAAAACTGCACATTCGTACTTGGACGGACTTTCATTTCCAAGCCGTCCATGTAATTTCTTGGCTTCCTTCGTTGAAAAGGCATCATAAACAAGTTAAGAAGAAATATCATACCACGACTGAGTTCCGTATAGTAAGTTTTCAGGACTCTATGGCGTCATGATTTGCAACCCAGTTATATAAAAAATCAAGATTGAAACCCGTGGGCAACTCTGCGCTGAAGTAGACAGCGACATCGCTATGCCCGTCAGTACGGCGGCGAAACTACATCGCATGCCCATAACAGTGGTTCTAAGGAGGCAATGTCCATGACGTGCCGCATGGAAACCAATATAGCAACCAAAATACTTGCCTGAAATGTTGGATACATAGGCGTCAGTGGCTGCGTTTACACGAAGGAGAAACACGTCGACTTAACTGAATAAGTTGATCTATGGTCTGCTTGTAAACCGGTCTATATAGACTTAATGCAGAACTAGACAGAGTAAAAATCAGCAACTCAGCTTCTTAGCTCAGACTGAACTTCTCGCTTGAGATTCAGGATAGAATAGGTGAGTGGCTGCCAGAGACGGAGGTTGAAAGAAATTAGCTGGGAGAAGGCTGTAATACGTTCAAAAGACTACAAGTGACGACTGTACGATTATGGAAGCAATGGCGTGCCGAAAGGGAGCAAAAGTACTTGCGAAATAAACAAATTGACGCGATGACAAAATAGTGTGTAACGTACCTAAATTTCAAGGCTACAATTAGAAGGCAAGTGTAGCGCTTCTGTCGAGGACCAGTCGACTGGATCCTGCAGAGCTCCATGGCGCCTTAGTCGACAGCCATGTTTACTGCCGCCAGTCGACCTAACGATCAGTCGACATATACGTCCACGTAAGCGCAGCTAGTTGTGGCCGCTAAACTGAGGTATGTTCTAAACACCAGGCGACACGTCGACCGATTTGATTGCTGTTCTTGACGCTGTTTTTAGACTGGCATATGCCATGTGATGTGTTGGGTGTTTTTTTCTTCTTCTTCTTCTTCTCCTTTTTCTTTTTTTGCGACAAGCTCTTAATTGGCACCAAGCATGCAAGCTGCTTGCCTGTCGTTTTACCGTACCTTCATATAGGTTCATTTATGTGCACTCCAAAAAGAGATTGCGGTGGTGGTGCTGATGACGAGACCAACTTCACGAAAGCTTCACCGCATAGCACGTTCAGGACTAACCGTGATCCAGAATGATATCTTTCTCTTCCCTTTTTTGATTGAAACCGGAGTGGTTCGTCTGTTTGTGGCAAGTAGGAAGATATTTATTGCCTTCATGTTAACAAACACGTAAGGTGTATGCATCCCTCTCACCAGAGCTCAGAAGCGGCACCTGCGTAATAACTGGCGTAAACAGAGGTCCTCCCCCACCACTACCCCCGTAGTTGTACCTTTGTATTACCCTTGGGAGAAGGATAACGAGGGCGGCATCCGCGCCCAGCGTAATGTTGCCGTAGACTCCCTCCCGGAACATTTTATTTGTTTGGCTACGCTACTGCCTGGCGCAGTGCCCGTTAGAAGATGAAGGTCTGGTTTATTGAGTGCAGCGATGGCTCGAACTAGGAGCTATGTCCGGGAGTTTTCGCGTGAGAACAACATAGGACGCCTTAAGCGCGGACCTCATAAGAAGCGACAAGCGACATGCAACCGATTTTGTCACTGTCGCGGGTGCTAGTGCTGCTGTTTCCCTACCCATTTGAGGGGAGACAAAAGCAAGTTGCGAACCAAACGTTTCAGGAGAAAAAAAAAAGTGCATTTCCCACGTAACACCTCACGCCGTGAAGTCATTTTAGTTTATATGCACCGCACAACCAAATGGAGTCATGAATGAATAGCGCCAAATTATGTGCACATGCGTTTTACGGGGCCGTCTCTTTCGGTTCCCGCGATTTCGTCTTCTTGTTTTGTTTTTTTCTTCCTCGTTCCGCCTCTTTTACTTTCGAAAGTTCGCTTGCTTCCCACCTACAACGTCGACATTTCGTTTTAATAAAGTTCACTTGCCAACTAGGCTACGCCGTGGCCCCCACAACTCTATCCTTTATAACTCAATTCAGCTACATACCGCCAAATCTAGCGGATTTTGGCACTGGCCGGTCTCTGGCGACAAGCGACAAATATCTACGTGGAGTAGATGCAAGATTTTGTAGCCGCGACAGAGCTTTTTTTGTCGCTCGCGTGGAGGCGCCGCCATCGGTTTTGTCACTTGCAGCGTGTCGCTATCGCTTGTCGCTTGTTATGGGGTCTGCGCTTTACATAAACTGGTGCACTGCCCGCGGCGGATCACATGGGAGGTAAACGTGAAAAGTTTTCGTCAGCCAGAGGGATTACTCATGCTTTACAGCCAATCAAGTCCAGAAGTTCTTGAAAATCAAGGACCAGCATGCTGTTATTAACCTTCACCCAACGCACAAAGTGCAAAGGGAAGAGAGACAGGAAAACAGCCTTTTTGGTGGGGAAGATTTTTAATAATGTATAATGCGCTTGCTGTGCATTTGCGTTCTCGAGCATGCGTAGAGCAGATGGCGTCGATTGCGATGCTACTACAAATGAAAGGACAAACCAGGGGACCGTCACAGTGCCCGAGATTAAAGTCAGTGAATTCCCAGAAACGTAAGAACCCAAATTTATCAATCAAGTTCTTGCAAAACACGTATGGCAGTGATGGCTAAAATAGGTGACAAAGAGAAGTTCTCTTGTTATCTCGTGATCATGCAAGCCAATTCAATCTAGAACTACTGTACTTCGCTTTTCCGTTCGTTTTTGCCCCGTTTGGGGAGATCTCCAAAATTATAATCACCGAAAACTAGAAATCATCAAACTGTTTGTACCTTACTTGTGAGTCTATACCTCAGGCGTTTCATCGTCCCCTCCATTGCAGCAAGGAATATTAAGGGGGAACCTCCGCCTTGAACCTTCACTCGCCAGTGCCCGGTCAGCAGATGGCCAAGTTGCACATATACTATACGAGATCGAAGAACCAACGCACGACAACTACGCCGACGGTATGTTTAATTCTGAACCGTAGGTACATAATTGCACTTGCATGCCGTTCCCAATTTTCCATTCCGCCAACTTATCACAAAAGTAGTACTCCAACGCAATGGCTTGAAACTGTCGAGAGATACCACAGTGTTTATGCTACTTCCCAACAGTTTTCGCCGCTCTCATTCCACTGGGATATTCGAAGGAAACAACAACAATAATAATTCGGAGTAGATTTACATGTGACGTAAAACGGAACGGAACAATCTGAGCGACTGGTTGCCATCGAAGTATCTATGCTCCATAAGATATGCCTTTCCTCGCAACCAATGCAGTGTTTTATCATTGTGCCCTCATTTCTACAACGTGCATGGCTCCCTTTACTAATGGGCACAATAATCATGAGCAAATGAAGTATACAACAAATTTCTGGCAGCATAACTCTCCCGGAATGCCCGAAAAGCCTGGAGAGCATGACGGTACTTATTTCAGCAGAATAGTGAAAAGAAACATCTTGTGTACGCTTACTGCCACGTGTAGTATGGTGTACAATGATATATTGTTTTCGCTTTTTTTTTCAGCACTCCGGGTTCTGGAAGGCAGGAACCTGAAAATACAGTCACGTATGTTTTGCACGTGTCTAAACCTTCCTCCCGCGTGCCTTCCTTTTGAATCACCAAAGAGTTTCTGCCTAAAATGCAGGTGATTATGAACCAACCTTCTTCGAATACCCGTCGATTATCTACCCGAAGCTTTTTGTGGTCACAGACAACGCACACTCAGGAACCCTCGAGTACTCAAAGCTCCTCACCTACATGGCTATATTCTATGCTAGTGTAAGTTGCACGCAGCTTCATATATTCAGCTAGTAAGCGTATATTTGGGGGATACTGAACCACGTATATACGGAAGCTCGCTTGTTTTTCTGGAATAGTTTGCAGTGACCTGTACATAAGGACGTAGAAGAGCTCACTGGTGAAGTGTAGTTATACCCCATCACACTTTTTAACTCTAGTGCCGTTTTCGTCGGATGCACTAGTCCCATGCGAATGTCATTTTCACTATACATTCTTGCTACACGACTTAAGTAAATGTCACTACACTATGATGGCCTTGATGATAGATGAGAATGAACAGCGAAGATTTCTAGGCGTGTCCCACAATTCTGTCTTAAGGATGTTTCTCTTTAATTTAGAAATACTTCTCGGAAATCGTCTTCCAATCTTAAACAAATTGGCCTCAAATATGTTGCGCAAGAAATATAACCGCAACCAGATCGCCAGCCTGCGAAGTTTTAACAAGCTGTTAACGAGAGTAATTACGTGTTCTTTCGGTACAATGTTACACTGTACTTAAACCAAATAAGCACGCTGATGAAGATACACGTGTAAATATATTGTGATTGACAGAGTATTTTGCATTTCCTCAATAATTGTACTTGTACCTCAAAGTTTCTTGTCGAAGTTACGTCCACAGAAGTGAAGTGAAGTGAATTTGGGGAGCTCACTTAATCGTGAGTGCACATTCTGGCAAGTGTCGCTAAAAGATTCCATGTCACACCACCCTAATGCCACTAAGCGTAAATGTCACTCCTTGAAGGTGTCACTAAGTAAGTTCGTATGACAGACGTAACTTGAAGTGAGCGAATTGCTTTCTGCTCGTCACTTCTTATGTTGATATAATGGGTTAGTCTGGCAACGCTCGTAGAACTCATCATGGGCTTTTCATCATTTTCAAGCATTCAGCACTGGCGATGACTTTGTGCAAAATCTAAAGCCGAGATTGCCGAATATTATATTTTTGTATATCTCACGTAAGGATGCCGACACGTTCAGGGAAGCAAAAAAGCAAACGAATGGCACGTTGTGGGTCCTGTCCCCAAACTCCGATCTTCTTATACCCAAAACACACTGTCCCACACAATCTGCATCGGCGCGAAATCCTGGTCGCCACAATCCCGCTCGACACGCCTGCGCCGTCCGCACTTTACGTTCCTGATCCAGGGTTTCAGTTGACGCCGTTTGGCGAGTGCTGGCACAATACCCACCGAAGTTTCAAATTAAAAGGAAACATTGGTTCAGGATATCTACTTGAATTAAATTTACATAAAACCAAATGATATTTCAGCTATTTCGGTGTTTGTCCATATTGTTTTCTTCGTCCGGGCCATCGCCATCTCGCCAGTCCGGAACTGACAGTGCGACTAGAATGAATGGTGTGCTGAACGGCGTCTGAAACCGGGTCGTGACGACGAGCCTGCCGATAGGTGGCTGCCAAGGCTTAGCCCGCTGCCGCTTCTTGCGCCCTCACGGCCACGTGACCGCATGCGCAAAAAGCACCTGGGAGCGCCAGGGAGTTTCAGCGAGGGCCGAAATTGAAGCAATCTGGCATATACAGGGGGAGAGAGAGGAAATTGTGGGCGTGCTGATACGTCACGCTTCGGAGATATGATTACGACGGACGGAGGAGTTCGCGTTTTCGAATGTTGTGGTAAAGGCAGTGTTTCAATGCCTTTCGATTTCTTCTTGGGATAATCGGGAGAAAATTTTCTTCGGGGGATAAGGAATGTCTCTCGTTCTGCTACATCGATTCTGCGCGAAATCCCCAAATTAAAGAGCTTAATTAATGAATTTTAGGTAATTAGTGACCTTGTAGTTACATACTTTCTTCGAGAGAATGTTCGTCTACCCATACATAACTCGTAGAAAAAGAGAAAGAAAGAAAAAAGAAAAGGGAGGAATGGAGTGGACTTTCACTGCTGCAATATATCATGGGGCCAAGCTTGTACAAGACACTAAAAAAAAGTATTCAAGTCAAGATACAATATTGCCTTTTAAAAGTATTTGTAAGATATATATCATCTGTGAAACAGAATTTCAGTATAATTTTTCGGTATATTCTTTAAGCTAATTGCATCGCGAAAAGCCGGGAAAGGAGGACAGCAGTGACACAGTGTATATACCCTGTTTTGTTTCCCCCTCTGTTACCCGTAGCAAAGGGTAAAACAAAAACAGTTCAGGCAGAATAGACCCTTCGTACTGGCTGAAGTGAGCGTATCTCAAAACGAGGGCTCACTCTCAGCGCAACAGCTCTTAGTGTTCGCTCCATGCTGAGCAGTGACCTGTACTTTGTTTTCATGGACGCCACCACAGAACAGCCGCAGCAAGTTCGCAAAGTACATCATGACTGATAAAAAAAAGAGAGAGACAGAGAACTTTCATAGCTTTAGTGCTCAGGAGCAGATGTCTTCCTAACAAAGCCGCCCAAATTTTGGAAGATAGCTTCAGCAGAACCAGCAATCGCAAACGGTGTCAAATCCGTGCCACTCCGCGAACGCTGCTAACTCAGCGGCGGCGCTCCTGGTGCTGGGGGTCACTATGTGTTAGAATGTGAGGTGCCCTTTTATGCTGAAATGTCTGAGGCTGGGCTTTCCTCGTACACTTTAAGGCAAATTTCAGCACAGTTGCCTATGAAGTCTGTCCAGACCCGAAGTCGGTCAGTCGGATGCCCACAAGGCGCGCAGGGGCAGGCCCCACATTCCGCAAGGCGCGCAGGGAGCTTCAGCGCATCCATGTAAACAATTTCACGTGGTCGAGTGCCAAGGTCGCGACCAAGCGCTCCCATGCATTGGATAGGCCGGTAAGCACACCAGTTATTCTAGCCCACCATAGTGCGACTAGTGAGTAGGCGAGTGAGAAAGGGATCCACAGTGCCTGCGCCAACTTTCCTTCAAGTGCGTAATCACGTTCGAGAACGGGGGACAAGTGTCTGCATTGTCGGTCTCTCTCGCCGAGACTTGCTTTTTCTGCATCTGAGGGCCATCACAATCGCTGCCTAATCACGATTGCGCGCGACGTGGATCCTGCGTCAGTGTGTCGTGGGTATTACACGTAGGAAAGAGAGGGATGTTTTACGCTGTGAACAGCTGCAATGCAGGAGCATCCGTTAAGAATGGTGCGTTTTTTTTCTTTTTTTTTGTAACAAGAAGTTTCCTAACTTTATACGCATAACTAACAGGCAAAAATGGGAAAAGTCTAGCACTCGCAAGTGAATAAGAGATTTAAACACTGAAATCATTTATTGTACTAAAAAACAATCTTTCGAACGGAGTCCTTCCTGAAGCTTGATTTTTTAGTAACATAAATTGTATGAACGTTTCAGTCTCTTTAACCACTTTTCTTGGTACGCATAAATAAACGTTTGCTTCTGATGTGTGGTTTGGATAACTTCTACGAGCGCAAGCGTATAGTGGCGCGAAAGAAACTTCGCTCGGCCTCTATACGCAGTAAGTAAGCAGAAGTTTTATTTTATATTGTCAACGAAAGATGCTCAGGCCGCGTTGGGACAAAATAACAATGCATTTTTTTAGGAAAACGCTTCAAAACATAGCCATTTTTCCGCACCTATTCAAATTTACAGCGTCGTTCCGCAAGCATGGCAAAGAAGAAAAAAGAATCTACGTATTGCACACCAAAGAAAGGAGAAAACAAATCACTTTCTTTTGGTATATATATAATTAAAATCCGACTTGTAAATTGGCGGCTTTGAAATTGGCCCTCCAATGACTCGGGAGCGTTTTCAAAATTTTTTCCCGCATAGTGTTCCTCAAAAATATAAAGAGTTTGAGCGAAACCTTAATATCTGTTCGTATTGCCAACTGTAGGATGGGACAAAAGAGAGCTTGCCCACATCACATTCCAAAAATAGTACCGCTCTCGCCCTAAAAGCGAAGAGCAGGATCAACTAGTGCTAGGCCTTCTACTAGGCTACTACTACTACTACTACTACTACTACTACTACTAGGCTTCTACTAGGCTTCAACTAGGCTAGGATATCTGTTCTATCACAAGAAAAATTGCCGTTCACGAGGGTTAACTGATCGCAGGAATAGAGTATACAGTTGTAAAGTTTAGGAAAAATAAGACCGCCACATTTTGATAGGCTTGACATGGCACGGTCTTCGGATTTTTGGGCCTTTTGGTTTAAGGACTTCCGATTATACGGTGTTTCGAATTTTGGTCTTTTCAGCTTCGTTCTTATGATTTTCGGGATTATGACTGCCACCCCTCCAGCCGCTGCTAACCTTTTGTAGCTGCATTGGTTCGCAAAAGGTGTCTTAACTATCAGGCAAGGAACTTTCAACTTGAAATGTGTGTCGATAGTCGCACCGGCAGTGCCGCTGACATGAAGTGACACTCATAGAAAGAACAGCTAAACGTTCGCGCCGAACTATGGCAGCTGCAACATACTTCGAGAAATTTAAAGGTCGTGACGATTTCTTACGACGACTGAACACGTTCATTTCGCTGTAACGTAGTTTTAGCTTTGAACGAAGCATACTACACGGCTCGCAGTGGCGCATATGACTAATGGACTTCACTCACAGAGCGACGTGATGAAGCAACGTCCCCACGCGGAAATCCGAAACGGGAACTGCGCTGCTGAAGACGTACGACGCAAAATGGCTACCGTGTTCGCCTGCGTTCCTCAGTGACGATACTGTAAGCCAGGCTTATACAGTGACTGTAACTGAGGCATTTGGAAGGAAGTACTCGATAGTTCATGGATGTGAATTTTGATCTGGCGCCGCGTCGGTTTTAGCAACTGTGTTGTGTACTTTCTTTGTGAGAGATCCCCAGTGGAAATTGCCGACAGCCCATCCTCGGCCAGTGATTTTGCCAGTGATCGACCAGGCTTTTGGTCGGGCAAGCGATTTAGTCGGCCACTGCCCTTTGGACCAAGATTGGACACCACTTTGGACCTTTGGATCCAATGTCGCTGACAATGGTCGTTGAAGAACGACGTTGCGCCGAGAACGTTGTGCGACGTGTTGCAGGCATGCTATTGAGAGTTTGGCGTGATAAAGGTGGGCCAATTTGTGACCTGCACTGCAAACAAACTCTACAACAGCGCAGCTGCCACTCGATACAAAAAAAAAAAAAAGGAAATGATATGTTTTTGCAGTTCTTCGAATTCAACGTATATGAGCACGTTTCTTCCGCTTGTAAAATTATTTATATGCGAGATCAAAGTTATCTTCCAATCACCATCGGTAACTCAGTCAGTAGCGTGCTGGCTTGCTGAGCTCAAGGTTGCAGGTTCGACCCCGATTTGACCCGGTTTAGGTGTTACACAACATCCGGAAGGGGTCATGAGACACTTCACACCTGGAATCACGAATGGTGTCAGAAACGTCCTTCATGAAGACGTGAGACCAGGTGCTTCTTCCATGTATGTCAGAGGACACTGAGCAATATACAGCGCCTAGCATTGCTACGTCCACATATAAGGCGAATACGGACTTTATGTTGTTCTTTGGGAAGCTCGATGGACTTGCTTCCTCGTCTGTTGAGGACGTCCAGGATGAAATAAAACTCACGAACGATGTCTCTCCGGTAGATGCTGCCAAGCTATGGGCAGCTTTGACAGCAAGCACGTAACTGGAACATACCCAAAGGTTAACAACAACAACTTCATTTAAAGGTTACCAAAGGTTGATCTGATCTGAGTAGACGGTACCCTCGTGCAGCAACCCAGCTACGCTGCATTTCCACCTCTGCTTTGGAATGTATTCCATGTGATTATGAATGGAGGGATCCGTGGGGTGGGGGGACGTTGGGCAGACGAGCGCTCTGCTTGCGTAGGCTGGCGGCACGTTGGTCACTGGAGAGGGAAGTGTGATGAAGGGGACGGGGAGGAGTGCACCGGACGTTCAGAAACAGAGAGGCCTGGAATCGACGCATAGACTGTTTTTTTGAATGTGGAAGCAGCACCTTTGTTATAAAGCTTGAAAGAACAAAACATACCCGTGACTGTCATGGAAGTCTTCAATATGGACGGGGAAACTGGTTCGTAGACTTTTTGAAGTAAGGCTTCGATTTGCATCTCATTATCACAAAATCACCACAACCAGCGCGGAAAGTGCTATATATTATGCCTTCGTCAGGGAAATATAGACAAGCTAGTGGTAGCCAAGTAGGTCAGCTACTTCAGTCACCCAAGGCCTCTACTGTCCACCGTCGGGAATATCTGAGATGAGCTCATAAATGCTATCGCATTTCAGGAATTTCTGTCGTAATTTTGTACGTGAAAACGTCTGTAGGTTCGGTCAGAATTTATGATGCAATGAAATTACGCCGTATTTCATGGTGGTAATGGTGCGAGGACTCGCCGTTGTCGGCCTCACAGAGGTTGGCAACGTCACCACTGACGCCCTGGGGAATGTGCGTCCTGAGCAGACTTCTAAGGGAACTGTACCGACATATCTCTGGAAGCGTCTGAGGAAAAGAAAATGGCAATCATAAAAAAAGGGGGACTCGAACGGAACTCAAAATCCGACAAGGGAGCAAATGAATCTGATATCGTGTCGTTTTCATGTAAAACACTACGGCTCGGGCACGACTGAGGCCGTCAGAATATTTCTGCCTACATCTATCCATTTGCCTCTCTATCTATCAATCATTGCACACAAACATCCCAATGCCTGGAAGACAAACAATACAGTGCAAAACGACCTAGCATCTGTCCAACGAAAAATAGCAAGATGGGGGGCTGGAATGCCGAGTGTGAAGCGTGTGAGGTCTGGTACTGCACGTCTGGACTTGTGCTTTCGGAGCCGGAGCTCAGAACACGCAGGAGGTAAAAAGACAAGGGGGAACTCTTAACAGTGCACGGCACATACGTCGGCGCAGCTAACGGCACACACAGTTCATTTTAGAGTCTTGTCGGCCGACATACCGTGCTACCGTGTGGACATTCTAATGAATTTTTATTTTTGTGCTTTTCTTTTTTCTGTTTACCGGAACTGTGCGAATATTCGAATTTCGAACCGAAGCGATGCTTCTTTCATACCGAATATATTGGAATAATTCCGAAGCAGAACACGTATGAACGAAAACATAAACAAGAGAGTGCATAAAACAAAATGGTTGCTACTTCATAATCTGATCCGTATGGATACCTCGCACATGCAGGGTTGTTAAGTAACTGAGTAAAAGTAAGTGGGTACTTGCACAGTTATATATTTGTTGTGTACCTTGAGTAAAATGTCGGATACGTTTTTCCGAAGGTACTTATAACTGTAACTTCATTACCTTTTACAGGTAAGTTTTATTCTTTCTTAATACATTTTTGAATGCTTGTGATTCAGGAAATGACCGACAACAGGCATCAACAGCGCGAGTCAAGTGGGCATGACAGTGACGTAGCGCGCAACCCTGTGAAGCTCGATGAACTGTGGACGATCCAGTTGGTCGAACTCGCCGAATCAGCGCGGCCGCTGCTTTCTCACTCGCTCCCGAAGCATATCGAATTTGTTTCGAAAAAGGGCAACGATAACCTTGAATTGAAATGTGTGCTCTGTTCACTCGATGCCTTGAGAACTGTTGATTCAGCACTCTCACAAACGTATGCAGAAGTGAACCAGAGCTCTGATAAGTTTAACATTGCTCATTTTAGAAAGGCATGCTATGTACATGTCATGACATCACCAGCACAAACTATTAATTTCCCAAACTGGGCGTCGACGGCAGCTTATGACATGTAACAAACAAGAAACAAGTGGTCTTTTGTTTTGTTCGCCAACACCAACACCCACCATGGGATATTAACTTTTCCTTGCAAACCTTAATAACCAATTCTTTTTTACGTTCCCATCTCATTAATATGTTGCATATATCATAATATTCATTCTGTGATGCTCGTTTCGTTTCAGATAAATCTGAGATTTAAGGACTTGGACGACCCTAAGGTACAGTTTAGGGTTGGACGCGTAAAGAAACTGGGTGTAAGTCACAATACACAATTTTGCATCACATCACTAATTTTAAACTTCCTGCCGATTCAACTGCCGATTTTGAAATTTAATTCGGCCTCGAATGCAAGCTTTGCGCAGTCAAGCAAACGTAGGTCAGTGGTTTCACAGGAATGATGAGTAGTCGAAAGCAAAACGAGGGGGACGCGGATTTCAGTCATTCTCATTTTCTACGAGCGATGTCCCTCCACGGATCTGACCGATGTCGAGAGGCGGACAAATGGGCAATTTTACAGCTTTTTTTTTTTTGTTGTTATGGGATTGTTGCAAAAATTTTAAAAGAGTTTTAATTTTATGGTTCCTGTTCTCAGGCATTTACACCTTTATGTGCGCCACGCGTACTTCACAGGGTCCGGCTTCAAGAGAACGATCCGGAAAGTGCGTGACGACGCCCAAACGGCGGCTGTTGAATGGTGCGGAATTCAGTCTGTTAGACAGAATCGACCGTACCTTATCCTTCCGATTCCCATCCCGACCCCAGCGGCCAAACGAAATACAGATCCAGCATCGATGTACCTCTCTAACGTGCGTTCCTCTACACGGTTTGTCAAGTGAAATATTCAAATTACTGCACACACGGCATAGCTGGAACAGCATTAAACACCCAGGTTCACTGCTCCCGATACAGTCCGTTGCCCTGGCACGTTCGTGAGCGCGCCATGCGAACTCATCAAATCTAATCAACCCATATGCGCCGGCGTTGCATGAAACTGACCTTTCAGCTTCATTGCAACTAGGCAACTAGGTCAACTGGGTTACAACTAGGTTACAACTTACATTGCAACTAGGTCCATTACACCTGAACAAACTGTTCGGAGCAGCCGGTCCCGTGTACGTGTGTTCTTTATGTCCCTTGTCCTTACAGCTTCAATTTCATCGTGTATATATGTTAGGAGCATGCCCGGCTGAACTAATGCGGCGAACTGGCGGAACAGGTCTCCCACGCATTATAATATGCTTCCACTGATTTCCCCCTTTTACACGCACAGACATGCATATAGAAGCATGGTCACTGTCATTCGAAGCGGCTTAGCGGAGCCGACCAACACTGCCATAACTTTCTTCCCTACAACACACTCTTACATATCACACTTCGTCCTGCAATAGCCGTTTCTTCTCGTATTCCTGCAGTTGGTGGGGACAATGCTCTGATGTCACAGGCTGGTCTGCGTCGTAATACAGGGATTCCGGTCAGTTACACTAAGCGCGACAAAGCACGCGTCCGTCAGCTAGCGCACGACATGAAAATGTCGCCGACCAGTTGATCGAAAAGCTGATCTGGCACGCTTTTGTTTTGCCAACTGTAGTGTGGCACCCGGAAACATGTAGCGTGCTTTCGTGCTCCACCCACGAGGCGGCAAGAGATCAAAACTCTCCCTGCAAGCGGCTGATCTCCTTAAAGACAGCATGTAAGCTAGCTGACGTAACTGCGACTAGGGTAGCATCGAGGAACTCAGGACGAGAACAATTTTGACAATAGGACAGAACAGAAGGGATAAGACGGCTCGTCCTCTTATTCTCCGTTTCCTCGTTCAAATTGTCTTTGTCCTGAACTCTTCAAACTCAGGGAGATGCAACTGTCCTCCGCTTTGCTTGCGTTTCGAATTAACGTCGCTGCCGGCTGTAACAAGAACCAAGGGGCGCACTTCACTATCCTCATTCATCAAGTCAATGTCACAACATGGTTACGCCCACTCGGTAGGACAGCCTTCAAAGACCGAAGCAAGTGAAAGGTGAAGAGGGCACAGAGAGAGAACGAGCGAGCACACTACGGAATATCGCCGCCGGTACCCGCTTTGTTTGCCTCACTTGCCTGTATAGCGAATGCGTTCTATATTAATAGAATCCGCTCAATCAGTGTGCGAGGGCTAAAAACCAATGCACGACGCAGCACATGCAGCTGACGTCATCCTAATGTAGAAATAATTTTTAGATACATCCCAACGCCTCAACGAAAAATCGTAAATGCTATTTGAAGTCTCTCTCTGCAACAAGATTCATTGGAAAAATAATAAAAAATATATGGAGCAATAACAAATATTGTTTCCGTTCATCCAATGCAAATATGCTTTTAATTTGTGTGTGTGTGTCTCTTTGGCTATCTGATCTAGTCTAATTCGAGACCGTGACAAATAATATGTCTTGTAGGCTCCTGATATTTCAATATATTATTAAATAGCCAAATGACCTACAAGTATTCTCAGAGCTGCATCCCAACGTTTCGTACAGGAAGTGCCGCTCATCTCTCGCTGCGTGCTCTAGAGGAAGTGGCGAGTGGGAGTGTTGCGTTCCGCAATGTTCAATCGCTTTCGTAATGTTCTATTGTGATTGCCAATACTGAACACCTTTTGTCTGTTGTCGTTCTCTTGCAGGCGGCCGGTGAATCTATTCTGACGAAGGTAGTCAAGGATAGGAAACCTTACTTGAACTTCACAGGTACCTTGGTGAACTTAAAGGAATATCACAAAAACGACCCAAAGGATGAACACATTGCTATTTTAATGACGGGGTACGTTCAAATGTTTGTGCTTTTAAGTGCGAAGGTTTTTAAAAACCTTTGTGAGTATATACCGAAATCAATTGAGAACGTGAACTTCATTAGGTATTCTTATTGTGAGCTGCTATTAGTCCAACAACGGCTTCGTCCTACTGACTAATACCGATTTCTACAGTGCGCGTACCTTCGTGGTGTCGCTTGTTGCATATTCACCACAGCGACTTGTGACGCTGTTGTAGTGCGTGATCTGGACATTATCGTTGAAAGCTTATTCTGCATTCATCAAAGTGCGTGGCAAGGGCCAATCTGCAGTTCGATCAGGAAACTTAATTATGAGGTGTCCCTGATGTCATCCTTCAGTAAAATTTTACTGTGGTGGCACACATAGTGGCAGCTAGAGGCGTATGTGCTGACTGAACTCATCTAATGCTCAACTTAATTCACGTTTTAAATTCTACAATCAGTGTGAAGGAATGCCAAGGAAAATAATATTTTAAGAGCCACATTATCTGTGGTAACAGCAGAAAAATGTGGTATATCCTAAACCTTGCCACCAATACAACAAGTCTACGAGAACTACGTCTATTCATAATGAACATAATAAGATGAACTTCATAAAGCTCTAGATCTAGCGACCCAGTTCAACAAACGTCTTTGCGACCACGCCTCTCATGTTCAGTTACACTTCATCCCAAAGCCATTGTTTGCACCTTTTTTCCAGTCTACTGGAGACTTAACGCCAGTTGATACACCAAAAAATTTGACAAGTAATTAATAAGCTCAAGGCAACATGGCCAAGAGCTTTTGATATAATATATGATATCAACATATCTTGTCAAGCGTTTCTTCGGTATCGTATTGCCACCAATAAAGAACCAAATGGATGAACTCCATACTGAAGGTGCCTGAGGAAGAACAGAGACACAAGACGAAGCGGGCAAACCAGCAAATGTGTTTCAGACAAGACAAGCACATAAAGACAAAGTTGGAAAAAGTGGGAGTGGCAGGACAGAAAGCCAAAGGAAGTAAGAAGCAAGAAGGAAGCCAACTCAGGACTTGAAATACAAATGATATTGAAAGATGACAAATGTCAGAGCTGGCTAAAGAACGATACAGTAATGTATCCTGTATATCAACCACATTCTCAGTAATTATATTTATGATGAAAAACCCAAAACTAAGGAACGTAGCGAGAGCACACGCAAGCAAGGATTGGAACACAGGTGAGGAGTTTAATAGACCGACGAGAAATTAATTCATTGGAAGCGTAGCAAAGGGGGTTGTCTCTGTATAAACTTCAAAGAGCTTATTTCTTGTGCATTATCTTTCTAAGGGGTTTTTCGCCAGAATCCTTGCCACCCGCTCGCATGTTTTCTCATGATTATTTGATTAATAATATACGTACTGCTTTGTAATTTTTAGTAAGAGAAAATATTGCAATGCCTGTGTTATTTCTAGACAGTTCGGTCAACTAATTTTTATATGCTGATCTTTACCCCGTGTATTTTATTACGCCTCCCATGGGGTCTACACACTCAGATGCCGTAAGCTCAGTGTCACTATCCTTGAACAAAGCTTTTCGTTTGGCTAGTTTGTTCTGATGAAGTTGGTTTTCGCCAGTTCGTCTTTCCGTTGATTGAAATTAAACAGTTGTGTGTGAATGTCTCTTTATGTACCCCGGTCCTGGTTTTGCAATATTGTACCAGCGCTTAGCACATCCATTAGAATTGGTCATTTTCGTGGCAATGCAAGCACTTCATTATTACCACCACCGCGGTGAGAGGTCCTATCGCAACGTTGTGTCTGGCTATGAGGACAATTTGTAGATTGCTAACCAGCAAAAGTGTATTGCCTGTCAAGGAAGCGAGAGCGCTTCGTGAGAGATCAATCTAGGGAGAACACAACGTCCCCCGAACAAGGGAATAGGTGACCTGGTTGACTAAAGGCGTGTTGTTAACGAGTGTTCTGCCTGCCGATGCGGCCGAAGGCATGTTTCCCTAGGAGGACCGAAGCGCTCTGAGCTAACTTAATCGGGACCCTTATCGACATCTGAGGAGGACCCAGGGAAAACAAGGAGTCAGCGCAACCGAGTCACTTCCCAGTTTCGTTGTGGGATGCCAGATCTCAGCTACTAAGCCATTGTAGCACCGGGAATTCGGCGGATGGGCATGTTGGTCATTAGGCCGATTCGTAAGTAACAAACTGTGGCTATGAGCTGCGGTAAGACATGGTCAGATGGAGAGAGGACAGCACAAAGGATTTGGAGGCATGGAGGCTATTATGCGTGCTGGGTCGACTTCAGGTGGAACTGTGCGGACATTCGTCTTGAAAGTCCGCCGCAAAACCAAGGGAAAACCTCTGACGGCACAGTCGGTGCGGGGATTCGAACCCACGTCACCTCACAGTCTCGGTTTGGAAGGCGATCATCCTAACTCTGCAGTAAAGTTACTATAAAAAAACAGTGGCGGGGAACACCGAATAAACTACATGACACGCGACACTGAATCGCAATCTCTAGTTGGACTAACCTCTATGCCACACGAACTGGTTCTTCACGTCGGGATTGATTAATACAATTTGTAAGTACTGCTTGTTTCTTGGCACAGAAGTTTCATGTGATTTTTACTTCCTCAACCACACCCGGGAAAGAGCTACCCAGTGACTCAGGAAAGAAGCTCTTCCGCCCGATTAACCTTTAGGATACATCCGTCCCAACTAATTTAGCACAACAGTGTTTGCACTGCACAACGTCCAGAACTCTTTCATAGAAGTTCAACATATAATGTAACAATCAATGACGAACACACTGACCCCTGGCACAGGTGACGCAGGCCTTAAAACAGAAATCGCACGAGTATAGCAGAAGCAAAGTATCCCTCAGAGGACAGTGCCCTTTGTGGGAATGAAGTCATTGCGACCGATGTTATGGAACTATTTCACCGTTCGGACAGTGTCACGTTTTCCTTGCGGAATCGCGAGCGGAAATCCGCTTTCAGGCACCGAAATATACAACGAAACTGCATGCTGCGAGCACTCAAAAGATGAAGGCGTGAGAAAAATGACGTCAACGAAAAACAAAAACAGAACATACCAATCGCGCGCGTTACCCGGATGATGGCGCCGAGAGCCAATGATCGTTCAGAAGACGCGGGTGAATGCAGCGTTCGCCAAGGGGGTCACGCTCTATCGGCAAATATCTAAAAGTGTCACCACTTTCCAATATCTAGGGCTTTAGTACTGGTCAATCTAAAAAAATTGAGGGGGAGTGTACACCCCTTGAGGGGCGTAGGAGAACCCCTGGTGCATGCATCGTTTCAAATCTGCTGCAGTGCTATTTCGTATGTGTTTCGCAGTGCGCGGAAGAGTACAGATGTATCTTTTCTTTCTTTCACAGCCTTGACGTGGTAGCTTTTACCGAGGAGAACAAATGGTTCACGGGCGTAGCTGGTAAGTGCTTGGGATGTATGCGAATAAAGGTAAAAGTTTTCATTGCCAAATACAAAAATGAAAACGAAAAAAAAAAAAAGACGGACTCACACACAATCAGACAGACGGAGTCACAATTTTCATGTTTATTTATTCCAATCAAACGAAAACACATGTTGAGTAAGTTGGAATTGACAAACTATTGAAGGGAAACAAATGTCAAAGAAAGTGCGTATGGCGAATATGATGACACAAGACTTGAGGTCATAGCCTATGCCAATAACGATGACAAATCCTCTAAGGCAGCGTTTCCCAAACTTCTCGTTGTGTCGGACCCCCAAAACTACTGAGAATCCATTCGAGGGCCCCCGTTAAGTACGATTCATGTTGACATAAATACGGGACGTGAAGAAAGAAAAGGAAAAACAAACAAACAAGGCACCGCCATGCAGGAAATGAGAAGGTAGTATATTTCGATTCGATATATCGATTTAGATTCGCGCGTCCCCGTCAGAGATGACGTGACCAGCACCCGCCAAGACGGTCTTCGGACTGTCTTCGATTGCCGCGGACCCCCACGAACACTCTCGTGGACACCCGGGGGTCCGCAGACCACATTTTGGGAACCACTGCTCTAAGGGATCCTGTATCCCGACCATATACACAATTTTGTTGTACTCTTTGGCACACTGCCAAAGGCGTTGGAAACGCTATAGGATTACTGGAACTGCAGTAGATGAAGGACGACGATTCCATGTTGGACGCAAAAGAAGAAAACTTTGGGAGTTTTAGCGGATGGGCAGCACTATATGGAGACGACACGATAAAGGAAGCTGTCAAATCAAAGATCAGCAACGTGATGCAAGCTGGTTTACTTGTCATGTTTTCCAAAGCGGTTACCGTTGACAACTTCCCATCTGCTAAAACTCAGCATTCATGCCAAAGGCCATGAAGCTGAACATGTCACCGTACACCATCACTCGGGCGATTCCTCTTCGTCTGGGTTATCTTCAGTTCTAGCGATGCAGATAACGGGCTTGAGGATATCATACTATGATATGTAGTCCATGCCGCACACGCTAACATGTACTTCTCGCGAACACACATTCTATCGTTGTGCCGTTGCGCGTGATCGGCACATTCACATCACCCACGATGTCCAAATTGAACGTCTCCTTCATATAGCCGATAACCAGCCCGTTGTTGCCGTCCCTGACGTTAATGTTAAAGTCTCCACGCACAATGAGCGGCACGTCTGTACAGGTTGCTCGGGTAGCTCGGGAAACTGCATTTGCGTTTTACGAGATCACGGCAGGATATTCCAAATGAGGTACAGTTTGATGTCGTCTCGTGAAACATTGGCGAGGGGTAGACGGCGACAATGGTGATTCTTACGACCATTCATAGTGCTGTCGATAGCGTATATATCTCCCGCTCCCTTTCCCCTTCCTTGGCGTGAAGTGCCACACCAGCCGCTCTGCTCCCTTGGCGGATGCTGAACGACATGTACCCACATCCGCCTATCTCATACAGATCATCAGTCCACGTTTCCGTCAATCCGAGCACGTGCACTCTCGTGAGAATTGCATCACCCTGAACATCCATTCTGTGCGTCCCCAAACTCAAGCCCCAACATCATGCCTCTGTCGACATCAGTGATCTATAGGCCCTCGAGGATAGTAACTCGCGACATCGCAACATAGACGAGGTGTGGCGGTTGTGACTTGCTATAAGAGTACACAACCTTGTTGTAGATTGCACCTTGCAATTTGTAAATGGTCATGGCGTTGACGTAGACGAGCGGGAAGTGAGCGCATTTTCAGGTAACACCCGTTTTCTTTTCTTTTGACATCATGACAGTGACCGTTCTCAGGTTGATGGTAACCGTATCAGAACTGAGACAACGGTTGATGGCACGTGCCGAGGTGGCCTAGATTTTAACTGTGCGACCCCTTACTTCGCCAGCGAACCGGAGCCATAGGCGGACGATGCGACCTACTCCACCGTTATCGACGAATTTGAAAGTCCCCATCGAACCGTTAACGATGCCGTTGTGCATATCGACATGTGCCGTCGTTTACACTGTTACTCAGTGGTGTTGTACGATATATTGACGACATAACGAAGTGACGCAGTCGCTAGGGAGTTTCAACAGGACGCAAACGCTCTACGAAAACGATACAATGAAGGAAGCTGTCAAAAGAAAGAATTATAACATGATGCCACTTCAAGAAGCCACTTCAAATAAGAGCTCATCGTGTTTCAGGAACCGCTACTATAAATACCTTCGAACCTGCTAAATCCCCTTCCGCCGAAACGTTTTTTCTATGAACCGAGGCACGCAACAAGCGAAACAAGCGAAGGGCAGATAACGCATCGCGAGAGCGAAAGTGTCCCTCTCTACTGACGCTACGCTTCCGGGGCCCAAAAGAGCGTTGAAGAAATGCTGTCGCATTTAATAGGTTTTCGTGAACTGGTGCGATGCATACGGTCTATCAGTCGGTCGGCACATAATCAAGCAACAAGAAACCGACCGGAGACTCACCACAAAGAGTTTTCGTGAACCAGTGGGGAAAAACTTCTGCGACACGAGAGGCGACACCTCACGCTCAGAATAGAAGAAAAAAAAATTTTTTTTTCGATGCGCTGCAAAAATTTTTCCACAGAACAGTAAAAAGCGTACTCCCACACGTATATTCGACCGATAAGATGTTCTACAATATACGAATCTTTGATCAGTTCTGAGTCACCATAGCATCCCCACACGGAACGACGTTCAAAATGGCGCAGTGATCTTTCCGATATTTTCTACGACGAGTTTCTGATCTTTAGTATGAGTAATGATGAACCAGAAATATCAATACACCGCGAGGTTTTCGAGGAACAGAACTTCGTAAGGAATCGTTACGCCATCCACGGAATACTTGACAGCTACCAAGCAAATGAAATCCATCCCGGCGGCGGTAGCCATTTTTCAACTTCGTTCAGGAGTGTCCGAAAGACAGCGATCGGAAGCAAACCGATCGTGACCTCGAAGGTACCAGGAAGATCGCCGCCCAGGAAGGATAATCCCCATGCGTTAAAGCACATTCACGTCGCTCCCTTCAACCCGAACTTATGGTGTCTGGTGTGCTCAACCGGTTTCTAAATACTCTCTACTACAAATCGTTTTTACGTCGCAAGACAGCAATGACATGCCGCAATAGAGCCCTCGTGTTATGTAAACATTGCAGCAACTGAAGCGTCACAGTGGTGGGCGTCGATCGCGCGTAGAACTATTCGTGTGTACTGGCGTATATGATCACGTGGGTTTCTTTTGCACGCCAGTAGGCAGATCACGTCACAATGACGTAGTTCTCGAGGAACTCTATTGACAAGGCGGGACCTAGTATAACCCTACCCTTATGGAAAAAGTTTTCCAGGATGTATGCGAACTGTGTACAAAATCCTGGGTTAGATGGGTTAAAGGCAGATACATAATGTACACAGCTCCTACCTTGCTTTTTATATGGTTCTTCTAAGAAATGGGCGCAGGAGTGGTTACTGATTAGGTAGCTAAAATGTATAGAAACTCAAAAGCATCTTGTTTAGATACTGTATACATGTACACGTATTTTATGCATAAGTTCTACAGAAATTATGTACAGGGAAAGATAGCCCCTCATGTCTGCGATAGATGGGTACCCGCAAGAACCCACACAAAACAGTAGATAGCAGCAACAAATCACTTTATTCGACTTTCACGAGTACTTACCTTTCAAGGCATATCCATTTATCATCAACACACCTGATCATTGAATTCAGTGAATGCACAAAATTGGTAATGATTGAACGGTGAAGAACAACGAAAAAGAGCTCACCCATGTCCTGGTTTCCGGTCCAACTTGTCTTTGTTCCGCAAAAGCACTTGTAAACTTGTCATGACAAGCACGAGTCTCCACCACATTGAACACGATGCTTGCGTCTCTCTTTCGGGAGGCCGCTTTATACTGTATACAGCTTTCATCAAGTTTCTATCTGCTAAATTGGGAGTGAATAGGCTGGATAGGCCCTGGTTAAGACGTCTATACAAACTAGAAAATCATTTTCATACCCTCCATCATAGGTTGTCCGAGTCAGAGAAAACTGAGAAGTGATGGATGATTATTCGAAAGCCGGGCGGGATTTCGATATTACGACAGCGTTGGGCACCGAAGAAGTCGACGGAACGAGAAATAGCAGAGAAATAAGCTAGTGTATAAACGACGTGGTCAAGATAACGCTTCGCTTGGATGGACTTGGATTGCGATTGAGGGTGGAGCTCGAGAATGGGCAACCACAAATGAACAGACGATGTACACAAGTGTCAGATATGTTCGATAGCCTCCTTCGCCCACCGAGGCACACACGGGCGTGCCATCGAGACCTAACGTAGCAAGTACAGCGTATGATCTGTACCAAGTAGCCCGTCGTGTCTGCATCTGTGTCGGCACCGAGCAGTATTTTTAACGTGTTGGCTGTGACACCTTTCGTAAAGGTAAATCTTATAGGTCCGCATCCAAGCAATGAGACCACGCAGTCATTCGATCCGCCACTACTTTTCAACGTGCTTAGCATTTCTGGCTTTATTGCACAAAGCGAGCTTTGGTACCCATGTGCGCTGTGCACGAAAGGCTTACGGTGTGTGGTGTTGTCGTCGGAGGCAGAGTCAGAAAGAAAGTGGACACTGGACGATCTGACACTGAGGGCAAATTCCACTGTGAGAGCAATTTTTGTTCTCCCAATGATGTTTGATGGGTGATGTTTCAGTGCATCCTTCTGGCGGGGTCGCACGGGTTTGCTTTTTAATGGAATTCTAGCATTCAGTGTACGATGCTATCTATGTGCACAGCGCGTGACACCGTACTTGCACCGGCGTGTTTTCACTGCCGAGGAATCACGCCGTTCATAGCCACAGTTCGGAATGTGGAAAAACCTAATTCGAAATCGCACCGGATAATCACACACAGCGGGATGTGCCATGTTTTCACCGTTCAAGATACGCAGGACTACATGCGCGACACAGGAGTAGAATGAAAAAGAAAAGAAAGCTCGAAGGTCACGGCCTCACTTGTAGCGCCCGCATGCCTTATATTTTCTGTCCTGTCCTGCTGGCTTTCCCCCAAGGCAATCGCTGGGTCAAAAACTATTGCTCCTCAGAGCAACTTTTTTTGTCCCGTTCCGCCAATGCAATATTCATAGCATTTCTCGATTCTGTCAATGAGACAGTTGTTGCCCCTTCCGGGGAAAACTTTTGACCCAGCTCTGCCAATGGAATGCACCATTAGAGCAAGCATTAACCACCACAACGTAAGAAAACAAGGCATGTCAATCGAGTGACGACCAGGAGTATACTGCACGGTTCCACATTTTGTGTCCAATATTTTAGGACCACATCCTACCAACTCGCGTAAGTTCATCACTTTTTCTCGCTGCTTCTAGACTTCTCACCTACCTAGAGAAGACGTCCATATAGGGCTGTTGCAGTGAAGTTTGCACAGCGCCATTTCGGGCCCAAACGGCCGCGGATCACAACAGTAAGGAGTTCCATCAGCGGGTTTTGCATGGTGTGTCAAACGGTATGGTGCCAAGGAAGCTACAAAACCTGTAGGAAATCAACAGAAAAATCGGTGCTTCTTGAAAAGCGCGAACAACTCGAAACCGTGTACTTGAAAGTGCCGCGTCGTCTGCTAAACTGGGGAGTGTTGCATGATTTGGGGCGCTGATGTTGCTGCTCACTCGCGCCACCTGGCCCAGAGCAACAGGCCCATATATGCCTCCGCGTTGGCGTCTGATTGGGCACTACAATTCTGCAAGTGACGTAACAATCGATAGAGATATCTGCATGGCGGTACATCTAAAAGCCCGTATCCGAAAAAAAAAGTTTTTTTTTTTTGTTAACGCTGGACCAGTTACGCAGGAGAAGTATTGTAGAAGAACTTGTAAATAGAATTACGAGGCGTTGAGCAACAATATTGCACCCGTCGTTCTACCGCTGCAGAGAAGAGTTATCGCCTCCTAAGAGAGTCACTATATGAAGTAGTGCTTTACCCTTTGTGCTGCAACTGCTCAGTATTTGCTGAGTCCTCAGTCGCAGCAATGTAATGTGTACGTGACAGGAACAAGGCACTCATGCTCCGCCTGCAGAGGCGTCAACGTCACTGAGCGCACACGCACAGCGCCACCATTGACCTCCATACTTTGCATTGCTTGCTTAGCGCGACACCAGCCTCCTCAATGGAAGTACGAGTCCGTATGTTTGCGGAAGAATAGTTATCATCTCTTTCCTAGGTACGAAGTGTAGGTGCACGGCAGTAGCGAAGACGCGATACTAAAACAATGTTCCCACTGCTGAGTGGACGCTCTCGGAGCGGACTGCGAGCGGATTACGAGAGAGTGTCCACACCGACGTCTGCCGTACTCCGGAGACACACAAAGAATGGCGAGACAAGCACAGCCGCTACAAGTTTTTATTCGCCACGGACCCTCGTCGTATTCTTCGCTGTGGTCCGTTGAGCAGGTTTTCCTGCGGTTCTTCGAACCGCACGTAACATTTGACGTGTCGCGGCAAAGGGAAGGAGAGGCCTAGTGGCTTCAAAACTCAAAAACGTGCACTTTCATTGCCAATCTTGTTCAAACTGACTTCAGCGGAGCGTGTTGCTTTCCCTTCTTCCAGTCCTTCGTTGCAGCGCTTCGAGACTCACCGCTCAACGTATCGCACAAATTTTCGGCAGAACTGGTTTACGATGTTGGCATTCTCCTCCGAGACTGGGAGGTGACTCGTGTTGGAGTCCCTGCCTCCGCTGGGTCTGGGTGTTTCACCTGGGCTTTTCCTCAGACGCTTTAAGACGAAGGTACAGTTCCCTGTCCAATCGGAGGAGGACGCACGGTCCCCCCCCCCTCCCCCGATGCGATAGTCTTAACGCTGCCCGCCCTAGCGGTGCCGGCCACAGCAAACAGTTTCACCGCCGCTCCCGTAACTTAACGTCTCGGAATTGGGACTTCTCAATCCTCGCTACCCTGGCGTGTCTGGGATCCATCAAAATTATAAAAATCAAGGATCGCGAACCGCCCCCTCCCCCTCACCCTCGTCTATGTTTTTCTGTTGCCCCCAATGCCGTAGGGTTTTCGGTTTTCACAGTGGGAACCGTAGTGCCCAGACTTGACGCTGCAATTGCATTTTGGGCATAGGCGGAATGGTGACTGTTTCTAACGACAAAAGTGCACGGTTAAAAGTGGTATTGTTTGTTAGAGCACAATTTGCCCCAACGAGGACAGAGTTTGGACTCATCAACTCCCTGTGCTGGCTCGATGTAGAGCTGCGACCTGCACTTTGTTTTTATCTATGTGTCATCGCAGCAAGCCAACGTCGCATAACTATGTAAATGACTAGATCTAGCCGAGGCGAGCGAGCGACGAAGATGGACGAGACGCCCTGCAAAAGTAGCCCTGTTTGTCCGGTGTGTGGTATGACACCGTTTCCAGACCAGACAGGTGCGGTTCCCGCTTCCGGGAAGTGTAGGTCTCCAATATAATGCGTCCTTGGGGCGAGTGTGTATACCGTGAAATAAACAGGTCGTGGATGGTGGCAGCCCTGTAAGCAGTTCACGTAGTAGGGGAGATCGGGGAGAGTTGTCACAGTTGTACCTCTGACTTTACTGTGACGAAAGTACGTTTGCAGCGTCTCGCCAAGTACGGTCGCACTGCCAGATGTACAACGGTTTTCTTTATCTTGACTTTCTCTGTTCTCTTTCTCAGAAAACACTGCGCTCCCGTCCTCTCTTTCCTTCCTCTTGCTTCCATTTTTCCCTTGCCGCGCTCTGCGGCTGAAAAGCTGTAAATACAGGCCGGAAGGCATCCAACCGTTGAAGTGAACATATTGCTTTTAAACATACTCAACTGCATCCGTGTTCTCCGTGCCTTTACTTGTGGCGACCCGACATATTGGTGACCCGGTTTTTGGACTTGCCTTCTGTTTATGTCAAATCCACATCAATGGCCACTCAACATGCCTGACCTCTCTGCTGACCAACCTGCTGGCATCTCTACCATCGAGACCAATCTCACGGAATTCTGGCCCAACGACCCTCAAGTCTGGTTCACCCAAGTGGAGGCACAGTTTCCAATACGGAACATATCATCACAGACGACTCGCTTCAACTACGTGTGTTGCCGCATTAACCCCATCCGTCGCCACAGATGTTCGTGATGTACTTCTTTCGCCACCATCTGAAAAACCGTACGACACGCTGAGAGAACAACTGATCAGCCGGACATCAGCATCAGAACAACGACGTATACAACAGCTGCTCACATCGAAGCAGCTGGGCGACAGCAGGCCTACTCAATTTTCCGTCGTCTGCAAAAACAGCTCGGAGAAAAGGCCAGCACCATTGATGAGACTCTATTGCGGGAGCTTTTCCTTCAGCACCTCCCAGCCAGCGTTCGTATGATACTGGCGTCAGTGAAGAGCACGACGTTGTTGGACATCTCCAACATGGCCGACAACATCATGGACGTTAGCTCCCCAGTCATCGCTGCCGTCGGATCCCAATACGAACCCCCGGCCATCACGGAACTCAGGAGGGACATCATAGACCTCAAAGACACGTTAACCGCACGGGAGAGCCACGCCATCGATGACGTCCGCGCCGAGATGAACAACCCGGTCAAGATGGTGCAGTCGCTCGGCGCAACGCAGCGAGGCCGCAGCCGATCAGCTTCACGCCGACCAGCGGCAGGCCGACGACAGTCTCCAGCGCGAAGCAACAACAGTAACGCACTTTGCTGGTATCACCAAACGTTCGGCGAGAATCCCATACAGTGCCAAACACCGTGCTCGAGAGGGGGAAACGGGACGGCCAGTAGCTAACGGCGGTAAGCGAAGCTGGTCACCCACCTACCCGCCACCGACTATTCTATGTCACGGATCGCGTCACCGAACAGCAGTTCCTCGTCGACAAAGGTGCGCAAGTGAGCATCACCCCGGCGTCAACAAAGGATCGGCAAACCGGCTGCACCTGAACTCTACGCTGTGAACGGCTCCGCGATTCACACCGGTGAGCGTTCCCTTACCTTGGACATTGGCCTGCGACGAACATTCCGTAGGATTTTTGCGGTTGCTGACATTCCCTACGCCACCATCAGAGTGGACTTTCTACGCTATTTCGGACTACTAGTGGCCATTCGCCAAAATCGACTTCTAGATTCGGTGACATCTATGACTACCCCTGGCATGCTATCACGCCTTCTTTCACTGAATCTCACTACCATTCGTCCCGGCCTTTCAAACACGTTTTCCAATATCTTGGAAAAGTACCCTCTCTCACCCGTCCTGTAAACACTGAGCTACCTGTCAGCTACGGTATCAGCCACCACATCGAGACCAACGGACCGCCGACATTTGCACGATCCCGTGGACTGTCACTTGAAAAGCTGCAGATCGCCTGGCGCGAATTTGAGCACATGCAGCAGCTAGGCATCATCCGACCATCTTCGAGCCCCTGGCTTTACCGCTGCACATGGTGCCCAAGGCTACTTCAGGTGATTGGCGGCCGTGCGGGTACTATCGTGCTCTTAACCGGGTTACGGTCCCAGACCGCTACCCCATACCTCACATACAAGACCTGACCGCGTCACTCCGTGGAGCGACCATCTTTTCACGGATAGATCTGAAGCAGGAGTACCATCAGATACCCGTCCACCCCGATGACATACCACGGACGGCAGTCACCACACCATTCGGACTGTTCGAATTCGTTCGTAAGCCCTTCGGATTGTGAAACGCCGCGCAAACGTTTCACCGCTTCATCGATCAAGTCGTCCGTGGTATGGACTACTGCCACGCGTACATAGGCGACATTCTTGTTGCAAGTGCGTCACTTGAAGAGCATGAGGAACACCTCAATGCTTTGTTCGCAAACTTGGAACAATTTGGCATAGTCGTCAACACGGCGAAGTGCGAATTCGGAGCGTCATCACTAGACTTTCTCGGACACAAAATCGACAGCAACGGAATTCGACCACTGCCAACGAAGGTTTAGGCAATCACTGATTTCCCAGCTCCAACGACGAAACCTCGCCTGAGGGAGTTCCTGGGACTTGTCAATTCCTATCGCCGATTCGTTCCCAACGATTCGTTCGCCGAAACCATCGAGCCTCTCCGCAAGCTTCTTAGCAAAAAGCATAAAAACGACAAAATTGAACCGTTGGAGTGGGGCTATCGAGAGAACGCTGCCTTTGAGGATATCAAACGCCACCTCGCCAACGCAGCTCGGCTAGCCTATCCACACCCGGACGCGCCAACATCTCTTATGACGGATGCGTCAGACACCGCCATCGGCACCGTCCTCCAACAACGCATCAACGACGAGTGGCAGCCCATCTCGCAAGCTGAGTCCGACAGAACACAACTACTATACATTCGGACGAGAACCCCTTGCAGTATACTCTTCAATTCGCCATTTTAGTCACTTCGTCGAAGGACGCGAATTCACCGTCTTCACCGATCATAAACCACTGACATTTGCTCTGAGATCGGTGAAGGCCCAGTCCGGATCCCACACATCTAGACAACTCCGGCAGATGTCGTTCATACTTGAATTCACCTCCGACATCCAGTACGTGAAAGGCAAGAACAACGACGTCGCCGACTGTCTTTCTACGATACACGCCGTGAACTCAACGCCGCCGGCTCGCACCGACTACAACGCCATTTCTGAAGCTCAAAAAGACTACCAAGATTTCAAGTACTCCAAGAACGTTGACCTTCCAGAGCATCACTCTTCCTGATTCGAACAGTACCCTCGTGTGCGAAACATCGACTGGAAAAGCCCAACCATTCATCCTTTGGCCTTTCGAAAGGACATCTTTCACAGCAACCAGAACCTTTCCCCCCCTGGCATCAGAGCTTCCCAGCGACTCATGACATCAAGATTCTTCTGGCCATTAATGAACACAGACGTCAGGCACTGGGCTCGCACATGCGACGCGTGCCAGCGCTCTAAAATTCATCGTCACACGTCAAGCCCCATCTCAACCTTTCCGACACTAGAAGCACGCTTCGCGCGAGTTCATTTAGATATTATGGGTCCTCTTCCCCCATCCCAAGGCTACCGCTACATCCTCACCGCAATAGACCGCTTCACCCGTTGGCCCAAGGCAACACTCATGGAGGACATTATCGCCCCAACGGTGGCCCGCACTTTTGTTTCTACCTGGGTTGCTCGCTTCGGCGTACCATCAACAGTAACAACAGAGAGTGGCGCCCAATTCGAGTAATCCTTGTTCGTGCTGACGCTCTTGCTCGGCAAGCCCCCGACGCTGAGCAACCAACTGCCTTTCCCCCTGCGCGCTCTATGTGCCAGCTGGAAATCCGCCGCTTCACTGCCAACCGCACACAACTCTTTCAGCGAGAAGCTATACGAACCAATGCCTTCCTTAAATCCATCGACCATTTAATGACATATGCTGTGCCTGGCCGCATCCCGCGCATCGAGGAATCGTTGCTTCATCGGCTGCGGCTGACTGTGGCACGAATTCCTGTCCTCCTATTTAAGATGAATCAGCACACATCACCTCTTTGCCCAACGTGCAACGTAGAAGCCGATGTGCTACACCTCCTCATTGCCTGCCTGCCAGCAGTACGAAGATCACCGATTGAGTCTCCGGTGCCGCCTTGCTTATGTAGGCTACCGAGAGCTTTCCCTCGCGGTGCTACTTGGCCCTACGCAGCACGCTGAAGTCACGTCTGCGCTGACACGATTCCTTCGGGAATCTAAACTCCTGGGCACTCTCTGATGCGTCCTATGCTCAACGATTAGTGACGGAGCTGTGTCTTCTGATTTTTTTCTGAATTTTCCCAGCTGTTTGTGTTTTGTTTGCTTGAAAGCTTTAGGGAATAGCAAGCCCACACAGTGGCTAACCTTTCCCTTCTCTTTTTTTTACTTTGGGTTAAACATATACCCCCCCCCCCTTGTTCAAGGAGCTTCTCAACATCATAGGATGCGACAGATTACGCATCAGGGCCTACCATCCAGCTTCAAACGGCCTCGTCGAGCGTTTCCACAGGCAGCTAAAGTAATCCATCATGACTCGTGGGGATGTTCGATGGACGGATGCTCTCCCTTTTGTCTTGCTCGGCATAAGAACAGCTCTCAAAGTTGACATCGGCTGCAGTGCTTCGGAGCTCGTTTACGGAACCCCGATGCGTCTATATGGCAAGTTCATTACACCCCTCCCTGCAGCAAAGATTCCGGATCCCCTTTAACTATGCCCACCAACTTCAACAATTTATGGCCACACTACGCGCCGTCCTACCAAAAGCACTGGACAACGACGCATCGTTCGTGAGCCCGGAATTGGAATCTTGCACGCACGTGTTTCTTCGCCACGACGCAGTCAGGAAGTCTCTGCAGCCCCCCTACGATGGTCCACACCGCGTTCTCAAGCGCGGTCAGAAGCACTTCACTATACTTATCAACGGACGCACCGAAGTCGTCAGTATTGACAGACTAAATCCAGCAATAATTGGCAACGGGAGCAGCGACAGAACGGGAACACTGCCTCAACAAAAGACATCCACACGTCTTGAAAACCCCTCCGGCAAGCCACCTGCAGCGCAGAGGACACATGCAGAAGAGCCCTACATCACGAAAGGACACGAAAGAACTGATGCTCTGAGGCTGGAACAACATAGAAGGGATAAACACATACAAAGTCTCAATTTGACGAAGAAATTAACGATGAAAGATGAAAGTCACTAAAAAGGTTAGCCAGTTGTGTGAAAGGTTAGACAGCTGGCTAAAATTTTCAGTGACTTTCATCTTTCAGCCCCATATCACCCGCTCTCGCAGACGGGTGCGGTGGCCACAGCGACCTGTGCTCGGACACCGACGAATATTTTTGTTATTTTCTAGCTCGTTTCCTCACTAGAGGGGGAGTACTGTAGCGACTCGCCAAGTACGGTCGCACTGCCAGATGTACAAGGGTTTTCTTTTTCTTCACTTTCTCTTTTCTCCTTCTCCGAAAACACTGCGCTCCCGTCCTCTCTTTCCTTCCTCTCGCTTCCCTTTTTCCCTTGCGCCGCTCTGCGGCTGAAAAGCTGTAAATACAGGCCGGTAGGCCTCCGACCGTTGAAGTAAATAGATTGCTTTTAAACACACTCAACTGCTGTTCAACGTGTTCTCCGTGCCTTTACTTGTGGCGACCCGACACGTTCGTCAGGCTGACAGAACCGACGCTGTGTTTTAGTGCGATCGTTTGGCTACACAACGCACAAATTTAACTAAAGCTGGCTTCCAAAAACAATTTATAAAATAGACTTCTGCGAAAGTCCTCAAGTGTGACAATACGCCCCAGTAGCGGCTCAGGTTGTCACACGGGCTGGGGTCGTTTCTCTCAGCTGCATTTTCTCGTAATCATTATTGTGGAGGTGTAGCGAATGAAATACCACTGGAAGTGCATATGGAAACAACACTAACCGAGCAGAGAAGAACCTATTATCTTAATCCTTCCATTTTATGTTTCCCCGTTTGTCCTTGCTGTATAGGATTCGTGCAAGCTAGCCACTACTGGCTGGTAGACAGACACTGTAAATATGAAAAGCGGCAATAAATTCTTACACGATCTCTAAGATGTACTAAAAAACGCTAGTCAAGCAATTTTTTCGCGGATATAGTTTGCGCTATCAGTTGCTCTACGAGTTGAAGCATGTGGCAATTTACCCCGCTTCGTGTGGGACAACTGACCCCTATGGCACCCGCAATGTCCTTACGTAAGCAGTGGATTTAACTGGGGAGCGTATTCCTCTGAAAACCCGTGAAAATATTTCCGAAAGTTAAATAAACGTTACGAACTCGCGCACTCTTTGTAGCTCGCTGTTTGCGTCGAGTAGAATTAGAAAATTGCAGGAACGGAAAATTTTACTTACTCGTAGCAAAAAACAGGTCTTGTGCTGTGTGCACCTTGCCATAGTTTCCACGACAGTGAAAGTTTCTTCAGTTAGTGGTTGTTCGTGCCGCTAACAAACAGCGAGTAAATGACCCAGAAAAGTAGCACGCGTATAGGCACGGTGCGCCGGTTCACCAGAAAGAGGGAAAAAGCACGGGTAAAGCTATAGGGTGACATCACGTGCAAGCTATGTATCACTGTTGATAGTTAGGGTAGTTGGTAACGTGACATTGCAGATATTATGCAGCAAAAAGACAGGGACACACATAGGGGAAGGCACAACACGATGACTGCAGTTGATGACTGCACGATGTTGCAGTCATCGTGTTGTCTTCCTCTGTGTGTGTCTCTCTCTTTTTGCTGCATCATATCTACAATGACAGGTCAAGCTATGCATATTTGCAAATTGGGGGCTGGGGGGGGGGGGGGGGGGGAGGCTGCCGCCGCCTTCATTTCGTCACTGGCCATGCATGAGCGTCACGGATGCATTATTTTTCCTCTCCGCACGCAATTTCACGTAAAATGAGTAGGTACAAACACACAAAAAAGAATAGAGAATAATGGATTGTTTATATATGGATACCATATAGGAAACTAACAGGTGACAAATGGGATATGTCTAGCACTCGCAAGTGAATCAAATAAGCATTTAAAGATATTGAAACATTTATTTTACTGAAAAACAAGCTTTCGGGCGGAGTCCGTGCTTCATCAGGTGCAATACATTGAACGTATCAATGTATCGCACCGGATGAAGGACAGACTCCGAAAGCTTGTTTTTCAGTAAAATAAATATTTCAATCTCTTTAAATACTTATTTTGTACACCATATAACTTCATAAATAAGTATAACAAGAATAATAAAGAGAGCCACCAAAACACAGGTGTCGGTTTTCATTTTTTCTTAAACAAGATAAGTAAGATTTCGTATTGAGAGGTGAGAGCCGCTTTATGCGTTTGATGTTCTTTACTGTTTTTCTTTTCTTCCGTCTTACAGGAGCGGCCTTCGTTGGCGGGCTTTGCACCCCCGACAACAACTATGCTGTCGTTGAGGACAAGGCCCCATTCTACACCGGCGTTTACGCTGTTGCACATGAGCTGGCACATTTGTAAGTTGAAATAGCAAGAGATGTCGTCCGGTGCATCCAGTGTTTCCAGTTGCACGCACATTTTCGTTTTCTTTTCTTGTGCACCTAGAGCGCAAAACCGAAAAAAAATGTCGAACGGCAAAAACCGAACCTACACGGCATGGTTTTTCGAGGGTCACATCTCTACTTCAAGTACATAGGCGTGTTTAGTGAACTGTATAGTGTTCATCAGACGGTTTCATTCATGTCCACCATTGATTTTTAGTTCTCTTTTGTCATTTTTATTCCTTGTTAGCACCGCGAAATCTCGCGGTGCTAACAACGCGACTCATCAACTCATCGCGACTCAGCAACTGTGGCTAAGAGCAGCGTACAGATGTGCACCGATGGAGAGAGGACAGCAGGAAGGAATGAGGGACATGGGGGCTTAGTATGCGTCCTGGGTCGTTCTTATGGGGAACTGTGCCGACATTAGTCTGGAAAGTCCCCTGGAAAACCCAGGAAAACCCCAGAGAGCACAGCTTCGGCGGGGCTTCGAGCTCGTGTGACCTCCCAGTCACGGCGCTGAAAGCGATCATCCTAACCACTATGCCACCGGAGCTGGTCTACCATTTTTCTGCTTAGCAAATTGAACGTGAGCACTTCCGTACCGAGAATGGCTTCAATATGGGCATTACTGTAGCAGTTGGCGTTATCGTAGTCTTTCTGGGTTTTGTTGCAAAGTATGGGAAGCTTTGGGAAAAAGCTTTGCTGTTCACGCTGTAGTTTAGTTGTTATGTTATCATCAGAACCATAGTTCGGCAATTACCGTAATAGTCACAATTGTTTACAAAGAACTCCCGGGTGGCAACGAAGTGCTAAAGGACCAATCAGGTAAATTTAAAGATGGCTCGAAATCCTCTCTCATTTGTCAACCTATCCACCAAGAGTCACCAGGCAACATATTTTCACTCTGCGGTGCTCCATAACTATGCCATCAAATTTACAAAAACTGAAGGACGAAGCAGCCGCGGACTGCCGACACACCTCGCGTGACGTAGGGATGTCCCCGTGGGGTGGGGTGGGGGGGTGACATGAGGATTCCCCGTGCCCTTTCTTCTTTGTTTCTATCTTCTCATCTCACGCGCAGTTTACACTTGTTTGAGCTGTACCTGTCTACGTCACGAGTCAGGGGCCCGAGGACCACGTTACGTTGTTACCTCGTCCTTCGATACGGTCGTTTCACGAGTAGAGGATTTGTGGAAAGTAGGAAGAGAGACTGCGCTCGCGTTGTGTAGGTCTTCTGCACTAGCTGTTCTTGCACAGGATCTCATTTTGTTCGTTGCAAAACACACTGCGACAAAAAAGAAAGAAAAGAGTAAAAAAAGAAAAGAACGAATTTGGGGGCTCACCTTTGTGCGCTGTGAAGTTTGATATTGAGCTATGGTGATTTTTGATACTCCACTCCATATCATCCAGACTGGGAGCACCGCACGATGAAACGGGAGAGGCAAAAGACTGCAAGTACAAGGATGGACACATTATGGGCGCTAACGAAAAAGGACCAAATCACTACACCTTTTCAGCATGCAGTGAACAAATCATGATGGAGCATCTACTGTGAGTGACTGCATGACGTTTCGTTAAATCCTTAGTACAATGCCGTCGTACGGTGCATCACTGTATTAACGCGAGGAGCCGAATGCAACTTCAGCGGTTCTATATTGTAGATAAAATTATCGGTGCTATATTATTTGTCTGTCCTCGGGAAATTCAAATGTGGTCCATGTGTGCCCAATGTACATTTCAAATTGCTTTCTTTTATAAGAGCTGATGGTCGACAACACAACATTAGGCGAAAATCATACGACATATCTGTTACTGACACTCTTTAGATGCCGTAGAAAAAGTAACGAGAAATAACTTTTTGCACATTGTACTCTCAGATGCATCCTGTATCTCTAAATATCTCATTCATCTCGGTCGGTCATTACCGCTGTTCCTTGTGACATTATCACATACCTTTTTGTTTTTCCTTATTTCTTTTGAAAATTGGTTAAGAGGTGATGGACAGCTACTATCTTACTATTCCGTTTCCCACAGAAAAATTCGGATTTTGATCTTCATCACGGATACATGCAAAAATTGCTGCGGATTCAACTGCATATTTCAATTCGAACGTCACTAGCATTCACTTCGACACTCTGACTCGACACAAACACATGCTCATTCACAAGGGAGACAGTCGTGAGAAATGCGATGCCTACAAACAAGTAGCTTATCAACCGAAGTTGGACATCCAGCGCTTCTTAGAAGGCCTCCGCTCAACACACTACAGTGATCTTTCAGACCCCGATACTGACCGAGTATGACATATAGCGGAGCTTCAGGAAGCTAGGAATTTTGTTCCGGTCCCAACGCTAGTTCCTCAGAGAGGAGAATATTCCGGGGTTGATACAGAGCTAGCTTTATTATACACTACTTTTGTTGTAGACGGTTTTGAAAACAGTTTCGTTTCCTGAAAAGCGCAACATTTTTCTGCCATATATGGAATCTTTGCGAGTCAAGAGAACAAACACATGTTGCGGAATTTGCAAAGCTGAGTTAAGTAAGTAAAGACAAAATATGTGGTATTGCAGGATGCATCTGCATAGCGCTTTAGAGTTACAGTTTCGAGATATGCTTACCATGCGGACTTGCAGGTATTTTTGAACCGAGTCAGTCTCGATACAGAAAAAAGTAGTGTTCCCAATATTTTAGCAGGGGATTTGGAAATTGTTACAGTGGAAAACTAGGGTTCTTGGCAACAAATAAGAAACTTGATCGTATAAAAATTTCGTTTGTCCAAAGAATGTTGTGTCGATGAAATCTCGGAAATTCGCTGCCAATGCTGACTTTGACGACGAGGTATTATTGTTTTTTTTTTTTTTTATTACAGCGGCGCCGACACAAACTGTTTGACGTCTATGGCTGGGACATCAGTCGAGACCCCACCTAAAGTGCTACTGCCTGGCGAGGTTGTAACCTTGGACAAGTATTGCAAGAACTTCTACGACACTCATCCCCTTGGTTTGATGGTACTGTTACCCTCATGTCCTGGTACGGTTGTTTGCAGAACCGGCGGGCGTCGTGTAGCGGGGTCTTCTACATGATATCGGCCAAAAGGCTCGAATTTATGAATTTTGTACTCACAGATTCGCAAAATTGCTCAGAATTGAATGACGGTTAGAAAGAGAAATATTTTATTACTCACCAAAGGCCATGATCTAGCTTTCTTGAATTGTAGAATTTCGGTAACGCTATCTGGTCCCGAGACCTCACCTAGCCCTCACAGGGAATATCGCCGCTCAGTTCCGGTGCCGCAACTTTACCGACCATAAATGAGCGTTGTCCCTCCTTGAATAAAGCAATCCTTACGTCAAAGAAACAAAAAGTTGTCTACATGTGCGGCGCGGCGGCTCCGGCGATTGTGTTCCGTCACACAACTGCGCCGAGCTAAAAGGGTGTGCGAACTTTCGCGAAGTCCCAATTGTATTAATTGCTATAGCCCGTTTTCCGTATCGCGATAAAAACATACAGATATCCCCAACACTTCATTGTTCGCTGTTGTTTATTCGCCAGTGCGGTTAAAATCTCCGCTGACACGTCAGTCACGTTACTCTTCTCTCTCTTGGTGATTACGATCAGGCTAATTGTGTCATTCCGTGACATGAGGCCTCCTGATCAGTACTCGCCAAGAAGTTCGTCAGTAGTGACCACCAGAAACAGGTGCACAGGAACAACATCAACAACTTTATTTGATGACGATGATGATGGTGATTAGGGAGTCTCATCGCCAGAGTGCGATACCCTACCCCATTGCTGGTGGTAATGTGGTGAAATGAAATAATGAGTCGCTTCACAGTGAGGACCAAACTCTTACTGTGTCCAAAAAGCGTGGGAAGAGCGTTGGTAGGCTGCATTCGGCAATTGATCAAGCAATTTTGACAAAGAGAGAGGGCGAGAGTCCAGCTGATTGGGAGACCCGGATAGTGTGGTTCGGGAAGGTTGGTAGTGTGGGCACTGAAGAAGAATGTGCTCAAGATATTCTAGATCACCAAGTATCAGTAGCCATAAGACTGGCCGAATTCTTTGAAGGACATAACCATTCGACTTTTCTTAGTAAGTTCTCGTTGTTCTTTTCGAAAGGGAAGTGGTGCTACGGTAGTTTCGATAATGTGCATATGACATCCTGTAGAGATGAGTGCTCCATTTATTCCGCAAAGGCCAGCTTATAGTTTAACTAAGCATGTCCTCGTCAAGCTCAGGGAAGTACACGGATATGTCGTACACAGCAGTCAGACACACTTTGGGCGTTGGTGGCGGAGACTACTATGCCGCAGAAATAAGGTTCACCGTATATATTCTGTTGAGTAAGATCCAAATGCAAGCTAACTGGTGACACATTATGGAATTTGACCGAACCCGGAGGCAAGGAAACCACTGACGATCACAAACACATTCTCGTCTGTGTTTTCCTTGCCTCGTGGTTCAAGCAAAATTCACCATATTCTATGTGACAGGCATTAGCGGACAGCTGCGGGCTAGTAGTAACATTAGTGTCATTTATTACAGAGAGTGGGCACTAACTCAAGGTGCGAAATGCACTGCTGCAAGGAGCGCTCGGAGGAGGGCTTCAAGAGCTGCAGGAAGGCAACCGCTCCAGATGGCTCCGTGTGCGATTCTACGAAAAACCATGTAATGTGGCATTTGACGCAACTCCAATGTCGTTGACGTATTATTCGTACTTTTGAGTCCGAGCAAAAGTGTCAAATGTCGTACGTAACGTGGTAGTGTCAATTAGATTGAGCCGTGTAGAAGCTAACATGCTATGCGGAACGTAAAGTTGATAGACAAAGAAGAAGCCCCTAATGCCCTTTAATACCATACAAGTTAGAGGCTGAGCATAATGCTCGTACAAGTAAGGTAGTCGATGAAAAGGAGACAGTAATGGGACTCTAAACCATATCCCCGGATTGCCAGTGAGACCGTACGGGCAATCCAAGATTTGTTCTCATAGATATGTACAAACTCATCCCCAATTTCAGATTTATTTCACTCACTCGCACACAAACGCAACCACGTGAACTGCGCGTTTCACAGTGACAAAGACGGTGTACACGTTGAATCTGCAGCCGGCGGACGGATGGTGTTGATTTGTGTCCCATTCCTGGTACATTTGCAAAACCTGCCGTTCCTCACTTCTCAATGTGCAATTCTCAGTGGAGCTTTCTGTTTGCATTCTTGTTGTGCTCTTTCTTTAGGTTTTGTTGTAATACGCTGTAAGTAAGGATCCACCTGTACCGCCGTTTCTTTATTGTCTGCATTTCGTTTCGTATATGTTACCGGAGGTAATTTTAGATCGTACTGAATGTTGCCGTAGAATGTACGGAACATCATGTTGTGACAAGCCGTGTACTGATGCCCATAACTGTACGAATACAAGACACTACACTGACAATGTCGATGAAGTCATCAGAAGTTGATCACTCGGTAGTGTTCATGTATAAGCACTCACCTCGTGTTTTGTTATGTCATGTGACATGCTGTGCGTGTTACCGCAATAAGCCTCAAATCTTTGAACTTTATGATGGTGATCCTTGAGGATGAGCAACCACACTGTGACCACACCAAAAGACGACGCAAACGGAAAACTCCGTTCGTGTCGTCACTTCGTGTGGTTCGTTTCCCTCAAGGAAATGTCATCGTCAGGTTCAGGTAATATACATCAGCCCGCTTGCCTTCTAGTATTCATCTCATTCTCTAATGATTATATGGTTGATTCCAGGTTTGTATTAATGGCGTATGCGGCAAGAGAGAAGAGCTCATGAAGCACAAAGAGAAAGAGGAATGGACAGGGTCACTAGTGAATTAGCCCTTTCGGCAAGCAAGCATCAGGATATCATCAAATTGACACTAACCTTAAAATCAAATAAAATGAAGATGTAGACAAATGGAACATTCTTCGCTTCTTGTTGTACCCTTCGCTGATGTGCTGATGTACTCACGTCCGAACGTGCGTACGTACACGAACATAAACACACACCACCGTATCTACCTCCCAAGTGTTTTTTTAGTCGCTTGCAGAGGTTGGCCTGACTTTACTGGGTCATGTGGTCACCTGCTGGAAAATGAGGACAAGGGGGCTGTTTTCATTCATTCCATTATTTTTGTTCATGCAAATCCAAATTAATTATAAAAGTCTATTTAGAAATGCAATTTTGAGACGGACGACAACGGAGAAAAGTGCAGGAATGGAAGGAGATAATTTTAAGTTCTTCATGGCAATACCAAATGTAATATTAAAACGGTTATGAGCAACAACAATTGGGACGGGAACTTTCGTGCAAGAGGCTGCACTTCTTCAGTTTACCTTCTGGAGCCTTCAGATTCTTGGTGGCCTGAAGAAATGCAGCCTCTTACACGAAAGTTCTCGATCCCATACGCCGTAGTTGCCCCTAAGCGTTTTAGTATTACATTTCTGATTCCCTCATTACCGGCTCCTTGACGGTGCCTTTTTTGTTTTGTTTTTCTGTTTCGACGTATCCTTCATGGTAAGGTTGATTGAAAACTGGGAGAGAGCGACATATTGTTCAAGTTCAAGCCGTATTCCCTCCCTAAGTGTTTTCATAAAAAAGAGCAGCTTTGAACTTTACCTCGTAGTTCTCGGAGTTGCAGTTACTCTTCAAAATGCCTGAAATTTTGCACAAACACTTAAAATATATCTGCAAAGGGGTCGGCATGACTCCTTTTTAGAGTGTAGTTGTCGTATCTCTGTACCGAGAACCGGGCAATAACTTTCCTCATAGTGTGGACATTTGCAATGCTGCTCACCAAACCACATCAGCATTCGTTCTGCCTCTCTATTACTACATACATATGGATGCATTCTTCTCAGTTTGTATAACCACATCAAAGATATTTCTTTTGTAAGCGCGCTTGGAGCGGTTTTACCATATCGGACATACACAACAGATACAGCCCTATGAAATGAAGTCAGTCATTATATTCAGAAGTCTGTCAGCCTATACGCCGTCCAATTTTGAACATTTGTCCATGTTCTGTACTATTTCACACATCCTGTACAGCGGGGGTGCCGAAGTGGTGGCCCGTGTGGCCCCTCAGCAAACTGTACAAATGGAATGGAAAGATACTCATGGAACGATGCGGCAGCACCAGAGGACACGTGTTTCGCCGTGTTTGCGGCTCGTCGGCCCTGGGTAGCTGCGCATCGTTCCGAATTGGCAAACCAGGGGTCACTCAGCGAGCGATATACACCTGGGAGGGTGACTGAGCACTCCTCAATGCCACAGTGCAAGCCAGTGAATTGTAATGCAGGAAAAAAAAGCCATTAAAGAAACAAATAAATGATACTAGACGTGTTTGAAATTCAAACTTACAGATTAATATGGCTTCTATGGCTGCACGCAGAGAAACAGATACTCATGGAACGATGCGGCAGCACCAGAGGACACGTGTTTCGCCGTGTTTGCGGCTCGTCGGCCCTGGGTAGCTGCGCATCGTTCCGAATTGGCAAACCAGGGGTCACTCAGCGAGCGATATACACCTGGGAGGGTGACTGAGCACTCCTCAATGCCACAGTGCAAGCCAGTGAATTGTAATGCAGGAAAAAAAAGCCATTAAAGAAACAAATAAATGATACTAGACGTGTTTGAAATTCAAACTTACAGATTAATATGGCTTCTATGGCTGCACGCAGAGAAACAGATACTCATGGAACGATGCGGCAGCACCAGAGGACACGTGTTTCGCCGTGTTTGCGGCTCGTCGGCCCTGGGTAGCTGCGCATCGTTCCGAATTGGCAAACCAGGGGTCACTCAGCGAGCGATATACACCTGGGAGGGTGACTGAGCACTCCTCAATGCCACAGTGCAAGCCAGTGAATTGTAATGCAGGAAAAAAAAGCCATTAAAGAAACAAATAAATGATACTAGACGTGTTTGAAATTCAAACTTACAGATTAATATGGCTTCTATGGCTGCACGCAGAGAAACAGATACTCATGGAACGATGCGGCAGCACCAGAGGACACGTGTTTCGCCGTGTTTGCGGCTCGTCGGCCCTGGGTAGCTGCGCATCGTTCCGAATTGGCAAACCAGGGGTCACTCAGCGAGCGATATACACCTGGGAGGGTGACTGAGCACTCCTCAATGCCACAGTGCAAGCCAGTGAATTGTAATGCAGGAAAAAAAAGCCATTAAAGAAACAAATAAATGATACTAGACGTGTTTGAAATTCAAACTTACAGATTAATATGGCTTCTATGGCTGCACGCAGAGAAACAGATACTCATGGAACGA